>NC_091951.1:224828859-225428859 GCF_031021105.1 Erythrolamprus reginae | reverse complement strand
GCAGGAAATATTTCATTCAGTATTTTGGCTGAAATGAGAAGATATGGCTCTTTGACAGAAGAAATGGAAATAGATGATTAGAAACACCTAATTTGTTTTCACAGTTTAAGCACTGATGGTGCTCAAAAAAGAAAAAAAGCAACAAGAAAGCTTATTAAACATGGTACAAAGTAGAAAACCATACATTGCAATAAGGTAACCAATCTGCTTTCCCCATCTGTCCCTAAGGTACACAATCCATGGCAGCATCACGTTGTATCCTGGCATCCACTGTAAGCAGCAGAGAAATGGAAGGAGGTTAAAAGAATGGCAGCTTATATCATAATGTGGTGGCGCTAAAAATAAAAAAGGATGACAATCGCACTGCTAAAATGATAAAAAAAGAGCCTAGTATCAATTCTCAAGATGCCCTGTATTATATTTAATAGGACATATCATGAACATTGTACAAAGCAAAATTCTGCACCAGATTATGGTGTATTTATAAATGTGACTTTCCCATTCTTTGACCAGGAAATCAAAGTAAGTGTTCAACCAGGACTGCTTCTTCCAACATCTGATCTGACTCTGAATTCACTCTGAGACACTAAAAGCTCTGCGTACTTATATCAGCCAAATAGATGATCTCATTAACCTGCATCACTTTGACAGTCCTAGAATGGACCAAATAAAAATAGCAGTCCAGATAGGATAAGCAATCTGGTTCCATTTGAGACCAGTGGCAGATTCCAGTAGTGTAAAGACAGATAAATGCATCCATGCAGATTTCATAGAATTCTATGGAAGTACAGTGGTACCTCTACTTAAGAACTTTTCTAGATAAGAACTAAGTGTTCAAGATTTTTTTGCCTCTACTTAAGAACCATTTTCTACTTAAAAACCTGAGCCCGGAAAAATTTCCCAGGAAATTTGAGAGCGGCACGAAGGTCCAGCCAGTTTCCTGCATTTCCCTCTTTAATCCTGTCCATCTCAGGTTTTTATGGGCTGCCAGAGGAGCCTTTCAGTGGCGCTTAAGGAGGCTTTGGCAGCCCAGAGCGACATTGCAGTTTGTTTATTTATTTATTTATTGGACTTCTCTGCCGCCCCTCTCCGAGGACTCGGAGTGGCTTACAACATATAATAAAACAATGTATAACATTTTAGATCCAATTAATTAAATATAAAATCTAAAAACCCAAGCCATAAAAAACAGCAAAGTTGATCATTCATTTGGTAGTTGATTAAGGCATGAGCGACTACAAGCAGTGCCCTTCCGTCCACGAAAGGGCACAATTGGCATACAAGATTAAGTTAGCAAAAGCCCTGTCAATCACAGCAACCACTTGCTCATCCAACATGAGCCACAAAAAAACCCCCAAACAAACAAATCTGTAAAAGATAGTCCTTTAGTTAGAGAATCAGCAGGACTCCATTTCTCCAAAGGCCTTCAACCTTTGTAAAATGACATCCTCTAGCTCAGCGGTCTTCAACCTTGGCAACTTGAAATCATCTACCACAATGTCCTACCTGTCGATGAGTACTACAACTTCAACCCCAACAATACGCAAGCACACAATAGATTCAAACTCAATGTAAAAATTCAACTGCAGAAAATATGACTTCAGCAACAGATTAATCAATGCCTGTAATGTACTACATGACTCTGTGGTTTCTTCCCCAAAGCCCAAAACCTTTAACCTTAGACTGTCTACAGTCGGCCTCACCCCATTCCTTAGAGGTCTGTAAGGGGTGTGCATAAGCGCACCATTGTGCCTACTGTCCATGTCTTACTGTCCTATTATGCTAATTTATCTGTACCTACTTTGCTTTTGTTTACGTTTATACCAATAGAGCCTGGGGGTGCAGTGGTTATAGTGCAGTACTGCAAGCTACTTCTGCTGATCACCAGCAGTTTGGCAGATCGAATCTCAGTAGGCTGAAGGTTGACTCAGCCTTCCATCCTTCCAAGGTGGGTAAAATGAGGACCCAGATTGTTGGGGGCGATATGCTGACTCTTTGTAAACTGCTTAGAGAGGGCTATAAAGCACTGTGAAGGGGTATGTAGGTCTAAATGCTATTGCTATATTGTACATATTTTGACAAATAAATTAAAAAATAAATAAATACATGTTAAGACTTGTGGACTTCAACAAACTTGCTGGCTGAGGAACTCTAGGTCCTGAAGTCCACAAATCTTAAAGTTGCCAAGGTTGGAGATTCCTGCGGTTTAGCTTTCTCTCCCAAATCTCAGATGTGTAAATGCTGCTAGCTCTTTGGCTTAGAACCATGAAAAACATATGCCACACAGGCTTACTGGCATTGTCACACAGCAATTAATTTGCACGTGGCAGCTTAGAAGAGAAAAGTGTGATTAAATGATTAAATGGGGTCACCAACTTTTTTTCCACGACCAGGTGAGACTGAACAAACACACAGAGCATAGAAAGAAAGACACTTTATCTTCTCTGCCTTCTCCTCTCCAGGTCCCACCACAGAGTTCAGAAACGGGGCCGAATAAGTGCTTGCTTGTCTGCCCCTGGCACAGAATGCCGCCTTGTCTGCCTTTCGGGCAGCAGGTGCGCTCAAGCTGGACTTGCTGAGATCTTGTTACAGCTTCTTTCTGCCCAGGCATTTACCCTGCTCCCGATGGGGGAGGGGGAGAACGGTTTAAAAGCCCCCACCCCCTTCCATATATAACTCGGATACGTGGCCAGTCTTTCCTCCCAGAAACCAAAGAAGCAGCTTGTAAAAATTGTGTTTGCGCGCGCGCACCCTTTGCCAGACGCTTTTCGCCAATTTTCTCCCTGCGCGCGCTTCTAGGAAGTCTCTTTTTCGCGTTAAACTCAGTTAACTCCCTCCCAGACCGGCTTTCGGGATCTAAGTATCCTGGGTTGGGACCCACCTCTTCTGTTGCAACAGGTAGGTTTCGTCCAGTTTTCTGGCCCAGGATTTCTCTCCGCGTATTCTGCGGAGGAGCGCAGCCCAGAGCCTAGGGAAAAAGCCGCGGTCTCCGGGCAGCAACATCCCCATCGCTGGGCAGGCTTAGTCTCAGCAGCGCATCCCCGAAGGGACGGCTCTTGTCGTCTTTTTCTTCCTCCTCCTCCTCTTTCTCTCCCCCGTCCTCCTCCACCTCCCCTCTGCCGGCTGCTGGAGGCCAACTCCGGTCTGGTCTGGAGACGGATGAGTCTGCAGCTGACAGAGTCCGAAGCGGCGGCGAGGTGGGTGGGTTGCAACATCTGGCTGCTGAGCGAGGCCGGTACCTGGCGGAGTCCCAGGAACAGGATCCGGGGGACAACCTGTCGGGGAGGAACCGAGAGGAGGAGGAGAAGAATGGAGACCCGCCCAGTGCGACCGAAGTTTTGTTTTTGTTAGCGTTTAAAGAGATCCCGGAAAAGAGATTTGGGACGAAAGTCGTTTTTTGAGCTGTGGGATTACAATATAGCTTTCCATCTTCGGGCCTCCTTGATTATTCCTTGAAACTGTGATCTGTTAAATATACTCCTACCTCGCAAGTAGACCCATTCGAGTTCATAAGACCACCGTTATGCCCAGATCTAGAAGATACACCTTCCTTTCAGAAACATGTGGCTAGCAGAATTATTTTTTTCAGTATTTAGTGAGCAGCCTTCCCAGGTAGGCTAGTATTATTTATTTATTAATTAGATTTGTATGCTGCCCTTCTCCGAGGACTTGGGGCAACTCACAGCATATAATATAACAATACAGTACAATGGCAAATCTAATTAAATTTAAAATTACAATCTAAAAATCCAATACAGTGATACCCCGTCTTATGAAATTAATTGGTTCCAGGATGAGGTTTGTAAGGTTAAAAGTTTGTAAGACGAAACAATGTTTCCCATAGGAATCAATGGAAAAGCGATGAATGCGTGCAAGTCCAAAACTCACCCCTTTTGCCAGCTGAAGCGCCCATTTTTGTGCTGCTGGGATTCCCCTGTAGCATTGCAAAAACACAGAAGTCTGGAGGTGCTGTTTCCCATGGAGGGGAGACTCAGGGGAATCCCAGCAGCGCAAAAATGGGTGCTTCGCTGGCAACAGAAGTCCGGAGGCAGGGCATCCCAGTGGTGCTGGCTTGGGTTTGTAAGGTGAAAATAGTTTGGAAGAAGAGGCAAAAAAATCTTAAACCCTGGGTTTGTATCTTGAAAAGTTTGTATGACGAGGGGTTTGTAAGACGAGATACAGTGGTACCTCAAGATACGAACCCCTCGTCTTACGAACAACTCATGATACGAACCCGGGGTTCAGAAATTTTTTGCCTCTTCTTACGAACTTTTTTCGAGTTACGAACTGGCGTTCGGAGACTGCTGGGAAGCCGCGCGGCTGTTTTAAAAGGTGACAGCCGGGCGGCAGGGCTTCCCAGAAGCCTCCCGAACGCCGGTTCGTAACTCGAACAAAGTTCGTAAGAAGAGGCAAAATTTTGCTGAACCCCGGGTTCGGTTCGGGAGGTTGCTGGCAAGCCCCCCAGGCCGGCTGCGACCTTTTAAAACACCCGCGCCGCTTCGCAGCTGTCTCCTGAAGCCGAACACTAAAGCCGAACTTCCGCGTTCGGCTTTGGGAGACAGCTGCGAAGCGGCACGGGTGTTTTAAAAGGTCGCAGCCGGCCTGGGGGGCTTGCCAGCACCCCCCCGAACCCGGGTTCGAGGTTCGGGGGGTGCTGGCAAGCCCCCCAGGCCGGCTGTCACCTTTTAAAACAGTCGCGCGGCTTCCCAGCAGTCGCTGAAAGCCGGTTTTTTGCGGGGGGGGTTTTGGTTGCACGGATTAATTGACTAATTAATTAATTAATTCCTATGGGAAACAATGTTTCGTCTTACGAACCTTTCGTCTTACGAACCTCCTCCTTGCACCAATTAAGTTCGTATCATGAGGTATTACTGTATCACTGTATTTAAAAACAATCATACCAGTTCAATCATACAACATATATCTCATTCCGTTGGTCAGGGGACTGAGACCTAAAAAAAAGTTGTATACAACTTTTTAAAGAGTAGTATTCCAAACTTTTGGACTTGTGCTGGAGCCCATTCTCTGGGTACATCTCTCACACCATACATTCTGGGGAGAGAAAAGTGACCTGAAGATGGGGCCCAGCATGATTCCAAAAGCTCAGAATACTAAACCTCTGGTCCCCATGATTGACCCAGATTGGATCTTGCATTATTAAGAGAGCCATTTGGATAAGTAGTGATTAAATTACCAGGCTAGAAACTGGAAAACTTGGAGTTTTAGTCCTGCCTTAGACAAAAAGCCAGCTGCGTGAGCTTGGGACAGTCACTTCCTTTCGACCCTAGGAGGTGCCCACATATGTCTGCTCAACATGTGACAGAACGTTTCGTGCCTGTATAGGCCTTACTAATCACCTGTATAGGCCTTACTAATCACATTGTGTACAGCCCACTACCTGCTAGATGTCAAGGTCCTCTTTGAACATGATGGACGAACATCAAGGAGGGAGACAAGGGCAAACTACTTCTGAAGAAGCTACCAGGAGTCAACAATGATTCAAGGGCACCCTCCTGCTTGCCAAAAAGGATTGTTAAGAATTGTGGCCAGAGTGTACTCTCTCACAAGCCACAAACTCTATTCTGACTGTATGGTACATCTGGTTTTCAGCCCTGATGGTCCCATCCAAGCTCTGACCATCCCTCCCTACTGTCCAAGTCCTGCCATCACAGAAAGAGGGGTTATGAATCCCTTCCCATTTTGGATTGAAAGACCAAGGCCAGCCAAGGAAATGTTGCCACTTAGAAATGAATTCTAGTTTTGACCCTCTAGGAGTGAATGGTACAATTTTTATAGGAAAAGCCAACATAGGTTGAGGTGGGACTTTGCTTATGGCATCAGCTGACGACAGCCATTGAGGCTTTCAGAACTGCTGTGATCAGTAAAGACTCACCTTGCATTTTGATTTAAGATGAGTGTGAAAACTATTATAGATCTCACAACAATGTTTGTACTGGAGAGAAAAGGCTATGAACAAAGAACAACAACGACATTCTGGTTCACACCTGTTTAACTCAAAGCTTTTATAAGAAACATTAAACCTGCTGAATTTCTAGCTGGCACAACAAAGGTTGTGTTTACTTGGCACAAAAAAGGAACCGAGACAGCTTGTTTTCTTGATATGAGTCCTTATTGATTAGCCCTTGGGCCCTATCAAAGTGCAAAGTTCCAGAAACAAACTATTACTAAAATTTGATAAAAACAATTTAAAATGGAATTTGATAAAATGCAATTTAAAATGAAATTGGGATAAAATATAATTTAAAATGAAGTTGGAACAAAATACAATCTAAAATGAAATTGAATAGAATACAATAATTTAAGATATAGATAAAATATGATAAAATTGTATTTTGGTGTCACCCCTGCAATCTACCCCTATCAGTCCCACGTATGCAGATCTTAGCCAAACCATTATGTTTAAACACTGTGCTGTGTTAAATGTTATTTTCAGGTTCTGGGCGCACATAAGGTAAGTTGTTTTGATATGGGGATTCCAATGGGTCATTTGTTTGGTATATAGACCAAGATACCTGTCTCTTACTCCCTTACACATGCAACAATAGGATGTGAGCCAGGTCTTCTACTTCTACTACTCTGCAAATGCAGAAATGCTCATTGTAGGGTATAGAGTGGAATCTCCCATATCTGACCATTGTGTCAAGCTGTTCAAATCTTGCTCGTGTAAATATCTTCTTAAGATGTTTTGGCAGTTATAATTTCAAATAGCTGTCTACTTGAAAAGTATGTTTGTATTTACTCAGCTATTTCTCAGCTTACTAAAGATAGCTACAGTATATCATTTTGTGCCTCGATATCCTTAATTTTTTGGCTAGCTCTTTTTTTGAGTTGTACTCCTGTTACATAACAGACAGGAAGGCCACAATTTCTTACCACTCGGTCCGGGAGATTTGTGATTGTAATTTTATTTTATACTATATTATTATTATTATTATTATTATTATTATTATTATTATTATTATTATCATCATCATCATTATTATTATCATCATCATTATCATTGTCGTTGTCATTGTCATTGTCATTATCATTATTATTATTATTATTATTATTATTATTATATAATTTATTTTATACTACATGTATATAATTTTATACATAACTTGGGGAGTCTATCAGTCTCCATTTCATGACTTTGCACTAGTAGTAGTTATATGCTCTAATTTTGGATAGGGTTAGGGTTTAATTGTATAAATTCCCAATGTTTTCTTGAGACGGCCGTAATTTTTATAGGGATTTATTTTTTAACTGAGGTGTTTTTTTGATAGTGGCATTTCAGGTCATAAAGGGAAGGGAGGTTTGCCTTTTCCTTGAAGTATTTGTACCTGGGAATGTAACTACTAATCTCCATAAACATGGCCACTTCTTTCTTCACAGACTCTTGAGCATTTGGCTGTTCCATGGTAAGTTGAAAGACAACCCAAGAAGCCTATGTGTCAAGATCCTTCATTATGTAAGATTTCTTGAACCACTTTCAGCATTTCTTAGTCCTGGCAGAATTAAGTAACCCACTTTCAGCTCAAGGCCAAATGGTTTGTTAAATATGAGAATGGGTACTACCAGGCCCTCAAAGGCCTTTTGAAATAGAAAAAAGGTACTCCAATGAGGGTATAACTACCTTTCTGTCCATTGAAAATCTTTGTTAAGCCACACAAATATGTATTTTGTTGGCCTTAAAATGAAACCTGGCTGTTCTCCCAGGTTTGGGATGAGGGTTGCTAGAGTTCTTTGTTGTGTTTGTTTGTATATGATTTTCTGTTGTTAACTAGATTGATTGTCTTGTGTTTTTAAAATCTATCCTGTTATTATTTTTTTTAAGCTTGTTTGTCACACTGTGAGCCACTTAGAGTCATTCTGGAGTTGGGTGTTGCCGAAATGAAATCAATCAATCAATAATTCTTGAGAAGTCACATTTAATTTCTGTATTTATTGTTACATTTACACCCTACATTTACTTTCTGCAACTCAGGTTGGCATACATAATGCTTCCCCCCCCCAATTTCTCCCACAACAACAATCCAGGGAGGGAGAGAGAGAAAGAGTGGGGGGACTTTGTGGCCAAAGTCTGTAAGGGATCTGTAAGGAAAGTGCATAAGTGCACCAGCGAACCTACCATCCCTGTCCTAATGTCTCCATTAATTCATACCAATTTACTATGGTCATTTTTATTTTATTTTATTTTATTTTATTTTATTTTACTTTACTTTACTTTACTTTACTTTACTTTACTTTACTTTACTTTACTTTACTTTACTTTACTTTACTTTACTTTATTATTTTATTATTTCATATTATTTTATTTTATTTTATTATTTCATATTATTTTATTTTATTATTTTATTTTATTATTATTTTATTTTATTTTATTTTATTATTTTTTATTTTATTTTATTTTATTTTATTATTTTATTATTTCATTTTCTTTCGTTTTCTTTTCTTTTGTTAACTAGTTAACTTTATAGGCCACCCTTCTCCAAGTGGACTCAGGGCGGCGTACAGCAATAAAAATACAATAATAAATATCCAATTTTAAAACCCCAATATTAAACATTCATACATCATTTATTCATCACTACTGGCCGGACCAGAGTATGATGCTCAATGGCCGCAGGCCTGCTGGCAAAGCCATGTTTTTAAGGCTTTTTGGCCTTAAAAACACAGCCTTATACCTATTATCTTTTGCTTGTTCGACAAACTAACTAACTAAAGTCATTCATCAGGCTTTCTTCCTTTAAGGGAGGATTAGAACTCATGATCTCCTGAGTTTTAGTCCAGCATTTTAACTGCTATGGCACACTGGCTCTCTCATGTTCAGACACTGCTTCTAAAAAAAAAATTCCACCTTTCAAACGATCCCATCAGAAAGAGGTTTTCCCATGTAAAAAGCGAATATGGTTATGATTAACTTGTAACATAAAATACACATATATTCCTTGATTTCTGAATAACACAAATACAGGTAGCCCTCAACTTACAACAATTCATTTAGTGACAGTTGAAAGACTCAACAGCACTGAAAGAAGTGACTTATGAATGTTTTCATACTTAACAACCATTGCAGCATCCCCATGTGATCAAAATTCAGATTCTTGGCAGCTGACTCACATTTATGACTATTGCACTGTCCCGGGGTCATGTGATCAACTTTTGTAACTTTCTGATAAGCAAAGTCAATGGGGAGGCCAGATTCACTTAATAACCGTGTTACCAATTTTAACAACTGCAGTGATTCACTTAACAAATGCGGCAAGAAAGGTTGTAAAATGGGGCAAAAGACCGCCTTCTGCCGCACGAATCCCAGCGGCCGATTAGGTCCGACAGAGTTGGCCTTCTCCATGTTCCGTCAACTAAACAATGTCATCTGGCAGGACCCAGGGGGAGAGCCTTCTCTGTGGCGGCCCCGGCCCTCTGGAACCAACTCCCCTCAGAGATTAGGACTGCCCCCACACTCCTCGCCTTTCATAAGTTATTAAAAACTCATCTTTGCCACCAGGCATGGAGAAACTAACACACACCCCAATTGTCAAGGTGGTGTATGGTTTGATTGGTTGTGTGATTATTTTATTTTCTTATAAGGGTTTTAAATTGTATTTTAAAATTAGATTTGTACACTGTTTATGTTGTTATGAGCCGCCGAGTCCTTGGAGAGGGGCGGCATACAAATCTAATAAATTATGATTATTGTTAATATTATTAAAACTCCCTTTAATAAACGTCTCACTTAACAACAGAAATTTTGGGCTCGGTTGTAGTTGTAAGTCAACAGTATGTGCCTGAACTAGGAGTTTAGAGGGAGGCTGAAGACAATCAGCATTTTTTAAATAAATTGTTTGAAAAATGCTTTGCTGCGCATAGAGAATAGAACAGAACAGAATAAAATTTTATTGACTAAATGTGATTGGAGACACAAGGAATTTGTCTTGATGCATGTGGTCTCAGTATACATAAAAGAAAAGTCAGTTGAAAATCATGAGGTACAACTCTTAATGAGAGTCCGTGTACAAATAAGCAATCAAATCATATTAGGAACCAGTCAATATAAATTGTAAGGATACAAGCAACAAAGTTACAGTCATACAGTCATTAGTGGGAGGAGATGGGTGACGGGAATGATGAGAAGATTAATAGCAGTGCAGACTTACGAAATAGTTTGACAGTGTAGAGAGAATTATTTGTTTAGCAGAGTGATGGCATTCTGAAAAAAACTATATATTCATACATATTTTTTTCGTCTCATTATTTTGCCATAAGAGGACTTTCAAATGGCTTTTTCTACCCGCTGGGGAGCAGGCCCCATGCCTTTCCTGTCTTTCTTTAAAGTTCACTATTCAGAGGGCACTGAATTCAGATGGTATCTTGAGTACCTGTGCCATAGTAATTCTCAACAATGACAGGTTCAATGTGGTGGAATAGACTGCCTCCGGGTGGATACATGGCATCTTTTCTGGCTTTCTAAAATATTTTCAATGTGATTTTGTTCAAATAAAATTTTGGAAACTGGCTTCATTGGATTATTTTGGTTTTATATTTTGTCCCTTTGGGTTTGATGACCATTTTTAATTTTTGTTAAAGAGTATGCAGACCCCTGAGTTATCAAGGATACACATGCACAAAGGAAAAGTGGAATTCTAGCAGATTTATTATTATTATTATTATTATTATTATTATTATTATTATTATTATTTATTAGATTTGTATGCCGCCCCTCTCTGAAGACTCGGGGGGGCTAACAACAATATAAAAAGACAATGTAAACAAATCTAATATAAAAACAATCTAAAAAACCCAATTTAAAGAACCACTCATACATACAAGCATACCATGTATAAATCCTATAAGCCTAGGGGGGAGGGAAATTTCAATTCCCCCATGCCTGACGACAGAGGTGGGTTTTAAGGAGCTTGCGAAAGGCAAGGAGGGTGGGGGCAACTCTGATATCTGGGGTGAGCTGGTTCCAGAGGGTTGGGGCCACCACAGAGAAGGCTCTTCTCCTGGGTCCCGCCAAACGACATTGCTTAGTCGATGGGACCCGGAGAAGGCCAACTCTGTGGGACCTTATCGGCCGCTGGGATTCATGCGGCAGAAGGCGGTCCCGGAGATAATCTGGTCCGGTGCCATGAAGGGCTTTATAGGTCATATCCAGCAGATAGTCAGTAGATATGAATAATGGTTCAGTCATACAAACCAGATACTTACTTTAACAAATATCATGGTCAAGTTAAACAGTCCGGTCATACACGGTCAAATCAGTCAATATCTCTCAATACATGAACAATACTATAAGCCTTACTTGTACAGCTTACAAATACACAAACTATCATCGAACACACAGTTCTTATTACAGCACAATGAATAAATCATCACAAAATGAGCAGAAAAATCGAGAGAAAGAAATATGCTTCTGGCTCCCTCTTACAGCAATGCCCAACACTAACTCTTAAAGCCATAATCTTTCAATACATACAAGCATTCATTGTTAGCTTGTTTATATATTGCCAAACCCGACTGTTATATTAATAATTAGCTTCTTTTCTTATTCTGAAGCAGCTGGACATCCTGATTTTTGTTGAATCAAGCTAGAATTTTCTTTGGGATAGTTTTATGATAATTGGGAGCCAGAAAGTATAAAAACACATAATATAAATACATAGTAGCCTTATTCATACAGACTGACTTGAAATAAATAATGTTTGTATATATAGTAGCCAGGTAATATATTTTAAAGGAAAGAAGAAAAACAAACATGAGAAAAATGGTCGTGGAAGCAAAAATGAACGGAAGATGAACAGCATTAAAGATTTTAAGAGCAATTTATCTTTAAATTAAATGCATGCATTTAACTATGTTAGGTTTTAAATTAATGATTTAATATAGACTTCCGATTTACTATAGATTAAAGAGATAATAAGTTGAACTTAACAATGGTTAAGGCCATTTTTGGGTGAAATAAGAAATATTTCCAGTGTTGTACAGGAGCTATAAAATCTACCAAAATCTTCAATTTTCCAGTATAGTCCTTAGAAAGGAAATAGGTAAGAACATCAGTTATATCAGAAGTCTTTAAATTTGGCAACTGGAGGACTGGAGAATTCTGTTAATTGAAGTCCACAAGTCTACCAAGATTACCAAGATTATTGATATGGGCATTTATTGTTAATAAATATATGGTTGCTTAACTGAGATAGAAATTTCATTTGGTCCAAAGGAAGGTAATTGTAGAAATTATACAGAAGACCTGAGCAGCAGCAGATTGCAGGGTTGTGTGAACTCATTTCTCTGAAAATATGTACTCTGCGTGTTGATTAAAACTCTATTGAGGTGTAATTAATAATTACCCAGTTTATTTGTTTCGATTTTCAAGATCAAAACAATGCTGTAAGAGAGTATTAAAATATATTTTTCTCAAAAAAAATCTCTTTCATATATTATTATTTTTAGTTATATCATATGCTAAATACATACATAAATCTTAAGTTATGTTTTCTCCCTTACCAACTGTGTCAGTGCTTATTTTTCTTCCTAATTCCTGTTTGTTTCCTTCTTTCATGTGGATAAGCCAGATGGTTGGCTTCAACCAGCCAAAATTGACATGATAAACAAGATATCAAATAACAACATAATAGAGGTGAGCATGATTGACACTATTTTTGATGGAAAGGTGGGATATAAACTGTAAGCAAACAAACTGATAAATAAGGTTAGGTAATAATGAGGACAGTACTTCCTGGAACTGGATTTGGTTACAGTGGATATTCTGTGACCAAATAGGTGTGATTCTGGTTAAAGAGAAAATTTCCTGAATAGGCAACAAAACACTAATGTAGCAGGAACTTGTTGAAGATAACGACAACAGTAACAAGGGCAACACTTTAAATCAGAGGTCTATGCTGGCTGGAGATTTCTGGGAGTTGAAGTGCACAAGTCTTAAAGTTGCCAAGTTTGAAGACCCCTGATTTAAATTCTCACCTTACAAATGCTGACTATGCACCCCAAAACACAACACCATTTATTTATTATTAGAATTGAAAGGACCTTGCAGGTCATCTAGTCCACCCACTGCTCAAGCAGGAGACCTTACATCACCTCAACCATATGGCAGTCCAATCTCCTCTTGAATGTGTCGAGTGTTGGGGCATTCACAACCTCCGCTGACAAGCCATTCCACTAATTGATTGCCTTCACCGTTAGAAAGTTCTTCCTTATCTCCAGGTTGAATCTCTCCTTGGTCAGTTTCCATCCATTGTTCCTTGTCTGGCCCATTGGTGCCCTGGAGAATAGTGTGAATCCCTCTTCTCTGTGGCAACCCTGCAAGTACCTATATACTACTATCATGTCC
The DNA here is from genome assembly GCF_031021105.1 of Erythrolamprus reginae. NCBI lineage: Eukaryota > Metazoa > Chordata > Lepidosauria > Squamata > Dipsadidae > Erythrolamprus > Erythrolamprus reginae. The sequence continues at coordinate 225,415,502 of NC_091951.1, read as the reverse complement.
CCCCTGGTCCTCCTTTTTGCTAGATTATCCATGACCAGTTCCAGCAATCTCTCTTCATATGTTTTCATTTCCAGTCCCTATATTGCTCTCTTAAGATTGTGTTGGCTTTTTCAGCCAACCATAATAATAATAATAATAATAATAATAATAATAATAATAATAATAATAATAGTAATAATAATAGTAATAATAATAGTAATAATAATTGTTATTGTTATTGTTATTATTTATTAGATTGTATGCCACCCCTCTCCGAAGACTCGGGGTGGCTCACAACAATAATAAAAACAATGTTACAGTGGAACAAATCTAATATTAAAAGAGAAAACGACATATAAAACCCTATCATTTAAAACCAAACAACACATACATACCAAACATAAAGTATAAAAGCCTGGGGAAGGTGTCTCAGTTCCCCCATGCCTGGCGATATAGGAGGGTCTTGAGTAGCTTACGAAAGACAAGGAGGGTGGGGGCAGTTCTAATCTCTGGGGGGAGTTGATTCCAGAGGGCCGGGGCCGCTACAGAGAAGGCTGTTCCCCTGGGGCCCGCCAAACAACATTGTTTAGTCGACGGGACCCGGAGAAGGCCAAATCTGTGGGACCTTATCGGTCGCTGGGATTTGTGCGGTAGCAGGCAGTTCCGGAGGTATTCTGGTCCAGTGCCATGTTTATTTTTTGATTACAAACTGTTGCCACTGATATTAAATATATATAGCAAAATGTTAAAATTTTTCTTTTGACACACCTTCACAACTGATTTTAGCAAGCCTCAAGTACAGTTGTCAAAATGCACAGAAATATAGCAAATGCTGTCAGATGCTTTTCAAATAGTCTGCTGTTAAATATAAGATTAAGTATATTTTTATGACACATGCTGATGTTATGTAGTTGGCAGTCAGGACTTTCAACAATATTTTATGCTTAACACAATCTGTTCTCTTAAAAATCCTTAAATACTTTGGGAGGATGAGCTGGGCTCCAAACTGAAAACAAAAAACATTTCAAAACATTGGAAGCTCAAGTACATCTTTGGTTAGATCGGTGGCTCATGTTTAGATATAACATCTTTGATTTCCTATAGTCCAATGATAGCGAACCTATTACATGTGGGCCACAGGTGGCACACATATCTGAGGGCACGCAAGGTGTTGTCCTAAGTCACCCCCAATGCACATGTGTGTACTGGCCAGCTGATTTTCGGCCTTCTTTTCAGCTGTTTTCCCTCTCCCCTGGCTTCAGGAAAGCCTCCTGAAGCCTGAGGATGGCGAAAAATGGCCCAGCAGCCCAACCTGAAGTTTGTTTCAGGAGTCTTTCCTGAACCTGGGGGACAGCAAAAAATGGCCCAACAGGCCTACCAGAAGTCCAGAGGCTTCAGTGAAGCTGGTGCGCATGTGTGGAGGAGGCAGCACAGGGATTGCGCATGGGGAAGACATTGCATTATGGGTGTGGTCACATGCATGCAAACTTTTGGCACCTGAGCCAAAAACACTTTGCCATCACTGCTATAGTCTGTCTGCCAGAATTTCAAGGTTGTTAAAGATATATATGTGTGTGTATTATACACACACACACACACATCTTTAATAACCTTGAAATTCTGTATCTACGTATATATCTACATATATATATGTATATATATATGTCCAGCACATTAAAAAAACAGGGCACGAAATTGACTTTGAAAAAACTAAATTACTTCACAAAACAGAGAATTTATATAGAAGAATTGCTCTAGAAGCCATAGAAATTGAGAGGAGCCCCCTTTGCATAAATAAAAGAGATGACACGTCCCGCCTACCAGAAATTTGGAAACCAGCCTTAAACAAAAAAAACACCTCATAAAAATCACCATGTCAATCCTTCTAATAATTATGATTACACCAACCAATCAGATCACTGAAACATAATCACCCAATCTATTTGCTACATTCAAACCAAATCTCCACCCCCACACTATATACTAGGAAGAAATGACAGTTGCAAACATTCCATTTTACAACAGAACGAAGCTTGGAAACTTCAGCCTGATGATGGTGAATGTGATGACGAGTGGGACCTCGTCGAAACTTCGCCATAAATATCTGAATGCTACACGAGAAGAAACCCGAATATGCAAAGACCATCATACCTGTACCCATGAAAATCTACGAAAATATATATATATATGTATATACACACGCACACATATACATATACATATATGTATGTATGTATCTATACACACACATACAGTATATATGTATGCATAGTATATACATATATGTATATATGGGTTAGATAAAAAGTGAAAAAATGTGTTTTGATCTACCTTAATATTACTTCTTGAATTGTAAATATCTCTGAATTGGTTCAAATAATCATCAGAGAGCAAATAACTAAAGATAGTGTAGCCCTGAATGTTTAGAAATGTCATGGTAATGAATAATAATATTATAAGAATAATAATATAATAATATTATTATATTATAATATATAATACTGTAATAATATTAATCTTCAACTTACAGCCATTCATTTAGTTACTGTTTAAAGTTACAATGTCACTGACAAAAATGACTTATGACTGTTTTTCACATTTATGATCATTGCAACATCTCCATGGTCATGTGATCAAAGTTCAGTTGCTTGGCAACCGGTTCATATTGAGGATGGTTGAGGTGTCCTGGGGATCATGTGATCACCTTTTGCCACCTTCCAACAAGCAAAGTCAATGGAGAAGCCAGATTTAATTAACAACTGGGTTACCTATTTAACAACTGCGGTGATTCACTTAACAACTGTGGCAAGAATAGTTGTAAAATGGAGCAAAACTCACTTAGCAACAGAAATTTTGGGTTCAGTTGTGGTCGTAAGTCAAGGATTACTTGTATCAGCCATCTCTGACATTTAAAGCCAGACTGGTCATCAAAATCATATCTTGCAATTAATCACCATGGCAAATAAATGTTTTGCATCCTGATGCAAGAGGGTGAGAACATTTTTCACTTTCCTAAGTATCTGTGTTTTGATTTGTTCTGAGATGCCATCTGCACTGAATAAGAAATTTCAGTGCAGAATCATTTTATAGCATGGGTCTATAACTTGGAGTTGTTTGCTCTCCGTACCTGAACACAACATTATAATTTCTTTATTTCCAGAGAAACTCAAAGCAATAAAGTCAAGTTGCTCCAGTTAAGTTCATGTCCCTGGTGTCTCCAAGGGGCAATTCAACATTGCTTAGGCTGTTTGTATTGCGTGCTTCAAGCAATAAAATTTGGGTTAGTCATTTGATGAAAGTGATGGACAGTTGCTTCAGACCAATGAAAAGAACCACATATTTTTGCAATGTATAATTCATTGTTTCATTGGCGAATCTTTAAGATAGATTAAAATTTCAGAAATGACAACAGTTGCTGTTGTAACCCAGAGTATATGGATAGATGAATGCCACCTTATGGCAATGCAAAGCATTTAAAAGAATGCTGCGCCAAACACACTGACATAATTAAGTGCTTCCTCAGTGCTTTTTCACGTCATTCTAGGCATGTGCCTCTACCAAGAAAATCTCTGTTGAAATTTTCAGACATACAGTATAAAGACAATATGGGACACCATTCAAAACACTTTCCATGAGTTTTCCAGACTATATAGATGCTTCCATGCCCCTTTATGTGGTGGTGGGGGTGCTATTTGCTTGTTTATGCCAATTTAATTAGCAAAATACCTCTTCAACATTTTAGTAGAAGTCCAGGATTGTGGAGTTAGTTTTTTTTAAGGTTACCCAAATGTTCTCCCAACTCTCTTCACCATTTTCATAGCTGTCAGTATTTGAAAGATTGTTGACATTCCATCTTACCTCAGCATTACATTTTTAAGATATAGGTCCAGAAATAGAGCAGTTATTCATAATTATCTGCCTCATGCTACTTTATCATTCTAATGTGAATGGAAGATGGAGCAGGAAGTGCGATGGCTCTGGAATTTTGCTAGGTAAGACATTTGATAAAATGTTGGATCTTACAACAATAACCTTCCAGATTCCTGTCAATTTTTGGGGAAACTTCATGGCCCTAGCACAGTTCAAAATCACTTTAAAAATATGCCGAAGAACTGACATAATTTATTATTCCTTATTCCTGAATATCGAGTCATGAGTGGTGTCTAAATCTTCCATAAGTCATTAATTTGTCATTAAATTGATGTTGAGAAACCACCATAGAAATATTGCAATTTCTTTTAAAGTTTTCATAAAATTCATGTGCCTTCTTAACTGATGCTCCAATCTGAAGTTTTATTGCTGGTACACAAAGATGCCACATAATATATATTGCAAATAGCTTAGAATCATATTGTGAGCATTATCTTTTGTCAGGCTGCAGGTAGACATTCACCTTGCTGAAAACCGAAATCCCCTCCCCATAAAATTTCCATGTGGTTTTCTGATAACACTATGAAAGTCATTTGCCTGCTTTGTTGTTCTTTTCAACTTCCCAACCTAGCTTGTAGCCTAGATACTTCCTGTTGGGTTTCCCAGCCAGGTGCTAACCATTTGGGACAACAAGTGGTTAGGTTTTCTCATCAGGGGTCTCCAATCTTGGCAACTTTAAGACTTGTGGACTTCAACTCCCAGCAAAGTTGGCTGAGGAATTCTGGGAGTTAAAGTCCACAAGTCTTAAAGTTGTCAAGGTTGGAGACCTCTAGCTAGGACTGTAAAGGGGAACACATCCTTTAAATATTTTCCAAAAAACTGCAGAAAGGTTCATTGTCACCAGTGCTTTACTAATACTGAAGAGGAAAAGAGGTTCTCTATTGACATGCCAGGAGAAATTTTGAATCTTAAGTTTTCAACTGTCTCTTACATTCCCCTAGAATTGAAGGAAAGCACACCAACCCTAGGAATGTTTGTGTGTGCCTTCAGATCAGTATTGGCTCCTGACAACTGCCTGGACAAGTCCCTGCAGTCGTCTTAGTAAGATTCTAGAACTGATTTGCCACTGAGTCTTTTTTAGCACTGAGAAGGTGTGACTGGCCCAAGTTTGGTGAACTGGCTTTTTTTCTTAAAACTGGACTCGAACCACTAATGGGCTGCCGCCCCGCAGGGGTGGGGGACGCAGTGGGGATAGTAAGTTTATGCACTTATTAAATACTTAGTAGTTTTTTTCATTGTCCTTCCTTCTCTAGTACCTTAGTATGATCCTTAATTACTTTTAAAATAGGAAATAATTAAATAGTATGTTTTTACCCATAAATGCTTTAATCATTTTAATCATTATCTAGAACTGAACATTTATAGCAATTAAAGAAAATTGAGCCACTTGCCTAATCTGTTATCATACTGAACATACTTGTGGGTTCAGTACCAAACCTTAAAATGTTACTGTGCTCCTCAACAAATAATGCTGTCTATCGTTTGTCCTTTTTGTGACTATTCAGATAATGTAACTTAATCAATTGAAGAAGTATCCAAGCACCTATTTGAAAACTTACCTTGGTTGGTAAGCCACTCCCACCCAGTTACATGACCTTTAACCCACCCCCAGTCACATGATTGCCATGCCACTCCCACCTGGTCACATGGCTGGCAAGCCACTCCTACCCAGTCACATGTCCATCAAGCCACCCCACAAAATAAGCCACTTTTGGTAGCCCACCAGTGACTAGAACTCACAGTATCCTGGTTTCTGGCCTGGTGCCTTAATCACTACACCACACCGGAGGAAGAAATATATGAATAAAAGGGGCAAACGCCACCATCCTAACTTGTTCAGCTGATGCAAATTGAAGCATCAGACATCAGACATCATTCAGTCGGAATCAACTCTTTATTGAACACAAGAGAGAACCGGCATAAACACAACAGCAAACCATCCCTTATATATTGACAGCTTTCTGAGGTAAGGACCAATCAGCTAACTTAGAACTTCCCGCTCCCGGCTGTCACACCCCGCTTGACATAGCCTATAGGAGGGAGCCGTTCTCTACCAATCCGGCTTGTCTCCAGGCGATTTCCCTTGTGTGGGCGGAGACGTAACACAAATGAAACAAATTAATTTGGAAAATCAATTCCTTGCCTTTGATTGCTTGCCCTGCCTCCTAACAGGTTGTTTTGCTGGGTCAGAAAGCGGGCATCCACCTTTGTATTCTTCATGCCTTTTGTGTGAAAGGAGTTTAGAAATAACCAGAAAATCATCTGATCCAATAAAACCTAAAATATAAAGGTCAACTAGTCCCTGTAGGGAGGGAGTAACCTATAAGCAAATGTTTACTCCCCCTTACACTGGGTCCTCCTTGCTCAGTGCCAACCAGGTTATAGCAGAAGTGCCATAGAAAAACCAAAAGCAGTGATGTTTACCAGTCTGGCCACTTCCCAGCTCTTCTGTCCTCGGAATAAACCCTTTGAACTGTTGTGGACAATTAGCAAACAAAATAAATTATACTGTATAATTCAACAGACAGAAACATGGTTGTTGGTTTTTTTTAATTTGCTTTCTTTACGCAGAAGCAATTTGGGACCCAGTTGTTAACCAAAGTAGGCACGAGAGCTAAAGGTGACAATTGTGGGTGTGGTTTCTTTTCATTTTCTCTTCTCCCAGAACAATAAAACCATAAGGATTGACTTACGCAAATATGTAAGTGAGGTTATGAGAAGAATACAATTCCCCTGTATATATATGGAGGATTTTAGTGCCACCCGTGTCTCTGGATATGATAAGGTGAATGGGTACAAACTGAATAGGGAGGCAAAATAGGTAAAATTGTAAACACAGTCAAAGTTTCACCTAGCTTTTCCTTACTGGGTTGACAGTCTCATCTAGATTGGGTGGGAATATTCCCCACCATAGAAATCACATTTCAAGATTTCAAAAAACAACAACACTCAAAACCTGAATCTACAATAAACTGGCTAATGTATCTGTTAATCTCTACAGCACATTAATCACAGAGTGATTTTAGGTGGCTGGTATTAGTTTGTATTAAAACCAAAACCAAACTCAGTTGTAACTGAAGTTCAACTAAATTCCTTTTTTTAAAAAAATCTATCCCTCATCTCCACTTTCTAAAAAAGGTTCAGAGTTTTGTACATAACTAATTTTCATGATGATAATTTAGGATGGATTCATGAAACCAAATCTCCTTAATGGTTCAAGATAAGCATGTTTCATTTCACTGGTAAGCACAAAATGATTTGGATAACATTCTAGCCACATATTGTATGCATTTTATACCTTTGATTTCATTTAAAAATATTATGGCCTCTCCCACTTGAATAGCATACCAGCATACCAGCATAGATATACACAACCCTGTTCTTCCTTGGCCTGGAGTTAAGATGTTTATGGAGTCCCTGACATTTTTAAAAAATGTTACTTATGCAGACAGTCATGCTTCTTTAAATTGTACATTCTTTAAAGTAGTATAAACTACCCAGAGCATTTTTTAAGTTGTGTCCTTAAAATAGAGATGATAGTTGGATGGATGGATGGATGGATGGATGGATGGATGGATGGATGGATGGATGGATGGATGGATAGATAGATAGATAGATAGATAGATAGATAGATAGATAGATAGATAGATAGATAGATAGATAATGGATGGATAGAGACAGGAAGATGATAGACAATAACTGATATACAAAATGAATTATAAATTTCAGCTGAATGAACGCAAGTTATCTTTCAACATTTCTTCAAAATTTGTGAGAACTGATTTGTGACCTCAGCTTCTTAGCAGGTTTGCAGATTAAGCTATTGTTTAATTACAAAATCCAGAATTATATCCTAAAACTGTCTATCAAATATTATTTTGAGGTCAAATAAGAAAGATGTTAAAGTTGGGGACAGGCTCTTTCAAACAGTCTTCAGTCTTGGCAGAAAGTTCTGTCTCCAGCCAGAGAATGTCAATTCAGTTTAACTCAAATGTTTAACTTTGCCCAGGATACCTGACCTCTATGTGTCAGCATGGCACATCTCAAAAATATACTGTAGTTGCATCAGAACATCTTCAATTGATATGCAGTACACCAGTAAATTTTTAAGCAAAAATTGTACGTCAAATAAAAGTTTGCAATTTCAGTTTACTGAAATGTTTTACAACTCCCAGAACTTAAAGCACATGACCAGTAGGTGAAGGCACAAGGTTGTTACTATGTACTAAATATTTACAGGCTCCATTTTTCAAGTTAGGAATTAAAAAAAAGTAAGATAAAGACAGTGTAAATTAGAGCTCAGCTCCAGATGGCTATAAAGAAATGCTCATACTGTATTTGGAATCTTTGGCAAACATTATAAACAGTTTGCCATTACTTTCTTTCAATATCGTTTTCTTCTTCTACATCTCTCTGAATTTTCTGTTGGTTTTTCTTCCAAGAAATAACCAGGCCAAGAAGACTGCCAAATCATTGCAATTCACATGTGATCTTATTTGATATCAGTGGCCAGCTTTAAAGAAGTTCTAAATATCCCAAGTTTTAATTTCACTGCATACTTGTGTGAAGGAGTTATAATTAACTAGGGTGAGAAAAACAATGAACACACTTTTTAATAGTTTTCAGTATGTTTTGTATATTGATCGATTAAAAATAAATAAATTAAAGTTGTACACTGCTCAAAGTCAATTTTTCTGAGTTGTATAGCCATACAAATTTGATAAGTAAATGAATAAAATAAGTGCCAGCTCATTCACAATGATGTTGCTTTTCCATATCTGCAGAGTTTTGTGATCTCTATTATAAGGCTTTTAGAATTATATTAGTTAAATATAATTTTGAATATAATTATATTAGTTGAATATAATTTTGCAGATACTGCGTGCATTAAAAAAACCTAAATAGATCTATACATTCATCATCCAGTCAAATAGTGGATGCAAGGAATATTATTTTCCAACTCTTACTGGTTGTGCCATTGCAAGACCTGTAAAACCAGGTTAGGGATAGATTGTCATGGAGAAAATCTATCAGTGTGGTTGCTAAGAATCAATAAAATATCTCCGAGACCGCCTCCTGCCGCACGAATCAATAAAATATCTCCGAGACCGCCTCCTGCCGCACGAATCCCAGCGACCGATTAGGTCCCACAGAGTGGGCCTTCTCCGGGTCCCGTCAACTAAACAATGTCGGTTGGCGGGCCCCAGGGGAAGAGCCTTCTCTGTGGCGGCACCGGCCCTCTGGAACCAACTCCCCCCGGAGATTAGGACTGCCCCTACTCTTCCTGCCTTCCGTAAACTCCTTAAAACCCACCTCTGCCGTCAGGCATGGGGGAACTGAAACATCTCCCCCTGGGCATGTTTAATTTATGCATGGTATGTCTGTGTGTGCGTCTGTTAGCATATGGGTTTTTTTAAATATTTAAATATTTTTAAATTTGTCTGTTTACTTATGATTTGTTTCTACATGTTGTGAGCCGCCCCGAGTCTTCGGAGAGGGGCGGCATACAAATCTAAGTAATAAATAAACAAACAAACAAACAAACAAACAAACAAACAAACAAATAAATAAATAAATAAATAAATAAATAAATAAATAAATAAAATAACAACTTGATGTCACGTTAGTGCGTGCCTTTGAGTCAGGGTTGACTCTTAGAATTGCCTGGACAAGTCTCCGCAATTTTCTTGGCAAGATTTCTGGAGTGGTTTGCCCTTACCTTCTTCTTAGGGCTGAGAGAGTATGGCTCTGCCTGGCTGTAAAATGGGATTGGGACTCACAATCTCCCAGTTTCCAGCCAAATGCCTTAACTACTATTCCAAACTTATTGCAATAATCATAGCACATAGACAATCTATAATCTGTGAAAAGAGAATTTCAAACAGAACATTGTGAAATGAGAGGGAATGAATTTGCTTAATGGTCTGGAAAGTAAAATAATCTTTTAATGAAACGTTTGTCTTTGAATTTGGACTATCCCAATGTTTGGATCAATAATGTAGAGTTATTGCATAGGGAAGATGTTGACAAGCCTCAGAAAAATGTATGAAGTCAAGAGTTTAAAATCATTCTAATGACTAATGAGCTCTTGATCCAGTTTGCAAGAAACAAAGGAGAGAGTTGAGATTATTTTATAATTATCCATACTTCACTGAAAAGAAGACCCATCTTATATTTGTGGGAACCCTGAAATAAGCACTTGGCCTTATTGCCATGCACTCAAAAGCCCGATTGGGCTTATTATCAGGGGGTGTCTTATTTTGGGGAAAACAGGGTAAATGACAAATTATATATTGTATTTCTGGAGTATAAGACACACCTTTCCTTCCCACCCCTCAAAGAGGCTGAAAATGTGGGTGCATAGCTCTGAACATAGTTTTTTTGACGTTTTCCCCCCAATCCTAACGAGGTGCTAACAATCTTCTCAGCTCTTCCCGGCTTGCAGGCTTTTGTTATCGCTATTCCCTCCAAAGATGGTTTTTTTTCCCATCCCTAAGTCTTTGCAGATTTTTTTTCATTGCTACTCCCTCCAATAATGTTTTTTTCCCCAGCCCTAACAAGGTGCTAATGATCTTCCCGGCTCTTATAGTCTTGCAGACTTTTTCATTGCTACTCCCTCCAAAGAAGGATTTTTAAAGCCCAGGGGATAAATAATGTGCTGAAACTGACCAGACTAAGGATACTAGCCAGATGAATACTTGGTAGGCAGATCCCACCCCCTCTTTTTCCTTCAAAAAACTAAGGTGTGTCTTATATTCCGGTGCGTCTTATACTCTAAAAATACAGTATTATTTTTTTCCAAGTGTATTTAATAATTTGCTAGGAGTGATAGTTTCAGTAAACATAAATGTTTTCAGATATCCAAAACTCATTATTAAAAACATCTTTCTCTGATTGATCTCTCAATTTGAAAAATCATTTGGTTTAAGACTCATATTTATGAGTAGATACGATAAGAAGTAAACATGAGTAGATATGAACAATGCTTTACAAGTGGTAAGGAAATTTATGGTCTTGTCTGTGCCTGCATTATATACAATACATCCTTTAGCAAATTATGAGACAATCCCATTCATTATTTAGACTTGTATCTCACCTTCGGCTTGTGAATCTGGAAAGATTGCCCATATGGTGCCAAACATTATTTAAGCCCTGCAGTTATTGCCTCTCTCTAATGGTTTAAGAAATAAAATATATGTTAGTTGGAGGAATTTAAAAGCTCGTTTCCATGTTGCATTGTGTACTAGCATTACCAATCTCTATTTTTATCTTAATATGTTGGTAGGTATTCAGCTGACACTTCCATGATGATGCAATAACAAATAACAAAAAATCAGAAAAAGACATGACTGAACAAATAATACAAAATATATAGTCTAAACTTTTCCCAAGCTGGGTCTTCTAAACATCTTAAATTACAACTCCCAGTTTATATAATTGACATGACATTAAGAAACACTGGTACAGTATATAGTTTCAGACTTTTCAGTTTTCTCTGAAGTGATTGGTTGCACTTTGCAGTAAGCTGCAGTAGGCCCTCCAGATATGGTTGGGTTCTTGGTATTTGCAGATGCTTAATTATCAAGCTAAGAGGTATCATCATATTAAACTTCTACAAGAAGACAACCAAATTCAGCAAGCTCTAAGAACCCAACAGTTTGTCCCTAAGCTTCATATAGCCTCTTCTACTGGAATATTGCTACCACAACTCTCAACATTCCTTACCATTGACAATATTTCCCATGGATTCCAAAAGTAGCAATTCAATAATACTTGGAGTTGCTTTGATTCTTAATACTGGTTGCACAAGGTAAAACAAGCTTCTCCACATTAAAAAAAAGATGCCTTGACATATATCCTTGGGATGTCTATTTTCTGTGGGTGACCTTTCCTTCCTAATATTTTTGCATCTCTACAAAAATTGGGCCTCTATCAATATAGCTGTCTTGCAATATGAATGAAGTCTGGAGGACAGAAGGGAAAGGGGGGATGATCAAAACATTTAAATATGTTAAAGGGTTATATAAGTTTCAAGAGTGAAGTGTTTTTAATAGGAAAGTGAACACAGAACAAGGGGGCAAAATCTGAGGTTAGTTGGGGGAAAGATCAGAAGCAACGTGAGAAAATATTATTTTACTAAAAGAATTATAGATGCTTGGAACAAACTTCCAGCAGCCGTGGTTGGTAAATCCACAGTAACTGAATTTAAGCATGCCTGGATAAACATAAATCCATCCTAAGATAAAATACAGAGAATAGTATAAGGGCAGTCTAGATGGACCATGAGGTCTTTTTCTGCCATCAATCTTCTATGTTTCTATGTTTCTAAGTGATGTGAAATTGCTTTGAGTATATGTAATGACATTTTGAAATAAAAAAACATGAAAAATATAAAAACAAATTTTAAGAATATGAAAAGAAATGAGTACAATGCCTAAGGCATATCAGTTTGTCATTTATATATTGGAGATGATATATTTATACAAGTTTGAAGATCTAAGTTAATAATGGTGTTGCTTGTAATCAACACATTATATGAATATTGACTGCATTTAGCTGTGGTTGTACATTTATGTCCTCTAACAGATGACCTGCCACATATTTTATTGATGTTTCAGTATCAAAAGTAATTGATCATAAACAAAGTATCAGCATCTCTGATTGATTTTGCTCCTAAATATAAAACCATAGAAATGTAAACACAGATATTTGAAATGAAATTATAAAATGAGATATGACCAAGTTATTTTTTTATTGTACTTATGATTTATAGGCAAAGGGAAAATTTCAACATCTTAACAGTGCAACAGGTGTATATATACTGATACAGGCATAAGGTCCCTTGAAACCTAATAGTGCAGTCTACAAACTGATTTAGGCCCCTGGTGGATATTCTAACAATAACAACAACAACAACAATCCCCGATCCTGACTTTTGCCAACAACAGGCAGTTAGACTGCTCCCCCCTCCCCATTCCTGATTCTGCCTTCTGCCACCAAACAGGCAAGTCAGCTGCTGTGGTTGGGCCTGGACAGCTATCCTGTGCAGTTCCTACAGTTATTGTATTACTGTCCTTGGATCAGTAATGATTTAACCACTGTGAACTGGCACCTAGCATCAGTAATGATGAGAAGAAATCAACAAAATACCACATTGGGTCAGTTGTCGCCTGGATCAACAGGAATGCTATGGCTCCTGGACATCTGTCAAAAAAGGGGCTACAAGGCTCAATTGTTACTGCCAGGGTGTGCAACTGAAAAGCAACTGCAATCAAAGCACAAAACATGGACAACTGAAGAAAATTGAGAAATCATCAAATATTACTACGAGGCAGAACCAACAGCCAGGGGATTGCAAAAATGAATGATGCAACTGTGGAAGGAAAAACACATGGAAAGTGAACAAAGATTAATGGATCAAAGACACTTCACCATCCATAATAAAGTTTTCACAGATGTGGAAATGCAACATCTAGAAATATTGGCTAAAAAAATCAACAACAAGTAATGATGAACGAGCTGAAGAAACTACTCCAACACAAGAGCAAACTGACCAGCCAGACGAAGAAACCAACATACAGGATGAAGATCCTCCTGTGCAATAACTTGAAAATGTCAATCCATATTGTCAAGTTTCACAATTCATAAAGTTCACAGATTTCTTTTTACTTGCATCTTAAGTCCACATAATCTTTTTTGTATTTCAGTCCAATCCAATTCAAAATCCTCTTACCTTCTATCACCAAAACCGTGCACAATCAAACACAATAGCACAACACACACTGCTTTCAAGTCGTTTCAAGCTCCTAGTCATCTTCTTATGAGCAAGATCAATCTCCCGCCATCAACAAATTCAAGCTTTTTGTAGTCTGTTGCAATATTTTCTTTTAACCAGCAGGTGGCATTGCCAGTTTCCGAAATAACTCATTTACAAAAATCTCCAAAGTATTTAAAATCCCCTTAGCACTTATAAGATATTTTCTTCAAATTCTTTATTCTTCTTTGATCTCTTTAACTTTTACCAAGTCCAATTATAAAGACATCCTCAAATTTGGGTTTTTAAACTTGTTCCTTTAACTCTATGGTATTTCCAATTGATAGATAGCCACTCCATTTTAGAGTCTCTTTTGACTTCTTTTAAATTTTAAATTTCTTCTTTTTATCATTAAATTGGCTAAACGCTCACCCATCTTCAGCACTTCTTCACCTCTCTCCAGCACAAACACTTAAATCTTATCACCAAGGAATTCACCATTTCTCTATTTCAATTGTTCTGATCGTGGCCAATGATTTAGGCAGGTCCTTTGAATATGTTGGAGTAGTTGCTGATTCGCATTAAGTAACCCACATAACACAGCTAATGATGAGAATCAAAGGAGAGAATTGACTAGTACAAAAGACAGATATAAATGCAGCAATAAAAATGGATAAATACAATTCAATCAGGAAATAAGTTTTCTCATTCCCATGTGAAATTGCTCCTTCTGAAATGTCTGCTGATATGTGGGAAGTCCTTTAGGTTCTTTTCGAAAAAGACTGATGCCTTATTCCAGTGTTTTTCAAATTTTGCAATTTGAATCTCCAACTCTCAGAATTCTGGGAGTTGGTGTCTACACATCTTCAAGTTGCCAAGTTTGAAATACATCGCCTTATTTCATTCCCGATGCTGACTATCTGGCCATAGAACAATCACTTAAGGTGCAACTATCCAACAGAGATTTACAAAATTAGCAGAACTTTCTTCAGTCTCTTTTCTCATCTTTTATTTTCTTTTGTTCATTCTGTTCAACCATGTGCACTTCATGGAGGGTGCTTGGACTATTCCCTGCATTTTTCTTGAGAAGGTTTTTCGGAAGTGGTTTGCTCTTTCCTCTTTCCTAAGGCTGAGAGTGGATGACTGGCTTTGGGCCTAAAGCAGGACTAGAATTCAGTCTCCCAGTTGCTAGCCTGATGCCACTATTTTATTTATTTATTTATTTATTGGATTTGTATGCCACCCCTCTCCGTAGAGTCGGGGTCACTAACAACAATGATAAAAACAGCATGTAACAATCCAATTCATTAGTAAAATAACTAAAAAAAACCTTATTATAAAAACCAAACATACATACAGACATACCATGCGTAAATTGTAAAGGCCTAGGGGGAAAGAATATCTCAGTTCCCCCATGCTTGACGGCAGAGGTGGGTTTTAAGAAGTTTATGAAAGGCAAGGAGGGTGGGGGCAATTCTAATCTCTGGGGGGAGTTGGTTCCAAAGGGCCGGGGCCGCCACATAGAAGGCTCTTCCCCTGGGTCCCGCCAAACGACATTGTTTAGTTGACGGGACCCAGAGAAGGCCCACTCTGTGGGACCTAACTGGTCGCTGGGATTCGTGCAGCAAAAGGCGGTCCCTGAGATAATCTGGTCCGGTGCCACTATACCAAACTGACTCTTAGTCCCTCTTCCACCTCCATTTATACATGCAGGTAAGTGTTGTGGCCTGCCAGCATTACGTGCAACTGGCAGCAGATCTTGCCAGAGAAGAGGCTGATGTGATGTGCCAGCAGCCTGGGCAGCTGGCACCTGAGTCAGACAGTGAGGAGGCTGGAGAGGACTTGATGCCAGAGGCAGAGGTTCATTTCAGAACCTCCCATCAGTGATAGGAAGAACAGGAGGAGCAGAGCTGTCAAAAGGCAGGGATGGTTCCTCAGGAGGAGGTCTCCTCGGGAGTAAGACTTGGGGCTTATTGGCCACTCGCCTAGCTTATTTAAGGGATGACAATGACGGCAGAAATTTGCAGGAAACAACGTTTGTTCATATGCCTTCATGCCTTGAATTCAGAAACATCCGCTTGGCTCTTGTTCTCTCTCTTGACATTCTTCCTACAAATTGTTTCTGGGCAGTTTTCCAACCTTTGTAAGCTTCCTGGTATATCCAAAACTGTTCATTCAGACTGTTTGTTTATTATTTCATGGATTTCTGCTGGCTGTAAATGAGGTTAAATTAACAACCGGTGTTCAGCAAAGACTGCTTTACACTGTATTTGTGTTTGCCAACTACTAAGAGAGTTCATTAGTAGCCTTTAATTTAGTAAATGAAGGTTTGGACATAATTTGCGCGTGCTGCATTCTTTGTGGGCAGAACAGTAAGTGAGGATTGTGGGAGAAGGAAGGGTCCCAATGTTGCACATTTCTCCCCAATCTTTCCCAGCTATCATTCACCTAATCTTTTGTTCAGATTTTGCAATGAATGTACATGAACTGTTCAGGGCTTTGGGCTTTTTTGTTTCATAACATAAATGGCTCAGGTGTAGCATGGGCATTGTTTTAGTATTTCCTGCCATAATGATAATGCAGTATCACCAATCTCTCTTGAGGATGCCAGGGGGACTTTTTTGGCTAATGCAAGATATAAGAATATAAGAATGATTGATCGTAAATACATGGCTGTGTATAAAACACAGCACGAAAGATGCCCCTGAGTAGCAAACTACAGGCTTCTATTATAACTTTAGTGGCCCACAAGGCCAATGTGTGTGGTCCACAAGATTGATTCTTATTAATCATTAAACCTGAAGAATGCTGAAGACCTGCTGTTTAACATGGGAGAAAAAATCCTTAGGTTTAATTCAAAATAAGTTCCTTTATAAAAATCAGTAGCATACTTATTCAAATACAGAGAGTTCAAACTGGGAAATATGCTGGAACAAGAACCTTGAAGTCCAAGAACAGGCATTAATCTTGCTGGATGCAGAGCCATTTCCTTTTCTTTTTAGATTGATATCTTACTTTATTTGTGCATCTCAAAGAGGTACATAATGCAAAAAAGGTATACAAAAGTCTCACAACACACCCATGAGGTGGATTGGGCTGAGAGTGAAGGAATTCACTCTGCCCCTGGAATTCATGGTTTCCCGGTTTCTGTTCCAGCACCATAACCATTACATTTAATAAACACCAAACAAAACTTCTTAGGTTTATCTGAATTAAAGTATTGAAAAAAGAATAAAAATCCACCCAACCAAAATTCAAGCATTGAATAATTGAATTGTGACTTCTATATATTCAGATGCTTTTTGGAACTAATTTAACACACTTGGGAAAGAAGTACAATTCTTTCTGTTTTTGCCTTCTCTTTCTATTTATTTATTTGTTTGTTTGTTTGTTTGTTTGTTTGTTTGTTTGTTTGTTTATTTATTTATTTATTTATTTATTTATTTATTTATTTATTTATTTATTTATTTATTTATTTATTTATTTATTTATTTATTTATTTATTGTTAGAGTTGGAAGGGACCATGCGGGTCATCAAGTCCAACCCCCTGCCTAAGCAGAAACCCTATAGCATCCCAGCCAAATGGCAGTCCAATTTCCTCTTAAAAATGTCCAGAGTATTGGAGTTTACAACGTCCGCTGGTTGATCGTTCTGATCGTCAGGAAGTTCTTCCTTATTTCCAGGTTGAATCTCTCCTTGGTCAGCTTCTAGCCGTTGTTCCTCGTCCGGCCCTCCGGTGCCCTGGAGAATAGAGTGACTCCCTCCTCTCTGTGACATCCCCTCGTATACTTGTAGACTGCTATCATGTCCGCTCCGGCCCTCCTTTTCTCTAGGCTATCCATGCCCAGTTCCCACAGTCTTTCTTCGTAAGTCTTGGTTTCTAGTCCCCTGATCATTTTGGTTGCTCTCTTCTGCACTTTCTCCAGAGTTTCAATGTCTTTTTTGAAGTGTGGTGACTAGAACTGAACACAGTACTCCAGGTGTGGTCTGACCAGGGCGTAGTAGAGTGGTATTAAGACTTCCCTGGTCTTTCATTACAATCCTAATAGTATACTTCATTCCTTAAAAGAACTCAACATTATTGTTTTTCTGAAATGATGTTTTATGTATACCATATGGAAAACCACAGTTCTAGTATTGATATTACTGAGACTCAAGGCAAGTTTATTATAGCGATGCATTTTCTTTAAATAACATGCTGGATAGTGTTTTGGGCTAGAATTAGCTGTATGGATTGTCAGTACTTTTCAATGCATTCATAGAGAAAACTAAAGAGATCAGCTTTTGCCATTATCCAGTTTATCAATCACAATTATTCAACCAAGTAAGAAACTAAGAGCCATTTAATGTTTCCACTGAGATGAAAGTACTGTATTTTTCAGAGTATAAAACACTTCTTAGTTTTGTGGGAGGAAAATAGGGAAAAATAATCTACCTACCCATCTGGCTAGTGTTTAGTCTGGTCAGCTTCAGCACCCTAGTCTGCTGACTTTGAGTCGCATGCTTGCTTTTTATTCCCTGGTTGGGGATAAAAAACAGTTTCTAAAACACTTCACTTCTCTCTCTCTTCAGAGAGAAGCAATGAAAAAATTGTGCAAAGGGGAGATTACTTGCCTAGCAAAGCACAGAAGATCGCTTCACTTGTTAGCACCTTGTTAGGGCTGAAAAAAAGGCAGAAGACTGCTTGCTTCAATGTTAGTTAGGGCTGAAAAAAGGCTCAGGTGATTGTCGGAGGGAGCAGGAATGAAAGAAGGGAAGATCACTTAGCTAGCAAAGCATGAAAGATCGTGTTAGCACCTTGTTAGGGTTGAAAAAAAAGCTTAGTAAAAGCTACATTCAGATTATAAAACACACTAAAAAATGTCTTTTTCCATGGTCTTAGGAGACTGGTGAGAAAGTCGTTCGATCCCCAAAGGGATCCCGACCTCCAAGTTGAGAATCACTGGTCTAAGTGATATTGTAAAAAACACAGCTTTGAGGTCACATATCTTGGATTTCAGTAATCCTGTTTTAAGGTTATGAAACATAAATAATATAATGAGTAATAACTAACAGTTTTCTGATGGTGGAATCTTTGAGCAGCTGAAGACCTGACAGCCCTTGAAAGTAGATCAAACCTGAAAACCAAACACATGTACATAACTATTGTTTTATTATAGAATTAGAGTAGCAGAATTTTGCCAGCTTGAATGCAACTCCCCCTTCCTGCTCTTTGTCTTCTGGACAAGAGCTGGGGTGGGGCAGCAGGTAGAGTGCTGTACTTTAGGCCGCTGAAGCTGACTGTAGATCTGTAGGTCAAATCTCATCACCGGCTCAAGGTTGACTCAGCCTTCCATCCTTCATAGGTGGGTAAAATGAGGACCCGGATTGTGGAGGCAATATGCTGGCTCTGTGAAAAAGTGGTACAGTGTTCCCTTGATTTTCGCGGGGGATGCGTTCCGAGACCGCCCGCGAAAGTCAAATTTCCACGAAGTAGAGATGCTGAAGTAAATACACCATTTTTGGCTAGGGACAGTATCACAAGCTTTCCCTTAACACTTTAAACCCCTAAATTACCATTTCCCATTCCCTTAACAACCATTTACTCACCATTATTACTGGTACTCACCATTGAATAAGACACTTAGTGATCCTGATATTTATAAACATATTTATTAACAATAATTAATTTTTTTGTTATTTATTTGCAAAAAATATTAGTTTGGTGATGACGTATGATGTCATTGGGTGGAAAAAACCATGGTATAGAAAAAAACCCACGAAGTATTTTTTAATTAATATTTTTTGAAAAACTGTGGTATAGGCTATCTGCGAAGTTCAAACCTGCGAAAATCGAGGGAACACTGTATTGCTAACATGCTGTAAGCCGCTCTGAGTCTAAGGAGAAGGGCGGCATAAAAATCAACTAGATAGATAGATAGATAGATAGATAGATAGATAGATAGATAGATAGATAGATAGGTAGGTAGGTAGGTAGGTAGGTAGGTAGGTAGGTAGGTAGGTAGGTAAATAAGTAAATAAGTAAATAAGTAAATAAGTAAATAAGTAAATAAGTAAATAAGTAAATAAGTAAATAAGTAAATAAGTAAATAAGTAAATAAGTAAATAAGTAAATAAGTAAATAAGTAAATAAGTAAATAAGTAAATAAGTAAGTAGGTAGGTAGGTAGGTAGGTAAGTAAGAAAGGAAAGAAGGAAGAAAGAAAGAAAGAAAGAAAGAAAGAAAGTCATGTCTGCTTTCCCAAATTACATTTCTGCCCTAGATTCAGATTACTTTTGCCTGAATTTTTGTCTTGGTTTTGGCTCTTCCGCCTGTTCTGCAAGGTTATTCCTTCCTCCCTTTACTAAACCCATTGATAACTTTTATCAAGTAGTCCAGGCAGAAACCCAAACCCTGAGTACTACTAATACTGTCTTCGTTGTAAGGTTGGAGTGACAGAATTTTGCAAACCTGAAAGTACTTTTCCCTTCCTTTATTTTTACTTTTCAATAATTAGGGAGTGTCCCTTTTGAGATGCTTTCCACTTCCCTTCCTTCTGTGGACTGAAACATCCCTGCTGAGGCTCTTCTGTCTTCCAGGATTGTTTTCATAGCCCATTACAGACTGCTGTATCTCTGAATATAAATCCAAAGTACAGTTTCCTATGGTCTGAAGCTGAAGAAGCAAGTGGTATGAGTTTGTGCTATTCTCAAACTTCAAATTCAAATTTAAATAGCAAAAATAAACAAATGAATACCTAAGTCCTTATTCACGACCTTCTGAGAGGCAGCAAAAGTACTCGTGTGAGGTTGCAGGATTAATAACTGGAACGTCTTATAGGGAGGATGTTGCAATACACCTGGATATGGGACATGAATGTGGTTCCACAGGTCATGGAGGCTGCATGCCATTCTCCTACCGAGAGAAGCACCAGGGCAGCCCTTGTTCCACCCCTCCCTAATTACAGCCTGAATAGAGGTTGCAGCACCAAATCAACGCATACCACCAAAAAAACACCCAGGATTCCTTTTGTACAGACTTGGAACAGAATCCACACACAATCTGGCAGTTCTCTCCATGTAGAAATGGGGGGGGGGGGCACACAAACCAAGAAGGAACACCATGGCGTCTATAGGGGGATCTGGAGCTTCCATTTAGGCATTCTGCCTGGACAAGCAGCACTAACCTTTATACACCACAAGAAATAACACTGCTCCTATTCCACCAACTCCCCCAAAACCAGAAACTATGCACCAAGGAGAGAGAGGAGTGTAAGACACAGCTTAGTTTTTGGGAAAGAAAATAATTTGCCAACCAGGTATTCAACTGGCTAGTTCTTAATTTGCTCAGCTTCAGCACGTTAGTTTGCTGGTTTTAAGCACACCTGCTTGCTTTTTATCCTCCAGTTGTGGATAAAAAAATTGTTTCTAAAATACTTCACTTCTCTCTCTTTTCCGAGAGTGAAACATTGGAAAATCAGGCAAAGGGAAGATCGCTTGGCTAGCAAAGAACGGAAGATCACTTCACTGGCATTAGGGCTGAAAAAAGGCTTCTAAAGACCAGGAGCCCAGCTGATTGTTGGAGGGAGCAGCTGTGAAAAAAGCAGGCAAAAGGAAGATCACTTAGCTAGCAAAGCAAAGAAGATTGCTTCACTCGTTACTGAAAAGATGAATGGAAAAGCAACTCCTATCACTCTTAAGCTAACGCTCTCTGGTAAAAGAACAGTGTGAATCTTTCCCTTTACTATGTGTGTCAGATTACATGAATGGCTAGGTAGATACAGGAATCACTTGATTCTGTTGCCAAAACAGCTGCCCAAGCTTTCATTGATATACTGTAGTTCAAAATGCTTGGGATAATGACTTCATTTGTATGACGCCTCCACTAGGCACAAGCAATAGCAATAGTCTTCCCTACCCCCTAATTTATGGGTGAATCTCTTTAAAATTCTCTTCCATTTAATTTAATTTATTTGACTTATATTCCGCCAACCTGCACTGCTTAGTCGATGAGTTGAAGGCCAACTCTGTTGGATCTCTGGGAGGTATGCGGCAGGAGACGGTCCAGTAAATAGTCTGGTCCTAAGCCACATAGGGCTTTATAGATGATAACCAATGTCTTGAATTGCAACCAGAGACCAATTGGCAGCCAGTGCAGCACTAGCAGAACCTTGTGGCAGGCCACTGCTTACTTCCCTCTATGTCAGTGGTTCTCAAACTTTCTAATGCACAGTTATTTCACCAGAAGAGCCCTTCACTCCTCCACTCGAAACAGAATACCCTACGAAAACAGACTAACTATCCTGGGCCTTGAAAGCTTAGAACTACGACGCCTCAAACACGATCTGAGTATTGCCCATAAGATCATATGCTGCAACGTCCTTCCGATCAATGACTACTTCAGCTTCAACAGCAACAACACAAGAGCATGCAACAGGTTCAAACTCAATATTAATCGCTCCAAACTTGACTGTAAAAAATATGACTTTAACAATCGAGTTGTCGAAGCATGGAACTCATTACCGGACTCAATAGTGTCAACCCCTAACCCCCAACATTTCTCCCTTGACTCTCCACGATTGACCTCTCCAGGTTCCTCAGAGGCCAGTAAGGGGCGTTCATAAGTGCACTGATGTGCCTATCGTCCCCTGTCCAATTGTCTTTCCTTATCCCTCTTATCTTATATATTCTCTCCTCTATACATATTCTCTTCCTATCTACTTCTCTTCTTTTTACTTCCTATCTTTATATATATATTTATATATATTACTTATTGCCTATTCTCTTTCATATGTATTGTATATTGGACAAAGAATAAAAAAATAAAAAAATAAACAGTTCCTCATGTTGTGGTGACCCCCCCCCCAACCATAAGTCTAGCACCAATTCTTCCAACAGAGCTTTAAACTGATTGGCAAGAAGGTCAGAGGGACACCCCCACTGTAAATTGGTCGTTTTGTAAAAATATATTCCAAGGCGCCAGAATAAAAGCTTTAGTTCCTAACACCATGGGAAAATTGTCTTTTTTCCGTGGTCTTAGGCTACCCCTGTGAAATGGTCGTTTGACCCCCGAAGGGGTCCCGACCTCCAGGTTGAGAACCACTACTCCAGGTAGATGTAGCACCATTAAGGACTACTGGTTGAGTATGGTTTGTCAGCCAGTTACAAATACATCTGGTGATGATGCTATCAAGAAATAGGTATCAAGAAATCCGTAAACTACTTAAGACCCACCTATACCGCCAGGCATGGGGGATTTGAGACAACTTTCCCCCAGGCTTATTATAGTTTATGTTTGGTATGTATGTGCTGTTTGGTTTTTAATTATGATAGGGTTTTTAATTTTTTTTAATATTAGATTTGTGCCAGTATAATATTGTTTTTATCGTTGTTGTGAGCCCCCCCGAGTCTTCGGAGAGGGGCGGCATACAAATCTAATAAATTTAATAATAATTTTAATTTAATTTATACCTACTTTTTTTGTTTAGAAGAACTTGAGTTTTTCAGCAGTGCTCATAGTAAGGAAGAAATAAAAATAGTGTTTGCTTTTAATCAAGGGTCAATGTCTCTTCACTTAAACAATATTTTGCAACTAACACAGTGTCATTTCCAAAATTTCAGCATACTGCCAGATGTATCTGAAAGAACACCTTTGCAAATGAGAAAACTATATTTTTTGTATGATGGAGCAGTAGATCTCTGCTGTGGTAACAGGTCTACTTCTATTCATTTGGAAAGTCGGTGTGATATTCCATTCCTTACCATCCAGTCAGAGCCGAAGAAGCTTCTTGGATGAGAAGAGAAATGTCTTCTCACAAAGTCCAGTTGACTCTTGAAGAAGCATCTTTGGGTTCTCCTTCTTTAATCTGGTAATTTTGTTTTTCTCCTCACAGATTTTGAGAGTTGCTTTTCTTGTTCCTCATTGAAGGCTAGATGGATGCAAATGGATCAGAGGGAGCAAACAAGGTAACCTGGCAGGCCTCCAGTCTGTTTTCCTTCCTCTCTTGCCTTTCTTTAATCTAATCAGAATAGAGCTGGAAAGAACCTTGGATGTCTTCTAATCTAACCCCTTGCTCAAACAAATGCCGTTTCAGACAAGTCTCTTCTTAAAAACCTTCATTGATGAACCACCCACAACTTCTGAAGGCAAGCTAGTTAATTGTTCTCACTGTGTTCCTTAATTTCAGGTTGCGTCTCTCCTTGATTAGTTTCCATCCATTGTGTCTTGACTTTCCTTCTGGTGCTTTGGGAAATAGGTTGACCACTTCCTCTTTGTGGCAGACCTCAAGTACTGGAATACTGCTATTATGTCACCCCAAGTCCTTCTTTTTTCTAGACTAGCCATATCCTGTTCCTGCAATCACTCCACATATGCTTTTATCTCCAAGCCTTTGATTATGTTAGTAATTTGTCTCTTTTTTTATAATGTTTTATAATAAAACTAGATACAATATTACAGATGTCTTCTTGTGCAGCACTGAGCTGGCACCTGCCTCTAATCTCCTTAATGGTGAAATTAAATTGGTCTGTCTTGTTTGCATACGTAAATAATTAGTTAAAATGATTCCCAGAAGGACAGGATTATGTTATGAAATCTCTACATTCAAGTTGGTATAATAACCCTTTAATATACACTTTCTTTGATCTTTATCTTCCTCTCTTCCTGTCCACAATTGTACATCTCTGCACATTTGCATTCTCATAATGCCAGAAGAAAATTATGTTATGGGTTGAGAAACTCTTTTCTTGAACTGGATGTCCCAACAAAGATTTTCCAACTGCTTTCTCATTTCACACTGGCTTTCAGATTTACTCTTTCTACATTAAGTGAGAAGGGGAATCCCTGCATCTATTTTCCTTCTTAGTTTAACTCTCAAGTCTCCCACAGCCACTAAAAAAAGTTGCTGATGGAAGATAACCATGCAAGTCGGCCCGACACCCACTCTGAGGGACCAGAAGCATCTTATACCTTTCCGGCTGTTTCTGTGTGTGGACTTATTTTCTGGGGTTTCCTCACTTATATAGAACACCTTCTGGGAATCTGGCGGAGTGGTCTCCCTTGCGGAGGCTGCCAGTTGATGATTTATTTTATTTATTATTTAGATTTGTATGCCGCCCCTCTCCGCAGACTCGGGGCGGCTCACAACAAAATAAAAACAATTTATAACAAATCCAAATATAATTTAAGATATTTTAAAAACCCCGGTTAGATTTAAAAAATCCCATTTACTAAACAAACATACATACAAACATACCATGCATAAATTGTATAAGCCCGGGGGAGATGTCTCAGTTCCCCCATGCCTGACGACAAAGGTGGGTTTTAAGGAGCTTACGAAAGGCAAGGAGAGTAGGGGCAGTTCTAATCTCTGGGGGGAGTTGGTTCCAGAGAGTCGGGGCCGCCACAGGGAAGGCTCTTCCCCTGGGGCCCGCCAACCGACATTGTTTAGTTGACGGGACACGGAGAAGGCCCACTCTGTGGGACCTAATCGGTCGCTGGGATTCGTGCGGCAGAAGGCGGTCTCGGAGATATTCTGGTCCAGTGCCATGAAGGGCTTTAAAGGTCATAACCAACACTTTGAATTGTGACTGGAAACTGATCGGCAACCAATGCAAACTGTGGAGTGTTGGTGAAACATGGGCATACCTAGGTAAGCCCATGACTGCTCTCGCAGCTGCATTCTGCATGATCTGAAGTTTCCGAACACTTTTCAAAGGTAGCCCCATGTAGAGAGCATTACAGTAGTCAAACCTCGAGGTGATGAGGGCATGAGTGACTGTGAGCAGTGAGTCCCAGTCCAAATAGGGCCGCAACTGGTGCACCAGGCGAACCTGGGCAAACGCCCCCCTCGCCACAGCTGAAAGATAGTTTTCTAATGTGAGCTGTGGATCGAGGAGGATGCCCAAGTTGCGAACCCTCTCCGAGGGGGTCAATAATTCCCCCCCCCAGGGTGATGGACGAACAGATGGAATTGTGCTTGGGAGGCAGAACCCACAGCCACTCCGTCTTATCTGGGTTGAGTTTGAGTCTGTTGACACCCATCCAGGCCCCAACAGCCTCCAGACACCGGCACATCACTTCCACTGCTTCGTTGACTGGACATGGGGTGGAGATGTAAAGCTGGGTATCATCAGCGTACTGATGATACCTCACCTCATGCCCTTGGATGATCTCACCCAGCGGTTTCATGTAGATATTGAATATTGATCCTTTCCCCTCATGAAAAACTTGCTGAACCACTTGGCAAGATATTTAACAAACTAGATTTGAGAGAAGCATACTATCAGATCCAAATCAGGGAGGGGGATGAATGGAAAACTGCATTCAACTGCCCACTGGGAAGCTTTAAATTCAAAGTGATGCCTTTTGGACTACAGGGAGTCCGCACAGTTCATGTAGTATATCAATTAGGTGCTCCACCCAAAATTGTACAAAGAGGTACTCGTCTATTTAGATGATATTCTCATCTTTAGTGAGACACTGGAAGAGCATGTGTAAGTGGTGCAACAAGTCTTGTAAAAACTCCTAGCCTCCAAATTATATGCAAAACTTTCCAAATGTGAGTTTGACAAGATTCCACTGGACTATTTGGGATATTGTATCTCCAAGGATGGGATTGATATGGACCCAGGGAAAGTACTCAATTGGCAGCCCCCCTGCACTTGCAAGCAATTGCAAAGCTTCCTGGGTTTCATGAACTTCTATAGGCAATTCATCGCAGCCTTTACTGAAATAGTGTTGTTGCTACTGGACCTACTAAAAACAGGCCTGACATTCACCAAGCCAAAGCCAAACCAGCCAATTGGTTGGACAATTGACTGTCAGAAAGCCTTCGAAAGACTGAAGTGACTCTTTGCTCAGGAACTGATCTTACAGCACCCCAACTCTGAATGACAATTCATCATTCAGTCAGATGCTAGCAATGTGGTTGTGGTGGCAGTGTTGTTGCAAAAGAATGAAGAAAGCCAACTCCTGCCATGCACTTACATCTCCCAAAAAATGGACAGGGACCAAGAGGAGATGGGCCATCTGGGAGAAAGAAGCCTTTGCCATTTGTTGGGCACTGCTAACATGGAGACAATTCCTAGAAGGGACCAAGATACCTTTCAAGGTATGGACATACCATAACAACTTTGAGGCCCTGAAGGCTCCCAGGAAACTTTCACCCAAGCAAGTGTGATGGGCACAGTATTTTAGGCAGTTCAAATTTGAACTGAAGCACTTCCCTGCAGGAAAGAATCTATTGTTGTAGATTCTTTCTACAGTGTGACACTCAAAGCGAAGAAGAGTTCCACTCTGTGAGTCCCACCTCACCAGAAGAAGCAGAAGACACTTCCTCCTCAAAGAGGGAACTGGTAGCCCTTGTCCTCAACAGAGGCCAGACCCAACAGTTGAGCAGCTGAGAATAGGGAGAGTGGACTGATAAATTTAAGGTAGCTCTGCCTAGTGATCCCTGGCTTAATGATAACAAGGATATCCTAACCATGAGAGAAGGGTTGGCATGGAAGGGATCCAAGTTATACGTGCCTGCCAGCCTCTGATTGCAAGTGCTCCAGCGAAGCCACAACGCCAAGTTGGGAGGGTACTTAGGGTTTCTGAAAATGCTCCACCTGACATGGAGACAGTT
Organism: Erythrolamprus reginae; assembly: GCF_031021105.1. Classification (NCBI taxonomy): domain Eukaryota; kingdom Metazoa; phylum Chordata; class Lepidosauria; order Squamata; family Dipsadidae; genus Erythrolamprus; species Erythrolamprus reginae. The sequence goes on along the minus strand of NC_091951.1, from coordinate 225,388,232 downwards.
TTGGTGGACAAAAATGAAATCAGAAGTGGAGGACTATGCGAGAAGCTGCTACCATTTGCAGACGTAGCGTATAACAGCACCTTTCACAGCAGCACCGGGTTGAGCTCTTTCCAAGTCACCAGTGGCCAAGAGTTCATTCCCATGCCGGAACTATCCACGGAAGCACCCATTTCCATGTCCCTGGCTGAATGGATGGAAACCTTAAAGAAAGGATGGGAAAACATCAAGAAAGCATTTTTGCAGAAGCGAGGAGCAAGCTGTTAATCATCTACTGCTCCCATCATTTCCCAACATTGTCCACAATGGTTGGGACTGCTGGAACTATAGTTCAGCAATTCTGGGAAAGCTAGAGGATTCCCATTCTTTCACTAAAGCTTTAAACACTGTAAAACAAATAAATATTAGAAACATAGAAGACTGACGGCAGAAAAAGACCTCATGATCCATCTAGTCTGCCCTTATACTATTTTCTGTATTTTATCTTAGGATGGATATATGTTTATCTCAGGCATGTTTAAATTCAGTTACTGTGGATTTATCTACCACGTCTTCTGGAAGTTTGTTCCAAGGATCTACTACTCTTTCAGTAAAATAATATTTTCTCATGTTGCTTTTGATCTTTCCCCCACCTAACTTCAGATTGTGTCCCCTTGTTCTTGTGTTCACTTTCCTATTAAAAACATTTCCCTCCTGTACCTTATTTAACCCTTTGACATATTTAAATGTTTCGATCATGTCCCCCCCTTTTCCTTCTGTCCTCCAGACTATACAGATTGAGTTCATTAAGTCTTTCCTGATACGTTTTATGCTTAAGACCTTCCACAATTCTTGTAGCCCGTCTTTGGACCCGTTCAATTTTGTCAATATCTTTTTGTAGGTGAGGTCTCCAGAACTGAACACAGTATTCCAAATGTGGTCTCACCAGCACTCTATATAGCTGGATCACAATCTCCCTCTCCCTGCTTGTTATACCTCTAGTTATGCAGCCAAGCATCCTACTTGCTTTTCCTACCGCCTGACCACACTGCTCACCCATTTTGAGACTGTTAGAAATCACTACCCCTAAATCCTTCTCTTCTGAAGTGTTTGCTAACACAGAACTGCCAATACAATACTCAGATTGAGGATTCCTTTTCCCCAAGTGCATTATTTTACATTTGGAAACATTAAACTGCAGTTTCCATTGCTTTGACCATTTATCTAGTAAAGCTAAATAATTTACCATATTACAGACGACTCCAGGAATATCAACCCTATTGCACACTTTAGAGTCATCGGCAAATAGGCAAACCTTCCCTACCAAACCTTTTCCTATGTCACTCACAAACATATTAAAAAGAATAGGACCCAGAACAGACCCTTGTGGCACACCGCTTGTAACCTGTCTCTGCTCAGAATACTCGCCATTAACAATAACTCTCTGATGTCTACGCTTCAGCCAGCTGCAAATCCATTGAACTATCCAGGGATTAAGTCCAATCTTCACTAATTTATCTACCAGCTCTTTATGTGGAAACGTATCAAAGGCTTTGCTGAAATCCAGATAGGCAATATCCACGGCCTATACACAGGTAATTGTTCTGTAATATTTCAAGGTGAACCAGATGTAATTATTACAGTAAATAATTTGGTTCTGGACCAAAATAGATAAGACATAGGCAAACGTGCATATCCACTCTGTGGTAAACGATACACACACATACTTATTAATTGATAATGCCTTGATATGTAAATTACTTTAGTAATACGCCCTGTGCTCAGATTCATTTGAGGACATGTTGCAAGTTCTTGCCAAGTATTGTGAAGAGGAAGCCAAGTGCATTCATTGCAGCAGATGAAAGTTACTGTTTTCATGAAGAGACAGATAAAACATATATGTATCCCACACAGAGCAGACCAAAAACGTTTCCCATGCAGGACAGACCATATTTGAAATACTTTAGGATTCTTTTTCATGTATCTGAAATACAGATTGCTATAGTGCTTTACAGTTTACATAACCAGCATATTGCCTCCAACAATCTTGGTTTACCGACCTCAGAAGGGTGAAAGCTGAGTTAATCATGAGGTGGTCAAAATTGACTTCCTGGAGTGGGAAGTGAGTTAGCCTGCAGTACTTCATTCTAATACTACACCACCATGGCCACTATTTTCTGGTTGTTTCTAGTCCCTTTAGAGAGGAGGTGCAGAAGAAATTTACAGATGAATGGATTGCCCTCCACTCTTTCCTTAGTAATCTTGGATTTTGAAAGCATGAGATTGGTTGTCCAGCACCAAGACTGAAACACGGAGCTTATTTATTTATTTATTTATTTATTTATTTATTTATTTATTTATTTATTTATTTATTCATTCATTCATTCATTCATTCATTCATTCATTCATTCATTCATTCATTCATTCAATTTTTATGCCGCCCTTCTTCTTAGACGCAGGGTGGCTTACAACAGGTTAGCAATAACACTTCTTAACAGAGCCAGCATATTACCCACCTCGGAAGGATGGAAGGCTGAGTCAACCTTGAGCCAGTGATGAGATTTGAACCGCTGACCTACAGATCTACCAGTCAGCTTCAGTGGCCTGCAGTACAGCACTCTACCTGCTGCGCCACCCCAGCTTACGGCTTTAAGGATGCCCAAATAAGTCTCAACCCTGCCCATTATCTTTTAAATATGACGTATATGAACAAATTAAGACCTTGTTTTACCTTTTACCAAGGAAAAGGTTAAAACCTCTATCTTTATGAAAGCCTCCAGTGATAGCATATAACGTCTGAAGGCAAGCTGTTCCATTGATTGATTGTTCTCACCATTAGGACATTTCTCCTTAGTTGTTTCTTTCCTTGCTTAGTTTCCATCCATTGTTTCATGCCTTGCCTTTTGGTACTTTGGAAAATAGTTTGATACCACCCCCACCCCCAACATCTTTCTGACATCCCCTCAAATATTGGAACACTGCTGTCATGTCTCACCTAGTCCTTCTTTTCATTAGACTAGACATCCTAAATTTGTGTACTCATTCTTCATATGTTTTAGCCTCCAGACCCCTAATCATTCTGGTTGCCTTTTTCTGTATCTTCGAAGGACTCTCAACATCTTTTTAATACTGTGATGATAGTACTAGAGCTTCACGTGATTGTCATTCTTTCTTGGCCCTTTTGACTGCTGCCACACAGTATTAGCTCATATTTGATTGTCCACTAGGACTTCAAGATACCTCTCACAGTTAACTGACATTAAGCTAAGTTTCACTTACCTATACAGTTGGTCTTTCTGGCCTAAGTGTAAAACCTTACTTTTATAAACCTTAATAAATTTCATTTTGTTAGATAGTCGCCAGTGTTCAAGTCTGTCAACATCTTTTTGAATCTTGAGCTTTGGGTATTCATGCCAACTTAGTGTCATCTGCAAATTTGAGTTCCCCTTCTATTCCCTTGTCTAAATCATTTATGAAGATATTGAAGAGTTTTTGGCCCAAAATGAAACCTTGAGGTACCCCACTGCTTCCTTCCTTCCATGTAAATGTTAGTTCTGTTGAATAATATACTCTGAGTAAGATTTGTCAGCCAGTTAGCACATAGACGTATATTTTATTTATTTTATTTATTATTTAGATTTGTATGCCGCCCCTCTCGGCAGACTCGGGGCGGCTCACAACAAGTGAAAACAGTTTACAACAAATCTAAATTACAGTTTAAAAATATTTTTAAAACCCCATTTTCTAAACAAACATACAGACAGACATACCATTCATAAATTGTATATGCCCGGGGGAGATGTCTCAGTTCCCCCATGCCTGACGACAAAGGTGGGTCTTAAGGAGCTTATGAAAGGCAAGGAGAGTAGGGGCAGTTCTAATCTCCGGGGGGAGTTGGTTCCAGAGGGTCCGGGCCACCACAGAGAAGGCTCTTCCCCTGGGGCCCGCCAACCGACATTGTTTAGTTGACGGGACCCGGAGAAGGCCCACTCTGTGGGACTTAATCGGTCGCTGGGATTTGTGCGGCAGCAGGTGGTCTCGGAGATATTCTGGTCCAGTGCCATGAAAGGCTTTAAAGGTCATAACCAACACTTTTAATTGTGACCGGAAATTGATCGGCAACCAATGCAGACTGCGGAGTGTTGGTGAAACATGGACATACCTAGGTAAGCCCATGACTGCTCTCGCAGCTGCATTCTGCATGATCTGGAGTTTCCGAACACTTTTCAAAGGTAGCCCCATGTAGAGAGCATTACAGTAGTCGAACCTCGAGGTGATGAGGGCATGAGTGACTGTGAGCAGTGACTCCCGGTCCAGATAGGGCCGCAACTGTTGCACCAGGCGAACCTGGGCAAACGCCCCCCTCCCCACAGCTGAAAGATGGTTCTCTAATGTGAGCTGTGGATCGAGGAGGATGCCCAAGTTGCGGACACTCTCCTAGGGGGTCAATGATCCCCCCCCCAGGGTAATGGAAGGACAGATGGGATTGTCCTTGGGAGGCAAAACCCACAGCCACTCCGTCTTATCCGGGTTGAGTTTGAGTCTGTTGACACCCATCCAGGCCCCAACAGCCTCCAGACACCAGCACATCACTTCCACTGCTTCGTTGACTGGACATGGGGTGGAGATGTAAAGCTGGGTATCATCAGCGTACTGATGATACCTCACCCCATGCCCTTGGATGATCTCACCCAGCGGTTTCATGTAGATATTAAATAGCAGGGGGGAGAGGACCGACCCCTGAGACACCCCACGTATATACTGCTTTACAGTGATTTAAAGTCCTTTCTAAGTGCTTTTACAGAGTCAGCATGTTTCCTCCAACAATCTGGAACTTCTTTTTACCAACCTCGGAAGGATGGAAGGCAGAGTCAACCCTGAGATGATGAGGATTGAATTCTGCGGTCTGCAGACTTAGTCTGTGATACTGCATTCTAACTACTGCGCCACCACAGCTCCTTACAAACCCATCTTGCGGTAATGCTTGCCTATCCCACATTTTTCTAGCTTGTCAAGAAATAAGTTCTCTCATGATCAGTTGCTTTTTAATCTCTTTTATTTACATATTAGATATACTGGATGGATTGTGTATTGACTGATAATTAACCACCTTGCCATTAAATTAAGTTCTAATATTTCTGTACCATTGGATTTAAATTCTTGATTATTGATAAAAGAATAATATAGATCCCCATCTCATAAGATTTATAAATTACAAAGTAGATCCAAAGAGGAAAATGGTGACAATTTTAGTTACACGGGAAGACCAGACACCTGGGATTTGAGCAGAAATTTGAAGACAAGAATACAAATTATATAATAATGGACATGGAATAAAAATGAATTAATGCCAAATTAACCTAGGGGAAAGGAGCAGAGCTCCACAATTCACCTGAGTTTAGAACAGATAGTTTTAATCCTGATCTCTTTGACATGTGTGCAGAGTTAGGTGGCTGTAGAATAAATAATTGAATGAATAAATAAAACAGAGAGTTGAAGCAGACATTTTATAGTGGGAGTATAAAGCTTCTCTGTGGGTGCATAGCACATGGGAAATTTTCAAAACCTACATGAAAATAGACAAGTGGGTTTATATAAATGTCATTTCATTACTCATAGTTTCGAGTGCTATTAGTACTCATCTCACAGCTCTTATGGTCCAAATACTGCAAAATGTGGAAGGAAATTGCTTTCTATTAAGCAATTGGATTGATGTTGCAAATCTGATGGGACACTGCCATATTCTGTGCCTAAAGCAGCTCTGGGCCTCCATGTTTCCATCGTATCATTGGTGTTGGAAAGTGAAGTTGCTTGATTTTTTTTTCTAACTGAATTGCAATTTGCTTACAGAACTTTAGAATTAGGGTTAACTATTTTTTAATTTAGATGCTTCATTCATTCATTCTCATTCTTCCTTCTGTTTCCTGAATTGTAAGTACTGTGAGAGAAAGAGTCTGTAAGGGCTTTTTCCTACTAGAAATGGATGCTTTGGGAAGGCAAAAAAGGGCCTACTGAAAGTTTGGGAAGGCTGGAAACAGGCCTGTTTCTGGCCTCCAGAGGGCCTCTGGAGCCTAGGGAGGCTGTATTTGCCCTCCCAGAGACTCCAGGAAAACCCCTGGAGTCTGTGGAGGGCAAAAACGCCCCCCCTGGTGTTGCACGAGGTCGGCTAGGACATGCACACTGTGGCCACACCCACCAGCAACTAGGCAAAGAACCCCTTGCTAAAATATTTGAAGCCCACCCCTGTTGCTAAGCTCTCTTCTCTTCCCATCCCCTCTCTTGAAGCAGGATGAAGGGATTTGAGCTGCCCTGAGTCTCCGGAGAGGGGTGGCATACAAGTCTAATTAATAATAATAATAATAATAATAATAATAATGATGATGATGATGATGATGATGATGATTATTATTATTATTATTATTATTATTATTATTATTATTATTATTATAGTATTATTCTGCAGTCATGGGCTTTGCTCCTTGTTCTCAGCATTTAAAATTATCTGTTGGGCTGAAGCCATCATTTTGAGTTGGAGACTTTGGCCTGCCACAAGTAGAAAGATACTGTGGGAATTGGGGAGAGATTGCATGAGATGGAAAAATACTAGCCATAACAAATTCTTTCCAGAGATTCAAGGTCATCTTTTGTTCAGCACCAGTCAGGAGTGCATGGGAGGATTGTGGATGTTGAGAGAACCTGAGTGGCCCATGTGATGAACTTGTGGGTGTGGGGACAAGGGATGAACCTTAATCTTGGTGGAGAACTGTAGGAAAAGTTAGTATCGGGTTGCCTACAGTTTGTAGCCAACATGACTCTGTTACTATATTGGACCATGGTATCCTTCTGTGCCGGCTGGAGGGGTTGGGAGTAGGAGGCACTGTTCTCCAGTGGTTCTCCTCCTACCTCTCCGGTCGGTCACAGTCGGTGTTAGTGGGGGATCAGAGGTCGACCTCTAGGTTGCTCCCTTGTTGGGTACCTCAGGAGTCGGTCCTCTCCCCCCCACACTATTTAATATCTACATGAAACCGCTGGGTGAGATCATCCAAGGGCATGGGGTGAGGTATCATCAATATGCAGATGATACCCAGCTTTACATCTCCACCCCTTGTCCAGTCAGTGAAACAGTGAATGTGATGTGCCAGTGCCTGGAGGCTGTTGGGGTCTGGATGGGTGTCAACAAACTCAAACTCAACCCTAATAAGATGGAGTGGCTGTCAGTTTTGCCTCCCAAGGACAATTCCATCTGTCCGTCCATTACCCTGGAGGGGGAATCATTAACCCTCTCAGAGAGGGTCTGCAACTTGGGCGTCCTCCTCGATCCACAGCTCACATTAGAGAAACATCTTTCAGCTGTGGCGAGGGGGGCATTTGCCCAGGTTCGCCTGGTGCAACAGTTGCAGCCCTATCTGGACCGGGAGTCACTGCTCACAGTCACTCATGCCCTCATCACCTTGAGGCTCGACTACTGTAATGCTCTCTACATGGGGCTACCTTTGAAAAGTGTTCGGAAACTTCAGATCGTGCAGAAGGCAGCTGCGAGAGCAATCAAGGGCTTCCCCAAATATGCCCATGTGACACCAACATTCCGCAGTCTGCATTGGTTGCCGATCAGTTTCCGGTCACAATTCAAAGTGTTGGTTATGACCTATAAAGCTCTTCATGGCACCAGACCAGATTATCTTCAGGATCGCCTTCTGCCGCACGAATCCCAGTGACCGATTAGGTCCCACAGAGTTGGCCTTCTCCGGGTCCTGTCAACTAAACAATGTCGTTTGGCGGGACCCATGGGAAGAGCCTTCTCTGTGGTGGCCCTGGCCCTCTGGAACCAACTCCCCCCAGAGATTAGAATTGCCCCCACCCTCCTCGCCTTTCATAAGCTCCTTAAAACCCACCTCTGCCCTCAGGCATGGGGGAACTGAGATATTCTTTCCCCCTAGGCCTCTACAATTTATGCATGGTATGTTTGTATGTATGTTTGGTTTTATAAATAAGGGTTTTTTAGTTGTTTTAGTATTGGATTGTTACATGCTGTTTTTATCACTGTTGTTAGCCGCCCCGAGTCTGCGGAGAGGGGCAGCATACAAATCCAATAAATAAAGAAATAAATAAGTTGGGAGAAGACAAAGGTTTGGACTCTGATTTATTTCTCGGCTGTTAATTGGAATGCTGACATTTGCAAAAAAAAGACAAACAAATATTAATGTCAAATCACTTCCAAGAGCACTTCAGCAGATAGCCTTTGGCTCTGTTCAGATCTCCCCGCTAATGGAGAGTTGATACAATTTTCTTCTGGCTTTACCTGTGTCCAGCTCAAATCATGTTTCTGAAGGTTCACTAAGCTTGATAGTGGGCTTACTCCCATTATGGAAACTTCCACCAATCCTGTTTCTAGAGTCCTTGGCTTTCTGCAATCCACAAAACTGTTTAGCCACCATAGCCCCTGTGTCTGGGGACACATTTTGGCAGCCCTTTCTGGCCAGCTGTACCGAATGCTGCTGTGCTTGGCTTACCTGAATTTCCTGAAACAATTGTCACCAGCATAATCATGGTCCATTACAAGTCTGGCTCAGTTTTGAAAACTGAAAATGAGGGCATGTCCACAAATAGTTTTCGTTTTCCCTTTCCTGGGAGAAAAGGAGTGAACACCATTTATCCCTTTGTCTTAGCTCCTGTCTGTCTGTATTTTACTAAGATCAATTCAAATTTAGAGCACTACGCAAAGAAATCTTGTACAAAACTCTATGACTAGTATTTGCCTTTTTTTAAAATAGGACCATCATAAAATAAGAACTGATTTTGAAAATCAATAATTCATGTTAACTGAGACAAGATAAAAGTCTCTTCAGCCTCCATACTTGCTTATAGTAGCATCTGAACATAGGAGTCTTCTAATCTTTCAATACTCAAAAATGCTCTCTACCAGAGCCCTCAATATGTGGGAAAGGGATTCATCTGACTCATTGATTATTGATTATTTTTCTCCACAGAATTCTTGTTCTCATGCAACTGTTCTAGCACTTCACATCATCTTAAATAAAAACATAATGAAATCTCAGAGTGGTTAACCCCCCCCCCCCCCCGGTAATCTATGTTCAAACTCCCTCTGCTGGTTTGATAAGTTATATGTGAGTTATTTCATTTTTATTGCTATTTTTACTACTGCCTTTTTATTGTGTAATTATAAACTCAGCCAAAGGTCCATGTGGCCTTTCCGCAAAAAATGACATTTCCTCTACACAGAGTGGGAATTGGATCATTAAATTATTTCCTCTCTCATATTCAAATGAAAGAGTTTGGCAGAGAAAATTGTTCTCATTGTCTTTTCCTCCCACATTATGGTTATCTGCAAGCATGAAGGAAAAAAATAGGAATACAGCGGTACCTTGGTGCTCAACTGTTTTGAAACTCATCCATTTTGATCCTCAACACATTTTGACATGCACATTTTGTCTCAGTACTGGGAGTGGGTTCCTCCCAGTTCGGACCAGATCACCCGAATCATTAGTGACCCGCTGGTGATGCAACAATGGCGTCACAGGTCTGGTTCGGTCGGTGCTGATCCATGGGCACCACCATCTTTTTTTATGATTTTTTGTGAATCTTTCTGTTTTTTCTCCTCTTCCACGGCTTGCAAAAGAGCTTCCGCTGGTTAAAACTGGCCTTTATTTCTTCGCCCGAAGCACAGCTGGACAGCTCCTTTCAGGTCGATTCCAGCTACTGAGCTTACACAAAAGTCAAATTGGAGGAGGGAATGTGCATGCACAAATGGAACATATGTGCATGCACAAAACATTGTGATGTGAACCGGCAGTGAGGTAAGTGGAAACCCACCCCTGCAGAAGTCATTGTTTGGAACTTAATGTACAAGCTAGAATTTTTCTGTGTTCACTGCCATTACACTGACATACAGTGACTCAATTACAATGACTCATTACATTATTCTTTATGGGAGAATTTTGTTTTGTCAGCATTTTTGCACTCAATGCACCTCCCAGAACAAATTAACGTTGAGTATCGAAGTACCACGATAACAACAACAATAACAATAGAAGAGCAGAATCAATTCACACCCCAATCAGACCAAAGTGTGATCTACAATTTTTACCATGCCCTTTCACTTTCTGGACTAGTGTTTCTCAACCTTGGGAACTTTAAAATATGTGGACTTCAATGCCCAGCATTCCCTAGCCAGTATGGTCCATACATCTTAAATTTGACAAGGTTGAGAAAGACCGATCCAAAGTTTGCAGAACATTTGAATTTTCACCTCTCAGAGTAATGTGACGTAAGCATAAGACAAATGTATCTTTTTCTTTTATGTACGCTGAGAGCATATGCACCAAGACAAATTCCTTGTGTGTCCAATCACACGTGGCCAATAAAATTCTATTCTATTCTATTGATTTCTTATCCTCTTCAACTTTTAAAAGCTACATTCCTCTATTGCCAATCCAAATTGCCTCAATATACAATTCACATCTGTTCTGTCAGGCTGTCTGGTAGAATCCTCCCAAAAATTCACAGGTACAAATTTCAGACACACACACGTTTGAAAATTCAAAACAATGTTCTTTATAATGAAAATTCACTTAACCTAAGCCCTCTTTTGGTATAGCAAAGAGCACTGGTCTCCAAACAAACTGGTAATTTATACAAGTCCCTTATCAGTTCTGTGATACTTAGCTTGCAGCTGTGAGGCAATTCACAGTCCTTCTTTCAGAAAGTGAAACACACTTTGCTCTGGTTTACTTTCAAAGCGGGGAAAAATCAGCACACAAAAAATCAAAGTCAGTAAAGTAGTCACGAAACACAACGATCAGATAATCCTCCACAATGGCCAAACCCACAGGCTGCTATTTATAGCAGCCTCACTAATGACCACAGCCCCACCCAACCACAGGTGGCCTCATTTTCTTTGGTAATAATCTCTCAGTTGTTGTTGCCTATGCATCACTCTCCGCATGCCTGGCTGTATCATTAACTCTTGTTCTGAATCCAAGGAGGAGCTAGATAATTGATCTCCTTCTGAGCTGTCTGCCACACTCTCCTCCTCCCTGTCACTCATGTCTTCTTGGTCAGAGGAGCCTTCATCAGCAGATTCCACCGGGGGGGCAAAACAGGCCTGCAGCATGTGGATATCTCCCCCACATCCACAGTCCTTGGGTCAGGAGCTGGGCCAGAGCTAACCACAACAACATCTATGTTGAATAAATAAAGGGATAATATGCAGCCCTGTCTCATTTTTTGGTATACCTAGTCATATCTAGTCATTTTTGTATACCTAGCCATCTTTCATATTCTGAAAGATCCTAATTTCTCCTCAGCAGCAGGTTGAATACCTCCCAGCTATTATCTTGAGAGGCTCATTATAGCAATAAGCACTTTGTCTCCCACATAGCACAAAAATGATACCTTTGCTTTTATCAATAAAGTGATCATCTTCCTTCAGCACCTTCCCACATTGCTGTTACCTAATATATATGTGCCTGCTTGTTATAACTGGGCAGTCACTGGGCAGACTTTTATGCTAATATTGCTGGTTGCTTCATATGCCTCTCCCAAGAATACATCTGTACCATAATATGAAAGCATAATGGGGAAGGAGTGGTGATTATCAGGGTATACGATAATACATACCAACATAAAAAGAGCCTTGGTGGCGCAATGCTACAAGCTACTTCTGCTGATCACTGGCTGACACCAATTTGGTAGATTGAATCACAGTAGGTTCAGGGTTTATTCATCCTTCCATCCTTCCAAGGTCGGTAAAATGAGGACCCAGATTGTTGGGGGGAAATAGGTTTACTCTCTGTAAACTGCTTAGAGAGGGCTGTAAACCACTGTGAAGTGGTATATAAGCAGTGATGGGCTACCAAAATTTTTACTACCACACTGTGGGTGTGGCTTATGCATTTTGTTTCAACATCTTTCAGTGCAAATTGGGTGCTCTGGGATGGAGCTCCAAATTTTACTACCAGAACTGCGTTCCTGACCGTTCCCGTAGGAGCCCATCACTGTATATAAGTCTAAATGCTATTGCTATTGCTATCTATTCCAGCCTAGGAACCTAAAACAGGAAGTTAGACTTTCATGGCAACTATTGGTGTACTGTACCACTAAACTGTTAATCCAGCCCAAAAGGGCGCAAAATTATGGTAAACAGGTGACATCTAGGTATTCAGGTTGATTTCTAGAAGGTTAATGAACTACAACTCAAACGATCTAGGACACCATTTCTCCAATCTGCTATTCTTTAAATGAGCAGGTCTACTTTCTCCGAATTCTGGCCACATGTTTGTGGAGGAATAAACTAATATACCTCTATATAAAAGTGCAGGAAAAGTTAACCACTTAATTTTAGCAGTTGATACTTTCTCGTATATAAGAAATGTGTACTGCTCAAAAAAATAAAGGGAACACTCAAATAATACATCCTAGACCTGAATGAATGACATATTCTCATTGACTACTTTGTTCTGTACAAAATTGAATGTGCACAAGAGCATGTGAAATTGATTGTCAATCAGTGTTGCTTCCTAAGTGGACAGTTTGATTTCACAGAAGTTTGATTTCCTTGGAGTTATATTCTGTTGTTTAAGTATTCCCTTTATTTTTTTTGAGCAGTGTATATTAAGTTGTGTTTTTACTCTTGAATGTATACTATAAACACACAGTATATTAGTATAATGGTTCTTATGGGACAGCCAGTTTCATGTACCGTAGTGAAAAATGTGCCAGGTTCGAAACTGGAAGACCAGGAGTTCTACTTCCACTCTAGGAATAAAGTCAGCCCCTCTCTCTCTCTGAGCTCTAGACAAAAGAAAATGGGGAACTATTTCTGAAAATGTAGTCAATAAAACTACAGGGACCTGCCCTGCAAATCTCCAAGAGTCAACACTGACTTGAAAATCAATGAATCAGTAACATATGTTTTGAGTAAAACTGTCATGCAAGGAAGAGAGAAATAATGGTTTTAACTTATGGTAATTTATTTGTCTTATATACCGCCCAATCCCATGTGACTCAGGGCAGTTTACAACAATAATGTAATTTAATCATGTAATGCTTCTAAGTATGCAATTTCTTTAACTATGAGGAAATAATGCCTTTTTAATATTTACTGAAGAAGAAAGAGATGCTTTCCCTTGCCCTGTTCTTTTATATCATGTATAGGTTTCTCTTTCTAAAAAAATATTACTTTAATATACAAAGAAGAGAAAAAACAGAAAGAAAATATTGCAAAAAGAATCAAGAAAAAAAGAAACAGGAAAACAATAATGAAAACATACATCGTTGCATGAAGAAATCGTTTAGCCTAATTTATAAATATATTATTGGAATATTATTGTCAAGTCTTTCTGTTGAATCCCGCTACCGCACGAATGCCAGCAGCCGATAAGGTCCCACAGAGTTGGCCTTCTCTGGGTCCCGTCGACTAAACAATGTCGTCTGGCGGGCCCCAGGGGAAGAGCCTTCTCTGTGGCGGCCCCGGCCCTCTGGAATCAACTCCCCCCCGAGATTAGAACTGCTCCCACCCTCCTTATCTTCCGTAAACTACTTAAGACCCACCTATACCACCAGGCATGGGGGATTTGAGACACCTTTCCCCCAGGCTTATTATAATTTATGTTTGGTATGTATGTGTTGTTTGGTTTTTAATTATGATAGGGTTTTTAGGGTTTTTTTAAATATTAGATTTGTGCCAATATAATATTGTTTTTATCGTTGTTGTGAGCCGCCCCGAGTCTTCGGAGAGGGGCGGCATACAAATCTAATAAATTATTATTATTATTATTATTATTATTATTATTATTATTATTATTATTATTATTTTGACAAACCAAGATTGCATAACATGTTTCATTATTTCTGTCTTTGAAGAATAACATTTTCTGCTCACCCTTCACTCAATAAATCCATAATTCTTCATATACTGATCAATTTCAAGTTTTTGGTTTACAATTCAAAAGTATATTTAACTAAACTGATACTTTATCATCATATTTTAAATATGCAACGTGAGGAATTAGATAGCCAACACTTTTAAAATATGTTCTGGGTGTTCAAAGAATATGAAAAACAATCTTTGATTAGTCTAATCTTGTCTTAAAAATTTTAAAAAAGTACTATTTAAGACCTTCCACATTGGATCTGGAATATCTGATATTCCAACTCTTTATTTCAGAGTATTTCTTGCCAACTAATATCCAGTTTAATAATACTCTATAAAAATAGTGTTGATTTTAAATGATACAGTACGTTCCAATACCGATAGTAATTTGAGAATTTTAAAGACTCCTTCTGCACCTGGACTGTTTGATCAAAAGAAATTTTAATTGAATATGCAACCATTTTGTAATTTTAGAGTATAACTTTGTTATGTGAATAGGGGTCAAAATTATACTTTCATTCAAAGAAGCCTTGCGACATTTGAAGCAAGAAATATAGTACAGAAGTAAAATGGATAATAATGGAGCCAAACCATTGCTAGGATATTGAAGTAATATAATAACTTTATAATCGTGCCATAATGGTTTCTTTTTATTTGACTACTTGCATTTCAAAGAGAAATTGAAATAAAAATATATAGCCAGTAATATAATTGGCAGCCAGGAAAGTTTAAACCCTCATTATAACTTGGTAAGAAAATGTAGAAATCAGATTTATATACCCTTGGAATGTCCTTCTTTGCTCAAGGATCCTTGGGGGTCCTCCTAGACCAACGATGGTGAATCTTTTTGCAGGAGAGGCGGAGTAACGACACGGACACAAGAGCTGGATTTAAAACTGGGTCATTTTTATTAACATAAATTTGCATAATTTATTAATTAAATTAGCATAACTAGCATAACTAACTATGACCCTAACAATGGACCCGCAGGGTCAAACAATTGCTTCCGGGGCGGAAAATGACGTGTAATAAACTTCCGGACCCCTCCCTCACCTAAGACCTTGCCATGCACTTGCATGTGGGAGGTCCCGCCGGCTAACCCCTAAAAGGGGAATTAAATGGGCGGGACCCAAAGACAGGTTCCCCCCAACTGCTCAGGTCACCAATACCACAAGCTTGGAGAGAACCTGTCAATCATCCCCAAAGATGCCCAACGGAGAACACGCAGTTGCTAAACCACCACCCAGTTTTCCGCCCCCAACCTGCCTACCCAAATGACCAAAGGTAAGCCAATTAGCCTAACAGGTGCAAGCACCCCCTAACCACTTATCCTTCTCCACAGTGTGGAATAGGCGAAAAAACGGCCACGGCTAAGAGGCCAGACCGCCAAAAATTCCTATTCGGCCCCCTAGGGCGACCCAGAATAGCACACTGCAAAATAGGGAGGGCAGGCGGGTGTCTGCTCTAGACGACTGGTCCGGGCAAAAAGGCTGAGCCCGGGCCTGCCCGCCCTTTTATAGGGCGGGCAGGCCCCACCTGGACACGTCATCGATCAGGCCACCCTGGCCTGATCATCAGCCGAAATCTCGCGATCTCACGAGATTTTGGCTGAAAAAACAACATGGCGGCTACGCCATGTGTCCCTGTGTCTGCCTGAGCCTCCCGCAAAAGGTGCCGGTGAGTGAGGTCCACCGGCGCTATTTTCCTTGGGTGCTGAAAGAATGTGTGTGTATGCTATCGGGCGTGCGCAAGTGCCCACACCCATAATTCAATGCCTGGAGAAGGCAAAAACAGCTTTCCCCGTCACCCTCCAGAGGCCAGAAACAGCCTGTTTCCCAACTTCTGATGGGCCGAGTAGGCTCATGTTTTGCCCTCCCCAGGCTCCAAAGACTTCCCTGGAGCAGGGAAGGGTAAAAATACCCTGCCCCACCACCCTGGAGGCTCTCTGAGAGTCAAAAACTCCCTTCCAGAGCCTCTGTGTGAACCAAAAATCAGCTGGCCGGAACACACATGCACGTTGGAGATGAGCCACGGCAATGGCTTGTGTGCCAGCAGATATGGCTCTCTGTGCCACTGGTGGTACCCGTGCCATTGATTCACCATCTCTGTCCTAGACCCACGATTGCTATTCAAAGAGCAGGTGGTAGCCATGGCTTGGAGGTCTCTTGTACATATTTGTGTTGTGCAACAATTGTGCCCATTCCTGGATCAGGAGGCTCTGATCACAATCACTCATGCTCTGATAACCTCCCAGGTGGACTACAGCAATCGGTCCTATGTGAGGCTGTTATGAAAAGTATTCAGAAGCTCCAGCTGGTACTTAATTCAATTCAATTCAATTTATTAGACTTGTATGCTGCTCACAACATGCAATACAAACAATATGATTACAAATCTAATATTAAAAAACAGTATTCAATGAGAATATTTCATTCATTCAGATCTAGGATATGTTATTTGAGTTTTCACTTTATTTTATATATATTATATTATATAATGTGTGCATGTATGTGTGTATACATATATATCACATGTTTTTGCTGAATTTTTAAAAATGGCCCTGGGTTGGGCCTAGAGGCAAAAGGGAGCTGTGATGTTCCTTCAATATACCAGGGTGATCCAACAGAGAAATGTATGTATGTATGTATATGTGTGTGTGTATGTATGTATGCATATATATATATATATATATGTCACATGTTTTGGGTTTTTTTGCTGAATTTGAAAATTAAGGGAGACTAGGATAGATCTATTTTGGCCTTATTTTGGCCTCATCAGCTAGCCATACCCACTGGGACTTGAACCTGCAACCTTTGCCTTGTAAGGCAGAGAATTATCCTCTAGGCTACAGTATCCAATCCCTTCAGCTCTGGGAAGGGTTACATATTTTTGTGTCGAATCACCCTGGTGTATTGATATATATATCACATGTTTTTTGTTAAAATTTTGAAATTAAGGGAGACTAGGATGGCACCATTTCAGCCTTGTTCTGGTCTCATCAGCTAGCCACACCCTTACTGGGTTTGATCCGGCAGCTTCTGCCTTGTAAGACAGAGAATTAACCTCTAGGCCACCAGACCTGATCCCTTCAGCTCTGTACCAGGGAGGGGCTATATGGTGTTTTTTTATGTTGGATCACCCTGGTATATTGAAGGAACGTCACAGCTACTTTTTGCCTCTAGGCCCAACCCAGGGCCATTTCAAGGCAGTTAATTTATTCATAACCAACATATATCTATCTATATATACTGTACATAATATATACAGTATATATAGATATATATGTTTTCATAGATTTTCACGGGTACAGGTATGAAGTTCTTGGCATATTCGTGTTTCTTCCCATGTAAGTTTCAGAGATTTCTGGTGATGTTTTGACCAGGTCCCACTCATCATCTTCAGGCTAGTGCTTTTGTCCTTGTGTGTTCGCCCTAGCACAAGGCCAAAAGCACCAGCCTGAAGATGATGAGTGGGACCTCGTTGAAACGTCACCATGAATCTCTGAAACTTATACAGGAAGAAACCTGAATATGCCAAGACTTTCATACACACACACACACACACACTTTTGCCTGAATCTCACTGGGCTCTTCCAGATTTGAATGTGTGTGTGCATGTGTGTGTGCACATGTATGTGCACATGTGTGTGAATGTCTGACAAAATAGATGACACCACCTTACAGATGGTACCATGCTGCCATGCTATTGTCACAAAGCAGTACAGGAAGTAGAAAACCAGTTTCTGCAGAAGTGGCTATTGCTGTGTAGATGACAATATTTCTGTCTTGAATGACCGAGGCAGAGTAAATTGAATGGGGAATGTTAGTTTGAGTATGTGTGTTTTAATTGGTGTTGTTAATGAATGTTTTTATTGTTTTAGAATCTGTTTTTACTGTTTTAGAAATTATTTTTATTTGCTGGAAGCCACCTAGAGTCCTTCAAGAGTTGGGCGGCATATAAATGTGTTGATAGATAGATAGATGATAGATAGATAGATAGATAGATAGATAGATAGATAGATAGATAGATAGATAGATAGAAAGAAAGAAAGAAAGAAAGAAAGATAGATAGATAGATAGATAGATAGATAGATAGATAGATAGATAGATAGATAGATAGATAGATAATGGATGGATAGAGACAGAGAGATAATAGACAATAACTGATATACAAAATGAATCGTAAATGTCATAGATAAATCATAGATGTCACTGGAGTCAAAATTTAGCTACCCAAAGGATGGATTCAAAGTACAGAATGGAGTCCATCAAGGTGAGCTTAGGAGCCAGAAAAAAGGTTTCTTTTTTAATTATAAAATTTGGAGATTAAGTGAATCAAGAAAATATATGCATTTTACTTATTTATTTATTTGTTTGTTTGTTTTGTCCAATACACAATAATACACAATGAGGGTTATAGAGGATATAATCAGGTAGAATGTATTCAAGGGGGAATAGAGGAGAAAATAAAGGAGTTAAATATAACTATGAGAGAATAGCAGAAAAAGATATAGGTATAGAAGAGAAGATATAGGAGAGATAATAGGACAGGGGACGGTAGGCACTCTGGTACACTTATGTACGCCCCTTACTGACCTCTTAGGAACTTTGTGAGGTCAACTGTGGATAGTCTAAGGGTAGAGTGTTGGGGGTTAGGGGATGATACTACAGAGTCCGGTAGTGAATTCCATGCTTCGACAACTCGATTACTAAAGTCGTATTTTTTACAGTCATTACTGTTTTAAATAATGAGTAAACATTTTTTAAACAATCCAGTCCACATCAATATTGTGCTCTTTTTCCCCATTTCCAAGAAATTGATAAGAGAAATGTAGACTGCCCAGAAGAATCATATATTTCAAATTCTTTTTATAGTAGCCTTTGTTCCTAGGTAACATTAATATCCTGGCAAAAATGCCTTCAAACTTTTTGGACATTGTGAGACACAACCATGAAATCGATGCAAGGTTTTTAGCACCCACAGAGCTGCAGACTTAAATTATAGAAAACTCTCTGAAAATGAACTGGGAAAATTCTGGCAGGAGTAAATTCTTTTTCCTCTTTAAAGCAAATCATTTTCTTTTAATTTGCATTTACGGTATTTATTTTTGCTTTGAAATAGTATATGAAATAATACTGTACTATATTTTTATAAGCTAAATTATAAATGTGCCATTTTTGCTGTATTGAATTCTGCTTCTTGCTTCTTTTGGAAAAATCAAGCATACTCTTTTCTCATAGACTAAAGTTCAGTGTTAGACAAAATGTACTTTTGATGTCTAACACAAATAGAATGCTTCTGAAGATTTAACTTCTCTTTTAATCTTTAACAATCATGGACTTGATTTATAAGATGAATCATCTTGTTACCTGGCCAACAATTCTTTCTAGGTTTATTCTAGAGAATAACACCATTAAAGAGATGTTATGGGTAAAACATACAATTGAGCATTGTTCTCGTTAACCTGCCTCTAGCTTTTAATAACAAGCCTAAGAGTATTATGTCACCTAAGCTCACCAAGTTGCAATGAATGGTCTTCATTAGTACACATTCATAATATTTAGTATCATGGACTTTGCCAAACATCATCATCATCATCTTTATCTTTAAAACATTTGGCTATTTAGAAATGTCCAAGCAAAGTCAAGCGAAAACATTTCTTTAAGGGTACATATACTGTACATTACCAGGTTTTCTAGCGAGGGACAGATGCTGTTAAAATTTCTGCTCTTCTGTTGCTTTCTAGTCTTGGAATTAAAGTTAGGTAAATATTGCCCCAGGCTTTTCTCCAGAGTTTTTCATTTGTGATGCAAAAGTGAAAAGGGAATCCAAGTGCAATGGAGTTAGCTTGTTAAAAAGGTGCAAAGTTGGGAATACGTGAATGTACTATGATGTGTCTAGAGCATGAGAGCAAGGGACTATCCTGCTCACTAGACGCATTTAACCGAGTCTGCGGAGAGGGGCGGCATACAAATCCAAGAAATAAATAAATAAATAAACTTGAACAAATGTTGGAGTGAATGTTGGCTTCTTCCAAAACCGCACCTAATTATTTATCTATAGTCCCAGACAAACAAAACAAGAACAACACTTAAAATAAGCAGGAAGCTTATCAACTTTTGTTAATGATAGCTATTGCAATAAATTTGGCCATGTTTATATGGTAGCAGTTGTACAGGTTAGATTTTGCAGAAGGAAGACTTTAATTTCTTAGTTAGAAGGACAATTACATTTTCTTATACTGTATTAGGATTGATAAGTGCCAGGTGTTATTCATGATCCAAATGGGCAATGGATTGCTGACTTAATATCTGGACAGACACATATACAATTGCTGCATGGGAGGATTATATCTTTGTCTGTAGAAGAAAAAGTTGGATTTTGAGGAAGCAGGATAAGACCACTTGGATGGTATATAATATAACAATATTGTGCACAAGAGGATTGAAATAGGATAGGGGACAAGTGTTGAGGATAGAATTCTTGTTTAGAAAAGTTCGTAGTAATGTCATTTATACAAATGTTTCGGTATAAAATTTTTCTTTATTTTTCTTTCAACATACGATAAAACAACATGAGCAATAAAAAACACAGAATCAACAATTAATAATATTTCTTAGATATGTTAAACATTTGGAGAGAGAAAAAAGCACTAATAATACTTTCAATATGTACTTTTTATCCTCTTCTTTGCTAAGTTAATTAAAATTAACCACACATGAGATATATTTCATCTACAAATAACAATATTATAAAATCCAGTCCCATATATTCCCTTTTTCTATTTATAATAAAACATAAACATCTTAATATCTTAACTCAATATCTAATTTAATCCTTTCATCCCTGTGTTGACTCCTTATCCAATGCTGCCACCAGTCCTTATTTCATCCTCCGGGTCTTTAATAGATTAAAATTAAATCATCATGTATTTCTTCAAAAGTAAGTAAAAGAAAATACTTCTCAATTATTTTTAATTTCCAACCATTCCTAAAACTTTCCCCAAATCTTATTGTAATCACACTCCTCTCCTCCTCACACTTTTAAGTTTTAAAGTAAGCCTATTCATTTCAGCACAATCTAAAATCTTACGTAATATTTCTCTTTCGCCTGGAATTTTATTCAGCTTCCAATTTTGTGCATATGCTATTCTAGCTGCTGTTAAAATATGTATAATCTAATGTTTCTTTTTTATTAAAATTTTCTGGTAAAATACCTAATAAGAATATTTCTGGTTTAAATTCAATAGTCTTTTTCAAAATCTTCTGTACCCATTGTTGAATCTCTTTCCAAAATTTCTTAACTTCTGTGCATGGCTACCACATATGATAAAAAAGAGCCTGGTGACTGATTACATTTCCAACATTTCATTGATCTATTCTTAAACGTTTTTGCTAATCTTTCTGGTGTCATATACCATCTATAAAACATCTTATATATATTCTCCTTATACGCTGTTGACATTGACATTTTATAATTTCTTTCCCAAATTTTTACAAATGTTTAACAGCAAGGGAACAAGAATGCTTAACTGTTTAACTTAATCTAAAGATAGGGGTGGGGTAGTTAAATCACCACCAAGTGCTAAAGCCCACTGCAACAATATCGCCAAAAAGGCTTCTAGAGTTGTTAACCTGATCCTACGTAGCTTCTGCTCCAGCAATCTCACACCACTCACAAGAGCCTACAAAACTTTTGCCAGACCCATCCTTGAATACAGCTCATCTGTCTGGAACCCATACCACATCTCGGACATCAACACCCTTGAAAACGTTCAAAGATATTTCACCAGAAGAGCCCTTCACTCCTCCACTTGAAACAGAATACCCTACGAAAATAGACTAACAATCCTGGGTCTAGAAAGCTTAGAACTACGGCGCCTAAAACACGATTTAAGTATTGCCCACACAATCATATGATGCAACGTCCTACCGGTCAATGACTACTTCAGCTTCAACCGCAACAACACAAGAGCACGCAACAGATTCAAACTTAATATTAACCGCTCCAAACTTGACTGTAAAAAATATGACTTTAACAATTGAGTTGTCGAAGCGTGGAACTCATTACCGGACTCAATAGTGTCAACCCCTAACCCCCCAACATTTCTCCCTTAGACTATCCATGATTGACCTCTCCAGGTTCCTAAGAGGTCAGTAAGGAGCGTACGTAAGTGCACTAGTGTGCCTTTCGTCCCCTGTCCAATTGTCTTTCCTTTATCTCATATATCATATATATTTTCTTCCTTTCATTTATCTTCTCCTCTATTTTTACATATTATCTTTTTATATATTGCTTCATGTCTATTCTCTTCCATATGTATTGTGTATTGGACAAATGAATAAATAAAATAAATAAATCACTTCAATTGCCCTTAATCCGCATTATTGTATTTTGATCAACCTAAGAAGGTGACTATCAATGGATATGGCTAATTTACTCCATAGCCTCTCCTAAAGAATTGTGTGAAAACTGTCCTTAAATCAATAAAAGTGTCATAAAGGATCCATTTGTTAGATTGGGTTAGAACATTTTTTTCTAACTCTAAATGGTGGGAAATTACACATGAAACTATGGTAGAATAGCCTGATCTAAAACATGCTAGTTTTTTTCAGATATTTTCTTAAAATATAAAGTCTAAATGTTTATGGTATAAAAAATTATCATAGAGTTTGCTAATTATTGACATACAACTAACTGGGTGGTAGCTGATTTGGTCTATCACTTTTTTGTATATTGGGAAAGTGGTAGAATTAAGTTAATCTTTGATTGCAACATTGAGTTATTAATGGCAGTAAACAAATCAAGATGTATTTTCAGCATTTGGCAAAATCCAATTTTTACCAGGACTTTTGATACTTTAATCTGAGAAATTAATCTGAATCCAAAAGAGATCGTTGTGGCTTTATCATATATGTACACATTCAAACTCAAACATCAACTGTGATTTTTTTTTTTTGTATTAGAGTTCTAGAAGGAACTTATATCTTAAGGTCAAAGCCCCATAATTATAATTTGCCAAGAGAAAAATAATTATAGAGCATGTAATGCAACCTAAAGTCATGTGAGAAAGTGGCTGTATAAGTCAAATGAATTAGTGACTGAATAAGTACATAAGTAAATGAAGTAATTCTTCATGAAAGAAGAAATGTTTGCCTGCTGGCAAAGCACTGAAGTAGTCGTCCAATTTTAATTTCTATTGTAAACATTGTAAGCTGTACCATTTCTATATACCTATGCCTTCCTACACAGACACAATAGCCCCTAAAACAAACATTAAGTCCTACACCTATTCTCCAAAGCACCTGAGGGTAGGACAAAGAGAGAAGAAACTTAGAACTAAGGAAAAAGTTAGAACAATTAATCAGTGGAACAACTTGTCTCTTGAAGTTGTGAAGTTTTTAAGAAGGTGTTGGATAACAATTGTCTGAAATGGTATAGGGTTTCTTGCCTAAGCAAGGTCCCTTCCAACTCTGTTATACTATTACAAATGTAAGAAAATGCAAACAAGCCATAAGTCAGCAGTTAAAAATTCCTTAAGGCATGCATGAAAATACGTTTTACGAAATCAGTAGCGTTTCTTACCAAGGTCTGGGACCGCCTTCTACCGCACGAATCCCAGCGACCGGTTAGGTCCCACAGAGTTGGCCTTCTCCGGGTCCCATCGACTAAGGAATGTCGCTTGGCAGGACCCAGGAGAAGAGCCTTCTCTGTGGTGGCCCCGACCCTCTGGAACCAGCTCCCCCCAGATATCAGAGTTGCCCGCACCCTCCTTGCCTTTCGCAAGCTCCTTAAAACCCACCTCTTCCATCAGGCATGGGGGAATTGAAATTTCCCTTCCCCCTAGGCTTATAGAATTTATACATGGTATGCTTGTATGTATGAGTGGTTCTTTAAATTGGGGTTTTTTAGATTATTTTTAATATTAGATTTGTTTACATTGTCTTTTTATATTGTTGTTAGCCGCCCCGAGTCTTCGGAGAGGGGCGGCATACAAATATAATAAAGAAATAAAGAAATAAATAAAAATGTGCCAGAAAGAAAAACACAATTTATTTGAGAAGCAAACACGACTTAATTTGATCAGGAAAAAAAAGCTGTGCCCTTGTAACCTTCCTTGATCTATCTCACTTTCTGGTAAAACAAAGGCCCAACTCTAATATTAGGCAAATATACAAGAGCACCATAACTCCGTGAGACTTAATTCAACTTGATTGGGCCAACTTGATGCGTAAGTGTCACTCATATATACATCACTGACTTTTCAGCTGTTAGTATTAGCAGGTGTATTTGCACATATCAAGAATCACAATATCTACTAATATCAGATCTAACCACAGCGAGCATGCTTTTAGAAGAATGGTTCTTAATCTTTTTCCATTCAAGCTAACCACAATGACCAAATTTGGATTCATGCCACACTGAGACAGAAATAAATATACTGTACTTACTTTACTAGTTATGAAGACTGTCATGATGTACAGTGAACAAACTGGTTGTCATTGCAGGGATTATTGTTCAATGAACTCTATGCAGCTTGAAGCAAATTGTTGAAAAGTGAACAAACACAAGATGACGTGGGATTCAAGCTCTTTTAATTAATGTTAAAGATAAACCACTTATGGTACTTCTTCCTCTTCAGTGGAGTTTGTTTGCCAAGGAACTACTGTATATCTTCTGAAAAAAAGCAGTATTTGCTGAATAAATTAAATAGGTATTGAATGCTTTAAATCTCCATCATCATCAACAACAACAGCCACAATGAAAATAACAACATGTCATGATTTGGAGA
Source organism: Erythrolamprus reginae (assembly GCF_031021105.1). Taxonomy (NCBI): domain Eukaryota; kingdom Metazoa; phylum Chordata; class Lepidosauria; order Squamata; family Dipsadidae; genus Erythrolamprus; species Erythrolamprus reginae. The sequence continues at coordinate 225,363,573 of NC_091951.1, read as the reverse complement.
CGTATAAGCCTTTTTTGGACCATATTTCCCCCATCCTCAAATTGTTAGTTTGAAAACATGTTGCTCTGGCTTTATGACCAGAAGAAACTCCAACTAAAACAGGAAAAATCATCCAAAATACAGCCGCGTGAGTGGTCATGGGCCTTCAGCAACTATGTTTCTCCAACCCTCTGCTGACTGCATTGGCTGCAGATTGGTTTCCGGACACAATTCAAAGTGTTGGTAATGACCTATAAAGCCCTACATGGCATTGGGCCAGACTACTTGCGGGATCGCCTTCTGGCGTGTGAGTCCCAGCGACCGGTTAGGCCCCACAGAGTCGGCCTTCTCCAGGTCCCGTCAACTAGACAATGTCGCTTGGCAGGACCTAGGGGAAGAGCCTTCTCTGTGGGGGCCCTGACCTTCTGGAATCAGGTCCCTCTGAGATTTGCACTGTTCCCACCCTCTTTGCCTTCCGCAAGAATCTTAATACTTAATACTTACCAAATTAGGAATTCTACGAGTCTACGGAGAGGGGCACCATACAAATGTAAGTAAGTAAGTAAGTAAGTAAGTAAGTAAGTAAGTAAGTAAGTAAGTAAGTAAGTAAGTAAATAAATAAATAAATAAATAAATAAATTCAGAAATAATAATCAATTGCTATGTTAAGCCTGGGAGCAGAGCTAGATGGATCTGGTAGAGCCAGATTATAGGATGTCTGGCATAACAATGGAATTTGTTTCTTGGTTATTTGGTCAACAATTTGCTATTTCAGAACCAATCATTTGATAACCAATTAGTTATTTCAGAACCAATAACATCTGGCAAACAATGTTTACTACAAGATCAACAGAATATTGGCTAAATTGAAATCATGGGTGCCTGGGCTGCAATTTTGCAGCTTTTTATTGGATACAAAGACCTAAAATGATTATAATTTTCCCTTCATACTGCGTTAATATTTTAGTGTATTGTTACACACGGAAAATGCTCTGATCTTAAAAACATGAATCTTGGGGCACCGGTTGTCCTGTGTGCCTGAGGCCAGAGCTGTAAACAGAACAGCCCAAGGGGCATTGAGTGCAGAGATGGGAACTGTCTAGGGTTTATTGGGGGGTGGAATGCCTGCAGTAAGTTACACTTTGCCCCTATTGGCCGTAAGGATCCCGGATGCCTAGAAGATAGGTTTGCACTCTATTACCTTAAACAGAAAGGAGGATTTAATGACGGACTCAGCTGGCTTGGGTGGCTTTTTTTTTTTTGCTGTTGTTAATTCATTGCATTTACAATGTTTGCCAAGCCTCTTGTAAAGGTTTCAGAAGTCGATGAAAATGAGACCATTTAGATTAAGAAAGAAGAGAGGGGAAATGTTTGGTTCTAAGTTCTTTGATAAAGATCATAAATCATACTGTCACCTTAAAATGTTATCTGACTTCATTTTTCCGCCCATTATACTATAGTCAGGTCAATCTTATCATTTAGGTGTCGCATTTCTGGAGCTAGTTTGTGTTTTCTGGACCATGATGAACATGTCCTTGATACAGGATAGAAGATATAAAGCAACAGCTAGTATCTACAGCTATTTTTAACATGGGTAATTTTACAACGGCCACTGATGTAGAATATAAGATAGCATGTCTTCCAGAGCAAAGGATTCCACACTTTGATAAACTTCAAATGGTTTTGATTGGTTTTGGTTGACTGGTTGCCTTTTTATATGCAGGCATACTACTTTTTGTCAAATGTATAATCATGCTAATTTGGGGGAAAAGGTTAGACTGAAATAAAGGGACTTGTTCAAAGTCATTCAAGTTAATTTCATGGCTAAATAGGAACTTGTATCTTCCCAAACATTATTCAGCTCTTTTATCATTACTCCAATCTTACGCAAACTGCATTGGTTGCCAGTCCAATGCAATTTAAGGTGTTGGTTATTACCTTTAAAGCCCTAAATGGCTCAAGGCCAGACTATTTATGTCACCACATCCTCCTTCATACCTCACTGCGGCCAGTAAGGTCCCACACAGTTGGCCTTCTCCAGGTCCCATGCACAAAACAATGTCGGTTGGCGGGGCCTCGGGGAAGAGTTTTGCTGATTTTATAGCTATAGTTTTATTGTTGTTGTATTTATTATTATTGTTAGCTGCTCTGAGTCCTTTTTGGAGTGAGTGGCATATAAATAAATAAGTAAGTAAGTAAGTAAGTAAGTAAATAAGTAGGTAGGTAAGTAAGTAAGTAAGTAAGTAAGTAAGTAAGTAAGTAAGTAAGTAAGTAAGTAAATAAATAAATAAATTCTCTATCATAATCTTTCTCTATTGTGCAAAATGCTCTGAATTGGGGTATACCCTAAAAACAAGTTAGCAAAACTGTGTGTTTTGTTGCCTAAATCACTTTGCCTTTCTGTTCTCTCTTTGGTAAATTATAAACCATTGAACAAGGAACCTCTTTTGTTAATCCTCACTGAATTTTAGGCATTTTAGACCTTCCTTAATGTAAACAAAAAGAACAGGTCTAGTTTCCCCCTCTCCATGGGGCGAGTCATAAAATAAACAGTGTCACACACCAAAATGGCACTACTTCTGTATTGGGAAATGAGTTCCCCAGATAATAGAAGATTGTTCCAGGGAAATGTCCCACAGACCTCTGTGGGGATTCCCAACTGCAGACTCTTTCTTTCTTTTTCCGCTTCATGGACAGTGGCCTTCTGTTGAATGTCACTTGGATCATGTCAGTTGAAGAAGTGCTAATTTTGCTGCTGTTGTTGTTAGTATTATTATTAGCACACATGAAGGAAGATCAATGTCAGGGTGATTGAAATGCAGCATAGAAGAGCGTTTGACATGTTGAGCAAGCAGGGCTACCCATCCAATGCTTATGACCTAGTGGAACTCAAGGCTTCGTGTTGTTAAGAATCAAGGCTTCATGTTCTTATTTTCTATTGAAATTTGAGCTTACACTTCAGCTGTAATGCTTTGTTATCTGCATTGTAGCACCAGGCTAAAAAAAATTCCTGACTGAACTCTGGAGCACTGCTTGTAACTAAATGATAAGAATGTTGGTGTGAAACAGCATTGGGTTGCTAGCCGGTACGGGCCACACTGCATACCACTGGCAAAAATGGAGCTGCATGCACAGCTATGCGTCGCCAGCAGGCACGCATGTGCCCCCCCCCCAGTGAAATTTTGCTTCTGTGCGTGGACAGGAAGCAAAATCTTGTGAGAGGATCCATGTGAGAGAAAGATTTTGGCAATTTTTTGCTTCTTTGCATGCACGGATGCAAAAAAAATTGCTGAAATCTCACATGCGTGTATGTCTTTTTGCAAGATTTTGCTTCCTGTGCATGTGCAGAAGAAAAATCTTGCTAGGGTGCACACTTGTGCATGCCAGTAGCATGGAGCTGCACTCACATCATTCCGGGTGCAGTGGTAAGTAGCAACCCCTGCCAGGTGTGAAAGGATACTAAAGGTTGTTTATTCCACCTGTGCCCATCTCTTTCATAAATGTGTGTTTATGTCACTTGTATATTTGCTTTTATAAAAATGAAGAAGTGAAGGCAGTAAGTTTTCTATAAGGACATTGGATTGCTAGGGCTTTGGGGGATGGGGGAGAGGTTCATTTTGACACCAGAAGCTCCCAGTACGGTACAGTGGAGGTAGTTGCTGAAGAAAATAAAGTGAATAAAGCTAACTAAGAGGAGGGGAGGGTGGGGACTGTAGTGGGTTTCCACCCTCAAAAAAATGCTACCAGTTCTGTGGGTGTGGGCATGGCTTGGTGGGCATCGCAAGGGAAGGTTACTGAAAAATCCCCATTTCCTGCCAATCAGCTGGGACTCAAGAGACAGAATATAGATGGGGGTGGGGCCAATCACAGGTGGTATTTACCACTTCTCCAAACTACTCAAAATTTCTGCTACTGGTTCTTCAAAATTGGTCAGAACCTGCTGAAACCCACCTCTGGGTGGTGGGGATGGGGGAGAAGAGAGCAGGGGAAGACAGAGAAGGAAAGGAGACGCTCTGAAAAAGCCCCCAAAGTTATGTTTCTGAATTCTCCGGAGATGTCCAGGAAGGAGAGAGTAGATGAGGGAAGTCAACAAAGTATACATGCCAATGAGTACATTATTGAGAACAATTAATCCAGAATGCAAGAGGTGTGAAAGAAGAAACATTCAGAGTTGGGACTCTTGGAGGAGAAGATGAAATTTTTTATATATATTGTGTTTTTATTGTTTGTAAGCAGCTTAAAGTTATTGTGGGCAAGTAGGCAGCTCTTACCCTGAAGGCTCTTTCATTGTTTCTCTCTGTGAAGAATATTTTCCAAGCCCTAAGTCTTTGCAGGTTTGTTTCATTACTCTAACTTTCTCTGAGTAAGTTTCTTTCCAGCCCTAACCAGGTGCTAACGATGTTCCCAGCTCTTACTGGCTTGCAAGCTCTTTCATAATTACTCTCTGCCAGGAATGTATTCCAAACCCTGTGTTTGATTTTTTTCCCCCATTCTCTATTTGCTCCAAATGTTTCTTTCCAGCCCTAACCAGGTGCTAACAATGTTTCCAGCTTTTACTGGCTTGCAAGCTCTTTCATAATTACTCTCTGCCAAGAATGTATTCCAAACCCTGTCTTTGTGGGGGGGGGGGTATTGCTTTACTTGCTCCAGATGTTTCTTTCCAGCCCTAACCAGGTGCTATTAATGTATCCAAGCTCTTTCATTGTTACTCTCTGCACAAAAGAATGTTTTCCAAGCCCTAAGTATTTGCAGGGTTTTTTTCATTGCTCTACTTGCTCAGACTGTTTCTTTCCAGGTGCTAATGATGTTCCCAGCTCTTACTGGCTTGCAAGCTCTTTCATTGTTACTCTCTCAGAATAATTATTTTAAGCCCTCAACCAGGGGATAAAATAATGTGTTGAAGTTGACCAGACTAAGGACACTAGCTAGATGAATACCCGGTAAGAAGATTCTTTCCCCTATTTTCCTCCCCCAAAATTAAGGTGAGTCTTATATTCATATGCGTCTTATACTCCAAAAGATACGGTATTCATTTGTGTAATTGTGTTATTATAACATATTTGACTTCTTGTAGCTGATTTCCTTTGCAAAAGGGATGATGCTTTTATCATGTCCAATCAACTTTTCTTTTTTAATTTTCTTTGGTGTCATAACTATAAAAGGGAATGTAAAATGAGTCTTGAGATTCCCTCTTTTGAAAGAGATTAATTCTTTTTATCAGAACATTCTGACTAAACTATAATAAAATGATCTTCCTGTCTCAGTCTGTTTTGCTGGACTCTGCATGCCAAGGCAGCAGCCTAGGGCCAGATTTTACCATCACTCTTATGAAAATACAGTAATACCTCATCTTACGAACCTAATTGGTTCCGGAAGTAGGTTCGTAAGGCGAAACGTTCGTAAGACGAAACATTGTTTTCCATAGGAAACAATGTAAAAGCGATTAATCCGTGCAAAAAAAAATATCCCAAAATGGCGCTCCGCTGGGCGCCGCCGCCTGGCTGTCACCTTTTAAAACAGCCGGGGGGCTTCTCAATATTCTCCCGAACCCGAACTTTTTGTGTTCGGGTTTCAGAGGCCGCCAAGAAACACCGCCGTCCAGCTGTCACCTTCTGAAACAGCCGGGGGGCTTCTCGGCATTCTCCCGAATGCCGAACCCAGAAGTTCAGGTTCAGGTTCGGGTTCCGGAGGCCGCTGAGGAGCACCCGGCTGTTTCAGAAGGTTACAGCCGGGCGGCGGCGCTCGGCGGAGTGCCATTTTTGCGATCGACGGCGGCGTTTGTGGCCGATCTGGAGGCTAGAAAGGAGGTGGGGAATCCCAATAGGGAATTCCATAGGCGGAACTTTGATGTCACGAAGACGTCCGACCGGTCGGACGTCTTCGTGACATCAAATGGAGGGGGGGGACAGACAGGCCAATTAGTGCTATGGCTCAACAAACTCACAGTAGTTTTAGGGAAAGATAGCAATAAAAAAAAATAACCAGGAATAGTATGACATTGGGTACCATCTCAGGTGACTAAAGTGCCAGAAACCGGGCTGCATTGTCAAAACCAGTGGCATACAGGGGCTTAGAAACAATGAGAGAGGAGAGCTAAGAAGAGCTGGAAACTCTGTCTTGATGGTGGGGCAACAGATGTCATATTTTATTCACACTTATCCATGACATTCACTACGTAGTACTTATTATTATACAATATCGTGTTGGTTTGCAAGTTGTTGCAATTTGTTTTCCCCTGTTTCCAAGGATATCTTCAACTACTTTACATAAATAAATCTACAGAGAATAACTTCCTTTTGTTACCTGGACCCTGCACCAATCCTGTGAGACTGAGATTCAAATTCTTTCTTAGTCATAAAGTTTACTTTGGATATGTTGATCTACCGTGATAGGATATACTGCATGAGCTCTTATGAGGAAGGCAAGTAAAAATATACCTAGCAAAATAAAATTCTCAACATTCAGTTCCCAATGCAATATGTGAATAATAATCTATCTAGACATCAAATAATGAGCATTAATCTGTGAATAGGTCCCAAAGGATGGAGAGCAAAACAAATAATTCATTTAACACTGTCAAACTTTTTACTAAGTCTGCACTTCTATTTCTACTAGTTTTTTCTCTTATTCCTATCATCCTTTTCCTCCCACTTAGGACTGTATGACTGTAACTTGTTGCCTGTATCCTAGAAACATAGAAACATAGAAGTCTGACGGCAGAAAAAGACCTCATGGTCCATCTAGTCTGCCCTTATACTATTTTCTGTATTTTATCTTAGGATGGATATATGTTTATCCCAGGCATGTTTAAATTCAGTTACTGTGGATTTATCTACCACGTCTGCTGGAAGTTTGTTCCAAGGATCTACTACTCTTTCAGTAAAATAATATTTTCTCATGTTGCTTTTGGTCTTTCCCCCAACTAACTTCAGATTGTGTCCCCTTGTTCTTGTGTTCACTTTCCTATTAAAAACACTTCCCTCCTGGACCTTATTTAACCCTTTTATATATTTAAATGTTTCGATCATGTCCCCCCTTTTCCTTCTGTCCTCCAGACTATACAGATTGAGTTCATTAAGTCTTTCCTGATACGTTTTATGCTTAAGACCTTCCACCATTCTTGTAGCCCGTCTTTGGACCCGTTCAATTTTGTCAATATCTTTTTGTAGGTGAGGTCTCCAGAACTGAACACAGTATTCCAAATGTGGTCTCACCAGCATTCTATATAGTGGGATCATAATCTCCCTCTTCCTGCTTGTTATACCTCTAGCTATGCAGCCAAGCATCCTACTTGCTTTCCCTACCGCCTGACTGCACTGTTCACCCATTTTGAGACTGTCAGAAATCACTACCCCTAAATCCTTTTCTTTTGAAGTATTTGCCAACACAGAACTGCCAATACAATACTCAGATTGAGGATTCCTTTTCCCCAAGTGCATTATTTTACATTTGGAAACATTAAACTGCAGTTTCCATTGCTTAGACCATTTATCTAGTAAAGCTAAATCATTTACCATATTACAGACGCCTCCAGGAATATCAACCCTATTGCACACTTTAGAGTCATCAGCAAATAGGCAAACCTTCCCTACCAAACCTTTCCCTATGTCACTCACTCATAAAAATCCTAAGATTTTTATTAATATTAATTGTTTCTTCATTGCTTATTTGACCCCTGTGACAATCATTAAGTGTTGGACCACATGATTCTTGACAAATGTATCTTTTTCTTTTATGTACACTGAGAGCATATGCACCAAGACAAAATGCACCATATGCACCACTCTTCAGAAGAGACATTGAAACTCTGGAGAAGGTGCAGAAAAGAGCAACCAAAATGATTAGTGGACCAGAAACCAAGACTTGCGAAGAGAGACTGCGGGAACTGGGCATGGATAGCCTAGAGAAAAGGAGGGCCAGAGGGGACATGATAGCAGTATACAGGTATATGAGAGGTTGCCACAGAGAGGAGGGGGCCACTCTATTCTCCAGGGTGCCAGAGGGCAAGATGAGGAACAACAGATGGAAGCTGACCAAGGAGAGATTCAACCTGGAAATAAGGAAGAACTTCCTGACGGTCAGAGCGATCAACCAGTGGAACAGCCTGCCGGCAGAGGTTGTGAACTCCCCAGCTCTGGACATTTTTAAGAGGAGATTGGACTACCATTTGGCTGGGGTACTATAGGATTTCCTGCTCAGGCAGGGGGTTGGACTTGATGACCTGCAGGGTCCCTTTCAACTCTAACAATAGATAGATAGATAGATAGATAGATAGATAGATAGATAGATAGATAGATAGATAGATAGATAGATAGATAGATAGATAGATAATTCCTTGTGTGTCCAATCACACTTGCCCAATAAAGAATTCTATTCTATTCTAAAAAAGGGGGGGTAAGAATTTGCAGAAAGCACATGCATATTTTGATTTGACCTATTAGAATCTGAGCATTATTCTGACTGATTCTGTGAAACTGAAATGAATCTTGAAGTCATCAGGTGTAAATGTCGATTACGTGTACAACAAACATGTACAGTAGATAATGATATATGAGTAGCAGAACAGTGTTGATGATGGTGATACTATATTATGCACAGCATAAATGGCTCTGGATTACCCACAAAGGCAAGTAACTCAGTAATTGCTATCATTCACAGATGATAATATGTCTTAACATAAAAAGTAAACAATCTATCCATCTCATACAAGTAAGATGGAAGATTTTAAAAAAAGACGTCAGCCAGGAGAATCCTGGGTGAAGGTAAGGTTGCTGCTACCTCATTTAGGTGTGATTTAATATGATTCTGCTGATTTTGTTGTAGCAATAAACATGCAAGCTCAGGTAGTCTAGTGGAAAAGCTTCCTTCTCTTTCACACCATTTTCTTCTTCGACCTCAAACAAATGTTGAGAAACTGTAAAATAAAACTAAATGAGGTAACTTTCTGGCATCTTAACAAATTATCAATTTATTATGGTCTCAGCTTTCAGGGGCTGTGCAAGGCCAGGAAAAGTGTAACAAAAAGTAAAGTGTAACAAATAATAATAATAATAATAATAATAATAATAATAATAATAATAATAATAATAATAGAAATAAAAAGGTATGGCTATTTTAAATCTTTATAGTTTCATAAAGTTTTGTTGCAATAGATTAATGGCTCTACAGAAAGACCAGATATTTCTCTGGAGCTAAAGGGGCTAAAGATTAGATATTCTCCAGAGTTCAAGAGATCAGTACGGGAAAAGAAATACAACACTGAATTTTCATTCCCATGTTTTGACCAGACTCTGGAGAAAGAAAAAGAATAAACCCTATCACACAGGGCTGCAAACAAGCTGGGCAGGACTTAAGGGATTGCTGGAGCCTATATTGCTGTTTCCACTCTGTTATTCTGATACAATGACCATATATCCATTGGACAGTTATTTATTTCAGAAATCTGTCCTTTAGATTTATTTAGTTTTCAATAACTCACTTTCATCCTTTATTTTGAACATTTAACATTTATGGTATGAATGGACCGACTTAATGCAGCTTTTCATATTTATGTGAAAAATACGGAAATTGAATTGACTTTTTGAAATAAATTTTTATATATTGTTTGATATTTAGATAGCTTTAGGCATTTTTGTAAAGGTTATTAAAGCAAAATTATAAGCATAAAAATGGCAATTTTATGAACTTTTTTATTTGTCTCTTTTTCAAGTTTGTCTTTTATTTTTTTCAAGAAAATATAGTCACTATACATACAGACCATTAGGTTGAGCAGTTCTCATTTTGGTTTAATAATTTATATAAATATTCTTTCTTCTTTCCTCATTGTCTAAATAGGTTGTATCATTCTAAGAGCCTCCCATTTCTATTTTATTTATCAGAAGTTACAGTATGTCCCAGTTTTGTTTAAAAGGTTTTTATTTTAAGAATAACATGCATTTACCCAAGAAACAAATATAATTATATAGAAAATAGGGTAAATATGTTCAAGAAGGTTCAATAGATTTATTCTGAATATTTTCATTTTGTGGAAATTTCATTTTTGTGACAACAAGCACCAAAAATAATTAATTTTTTAAAAATTGTTTTGATCAAGAATTGTTGACTTGTTTGATCCCATTCCCCGGGAGGCTCTCTGGAAGCCAAAAACGCCCTCCCAGAGCATCGTGCAAGCCAAAAATCAGCTGGCTGGCACACACATGCACGTTGGAGCTGAACTAGGGCAACAGCTCGCATGTCAGCAGATGTGGCTCCATGTGCCGCCTGTGGAACCCGTGCCATAGGTTCACCACCACTGGACTAGTGTTTCTAGACCCCTAGTTATGGCTGTTGAGCTAGGCACTTCCTATTCTATACAAATGCATTTTTTTCCTGTCTAAAATGCACTTTCCTCACCAGTGAACTGCATCAGTGATGGGGAACCTATGGCACCTATTTTTGCAGCATTGCAAAAAGACAGAAGTCCTCGAAATCCCACCTCCGGACTTCCGTGTTTTTGTGATATTGCGATTTCACTGAGGCTCCCCTCGCTGGGAAACCCCACCTCTGGACTTCCGTTGCCAGCGAAGCACCCGTTTTTGTGCTGCTGGGATTCCCCTATAGCATCGCAAAAGCACACAAGTCCGGAGGTGATGTTTTCCATGGAGGGGAGCCTCAGGGGAATCCCAGCAGCGCAAAAACAGGCACTTCGCTGGCAACAGAAATCCAGAGTCGGGGCATCCCAATGGCGGCAGTTCGGGTTTCTAAGGTGAAAATAGTTTGGAAGAAGAGGCAAAAAAATCTTAAACCCTGGGTTTGTATCTCGAAAAGTTTGTATGACGAGGGGTTTGTAAGACGAGGTATCACTGTATTGTTAAAAATTATGATGTAACATATGCAAATAGATAGCTATTTCTAAAGAGCTCAAATACACTCGGCTTTTTTCATTTGTTATTAGTGGCATTCAGAATACACCCTGGCTTAGTTGTAAAGTTCAATTAATTGAAGGATTTGAAATGGCAACACAGCAAAGTCTTTGAAAAAATGGCTGCCTCATTAGGAATCGAATTATATGTGAAATTTTAACATGATTGTTGTAACTTTCTACTTAAAACCACAACATGTTTTGTAGTATAAAATTATAATTTATTTTGATTGAATCTCAAATTTTATTAAATGCTTTTAGCAAAGTGTAAAAAATGTCTACATTGATATGACACAAGAGTAAGAAAGTGCAACTTCAAACAAAATGAACTCAGAAAAAACAATCTACAAATCAAAACAATTCACTATATATGATTAAACCGTTGTGAGCAAAAGGGATTAACAATGTCCCTTTAGACTCATCTCCCCTGAGAGCTAGGGATAGTTAAAACAATGTTCAGTTCCTCTAAGGCAAATCCTGATAAGCTTCACGAGATTTACAATGTGATTTATATTCATATCTTTCTGCTTCATCAATAAATCATATTTCCATATTTAAAAAATGGAAGCCTGAAATTTAGCTCAAGGCTGCTCCAAAATTGCATTACATTGGACATCTTCTGCCTTGATTTAAGATCTCAGCTCAATGTGTCATTTTTTTCTGGATTATGTTCAGTGGTGAGTTGTACAATATTTTGCCACCAGTTTGCGTGCGTATACAGAAGTATCCCTGGAAGGTGGGCGGAGCCTCCTGGCACTGGCCCTACCGTTTCTAAGAACTGGTTTGAACCTGGAGAAACCCACCACTGATTATGTTACTTTGGACTTGATTGCTGCCTTTAAAAAAAAAATCACCACTGATAAAATTCTGTATCTCCAAAGGCTGAATGGCAAAAAGACCGAGCTGAAACTATGTACAGTGTTCCCTCGATTTTCGCGGGGGATGCGTTCCAAGACTACCCGCGAAAGTCGAATTTCCGCAAAGTAGAGATGCGGAAGTAAATACACTATTTTTGGCTATGAACAGTATCACAAGCCTTCCCTTAACACTTTAAACCCCTAAACTGCAATTTCTCATTCCCTTAGCAACCATTTAGATTATTACTCACCATGTTTATTTATTAAAGTTTATTAAAAAAAATATTTATTAAAGGTGGATGAAAGTTTGGCGATGACATATGACGTCATCGGGCGTGAAAAACTGTGGTATAGGGGGGAAAACCGCAAAGTATTTTTTAATTAATATTTTTGAAAAACCGTGGTATAGCCGTTTCGAGAAGTTTGAATCCACGAAAATCGAGGGACCACTGTATTCTATTCCTGTTAGGCAGCAAGATTATATTTTAATTAATGAATATTCTAAAACAGAATTTTCTGGCAGAGTCCAATGCCACTACCTCAAATATCCTGTAACCCCATTAATTACATCATAGATGAATTGAGCCATGGTGCAGGTCCTTGTGCAATCATGCAGTCCTTGATGGTCTCTGAGCTTGGTTCTTTGCTTCCTTTATTTTGTTTCATTGTTTTATAGTTATTTTATTAACAGACTGGGTAACATCTTCTGCGCCTGTCCAATAATTTCTTGTCCAAACTAATTCAAACCCTTGTCCAATCACTTGGAGAAACTGTAAGATCTGTGCCAGCTAGAGAAATTATTAAACTACTAATAACCCCTAAGGAATTTCTTTAACTAATACTTCATTTGAGAAAACATGAAATCAGAATATTAAGGCATGAAATGAAATTCCTTTCAAACTCCCTAAAGTAACATAGATCAGTTTTATACATGTGCAAATTGTATTTTCACAGACATAATAGTGCAAATTTTTACAAAGGAAGTACATATAACCATAACTAATCAAGACTAGTTCAGTTCATCACAGTGATTTGACAAATCTCCAACTTCAACTTGAAGAGGTAGCTTCTGAACTTCATCCTTGGATTTAAAAAAAAGTTCCTTCCCATTTCTTTTTTAGAAATCCTTCCCTTACCCCAAGTCTCAGTTAAGGGAAGTTCAGAGGGGGCAGAGAGGCATCTTCTGGGTTGGAAACCAATTTTCAGTGGCACCCTCCCAATCTAGCATTTATTGGCTGTTGAAGGTATGTCTGAGAATGCACTCATAGCTTTCTTTTCCCAAGCTCAACCAAGGGCAAGATCATTCGTGGCAGGCAGAGAGTCCTTCAGGAACCCTTGGTCACTGTGACAAACCTTAAAATACAGCTGGAAATTCCTGAGTTGCCAGACATCAATGCATTTATGTTATGCAATGAGAATCAAGCCAACTTATCCTTGAAGGCCAGAGCCAAATTCGTGCAATAATAGATCAAGCAGGAATCCGACTGACAATGCCTGAAAACTGTCTGCATCATTCTTTGATGCTCCGTGGTTCAGGTCCAATATACGAGGGCAATCAAAAGGCAAATATGAGCAGCTAGAACCGTCTCTCATTGCTCCTGCTACAGAGGAATTGGAGTAATTTTCCACTCAGCTACTGGAAAGGCAGTAAGTAAGTCATTAATTTGCTTTAAGTGATGAAATATTGGCTTTTTCCTTCTGGAGTAAAGTTTGAAGTGATAACTAGAGGTAAATTAAAGAAGCACCTGCTTTGTTTCACTTTACATTTGGAAAGATGGTCTTCTTAAGTTGGATCTGTAGGAAAGGCCATCTCTGAAACCTCTGCTTTGGAAACAGGGACTGTGAAAAGCCCTCTGAAACATTTTACTCAAATTAATTGGAGTTATATTTGGCCAGGTAATAATATTTAATAGTACTTTGCATTTTACCTTAAACAAATGTTGATGTCTTAAGGAAACACAATGCTTTTGAGAAGTTCACCTACTAAGGTGACTTAAAGTTAGGGTTAGATTTGCTCTAAGTAAAATTGTGGTCCTGTTTAATAGCTGTCAAACAGAGTAGTAACAGGCTTGATTCCAAGCTAGCAAGAATAAGCAGAGGAGGCTGTATATTAATACCATTAACTTTGTAAACCTTTTCGTTATTCTGCCCCCTCCCCCCAAGGAAAACATTAGCAGAATTCAATTCAGCCAAGAAAAGAAATCCTATCGTATCAACTACAAAAACTGTACCTGGGATAAAATTTCATGTCATCTGTTTAACTTAAAGTGCATTGGAGTCCTATCTATATTAAAAAAAACAGTAGCGCCCCCCCCCCCCCCCCCGCATCCTTCTGGTGGGACTGACGCTCAGTCTCTTCAAAAAGTTTCTGGAATGCTAGAAGTTAGATGGTTTATCTCTTTTTTTCTTGTTGTTTTAATCTAAATTTTCTGCAGAGTTGGTCCTTCAGAGAGCAGGGTAAAAGATGAGCTGAAATCATCCTGAATCCTGATATCACTGCCCCAGATCCCACCAACTACTGGAAGAATTTGTGAAGCAGCACAAAGCACCAGTGATATGACCAGTGTTTCAAGTGGCTTATCAGACATGATAGATCTCTTCTTCCAAAGCATGATTTTCTTCCCCACGAAGGTGGCTGAAGGTGTTGTTCCGCAGGATTTGCCAACCACGGTGGAAGCTGCTTTGAGTAGTGCTTCGTGAGACAGATGGAGATGTTTCTTTCTTGAATTGGAAAGGTTCGGGTTGACATAGTTTCCCGGAATACTTATCAAAATCCTCTTTGTCTTGGTTTTTAAATGCCTCTGCATAGCGTAGCATCTTGTGCTTGCTGACATCCAGACGCTCTTCCACCCTGTGAAAAGGAGAGCAAATAAAACTAATGACTTATTTGTTTATTTTAGAGACTACCCAATTCCAGATGACCCTGGGTGACTTACATTATAAAATAAAAACAGAAAGTAATGGGAAAAAAGTCCTAGAAGAACAAATGCCAAACTTTCCCCACTAAACACATCATGTCAGGTTTAGCCAAGATCCCTCATCATGAAAACAAGTTCAAGGCCAGAACTATCAATCAAATTAATCAATCTAACTTTCCCAACAAGCATTAGACAATGCAGCCAGATGCAAGATTCTGCTGCCATTGATAAAACCCTCTTATTATTCAGCTCCCCAGGTTTTTGAGCCACAAATATTATGCTTTGAACCTAGGACCCAGTTTTGATAACATGGGAATAAGGCTGTAGGGCATGTAAATCTGGACTTTGTACCATGTTTTCCCAAAAATAAGACACGAAAAAATCATGAAAAATAAACCCATCTCCAAAAATAAGCCCTTCCCTGAAAATAAACCTTTCCCAAAAATATTTAATTGCATGCGCAGCTGGTCCCCGCCATTTCCCCTGGTTAGGGATAGGAGACAGAGCTGGAAATCAGGTAAGATGGCAAGAGAAAGCCCACCTTGCTCCACACTCCAAAATAATAAGATCTTCCCAAAAATAAGGTCAAGCGTTTATTTCGAAGTTCAAAAAAATATAAGACAGAGTCTTATTTTGGGGAAAACATGGGTAATAGGTTAAGCAACTTGAATCCCAAAAAGTAGAAAGCAGCAATAGAAATTACTGGACCGGGTTTGTATTATTATCCTTTAACTTTGAGTGCCAATCTCAAATTCTGTCCTTAATTAGAAAATATAATTTCCAGATTGAGATTCAGTAACTGATATTATTTTTATTATTATTATATTATTTCAAATAAGAAACAAAAACCCTGTGTTTAAAAAGCTGGATATCAATTTAACAGGAATTAAACAGGCTAGTGTTCTGTATCTGCTTGGTATAAACAGCTTTTTATGTTCTTACTGTACAGTGTTCCCTTGATTTTCGCGGGTTCGAACTTCGCGAATAGCCTATACCATGTTTTTTCAAAAAATATTAATTAAAAAAACCTTCGCGATTTTTTCCCTATACCACGGTTTTTCCCACCATATGTCATCGCCAAACTAATAATTTTTGCAAATAAATAAAAAAATAATTATTGTTAATAAATAATTATGTTTATAAATATCAGGATCACTAAGTGTCTTATTCAATGGTGAGTACCAGTAATAATGGTGAGTAAATGGTTGTTAAGGGAATGGGAAATGGTAATTTAGGGGTTTAAAGTGTTAAAGGATGACTTGTGATACTGTCCATAGCCAAAAATGGTGTATTTACTTCCGCACCTCTACTTCACAAAAATTTGATTTTCAAGGACGGTCTTGGAACACATCCCCCACATAAATCGAGGGAACACTGTATATCCAAGTGCCTAGATATATTTCAACTAATTTTATTATATACTGGAGACTATTCCTGCAGGCAATATACAGCTAGGTAAAAGGAGTTTACCTGAGAAACCACTTGTCTCCCAACCCATACTCTTGGCCACAAATGCCAGAACGAGGCCAAAGACATCGCGGGAGTTTCCGTTCAAGCATGACTGTAGTAGCAACAACCTGTATTAAAGCAAACAGATTAGTTCAATCCTGCCACAAAACCAGGTATTCAAAATTAAAATAGGAAATGGTTCAAATACATCATTAGGTTTAATTTATTAGAATTCAGTAAGTGGAACCAAAGTGGTGGTGGTGGCGGCGAAACCCATACAAATGGGACCAGGCACAAAATCAAAAGAAACCATCTATTTTACAGTGCTATCTTCTGCTACAGTTAGAGATATATAAGTACTCAAGATAGTTTATATGGGAGATTTGATCATCACCTAACTAGGTGATTTTGTTTCATGTTCTATAAGGTGCCAGCCTTTGGATCAATCTGAGACAGCAACTGGCCCAGAATGTGGCAAATTTTTGGTGGGCAGTCCATCCTTGCACAATAATAATAATATCTCTCCTAAAATAGCCTCTGGGCTCAGTTCAAAATGTTGATAATGACCTACAGAGCCTTATCTATGTAACTCTAAGTCTTATCAGGCATAAACGTATGTTCCCAGGTCTATTTGACCCGGACCGCAAATTGATCATTTTAGGTACTTATATTTGGTCTTTTTGAAAGCTTTTTTCACTTGGAAACAAGTTTGAACATTTCTGCACACATTGAAATGAAAATTGAAATGAAAAAAGTAATGCTTATTGGTTTATTTTGCTGATAGAATGCATGCCCCCCCCTGTTTTAAAATCGCAGGGAGAGCTGGACTTAGGAGACATGGACAAGAAGACAATTCTATATCCCCAAAAGTTTGGTAAAGCTCTTTCTCCTATGGGATTTTTAAGTGAGAAGAGATGGTACATTTTACTAATCCTTCAAATTTACTAAATGCTAATGGTGTTGAAAGTCTTTTGATTTGGTAGGGAATAAAACTTTAAAAAAAAAAAATTAACAAATTATCTACTGTGGTGGAGGCTTCATGTGAATATAACAATTCATCAAAGCTGCGCTTTGAATGAAATACCCATAATGCAATCTGCACATAGCAGGTAGAGCCAGGTGCACTTGGCTTAATGGGGTTCCTTCCATTTCACAATCATTTTCAGTGGCAAATGTGGTTATGCTTGAATTAGTTTTCTATTATCTCAGGGAAGTAGCTCTATCTTTATATATTTCATATACACAATTCTTCGGATTTGTTTCATTTTGCATCGAATGAATGAATGAATGAATGAATGAATGAATGAACAAACAAACAAACAGAGCCGGGGTGGGGCAGGTAGAGTGCTGTACTGCAGGCCACTGAAGCTGACTGTAGATCTGTAGGTCAGCAGTTCAAATCTCATCACTGGCTCAAGGTTGACTCAGCCTTCCATCCTTCCGAGGTGGGTAAAATGAGGACCCGGATTGTGGGGGCAATATGCTGGTTCTGTTAAAAAGTGCTATTGCTAATATGTTGTAAGCCGCCCTGAGTTTAAGGAGAAGGGCGGCATAAAAATTGAATTAATAATAATAATAATAATAATAATAATAATAATAATAATAATAATAATAATAAATACTGGTATTCAGTTAAAGCCACAAGCGAGCAAGTTATGTAAAATAAAGTTTCATGTATAAGAATCCTCCAAACCAAGAAGTCTGGTAAACTAATACAACAAAGGCTGCATCCCTGTTGTCTTTATCTAGAATGGGTTGAGGAAGGAAAGGGAGAAGTGAGGGAGAATTAGTTAGGCAACGTTCTGAGATTAGGTTACAGTACATATTATCCTATAGCAAAATTAATTGATTGTTGGTAATAGAATGTTATTGCTCTGGGTTTTCTTAGCATATGCACTATGCTACTGTACTATTTAGCTGTCAGGTTGCCATATGAAAAAATTAGGTTTGTTTATTTATTCAATTTTTGTGCTGCCCTTCTCCTTAGACTCAGGGCAGCATACAACATGTTAGCAATACCACTTTTTTAACAGAACCAGCATATTGCCTCCACAATCCGGGTCCTCATTTTACCCACCTCAGAAGGATGGAAGGCTGAGTCAACCTTGAGCCGGTGATGAGATTTGAACCACTGACCTACAGATCTGCAGTCAGCTTCAGGGAACTGCAGCACAGCACTCTACCTGCTGCGCCACGCCGGCTCAAAGTTGCCTTGATTTTTGAGATTTACAATGGGAAAAGGGAAAAATGTATACATTGCTCATGTGCATTAGGTTAGCTACTCTCTCTCTCTCTGTGTCCGTATTCCTCACTGAAATGTTTTCCTTTGTTAATGTTGTTCATAGGCTGTGTTGAGATTAATCTATTGCTCTTCCTTCCTTTCTTGAAGTATTACTGTGGCTGCTTGTGCAAGAAGATCACGGTCTACAAAGTCATGTTTAATAGGCTAATAGGCAATTATGTTATGTAGGAGAGGTTGTGTGTTTGTGTCTGTCTGTGTATGTGTATACACATGTATACATACACACTGCTCAAAAAAATAAAGGGAACACTTAAACAGCACAATATAACTCCAAGTAAATCAAACCTCTGTGAAATCAAACTGTCCACTTACTGATTGACAATCAATTTCACGTGCTGTTGTGCACATTCAACTTTGTACAGAACAAAGTATTCAATGAGAATATTTCATTCACTCAGATCTAGGATGTGTTATTTGAGTGTTCCCTTTATTTTTTTTGAGCAGTACACACACACACACACACACACACATAGGGGGGCAGTTTTTCTGTACCCTTGATGAGAGGCACTCAGCATGAATTATTCCGCTATCTAAATGTGGGTTCCCAGGATGAAAAAATACAGGGTAGAAGAGCTTGCTTTGAGTTTCTTTGTTCCTTATGGTGGACCACCAAATGAATTGCTGGTTTTTGAACACAACCCTCTCAAACATATTAATAGAACATTCTTATTAAAATGTTTCTTCTTCTCCCACTCATTTCTCCCCTGTCATGCATAGGACAAGAAATCAAATAATTTTCTAATATAAAATAATTATCTATATTTAGGAAGGAAAACACCATTTTTTGGGGGGGAGATTTTTTTTGGAGGGGGGAGAAGATTTATTTTGTGGACAGTTCATTAATCTGTAACAGTAAACAATTTGACTGACAGAGCATGCTACCACATGCATAGTTCCCTTTAAGCTGAGCAGTGAGCAATCGCTCACTTAAAAATCATCAACTCAGAGTTTTCCAAACCTGCCCAGAAGCTGAGAGGGAAAGAGTGAGAGGGAAGGAGAGAGAGAGGAAGAGAGGAAGAGAGAGAAACAGATAGAAAAAAGAGAGGAAGGAAAAGAGAAAGAAAAAGAATGGGAGTAAGGAAGAGAGAAAGAAAATCAAAATCTAGTTTGAAACTAGCTCAACTATTTAAGTGGCATTTTGATATTGATAGAGTTGCCCTATTATGAGCTCACTGTTATAGACACACAGTACAGTATTTTATTTTGAAATTCTGAGGCAAAACAGGGTGGGTTTTTTATTTATTTGTTTGTTTGTTTGTTTGTGTATTTATTTTTTCTGTGCCGCCCAGTCCCGAAGGGACTGCCGCTCAGACACTATACTTTTCCGCCCCCCCCCAAAAAAAAAATTAGAGGGAACACTGACCACATGGAAGTGTTATTTACAGTTTATACAGTAAAAACGTGGCCACAGCATAACTGCATTGGCAAGAATGAGAAAAAGGATATGGGGAATAATCACAGTTGTATATAA
Source organism: Erythrolamprus reginae (assembly GCF_031021105.1). Taxonomy (NCBI): domain Eukaryota; kingdom Metazoa; phylum Chordata; class Lepidosauria; order Squamata; family Dipsadidae; genus Erythrolamprus; species Erythrolamprus reginae. The sequence goes on along the minus strand of NC_091951.1, from coordinate 225,343,697 downwards.
GCATCGTTCAAATTGTTGTACCTAATTTTTAGCTTTAAACTAAAATTCAAAAATAACCTCAACATTACATTGTATTGTTATGAACAATTTGAAAGGATTTTTTCGGCAATTAATTAATTAGATTTCTATGCTGCCCAATCCCACTGGGACTCAGGGCAGCATAGAACTGCATATTACCTATAAACAAAAGAGAAATGGACCTGAATGTGATGTAACATGTTTACATAGAGGTGTGTTCCACCATGTTCGTCGTGAGCTCAATGTTTTACACAGGTTGAAGCCTTGATTCTAGAAATTAGCTGTGAGGTCTTTAGATTGTCTCTGGACTCAGTTCTTTAACAAGAGTACATTGTCACTTCTTCCTTCACTAATCATGCACAGCTGAACTTAATGCTTATTTTTTTTCCATTCATATCTGCAAGCCTGTATGCTGAAAAGTATGCCCTCATTAAATGAACTGGAATGAATTAGAATTAAAGATTAATTTAGCAGCTGCTTGTAGCTGAATGTGATGATGGTGCTATCAATAGTGGAAAGTATAATTATTTAGAAAGAGTTAATATTAAATTAGCACCCAGCTAATAATAGTGGCATCCATAACAAAACTTTACAGCATAAGGAGATATCAGTATTACAATTTTATCTTAATAGACTAGTTTATTTAATTGTTATGATTTCCTCCAAAAATACAGTATTGAAAAATTATGAAAAGATAATTCTGAGACATTCCATTTCCTTTTAGTCTCAAACCCCAGAAATGTTTCATTGGGAGCCATGGCAACTAAATCAGATTAGGTCCCACAGAGTTGGCCTTCTCCAGGTCCTGTCGACTAAACAATGTCGTCTGGTGGGTCCCAGGAGAAGAGCCTTCTCTGTGGCGGCCCCGACTCTCTGGAACCAGCTCCCCACGGAGATTAGAACTGCCCCCACCCTCCTTGCCTTCCGTAAACTCCTTAAAACTCACCTCTGCCGTCAGGCATGGGGAAATTGAGGCATTCCCCCCCTCCCCCTGGCCTATACAATTTATGTATGGTATGTCTGTGTTTATGTCTGGTTTAATAATGGGGTTTTTTAAAATTTTATTTATTTATTAGATTTGTTGTGAATTGTTTTATTATATGTTGTGAGCCGCCCCGAGTCTACGGAGAGGGGCGGCATACAAATCAAATCAAATCGTCTAAATTTCCGCTGCAGACAGGTCCAAAGCAACAAAAATAGATGACTTCTCAATAGACTGCACTGCACGACTATAATCTCACCTGTGCTCGCCAAAGCTCATCCCGTTCATTGGCTACTCGCCAGTGAGTGTCACCCATCATGGCAATGAGCAGGTTGAGCATGAGCAAAGCAGCAATGATAGCGAAAGCAGCATACACCACACAGAACACAAATGGCAAATCCACATCATAGTTGGCTGGTCCATCTATGATGGTAAGGAAGAGCTCAAAGGTACTGAAGAGAGACATGGGATAATTGTAGAAGTGTCCCAGATTGCTTGGATTTTCTGTCTGAAAGATGATGTAGAAAGCTGTTGATGAAACAAAAATGAGCAGTCAGCTACATATACCCAGTATATACACTCAATCAAACACATACAACCAAGATAATGGCATTCCTCATCTTCCACCATCCCCTTTCAACTACTCTGCCACAAGAATCTCAATTCCTTATCTTTTTGCTGATGTTTTCTCTATGAGTTTGCTTGTCCTGAAGGTTAATAGCCTCTCTTAATTCTCATGAAAATTAAGAGAGGCTATTAACCTTCAGGCATGTAAATTTTTTTCTTCCCTTCCATAACTTGAATAACTGGATGCTGATATTCAATGCTGCGGAAGACCCACAAAAGCAGATGAGAAGCAGGCAATTATGATAGCGGTGATACGCTGATATGGATGAAAAGGAGCAAAATCTGACACTAGGTGTGTTCGGTAGGCAACAATGTGCAATAGTATATTTTCTTTTAAAAATATGGAGAAGCCAGGATAACAGAAGGCTCAGGGTACACCATCATCTAAAATAATGGCTTTTGAACGTTGTACATTTTGAACACATTGTATCTTAAGAACATTCTGTTCTTAAAAGGTTGCACAAGAAACCCCAGTACATTTCCTACAGAATTCCTACAGGGGGCAATACACTGGCTCTGTTAAAAGGTACTATTGCTAACATGTTGTAAGCCGCCCTGAGTCTAAGGAGAAGGGCAGCATAAAAATAAAATAAATAAAATAAATAAAATAAATAAAATAAATAAAATAAATAAAATAAATAAAATAAACAAAATAAACAAAATAAACAAAATAAACAAAATAAACAAAATAAACTAAATAAACTAAATAAACTAAATAAACTAAATAAACTAAATAAACTAAATAAACTAAATAAACTAAATAAAATAAATAAAATAAATAAAATAAATAAATAATAAAATAAAATCAAAATACATTCCCAAACATGAACCATGTTAGATTAGAGCAAAGGATCTGTTCTTCTCAGTTTTAACAATGGCTATCAAAAGACTGTCAATTTATTCTGCTATTTATTCCTCAATTTTTTCCACTAATATTTAGGAGTACATTGCCCCCAAATTATAATATAGTTTGGATTAATTCCCTTTAACAATGGCTACCAACAGATTGATAACAATATTTCCTGCTATTCATTCTTCCATTTCTTCCACTAATATTTAGCAACATACTGCCTCCCCCTCCAAATTATAATGCACTTTGTTCAAAGGAGACACCAGTCAATATTGCTAAGCTGGTATATCGATCATACTCACTGAACATATGTCCAGCACTTCCAGGTGCATGACAGTGAAAACTCAGCATTGAATACCAAATAATTTATGTTTTAGATTGCATTATCCGCTAATATTGATTTCTTGCTATGGCACTCCTTTAAAATTCCATAAAATTGCAGGGTTCTTGTGAAAGCCACTATTACAAAAAAAAACCCAACCCCTGAAAATATAGCGGGGGGGGGATTTTCACTGGAGAAATGATGAATAGCATAAAAGCATTAACAGATTCTCAGACCGCACATTCAAAGATTGGGATAATCTTGCAAATTTCACATCCTCCTTTAGAGCTCACCTGAGGCAAAGCCAAATATGACAACAGCCATCAGCCCACAAAAACGTATAAGGTCACCAAGTATCATCTGTAAAGAAGATAAAACAATGTTGTTATGTCTAACTTTTCTCTAGCTCTCCTTTTCCCACTATTGTCTGACCTTTAAATTCTCAGTTCCAATTATTAGAAAAGTTGTACTTCTGAGAGAAATTCAAGTAGTTCTTAATTTACACTTAATAACTACAGTAGTCCCTCGCTATACCGCGCTTCACCTACTGCGGCTTCACTTCATCGCGGGTTTCTGAGGAAGCCGATCGGCAGATTTAAACAGCCCGCCGAACTCAATCGGCAGGTTTTTCAAAAAAAATAAAAATCTAAAATTGTAAATACTGTATTTAAATACTGTATCTAAAATAAATACTGTGTGGGAAGGGTTTATAAACACTTAAAACAATGAAAACTTACCAAACAATTACAATATAAATACTTAAATAAGTACTATCAGTCGATAAATTCCCCATCGCGGATTTCACCTATCGCGGCCAGGTCTGGAACGTAACACCAGCGATAGGTGAGGGACTACTGTATTCAAAATTACACCGGACCCAACCAAAAGCTACTTTTAACCCGTTTTTGAAGATACAATAGCCACAAATACACCCATGCAGTCATGTGATTGTGTTTTGGCTGCTTAGCAACCAGCTCGGCTTTACAGCCATTTGCAGCATTCCTTGCCATTGTGATAGAAATTGTGACATTTCTTGCCAGTTTCTGGTGTTGACTTCCAGTTTCTCTCTCTCTCTCCTCTCTCTCTCTCCTCTCTCTCTCCTCTCTCTCTATTCTCTCTCTCTCTCTCTCTCTCTCTCTCTCTCTTCTCTCTCTCTCTCTTCTCTCTCTCCTCTCTCTCTCTTTTCTCTCTCTCTCTCTATTCTCTCTCTCTCTCTCATCTCTCTTCTCTCTCTCTCCTCACTATCTTCTCTCTTCTCTCTCTTTTCTTTCTCTCCTCTCTCTCTCTCCTCTCTCTCTCCCCCCCCCTCTCTCTCACACACATACACATACTGGGGAAAATTGGTTTAATCACTGCGACACTTGTTTAACAACTACCACATGAACTATTGCAAAAATAATTTAGTCACGCAACACATCTGTTAATTGTAAGCTCCCTTATAGCTGTAAGTTGAGGACTACCTGTGGAATTCTTTCTCAGCTTGACTTCAGTTTTTAGCTTTACTTTCCTTACCTTCTGTATCATGATGGTGGAAGGCCCAAGCATCTGAAATCCTCGTGCAAAGTACATGACGTTGCACCAGCCCAACACCAGGGCAAAGGACATGGGGGCCACTTCTCCTTCTGTGCTGGTCAGTCGCATTACCATGGTTATCAGGATTACACAGGCATATGTGATGCTGCAAATGGAAAATATAACTAAGTGAGAATGAATAATTACTTAATACAACAGAATTAAGCCCTAAGCATGCAAGAGCAGACAATACACGTAAATATATGTTCATGTGCATTCATAGAAAATAATGTGACTCTTTATTCCCTTTTGCTGGAACAAGGCATTTTTTGTAAACAATTGTTTGTTGTCGATTTTAATGAGTCTCAAGTTGAAATATTTGAGGAATTTCAAATCTTTCAGGAGATTCAGCAGTCAACCCCACCAGACAGAACTTAAACAGAGGTTAAGAATTACAAATTTGCAAAGAAAGAAATCTAGTTTTGAAACAAATAGAAATGGAAGAGGAAAATGGAAAATTACAATGGCAGAGTATACATAAGAAGAAAAAAGTATTTATGAGTTTTGGAACTGTAGAATCTCACATTATTATGTGAAAAGGTCCTCCCAGAATGGTTTGTCCAAAGTACTTTGTGGCTCCAACTCTTAGAATATCTGGAATCTATTAAAAATGAAATATATATTAAAAGTTTATAACCAACTAAAAACTGAAATCACCAATGTGCTGAATCTACCTCTAGAAATTGACTCAACAGTAGAGAGTTCAGAACATATTTCATGCCCAGGTCAAGGAAAAAATAGAGAAAATCAAGCCATTATGAGGACAATATTGTTAATGCGGGTAGTCCTCAACTTATGACCACAATTGAGTCCAAAATCACTTTGTTAAGTGAGACATTTGTTAAGTGACTTTTGCCCCATTTTATGACCTTCCTTGACATAGTTATATGAATCACTGATAAGCTAGTAACCTGGTTGTTAACTGAATCTGGATTCCACATTGACTTTGCTTGTCAGAAGGTTGTAAAAGATGATCATATGACCTTGGAACATACCAATGGTCATCATATGAACCAGTTGCCAAGCAAGCAATTCATTTCAATTACATGGTCATGAAGATGGTGGAAAGGTCATAACTAAGAAAAACGTTCATAAGTCACATTTTTCAGTGCCATTATAACTTTGAATGGTCACTAAACAGTTGTTAAGTCAAGTGCTACCTGTACCTGACATGATTTCATAAAAAGAAACCTATACACTACAACTATCAGCAAGCAAACTTGTCACCTCTTTTTACCAGTTAGCAACACATTGATAAGTCAGCTATCTAAACTACTTCATGTTAGAGTAGTGATTTTGTGGAATAAAAACATTCAAAATATATTTTAATACTGGTGATTAATGAGCAAAAGGTTAAAAGATGTTAAAATGCTCCGAACAGTACAATTAAAAACATAAAATGACTTAAGACAGTAAAATTAGATAAGCCAGTGATTTTTAAAAAATGAATTCAAATTGTAATATCAATTATTTTATTACAGTATATGCAGATCTTGCTAACAATTGCTGGCTACATTCATTCACAATCAGCTCACCTGTAATTACTTTTTCCAAATTATTGGAAAAAGTGGAACTATTGGTACAAACAAAAATTAACTCTGAATACGACCCAACAGGAAATTCAGAAGTACAGGTAGCATATGTAGCTTCATGATTGCTTAGGTATACAGTATCTCTCCATTGGCAGATAGATTTGATATTGATATACTTCAATGTAGATCAGTTTATTAAAACTTTATTCTTTTGTCCTTACCTCCAAAAGTAAAATTGCCATGGCTCCTATCACTGTAATTAACTCTCCCACAAGCCTGAGTTGATCCTCATATGTCAGATATGATTCCTATAAACAGGAAAGTACATTAATTAAGGAGATGATAGAGATCTGAAAAATCTGGAACTGGTGTCATCAAGACATTTAATTTATTTAGCGTAGTTTAATTTAATTATTTATCTTTCGGCTGCACTGATTTGATAATGAAACAGTTATTGGAAAGGTGAACCAAAAGAAGACCTTTCACAAGTATAATGCATTACCCCACCCCAAAATATTTCCTAAACATAGAAACCAAATACTGTAGGCCAGTGAAAGAACAATAGTAGAATATTTCTTTGCTATCTTGCTTTTATAGTAGGGAGTGTTGTAAATAAATGTTAATTTAAATTTACAGACTGAAGAGGTAAAGTTGAATATTAAGAAATTATGAGAATGACACACTCAAGAAAGGCTAGTGAAAGCCAGAGCTGGCAAATTCAATGATTTTTCTTCTTCTGATCCTTAAGCTGTTCTCACAATTGGGGCAACCTTTTTCATCACAACCTCTTGGAACTTTTTTTTAAAAAGAATTTTTTGCAAAGTTTAACATTTTGTTTAACATTTATCAATTATTCATATAAATATGAATATAAATCCAATTCAATAAATAAATAAATTAAATAAATAAATATTCTGCGCTGCATTTTGAAAACAGTTATTTTACAATTTGCCTAGGTTCACAGAGAAACCTGTAATTATACACCAATATACCTGCAATGTTTTCTGCACAAGGACGGTGTTATCCCGCTCGTCCGTTTGATTATCTGAGCGATTTTTCAGTGGTCTATAAACGCAGCACATGGTGAAGCAAATCATATAGAGGACATAAAACAGAGCCAGGAAATAGAAATAAGGCCGCCCATATGTGTTCCATTTTAGATTCACAAGTTCCTTCACAGGAGTAATATCTAGGATACGGCGAGCCTGAAAAGAAGAAGAAGGAAAAACCCCCTGGGAATTAACTCTAAAAGTTGAATATTATATTATTATACATAATACATACTATAATATACTATATTATACTATATTATACTATATTATACTATATTATATTATATTAATTATATTATATTAATTGTATTGTATTAATTATATTATAGTCTACGGAGAGGGGCGGCATACAAATCTAATAAATAATAATAATAATATATTATATTATATTATATTACATTACATTACATTATTATATTAACTTTCTAGTTTGCTTCTGCAACCAAACAAGACAGACAAAACTTCAGAGGACAATCAGAACTGCAGAAAAAACAATTGCTACCAACCTGCCTAACATTGTATACTTCATGAGTCAAAAAGAATGCTGTGAAAATATTTACAGACCTCTCACATCCTGGATATAAATTGTTTCAACTGCTATCCTCAAAACGATACTATATCTGTATATCAGAACAACTAGATACAATAACATTTTTCCCTGAAAGCCATCATTCTGCTAAGCAAATATTTCCCTCAACACTGTCAAACTATTCACTACGCCTGCATGGACAACCAAAGAAGTTGAGTGCTCGTGCTCAGCATCATATCCAGAGGTTGGCTGGACATGAGATGTATAAGTTCTACCAGCATTGCTGCAGAAGTTGAAGGGATGGGGATGGGGGTCAGACCATAGGCTACATCAAATTGGTCTACAGGGCTGTCATCCCAGAAGGAAGCCTCTTCTAAAGATGATGCACAAGAAACCACACAAAGGGTTTGCTGCAGACAAGCAGATTCAGGACATGGATTCCTGGGACCAAGTCCTGTGGTCCGATGAGACCAAGATAAATTTATTTGGTTCACATGGTGTCAAGTGTGTGTGGTGGCAACCAGGTGAGGAGTACAAAGACAAGTGTGTCTTGCCTACAGTCAAGTATGGTGGTGGGAATGTCACGGTCTGGGGCTGCATGAGTGTTGCCAGCACTAGGGAGCTACAGTTCATTGAGGGAACCATGAATGCCAACATGTACTGTGTCATACTGAAGCAGAGCATGACCCCCTCCCTTTAGAGACTGGGCCACAAGGCAGTATTCCAACATGATAATGACTCCAAACACATCTCCAAAATGACCATTGCCTTGCTAAAGAAACTGAGGATAAAGATGATGGACTGGCTAAGCGTGTCTACTGACCTAAACCCCTATTGAGCATCTGTGGGGCATCCTGAAATGGAAGGCGGAGGTGCGTAAGGTCTCTAACACCCACCAGCTCCATGACGTTATCATGGAGGAGTAGAAGAGGATTCCAGTGGCAACTTATGAAGTTCTGGTGAACTCTATGCCCAAGGGGTTTTTAAAGCAGTGCGGGAAAATAATGGTAGCCACACAAAATATTGACACTTTAGGCCCCATTTGGACATTATCACTTAGGGGATGTACTCACTTTTGTCGCCAGCAATTTAGACATTAATAGCTTGTGTTATTTTGAGGGGAGAGCACATTTAAACTGTTATACAAGCTGAATTATTCTTCAGTACTGTCACATGAAAAGATATATTTAAACATTTACAAAATGTGAGGGGCTGTACTCACTTCTGTGACATACTATATATATATAGCACTATATTTCATAATATATTTTGCAAAGTCCTGCACATTAGTATTTAGACAATATACTATGTCAGTATATGCTAGAAAATGATCCATAACTTTAAAAAGTATGTCTTTGGAATTTAAAGTAGCCTCTAGACCAGTGATGGCAAACCTATGGCATGGGTGCCACAGGTGGCATGCAGAGCCATATCTATTGGCACATGAGCTGTTGCCCTAAGTCAGCTCCAAAGTGCATGTGTGTGCTGGTCAGCTAATTTTTGCCTCGCACAGAAGCTCTGGGAAAGCATTTTTGGCTTCCAGAGAGCCTCTGGGGGGATGGCAGAGGGCTTTTCTAACATTTTTAAGCCTTTGGAGCAGCGGTCCCCAAACTACGGCCCGCGGGCCGGATGCGGCCCGCTGAGGTCATTTACCCGGCCCGTGGCAGCGTACGAGATTTTACCATCTATAATATACTAAGTTCCGAATGTCCTCTCCACTCTGCTGCCGAGCGTCTGGTGGCGGCAAGGAAGAGGAAAGCCAGGAGGGCGGGGAGGAAAGCACCCTATGGCAGAGCAGCAACAGTTCCTCTGAGAAAGAAATTGGCCAATTGCTTTCCTCCCCGCCCCCTGGCTTTCCGCCTCCTCCTCCTCCAGACGCTCAGCTGCAGACCGTCTTTGTCCCTCCAGTGCCGCTTTTTTGCTTTTTTTTTTTTTTGCACCGGTGAGGTTTGCGCGCGCTTGGGCACTTTTGGCGTGTGGGGGGGTCTGCTGCGGAGAGGGAGAGAGAGAGAGAGAGAAAGAGGGAGACATAGAAAGGGAGTGTGAGAGAAATAACGCAAGAAAGAGAGGGAGAGAGAGAGCGGGAGAGTGCTGCTTTTTTGCTTCTTCGCTGCCCGCGGGGAGCCTGGAAGCCCTGCAAGAGCGTCTGGAGGGGGCAGTAAACAAGACCGGCTCTTGGTCCCTTGAGCCCGCCACCGCCGGTCTTGTTTACTGCCCCCTCCAGACGCTCTTGCAGGGCTTCCAGGCTCCCCGCGGGCAGCGAAGAAGCAAAAAAGCAGCACTCTCCCGCTCTCTCTCTCCCTCACCGGTGCAAAAAAACCGCAAAAAAAAACGAACGGAGGCAGCGGCGGCGAGCTCAAGGAACCAAGAGCCGGTCTTTCTCCGCGCTGAATTGTTGCAGCTTCTGAGGCCGCCTCCGCCTCCAGGCGAAGGGATCTCCTCGGTGGGCGGCCTCGGTCCGAAAAGGACCGGCTGTTGGCCCCTTGGCGGAGGCAGAGGCGGCCTCAGAGGCTGCAACAATTGCCTCTGAGGCCGCCTCTGCCTCCGCCAAGGGACCAACAGCCGGTCCTTTTCGGACCGAGGCCGCCCACCGAGGAGATCCCTTCGCCTGGAGGCGGAGGCGGCCTCAGAAGCTGCAACAATTCAGCGCGGAGAAAGACCGGCTCTTGGTTCCTTGAGCTCGCCGCCGCCGCCTCCGTTCGGGCGAAGGGATCTCCTTGGTGGGCGGCGGCGGCTGCAGCTTCAAGGGACCAACACCCGGTCCTCGTTGAGCTGAGCTTCCTTTGGCTTCCTTCGAGGCGGCAGGTGAGCTTTGCAGTTTTGCCTCGAAGAAAGCCAAAGGAAGCTCAGCTTGGGGGCGGGCCTGAAGCTACCGCCGCCGCCTTCTCTGCCCCGCACTTAGTCTGCACCGGGCAGCTCTGGCGGGCGCGGGGCAGCAGGGCAAGCCGCGAAGGTGGCGCAGCCAAACGTGGGTCGAGCGGGAGGGCACTGAGCAGTTGCGTGGGGTGGCGGTGGGGCGGTTGGCTGCAAGGCACTGGCGCCGGCGGCAGCTTGATGTGTTGCAGGACGCCGCACATTGCTGGCGCTGCGCTGGGCATGGAGCTGGCACCTCTGTCCCGGCCCAGCCAGTGAGCCAGTGCCAGTCCGTGCCCATGCCCAGCGCAGCGCCAGCAATGTACTGCGACCCGACGTTGGTGCCACTGTCTTGGAGCTTCTGCTTGCAGCCGACTGGCTCGCGGCGCGTTGCAGGGCAGAAAAAAAAAGAAGAGAGGAAGGAAGAGAGAAGAAAAGGAGAGAGAGAGAAGGAAAGCATGAGAGAGAGGGAGAGAAAACAAGTGAGAGGGGGAGGGAATGTGAGAGAGAGAAAGAGAAAAATGAGAAAATGATGGAGGGAAAGAACGAGGGAGAGGGAAACAAAACAAATGAGACAAGGAGAAAAGGGGAGAGGGAAGAGAGAAGTGGAAAGGAGGGAAGGAGGGAGGGAGGGAAAGAAGAAGAAATGGAGGGAGGAAGGAAGGAAGGAAGAATGAAATGAATTGAGGGGTGGAGGAAGGAAGGACTTTTTGGGGGGGGCGGTGTAAATTTTTTAAAAAAATTCTCTCAACATACATTCAAACAATACAATGTACCATTTAATTTTCCCTGAATAAAATGCAGTATTTTGTCAGTAACTAATATCAATCATCAAAAAAGTTGCAAAAGTTTTTTTTTCTAATGTTGTGATCCAGGTACATACTTTTCTTTTAATTAAATTCCCTCCTTAATGTTCCTTCTAAAAGTACAACACCAATTATATTTCTAACTTAACCATTATGCCAAAGTGCTTTCTTCTTTCTTTATATATTTTTCTATAAATATTTTTATATATTTTTCTATAAACCAAGAAAACCTTGTATAACCAATCAGATGTTAACAAAAGAAAATTAAAAACAAAACATAAACATATATGAATCTCAGACTTCTTTCCCCCCCCCAAATAGTACGTTCCCATTTTGTTTTTTACATTAAAATAAGGTATGTGCAGTGTGCATAGGGATTTGTTCATAGTTTTTTTTATAGTCCGGCCCTCCAACAGTCTGAGGGACAGTGAACTGGCCCCCTGTGTAAAAAGTTTGGGGACCCCTGCTTTGGAGCCTGGGGAGGGTGAAACACGAGCCTACTGGACCCACCAGAAATTGGGTAACAGGCCATTTCAAGTCTCCAGAGGGCAAGGAAGACTGTTTTCGCCCTCCCCAGGCTTTGAATAATGGGTGTGGGCACTTGTGCATGTGCGATAGCGTGCGCGTACATGCTCTTTCGGCACCCAATAAAAAAAGGTTGGCCATCACTGCTTTAGAGCATATTCATATTATATTATTCTGTAAATGAATATGAAATTAGGTCTTTTTAAAAGCAAACTCTCCTGCAGTTTATCCAAATATTACTGTCCTGACAATCATCAGTGTTTTCCAATGAATGTACCCATCAATAGCTTTGCATTAGATTGATCTGTCAATTCAATTGCCTATCATATAGTGAGAACTCAAAAATCTGTATAGTATATTTATGAACTGAACAGCTCTTTGTCACATAACCAATACAGCAAATTGGTGTTACCTCTGACAACTTTTTTGTAATGTAAATGATTTGATTTGTAAAGATTTCTCATTTTTCCAGCAGGTATGTCCCTACTAGAGCTCAAATTGTTATACATTCCTCACTTGTCAGGCTTGACTATATGTTGCATTGATTAGCCAATGATAAATAAGGTGATTTTAAAAAAAAGAATCAAATACAGTGATACCTCGTCTTACGAACTTATTTGGTTCCGGGACGAGGTTTGCAAGGTGAAAAGTTTGTAAGACGAAACAATGTTTACCATAGGAATCAATGGAAATGTGATTAATATGTGCAAGCCCAAAACTCACTCCTTTTGCCAGCCGAAGCACCCGTTTTTCCGATGCTGGGATTACCCTGAGGCTCCCCTCCATGGGAAACCCCACCTCCGGACTTCTGTGTTTTTGTGATGCTGCAGGGCAAAAATGGGTGCTTCGGTGGCAACGGAAGTCCAGAGGTGGGGTTTCCCAGCGAGAGGAGCCTCAGCAAAATTGCAGCATCGCAAAAACACGGAAGTCCTCAAAACTCCACCTCCAGACTTCCATGTTGAATGAATGAATTAATTAATTAATTAATTAATTAACTAATTAATTTCTATGCCACTCTTCTGAGACTCAGGGCGACTCACAACATGTAGAAATCTAAATATGAGGTTATTATTCCCTCTCCCAGCGCCCAGAGAACAGAAAACGCTCATTTCCCTGGGCGCTGGGAAAGACTTATTCCCTCCCCCAATGCCCAGAGAATGGAAAACGCTCCCTTGGCTCTGGGCTGCCCAAAGTGAAGGGAGCACGAAGGGAGCATTTCTTTTCTATGGGCACTGGGAGAGGGAATAAACTTCTCCAAGCAGCCAGGTTATTTTGCCTCTCAGGTGTTAATATGATGCAATTAATATGATCCCTCCCTCCCCCTCCCACAACCCAGAAAAGCCAAATGAGCCAAGATTGGAAAATGGTTCATTAGAAGAGGCAAAAAACCCTTGAACACCCGTTTTGTATCTAGAAAAGTTCCATTGTACAGTGATACCTCGTCATACAAACTTTTTGAGATACAAACCTGGGGTTTAAGATTCTTTTGGAAGATTGGATATAATTTATTTTCTGAGTCTCACTCTGAGCTTGTCTCTGAATCAGGATTTATTCTTTTTTTTTTTTTGCATTCAAATGTCTATCTATTTAATATTTCAATTCATATAACTTTCAAGATGGGTAATATTGTAGGGCCCATTGTCTGACATTTGTATATTGCAATCACTTAGTATGATTACATTATTTTTATTATAATAGGAAGGAAAACTAGCCGATCATTTATTTATATGGAATTGTTTACATTACGAATCATGCCTACCCATGACTATGAAATTTGATTACGGTTTGAAATGAAACCTGAACTGCAAAGCCATATTTTGCTCTGACCAATAACAGAATCAGAAAGCCTAATGGAAGATATATTTTCTAATCACAGTTTGAAATCACAAATTATGTGATTAGTTGTGATGCGCAGTTATAATCAGAATGCTAAGTGGATGGATGATGGAAGTCACATTATGACTTAGAATTATTTGTGAATCATATAAATCCTTATATAACATCTATTTGGTATGAAGTTAATATTAAACTAATTGGAACATTCACCTTTTTTCTGCATTAGAATTTTAGAATTAACTTTGATGTATCTTTAGAGAGAGAAATGATAAAATGCAAATGTACTTTTAACTGCTGCTAAGAAGATTGGGAACCACTTCTATTTATTCTATTTTTCTTCTTTTCTATATTTTTCTTTTTTTCCAATTTTCACTCTCTTACGTCAAACTTAAAATTTGTATTGTTTTTATTCTGTTGTACGTATTCTAATATTATATAATATATTACTATATTATATTCTTATTATAAATAGAACTTATTCAATTTAAAACACACAAATTAATAAATTTGCCTGCATCCTTTAAAATGTTTTTTTTAAATATGCTGCTAACTTCACACATATGCCAAGGAACTGAGTTGAAATAAACCAAGGCTTATGGCAATCTATGAGTCTAACCAGTGTAGAGCTACACTCGTCAATGTATCAGGGATTTGTAATGATCAGTCCTAAACCTGAAATTGACAGAAAGGGGGGAAAAGATTAAAATTTCTTTAAGATGTGGAATAATTCCCCAGTGCATAAAATATGTATATTATGGAGGGCAGAAATTAGAAGCGAATTCCCTCATTACTTAGAGTGCTGCCATCTGCGAGTATGATTTTAACTAAATGCAGCTTCTTTTCTTCTGATTGTTTAAGGTTCAAAGAAGTCAAAAGCTGCCAAATGTCATATATGATCTTCATAAAAGTAAAGTTGGCAATTGGTGTTGTAAAGTCAATGATGACCATAAGTTGTGTAAAAAAAAAAACCCTTCCCATACTCCCATTTAACATGATGACAGCCAGATAGAACATGCAAAATCCAGTAAGGTTAACAAGGTCTTAGTAGGAAAACAATTTATCTTTCCAGGACAATTGATCTGTTTAGTCAGTTACAACCAGAGGTGAAATGAACAATTACAAGGTGGCAAAGTTGACTAACAACGGCTTACTAAGATTTGAGAAAGCCTGATCTTCATTGGTATCTCCATCATGCCAGGAATTAACACCAAGAACTTTTGACTTCAAAGTAAATTATCTATCTCTGAGCTACAGCCCTTGATTTAAAATAAACAGAGGGCGCTACAATGCTTAAGTTATTTCCAACCAAACTTTAAAATAAGGGCAAGATATAAATCTCTCCCATCTACAGTTCCATACAGACTTGTGAAGATTTTTCTATTTGGGAATTATATTTCAGAGACTAAAATTCTTTACCATACAGTTGCATCTCCTGCATCCTTAAGTACAATGCAAATTTGGAAAGTGACACAGGTGGAGGTGGAGGAACACAAGAGGCTTTTTGGCACAAGATCAAAAGGTAAACTGCATGTAATGAGAAGTTAACCACATGAAAGAAATAAACTGGGTGGGGAATCAAATAAGGCTAAATAATGGAACGAGTTCCAGATTAATCTTTATGGTAACACTAACTCCATTAGGCCCCTAGTTCCTGGGCCTTAAATAAATCCTGCTGAATACTAGGCATCCAAGTGTCATGGAACTCTGGAACCTAGTGTTGGTAGAGACAGGTTCAAGTCCACATTGAGCTAGGGAACTGTGTGCATTGGGCAAGTCCTTATTTTTCAGCCCAACCTACATCAAAGGGTTGTTCTGGAGAGAAAAAAATCTCGAGGAGGAAACATTGTGTAAATCACCTTCAGCTCCAGGAAGAAAGCTGCTATATAAACAAAATGAACCAATTAACTATATTGTATTTGAAGGAAATTTTGAACTTTTGGGGATCATTTTCAGAGATGAATAAAAAATAAAATTGGAAAACTAAAATATGTCTGCTTAATAATGGGGTTTTTAAAATATTTTAAATTGTAAATTATTAGATTTGTCATGAACTGTTTTATTGTGTTGTGAGCCGCCCCGAGTCTATGGAGAGGGGCGGCATACAAATCTAATAAATGAATGAATGAATGAATGAATGAATGAATGAATGAATGAATGAATGAACGAACAAACAAACAAACAAACAAACAAACAAACAAATAAAAACAAATAGAAGCCTATGCAACAAATCAACTTTGTACAAATCAAAAAACCATACAGTGAGCTTTTTCTAAATTATTATTTTTTTAAACATCAGATAACATTCTGTAAATACAGAAGGAGCAAATTTTAAAATCAGTGTTCTATGTTACGAATATTTTAACTGCAGTCTACTTCTTTATTTGAATGAAAAAAAGTGTAACAAGTTCAGATTTAGCTTATTCAGTCAAATTGTCCACCTGTTGTATTAGTAATTGTACAATCTGCATTGAAAGACTGTTCTCTTAATCTGATTTCTGAAGTCTGTGATGTGAATTCTATTATCAGAATCTCAGTAACTTTTGCTTCATCAACTGGACAAAAAGGTCACAGACAATGCAATGTACATGAACATTAGGACAGGGGTGTCAAACTGGTGGCCCGCAGGTCAGGTGTGTCACATGCAGCCCCCCAACCCCGGTTCTGCAAAGGGGAAAAACTCTGCATAGCGGCAATGTGACACCACGAGTCTGACACCCGTGATTTAGGAGAACTTTCAAATTCCTTGTTCAATAATAGAAGCAGTCGTCATTCTAAGAAGATTAAAAGTATCTTGAGCTCCATATTACCTCTCTTTTCTTTGTTGATACAAGAAGTTCCAGAAAAGATTGGTCTCCATCCCAGGAATCAATTTCTGTAAGATCATAGAGAATAGTGGTAATAGGTCCCAAAGACCACATTATTTGTTTACGCTTTTGCAAAAGATGCTGGAACATCTGAAAAAGAAAAATAACATAGGATTGTTTATATTAAATTGCTGATAAGATTCAGTACTAGAATGTATTAAAGATTCAACTCTGCATGTTGGAATTGCATGAAAGTGCAGACATTCTGAAATGCAGCCTGAGTGATTCAAAGGGCTATAAACTTTTAGGGGCGTTTGCCCAGATTCGCCTGGTGCACCAGTTGTGGCCCTATTTGGACCGGGAGTCACTGCTTACAGTCACTCATGCCCTCATCACCTCGAGGCTCGACTACTGTATCGCTCTATACATGGGGCTACCTTTGAAAAGTGTTCGAAAACTTCAGATCCTGCAGAATGCAGCTGCGAGAGCAATCATGGCCTCCCCCAGGTATGCCCATGTTACACCAACACTCCGCAGTCTGCATTGGTTGCTGATCAGTTTCTGGTCACAATTCAAAGTGTTGGTTATGACCTATAAAGCCCTTCATGGCATCGGACCAGAATACATCCGGGTCCACCCTCTGTCGCACGAATCCCAGCGACCAGCTAGGTCCCACAGAGTCGGTCTTCTCCGGGTCCCGTCAACTAAACAATGTCATCTGGCGGGACCCAGGGGAAGAGCCTTCTCTTTGGTGGCCCCCGACCCTCTTGAAGCAGCTCCCCCCGGAGATCAGAATTGCCCCCACCCTCCTTGCCTTTCGTAAGCTCCTTAAAACCCACCTCTGTCGTCAGGCTTGGGGGAACTGAACTACCCTTTCCCCCCCCTAGGCCTATACAATTTATGCATGGTATATTTGTGTGTATGTTTGGTTTTAAATAAGGGTTTTTAATTATTTTAAACATTAGATTTGTTATATACTGTTTATTACTGTTGTTAGCCGCCCCGAGTCTACGGAGAGAGGTGGCATACAAATCTAATAAATAAATAAATAATAATAAATCCAGAGCTTTATCCATCAGGATCCCAATTTATTAGGATCCTGATTAAAGGCACAGAACTAGAAACCAAGTCTTGTTTTCTAGATCTATTAAAACTAAGTCTAACTTTAGATATGAAGTCAACTGTATGACCCCGAGCCAGTCATTCTGTCTCATTTTATACCCTAGGAACATGGAGGATTTAAATTATGAGCTTGCTATAGCACACAAAACAATAATTCATAACAATCCAAGATTTAACTTCTGAATCTGGCTTTCGGTCTAATTAGTATTTAATGTCAAGGAGCCCAATATAAACATTTAGGAATCTTTTCTGAGGCAAAACAAGATATTAAAACGAATTATATTCTTAAAATTCTTCCCCCCATCCAAATATTCCCATAAAGATCAACTGGGCCATGTGCTCACCACAGTGTTACCCTCGACTCCAGCCAGTTTGAATGGAGTAAGACCTTCATTGTTGGGAATCAAGTCCAATGGTTCCAAGTTCCCTTCTTGTTTGTCATAGGAAAGAATGAGATTGTACATCTGGCATGCAAATATCTTGTTTGGCTGTAGAACTAGAATGTGAAGAACGGTGTTTCCTGAAGATGAAAAAATGTGAGAACTGCTCTTACACAACTGCACAATTGGTTAATTCTTACTGAATTAATCCAGCTTAGTAATGTCCCACAAGTATTATTCAGATTTTGTTATTAATTCTTCATGATCACAAGTTTCATTTTTAGATATCCAATTTGATATATATTGGGATAAATTCATTGGTGATGTTGAGAAATGAGACATATAGTATTATATGTCCAATTTGACTGATGTGCATTAGTGAGAAAAAGAAAAAAACCAAAACAATCCTAAGAATTAAAGATAACTATTACAAATATAGAAACACTATTATATAAGCGTGTACATAAGTACCAAGTGTTTTATTACTCAATGGACTACCAAATTCAAACCAGGTATAATTACTTGTTTCTCCCACAAATAATCCATGTTTTTTACAAGTTGACAGTGGGCATCTTACCTAGAGAATCTTGTGCTCTGATATCAGCTCCATTTTCAATTAATAGCCGAACAATTTCCTCATTGCCCACAGAGGCTGCAAAAGATAAAACATGCTCCCCTGTGGAAGAATTTGTGAGGGAAAACAAAATTAAAATGAAATTTCAGTAATAAAATAAAATATTCTAAGACTCATAATTAGGGCTCATTATTTAGCTGTTTCCATTTATGCTTGTTTGTTTGTTTGTTTGTTTGTTTGTTTGTTTGTTTGTTTGTTTGATTGATTGATTGATTGATTGATATGCCGCCTCTCTCCGGGGACTTGGGGCAGTTTACAACATATAAAAAACAATACAAAATACCGTAAATCCAATTTAAACTAAAACTAATAATCTAAAATCCCAATTTATTATTAAAATCAGTTACTCTCATACTAACAAGCAAAACCTACATTCATTCATTCATTCATTCATTGACAGGGGCTGTTGTCTAGACTTGGAGGATCAATGAATAAGTTGACCTTGATTAATCAGTTTTCATTAAATATTTTTATTTTATTTTGTGCTTTTAGTATGAAAGCAGCTGCATATTTAGGAAAGCCATGCCTCTGCATACATGATCTAAATAAAATAATGTGTTGGATTCAGAATAACCTTAGGGTTCATGGTAGTTGGACTTAAGGTATTATTTCAAATGTTATCCTCAACTTATGACCAAATTTGAGCTTGGTCATAAGATATTGTGGCTGTAAGTCAAGTCACCACGGGACCAGGCTCAATTTTACAACCATGTTTATGATAGTCATAAAGCGAGTCATTATGGTCATTAAAATAATGTGGCTGTAAATCCAAATTCAGCTTACCCAATACAGATTGGATAATGGAAAATGGAAAAAAGGGTCACAAAAATGATCAGGTGATGGTTGAATATTACAACTTGTCATAAATGAGACCTGGTTGCCTGAGATGCAACCATGTGACTGCAGGTCTTTTTTCCCAAGGCGGTCATAACTTTGAGCAGTCATCAAATGACTGGCCATTAAGTTGAAAATTACCTGTATGATTAAATATTGAGTCATCACATTATGTTTACTCATTTGCAGATAAAACCAGCCTAAGATTTCTTTACTAAAGTGACAGATCCTGCAGTAGCAGAAGGGGTAGAAAAAAACTTCTGAGGAGCAGAGCTAACTCTGCAGAGCACAGACTTTCTTCTGCTAATCAAGTTATTTGTCCTCTGGATCAACCAAAGGAATCATACCAAAATAGGATCGATGTGAGGAGTTACGCCGGAAGAAGTATCCCGTAGCTCGTGGAGTAGAAATGTGAGCCCTCTTCTTCAGCAGACATTTCACTAAGTGAACATTTTGATTAACTGCTGCAATGTGGAGCGCTGTTTGTCCTGCAATTAATATTTTTTAAAAATTCAAATTAGGACTTTTTTTTTTACCCAACAGTGGCTTGTTTCTAATTAGGGAATGCTAAGAAACCAAACCACCATTTTAGATTTGTTTTTCAACAGGGAATTCGGAAAGAACATCTGTCATATTCTTCAAAACCTTCCTAACTTACAACATCCAAAACAGAGTTCAAACACTCAGACCGAAATGAAAGTCAAAGCTCCAGTTATACTAGATGTCATTAATGACATTTGTGAATCCTATGATTATGATTCCACATCTTTTAAGTTCACTGCACCTGAGACTGTAGGTAGAATGAAGGGCTTTTAAAGCACTCCCTTTCTTTACCATCTTCCCACTGAAAATCCATTTCCTAATGTGGTTACTCTTTGCTACAAAACATAAGATTTGGCAGCAAATTTCAGCTTTGATGCTGTAGCTTTTCAGGGAGTAAACGGTTCAGTAAAAAAGATAAAAATTCCCATTCTTACTATACACAGAACACTTTGTTTCTATTATATCATTAATTTTGTTTTCTGAGTTGAGATCGTGAATATTTGCAGCAACAGCAAGTGTTAAATCAAGGGTTAAATCATGTATTACAATGTTTATGTATTAAACAATTTTTAAATTTTGTTTAATAAATTTACATCTAACTCACACATACATGATTTCAGGTGGTTTACAACATTAAAAATCCACAATATAAAAACCCATTAATGCTCCCCACTCCTTGGCAGTAGCAACAGAGTCAAATCAACCATTGGATTGGCTCCATGCTCATTCGTGGTCCCAAGGCCTGCTAACAAAACCATGACTTCATGGCCTTTCAGAAAAGCAACAGAGTGGGGGCCAAGCATACCTTGGGGCAAATGATGTTCCATAGAGAAACGATATAAGCTCTCCTTGCATCATACGCTCCACTTCTAACATATTTTTGTATCATGTGAGTAAAAGAGCAGAGCTTATATCATGACATTGCTGTGGTGGCATAGTGATAAGAATGCAGTATTGCAGGCTAACTGTGCTGCCAGCTGACTGCCAGTAGTTCGATTGTCAAGGTTGAGTCAGCCTACAGTCCTTGCAAAATTGGTAAAATGAGGACGTAGATTGCTGAGGCAATACAATTACTTTGTAAACCACTTAGAAGGGTCTTTAAAGCACTATGAACTGGTATATAGGTAAGTGTTACTGCTATTGTATTATTTGTCATTTGGGCAACGTGCTCAGGTATGGAGGATCTCAACAACTAAATGTATTTGCTATTGATATAAAATTTAAAATATTTTAAAAAAAACAAAAACTAGATCAGGTCCTTAATAGCAATCACCTTCATAAAGTGCTGATGTCATTTTCTCATTGATGAGTTCTGGAGCAACTTCCAGAAGAAAGTCAGCAGCTTCTGTACAATCATAGAGGATGGCTATATGGAGAGCTGTCTCCCCAATCGCTCCTGCACAGAAAAATTAAAAAAACAAAATAAAAGGTCACTTAAGAATGAGTTTACAACCAAGACTTGGCTGTTGATTCAGACATCTGTCCCATACACATGAAAGATAATAATTTAAAAAAACATGTTATCAACAGCAACAGTTGAATCGATCAACTACAGAATGAAAGGTTCTTTATTGAGGGTTACGGATTATCCATTGTCTGTCTTTTTAAAATGAAAGGGAAAGAGAGAAATTTTCACTTCCCTCACTTATGGATACATTTCAATATAAAATTTAGAGCTTTGCAAAGAGGACCGAAACAGAAATAGAGCTCTGTGATGATGAGGGAACTATCCCATCTCACTATGTACTATAGGTCAGGGCACCGTAGTTTGGCTGTGAATTGTACATCATTTTTCCATCTTAACTTTTTCTCTTCTGATCCAATTGCAGCAAGCATGCACCTTGGTATTCACTAGTCTTGGTTTGTACTAAAGCAGTGTTTCCCAACCTAGGCAACTTGAAGATATCTGGACTTCAACTCCCAGAATTCCCCAGCCAGCATTCGCTGGCTGTGGAATTCTGGGAGTTGAAGTCCAAATATCTTCAAGTTGCCTAGGTTGGGAAACACTGTACTAAAGGGTTGCAAAATGTTAAGTGATAGAACATTCTAACCTTGGAATGGACTGTTCCAAGTAATCTAGAAATGTCCTGGTTTTAAAATATTGTACCAAACTGTTGCTCGATGGTTGTTTTGGACCCCCCCCCCTCCTGCCCCAGTGGAGTGTTTCTCAATCCCAGCAACTTTAGGACCTATAGACTTCAAGACCCAGAACTTCCCAGCCAGCATGTAACAACATTATGTGAAAGAGACACATTTCTATATACCGTACATCTGCACATATGTACTGCAGAGGATCAAAGAGTGGAGGAAATTAATGCCTGGCCTGTAATTTTAGTGCAGCATTTGATAGTCCAAGAAAATTATCTCTTCAGAGTAGGTTTAATTACCTTTTTGATAAATGTCACAAGAACCATCTTGGATTAATTTCTTAAGACCCTGAACATTGTTCTCCTTGGCAGCCAAGAGAAAAGGAGATTCCCAGATCCTGCAGAAAAAAAAGCTCAATAAGAAAAAAAAATACTCTTGAGGATCAAAATAATTTGATTGTCAACAGCAAACAAAATTTTAATGAAAAGATAGGAAAGGCAGGACCAGGAACTGTTATATATTTGAAAAATCTTGATTAAAAAAGCAAAATTAGTGATCAAACTAAGAGTATCAAGATATCAACAGCACTTGGACTTATGTACACAGTGCTTTACAGGAGGGTTCACCAACCTTTCGGACCTCAGGGACCATTAAATTCATAATTATAAATCCCACGGGCCACTAATATGATCTACCTAATGACTCACTGGGTAGATAGGTGGTCATGTGACTGGGTGGGCGAGGCAACTCAATGTCACTCACATCAAGGGATCCCTCACCAGCCCCTGCTCACCCCTCCCACCCACTCCTCTTCTGCTCGTTCGGGCTCCTTAGGCCCCCAAAAGGAAGCAGTTGTTGGAGCTAAGCAGCTAGCATGAGAAAGAGTTGGCAAAACAGCTGGCTCAGTTCAGATTGGATCTGACCAAGAAGGCGGCTCAGTAGAAGCATCTCACTGAGAACTACGAGCATTGGCTTTCCAAGCAAATGGAAGATCTTTGGGAGTGCAAAGCCAGGTAGCACTGCTTCGAGGCTCAGTGGGCTGAGATGGTCAGCCAGTTCAAGGCCATGATGCTGTCCCACTGGAACAAGGCCCTCTGGCTCTTTGCCACCAGTGGCACTTCCCTTCAGCCTTCGCCCAAAGCCCCACATCAGGAGGCTGAAGCAGACCCCAGGTCACAATTTCTGCCCCCAAATGGCCTTGGTTGACAATAGGCCTTTGCCCCACTCAAAATGGACACCACAAATGGCCTTCTCAGGAAGAGACGTCCACCGCCTCATAGAAATGGGCCTCAATGGAATCGTCGCCCATGCCACACTCAAAATGATCATCACTCACAAGATGGCCATTGCATCACAGAGTGGAATGAAGATGGCTGCCATTCACCAGTATGGCCATTTCAAAATGGCTGCTGTCTTTTTTGTATGCTTCAGCCGATGATTAAGGCACAAAGCCCAACGTCTACTATGCATGAGAGGGGCGGCATACAAATCTAATTAATAATAATAATAATAATAATAATAATAATAATAATAATGCTACTGGCGAGGCCAACAAGTCAGAATACATCCGATAAAGAGTAGCAAATGCCGGTCTGAGGGGCCAAGACCCCTATGCTGGAGGGCAGTGACAAGCCAGCAGCACAAGCGAGATAGCTTCTGTGGCTAAAGCTCAAGTCCAGGCTGTCATGCCCTAGCTGAGTGGCAACAGAACAGAGATTCCCTGGCCGTTAGACACATGAGCATAACAGCTCCAGAGACAGGGATGATGAAAGAGAGAGCAAGCGGCTACATTAGATAAATGCTATCAAGGCCAGGCTGCCACACTCACACAGAGCCAGAATAAATTTCATGGATCAATCCCTTAAGGTCAAAAGCGAGAAGGAACACCCCCCCCCTCCCATAGACAACAGCTCTCAGCTCAACGCTTGGCAAGTGGTGAGAACTGAAGCAATGTTATTATTTTCATTCAAATGTATCCAAATGTATTCTAATTCGTAAAGTTAGATATGAAAAGGAAATAATAGTAAATAATCTCCACCTTCTCCAGGTTGTGCATCTAATATTTTCTGGGCCAGGGCCTGGGTTGCACCCGCTACAGCCTCAATACCCAATTCATGTAGACCATCTCTCTTCTCTATCTCATTGCTTATTTATGTCTCCTATTTGTCCTTCTTGCTATCCATGCGCCTTCCATTTTTTTCTTCTCTTCTTTATGTCAACCAAAAGCTGCTGTGGTGGCCCAGGCAGGCAGTGGTAGGTATGCCCCCAAATAATTAAATGGTTCCAGTAGTTTTGGAGCTCCATTGGTTACTAATTGGTTACACTCAAGGTGCTGTGAGATTCTGTGTCATGTCCTTATTTGACATTCCTCTCCCATCCAACTAGACCTCACAGAGTCAAATACAGGTTCTATTTGGGCAAGATTATCATCTGATGGACCTCAGAGGCCAGTTTTATCCAAAGTTTATGTATTTATTATTTATTTATTACCTTTGTATGCCGCCCCTCTCCGAGTACTCGGAGCTGCTCACAACAAAAACAATACAAATCCAATACTAAAACAATATAAAAACAATCATACATCTCATACAGACCATGCATAAAGCGGAGGCAGACCAAAGATTAGTTTTGAGGAGTTTGCAAAAGGGAAGGAGGGGGGAGGTGATTCCAGAGGGTCGGGGGTGCCACAGAGAGGGCTCTTTCCCTGGGTCCCACCAGATGACATTGTTTCATCAACGGGACCCAAAGAAGGCCAACTCTGTGGGAACTAACTGGTCGCTGGGATTCGTGCGTCAGAAGGCGGTCCCGGAGATATTCTGGTCCGATGCCATGAAGGACTTTATAGGTCATAACCAACACTATGAATTGTGACCGGAAACCGATCGGCAACCAAAGCGGACTAGAGTGTTGGTGTAACATGGGCATACCTGGGGAAGCCCATGATTGCTCTCGCAGCTGCATTCTGCATGATCTGAAGTTTCCGAACAGTCTTCAGAGGTAGCCCCATGTAGAGAGCATTACAGTAGTCGAGCCTCAAGGTGATGAGGGCATGAGTGATTGTGAATAGTGAACCCCGGTCCAGATAGGGCCACAACTGGTGCACCAGGCGAACCTGGGCAAACGCCCCCCTCGCCACAGCTGAAAGATGATTCTCTAATGTAAGCTGTGGATTGAGAAGGACGCCCAAGTTGTGGACCCTCTCTGAGGGGGTCAATAATCCCCCCCAAGGGTAATGGACGGACAGATGGAATTGTCCTTGGGAGGCAAAACCCACAGCCACTCCGTCTTATCAGGGTTGAGTTTGAGTCTGTTGACACCCATCTAGAACCTAAGAGCCTCCAGGCACCGACACATCACTTTCACTGCTTCGTTGACTGGACATGGGGTGGAGATTGCTGCATTTGGGCCTATTTTATCTGTCTTTTGTTTCAGAAATTTGTAAAACCAAATCCTTTGAGTTGACACAGTAGGAAGCTGCTTTGTAATATGCACCAGAATGACTTATTTATATAGATTTTGTTTTTGCATGCATTTGGAAGGGTGTGTGTTAAATTGTTTAGTTAGCCAGGCAGAGCCTGTAAGAAGGGCTGGTAAAGAAGGAAACAGACTTCTATTTTACCTTGACAATTTTATTTATTTATTTATTTATTCATTCATTCATTCATTCATTTATTAAATTTGTACGCCGCCCCTCTCTGTAGACTCTGTTGCAATGATTAAGGACCATTATGTTAATAGTTAAGAGACTAAAAGAAACAATTTTTCTTTCTTTCTTTCTTTCTTTCTTTCTTTCTTTCTTTCTTTCTTATTTATTTATACATACATACATACATACATACATACATACATACATACATACATATTTCTATGCCGCCCATTCCCAAAGGGACTGCCGCTCAGACACTATACTTTTCCACCCACACCGAAAATAAATTAGAGGGAACATTGGTCTGCACTACTATTAATCTTCTCATCGTTCCCATCACCCATCTCCTCTCATAAATGACTGTATGGCTGTAACTTTGTTGTTTGTATCCTTACAATTTATATTGACTGGTTCCTAATATGATTTGATTGCTTATTTGTACCCAGACTCTCATTAAGTGTTGTATCTTATGACTCTTGATGAACGTGTCTTTTCTTTTATGTACACTGTGAGCATGTGCACCAAGACAAATTTCTTTTGTGTCTATAAAAATTTGTTTGGGAGAGGTAACGTTTTAAATAGTACGGCTCTGAATCAAACATGTAACTTCGGTTCTGAATCAAAACATGTAACTTCTTTTTGACTCCTGGTGACTTCTTGAACCCAGCCAGTGAATACATGTTTTGCCACCATCTTCTTCTGGAATTGTTCCCCCCCCCCCACACTATTTATGCATTTATTTACTAGATTAATATTCTCCCCCCCCCCCCAGATAGTTTATAAAGAACATCCTTTAAATTTATTCTTACAGCTGCAAATTTTGAGGAAGGCTAGAATGCAAGTGAATAATTGACATAACATTTTTTAGATAGTGTTCAGGATAGAACTGAATCTGGATTGCCCTACTTCTAATCCAACATCTTAAACACTGCAACCAACTAGTACAAACTAGCCTAGTTTCCTGCTCTCCAGTGACAAAATCCAAACTTGTTTAGTTTTTTGATTGCTTATTTGATTGCTTATTTGTACCATATGACTATCATTAAGTGTTGTACCATATGATTCTTGACGAACGTATCTTTTCTTTTATATACAGAGAGCATATGCACTAAAGACAAATTCCTTGTGTGTCCAATCACACTTGGCCAATAAAGAATTGTATTCTATTCTATTTTTCAGTTCAGCCACAGTGAATTAGAATTGCTATCTACAGCTGAGCAAATTAAAAGCAGAGTAAAGAGCATATATAATATACTTGGCATTAATTACTGGCATATTCCACTTTAATATGTTCCTAGAGAAAGATTTATTCTGCATATTCCCAAGTAAGAGCCTTTTCCTGCTAAACTTTCGGGCATATGGCCAAAAAAACTCTATAAGCATCACATATAAATCAGGTGTTTAGTATATAATGTGACATTCTCCCTGGAACAATTAAAATCACATTTCCAGATGTCAGAAATCAGGTGAACAAGTTCAAGGAAACAAAAGAATCATCAAGTGAACTCAGAGAATTGACAGACTTTGATCCATTAAAGATACATTTAGAGCAGAGGTGTTAAACACAAGACCTGCGGGACAGATCCGGCCCACGATGTGATCGGATGAGATCCACAGGGCCGTCCTGGAAAATGTAATAGGCCAGCCCGTGTCCCTTCTGTCTGGTCTACCCAATGCAAAGAGGAAACATGCCAGCAGTTTGGGGAGTGGTGTCACCCTCCTGAGCTCAACCACAGTCCTCAATGCAGCCCTCAATGAAATTGAGTTGATTTCACTGAGGGCTGATTTAGATGGATACTTTATGTAGGATTCCACAAACATTTTCCTCTGTAAAATCTCATCTACTAAAATATTGAGAGATAGAGAATATGTTGAGAAATGATAGTTTAAGTATTATAATAGGACAAACAATCTTCTCACAAAGAACTTTAACTCCTTCTTGAGGACTTAGTGAGATTTAAAATATTAGACTTGCCTGTTTTTTGTGGCAGATTTGGCTACAGATCCTAATCTGGTGTTCATTAGTAGACATCCTATCTAAGATTACAATTTGTATTCAAGGT
Organism: Erythrolamprus reginae; assembly: GCF_031021105.1. Taxonomy (NCBI): domain Eukaryota; kingdom Metazoa; phylum Chordata; class Lepidosauria; order Squamata; family Dipsadidae; genus Erythrolamprus; species Erythrolamprus reginae. Next base: position 225,316,079 of record NC_091951.1, on the reverse strand, counting down.
AATAATAATCTCTATGACATTGGAATAGTTATGGAAAGTGTGGAAGCAATTAAGTCTGAATTTAATAAAACAGCAGAGATAAAAACTTTCACTTTGACTCTACCTGTCACTAAGAGACAATCTAACACTGAAAAGATAAATTGATGGTTCCAATTAATGAAGAATGAAGGCTGCAAAAGATTTATGAATAACTGGTGTACCTTTATATCAGGGATGAAATTCAAAATTTTTCCCTTCCGGTTCTGTGGGTGGGGCTTGGTAGGGATGGCAGGAGAAGGATACTGCAAAATCCCCATTCCCACCCCACCCTGGGGCCAGTCAGAGGTGGTGTTCAAACCTCTGGCATATTCAAACTCTTAATAAATAATACCTCATAAAGTTAGAGGGAAACTCATAGATCAGAAACAGATTTATAAAACACTGATACCCAAGTAGAGTAATTTTAGTTTAGGGGTTTAGAAACTGGGAGCTGAGTTCTAGTTCTGCCTTCAATAAGAGCTTGCTAGTTGACCTCTCAACTCTGGGAAGGAGATAATTGAATTGAGAAGGTGAAACAAAGAGCTCGATCTTAAAACATATCAACTACTTTATATAGGGAAGAGAACTACCTGTATAGGGAAGAAGATGCATGTCCTCTACTCCTTCATGGAAGGGTCTTCCTCTAAATGAGGCCACTCTAAACTTATTTTAGCATTAAAAATAAGTTTCTCCTCCTAAACCAAGTTATAACATGAAAATAGCAGCTTAGACTCCAAAGGAAGATATTTTAAAAGGTAGGGGGGGAAAGAGAATGAAGAACTAGAAAAGTCATAGATTGATAAGTTAACAAACAAATAATTTTCAGTAGAAAGTAGCAACCAATTATTGCCTAGGTCTCCCCTCTTGCTCAACTATAGTCCACAATATTGGCATATAGACATCAGTTTAGTTATAGAAAGCCATGTTCTTGCAGAAGAATATTTTAAATCATAGCCCTGCACAAGTCTTCTTCCAAGATGTTGTTAAGAGCAGAGCTACACAATTGGGAATACTGTATTATATTCTTGGAGCACCTATTCCTAGATTGTACAATTTAAGAGGATATTTGAATATATTTGAATATTTTTTTTCCAACCTATCATTTAAAAAAAACCCCAATCCTGAAATGTTTCCAACTAGGTACCACCCAAACATGTTTTCTAGATACAACAGTCAGGATTCCCTGGTCATTAAGCTAGTTGGGAGTTCTGAGAACTTTCTTTCTAATATATGCAGAGATGACCAGGATGTAATAATAGTACAGTCGGTGGTTCTAAACTAAACCAAACTATGCTGTATAATTCTAAAATTAAAGAACCCATCAACATTATGTCTTTTCAGTATGTGTAATTTGCAACCCAGGAAGGAACTATATCAAGTTCCTTGTATTCCACTGTCCACTCCTGCTAGCACAGGACTTCTCTGCCCTTAAAGTAAACTCTATCAAGATCTTTATTAGCCATAATTTGCCAGTTAGAAATAGCCCTAAATATCTTAAGGTGGCCCCACAGATTCTTATCTTGAAGTGTTTCAAAAGCATCTTTGAAATTAAATTGGTAACTAGTTATAATAGCCATAAAACCTCAAATAAATCAGTGATTGCACTGATGAGTTACTAATTACAGAAACTATAGACAATTCTTGTTTGATGCTGGAATTCTTCTTCTTTCCCCCACAGACAATCCATAGCTAGACTTATAAAGCATCAATGCATCTGAAAGCCCTCTACTGCTTTAATTACCTTGTCTGGGGAAAAATAAGATTAGTCATTTGCAAGATCTTTCAAATAAGGGACTGGAATATCATATACAGTACTCTGTATTCAAAGGCTAAGAATCTCAAATAATTTTAAGTATGTTTTTAAGTTCTTAAAATGGAATTAATTCAGCTAAAGATTTTCCCTTCCCCCCATGTTTAGAGAATACTTCAGAGAAATCTTAGAAAGACAGACTTCCAGGAAAGAAATAGTGAACTGAAAATAGCTTCATAAACAGTAGAGCTGACAACAATGAATAATAAGGAAGTAGATCAGTTCTTTGTAATTCCTCTCTGAACAATTTGAAATCACTCACAACTGCTCCTTGTGAGGAGACTGTATGAAGGAGACCCAGAACCCAGGAAACAAGTGAATAACCATCTTGTTCAAACCATGATCAGTGCTTTTCAAAGGCACTTGGTTCACATACTTCATTTTCTCCTTGCTTTCATAAATTGGTTGTTAATTGCTGTTTATCTATAATGAAACTTTTGATTGATAAATCTAAAAATGTCTGGTGAATTTTCTTCAATCCTCTGTGAAAAAAAGTTTGAAACACCAGTTTATTAGGCCAATGTATTATTATATATTGAAAATTGGGAGCTTGTTTTGTTATGATGGAAAGATAGCATAGTTCTAGATTTACTCTTGGACTGATATGTGATTGTTCTTCAATTATAACCGATCTGTGCTGACATAATGGAAAGACTGATCAAACAAACTGTGGTTAAGATTTATTGCTGTTTAAAATCCGAGCTGTTTTATATATATTATTTATTTTGCTTTCTGTTTGTTTTTTCCACTTTTGTATGCTAAAATAACATCTGTTTAAAAATGGGATAACCAAAATCCAACATCATCTCATATAAAGCAATTATTTACAACTATGGCTTGTATTAAAATGCCACACTGTTAATTCTTATGAATCTTGCCCTAGCAGTATTTTTCAAGTAACATGACATCATTTATATTATGTGTGTGTGTGTGTGTGTGTGCCTTTATCACCTCGAGGTTCGACTACTACAATGCTCTCTACATGGGGCTACCTCTGAAGAGTGTTCAGAAACTTCAAATCGTCCAAAATGCAGCCACGCAAGTGGTTATGGGCCTTCCAAGGCATGCCCATATCTCATCATCACTCCGCGGACTGCATTGGCTGCCGATCGGTTTCCAGACACAATTCAAAGTGTTGGTTATGATCTATAAAGCCCTACCTGGCATAGGACTAGATTATCTCCAAGACCGCTTTCTGCCGCACAAATCCCAGTGTCTGGTAAGGTCCCACAGAGTTGGTCTCCTCAGGTTCCTATCAACTAAACAATATCAGCTGGCAGGACATAGGGGAAGAGCCTTCCCTGTAGGGGCCCCAGCCTTCTGGAATCAGCTCCCCCCAGAGATTCACACTGCCCCAGAAAGAGTTTAAAAACTCATCTTTGTCACCAGGCCTGGGGGTCATTAGATCTTTCCCCATGACCAATGAGTGTTTTTAGTGTGATTTATTGAGTGAATGTTAATGAATGTTTTAAAGTTACAATTTTGTAAGTTTCTAAATTATATTAATTGGATCAATTGTATTATTATGTCTTTTATATATGCTGTGAGCCGCCCCGAGTCCTCAGAGAGGGGCGGTATTCAAATCCAATTAAACTAAACTAAATTATGTTCTTTTTTATACCCTTAGTTGAGGAGAAAAGGAAAATAAACAACTGAATTTTGAATGTCAGCAAATGAAGCTGAGTAGCTCATAGTTGCTCCCATTCTGGAGACATTATTGAAAAGAACTTTAAGGAACCCACTTTAGAACTTTATATCTAGATTCTCTGACCTTTCATGAGTTGGCCTTGCATTTCCCAACATTTATTATCCTTACACAATTGGAAGTGCCATATTTGAGAGGATTGTTCTATAAAGGTAGTGCTTGCTTAGCAAAAACAAGTGGGAATGACAACTTGGCTGTTAAGTAAAGGAGTTGCTAAATGAAATTGCAACTGTGCTTATGATCTTACTTCAGCTTTCCTTTTCTTTACAGACCTGAGAAGGTAATAAATGCAAGAACTGCAAATGATTGCTAAACAAGGCAATAGTTTAGTAAGGCCTAAGCAATTACAATTCTTTGCACTCTTCAAATCAAAAGAGAAAAAAACCCATAAAACAGTATAGACAAAATGAGGAGTAAATAGGATATATGTAACTTGGTTTTGGATACAGAAGTGTAGTTCCTCAGCAAAATATATGGGTGATGTACTTTTTGCTATTTTTATACATGGCTTGCAAGTAACACTAGTTTAAATGGACTTTGATTGAATTTGGAAGGCATAGGATGTACAGTACTCAGGTCATTGAGTTATCAGTACAGGGCATGGCTAACGAGTGTTAGTTAATCCTCAATTGTATCTTAAATGAGATTTCTAGTAAAAATTATCAAATTTTGGAATCACATCACATAATAATATGATTAATATTGATTGAAATTATTCCTAATTAAAGAGCTAATGTGTGATGACTTAATAGACCTAGATCAAAAACATCTACCAGATATTCTTGATTGGAAGGTTTACAAAATCGTACTAGGGAGAATCACATATTACATTAGAACAGAATATCTGTAGCTCAGGCTTGAACTATACAGTTCTCAGATAATAACTATAACATCTTTAACAGGCATATGCTTTACACATATCTCACCACATCTTTCAGAAGGAAAGCAGAATTAGTAATTCAAAGAGACATGGGATTATAATCATTTCCAAATCCACAATTTTCTATTGGGCAATATGATTACTTTCAACAGCTTTACCATATAAACACAATGTATACAGTATATACTGTACACTAAGACTCACAAGTTTAAATCTCACCATCAGTTTTTATCTCCTTGTAATAATTATCACTGGAGGCCAAAAAGAATTTACTGAATTACAAACAAAAGCATCTCTCTTTCCCTAGGCAAATTCCAGCCTAATCCAGCTCTAAAGATTGAAGCAGTTGACTGTGCTTGCAATTAACCTTGTAAACAATTCAAATTGAAACAAAAGGCACAGACAAATCTAAAGGAGAGGACACTCCTATATCAAAATCCTTGTAAACTAATTCAAATACATGGCCAGGTAGTCTACATCTATAGGAAAGTAATGATTTTATTGCCCCAAGTGTGGAGTTAATGGCATAACTCTTGGCTTTAGCTTGCATTAGGCAGTTAATCCCAAACTCACAATAATACAATTCGCACAGCACACTACGGTGCTGTACTGTATATACTGAACACTTATTCAAATTGTATATCTTTGGTCAGGTGAAGTGCATTACTTCATACTATAGGTAGAGATATACAATTTGGAGTGCAGGTGTGGAAGTGCCAATTTAATACTTGTCTAAAATCTAGTGTTTTGCAAATCCATTCTACTTTGTGCGTAATAGGCTGGTTTTAAAGAACTCAAAAATTTTATTATATGGTATCCTAATTCTAAACATGAAATTGTTTGGAAGTATGCTTGTGTAGAAATAGCAGCCAAAAACAATGACCGGAAATAATATGAACAGGATTAGGCTAAAACCCACAGACAGACAGACAGACAGACTACATCCAATATGTCTTTAAACATGATATAGTATTTTAGAAAAGATTAATCTGTAAGCTTATAAATCAGGGTATTAAGAAGCTCCTTGCTCACATTTCCCTATTTTAGTAATTAAATTCAGAATCTGCTTTACGCAGACACTTATCCTAGTTCCTATGAAGTAATGAACTCCTTATTCATTATTTAACTGAGTATGTCTAGACATTTTTACACCTGAAAAGAAATTTAAATTTTCACTAATTACAAAATAGTCAATTCCAAAATAATGATTTTACAATCCATAGGAATTATTTCTAAAGCCAAACTAACGCTAGTATTTCTAATAGTTGTAAGCTTCCCTGAATTTTCTACCAATTGTTCCCTTACCTATGTATTGCATTTATGGTAATTTTTCAGCATGGAAATATTTAAAATCTAATCAACATCATTCTACCCCCAGCTATAGGATAAATGGACATTTTCAACGAAATAAATGCTTTGGATGCTTTCTGTAAAATACTAACTCTTCAATAACTCACTCTGAAAAACCCCAGCAGCTTCTTCATGGATAACTCAGGTGCAATGGCCACCATATCTTTAAACAGATGCGGTGTCATAGATCGCTTTTCTAAGAGCCTGAAGCAAACTGTGTCTTTCAATTGAATCCTTTCCTCTTGCATTATATTTACACCAATCAGCTGAGGATGACTGAAAAACCATAAGCAGTATTTATTTATTGATTGATTGATTGATTGATTGATTGATTGACTGATTGATTGATTTGATTTGATTTGATTTGTATGCCACCTCTCTCCGAGGAGTCTTTTGTATAAATCAGTTTACTGAGTTATGGAAGCTGTGCAAGAAACAGCCCTACAAGAGATCTGTACCTAGTTTAGGGCTGCTTTTTAAAGTGTAAATAACATTCATGAAGTGCCTGTGATACCCTTAAAAACATTACATGCAATAAATACTTTGAAATCCACGACTGTCTATCAATTCTGTATAGAGAACCACTGGCATCACTATAAAGTTTTCAACACAAAGCAAGGGGTCGCTCTGGAGATTGCAAACTTGTTTTATAAAAATGTTGATAAACCAGTCCAGAGCTCATTTTTTTATAAGCAACAGTAAGTAAGTCATTTAAGGCAACTGATTGGGAGCAATTTTAAGCAGTCATTCAGTTCAGACTTTTTTGATACAGTGACTAATCCAAGGTGATCTGAAAGTAATAATTATTAAGGTCAGTGGGGCTTATTCCCAGACAAATGTGTATCAGATTTCTCCTAAAGTATTTGCACACAGGAAAAGATTTCTAATGAAGATCCAGTAGCACATCACAAGGAGGAGGAAGGAATTTCTGCAAAATTAAGCCCTAGAGACAACTTTTTACAGATGGCAGAAATCCTTCCCCCTGCAAACAATTCAATGTTACAAGATTGAATAACCTGGCTTCAGGGAGGCAACTATGCCCCTTGTGCTAGAGCACAGGTCACCAACTGCTGGTCCATGAGAAAATTTTGGTGGTCCACGGAGAAATCTTGGCCCCTGGCCTAGTGCAATTAATCCAGTCCAGAAAGAAGTAAAGAAAGGAAGAGAAGGGACTACAGCTACAGCTCTGGAATATGGGACTAACTTTCCCAACAACATCAGCAAGCCACCATCAAATAAGCTTCAATTATTTTGTAATAATTACAGTACCTTTAATAATTTTGTTACCTTTAAAAATGTTGTTATAATTAAATAAGCATTTACGATTTTGTTATAATCAAATAAGCATTTATAATTTTGTTACAATAAACAGGTGCATTTCATATTTCATAACTTTCATGGAAGTTCTCTGATCATTATTTTACAAATGCATTTTTTTAAAAAAAAATCACATGCTTGACTTAAATGTATGAATTAGGGTCCGTGAGATTTAAAATTATGAATTTGGTGGTCTGCAGAATTTACAATTATGACCTCGAGGGTCCCTGAAGTATAAAAAATTGGGGACCCATATGCTAGAGCAAACTGGGGCCTGAAAAGAACTCCAGATTCAAGAAGGAAGAGCCGAAGCAGAACCTTGGCGCGCGTATTTTGCCAAGAGAGGGGATGCCGTTTGTGGGCGCTGTCCCAGGGCACAACAAAGAAACAAGCCAGCTTACGAGGAAAAGGGTGTTTGTTTTTACCGTTTCTCTCCTGAGCTAGCTACCTTTCCTGCTTCTGGACGATGCCGCGATTGCATCTTCATCAGTAGGAGGAGACGCGCGCACGCGCGCCTGCAGATATCGGGTCCTGCAGCCTGGAGTAAGTAACAACTATCCCGCCCAGCTGTTCATTTGCCGGCAATAGGACTGATTTCGAAGGCACAAAGGCAGCGACGGCAGCCGCCCAATGCGAAACCCGCCTTTACCTTTTCAAATGCAGCAGGTACATCTCGTCCCAGCTCTGCCGCCCGCTCTCGGTTTGAATAAGGGGTCGCAAGCCGCGACTCAGCCTCTTCCACAGAGCGCCCAAGCGGCCCTTGGCGCCTGGCAAGGGCACCCCCATGGCTCTCCTTCCGCTCTCCTCGTTGGCAGCGCGCCTCAAGCAACAGAAGCCGCCCCCCAGACAGCAACCTGGCGCCAGGGTGTCTTTGCGTTGCCCACTCGCTCAGACTAATGGCGCTCGTCCCGAAGCTGCGATGGCGACTTTTCCCGGGTAAAGAAGAAAGAAGCGGCCGGCGGGCGCGCAAAAGAGCAAGTGCGGCTTATCCCGCGCGCCCGGTCCTCCTTTTTCTCCCCGTAGGCGTCACGATTCTCCGCCCGTGCCAAAGCTTTTAGCAGCGATCCTGGGCGAGGGAAATATAGGGACAGGCGCTAGAGAAGGCGGGGCAAATCGTGACGCGCCTTCCACCTTTCTCCAGAGCGGCCCTGGGTCGAAGAGTTTCTCTGGTCCGTTGGCACCTGGGGATCGCAGATGGCGGAGGTGGCCTGGCTGCCCCCCTCACAGGCCCCGGAGGACATTTCGTAACCGCAGCCAAGAACTTTTTCTCACTTTTCAACAAACTGCACAATTGACGTGGTACTTTCTCCAGCTGGTTCCAGAATAAAAAAGTTAGGCTGAATTGAATTAATTATTTAATTCAATAATCAGTCCTTGGCGATAGGTAGTCCTTGGGGATTTTTAATTGGGGAATTAAAAATCCCCAAAGGATTACCAAAATTGTCTGCATTTATTTAGGCTATCTAGGGTTGTTTTTGCAGCCCAGATATAGATCCCTGCTTGGGTATTCTTTAGCTATAGCAATAGCAATAGCACTTAGTCTTATATACTGCTTCCTAGTGATTTTACAACCCTCTCTAAGCGGTTTACAGAATCAGCATATTGCCCCCAACAATCTGGGTCCTCATTTTACCCACCTCCCAAGGATGGAAGGCTGAGTCAATCTTGAGCCGGTGGTGAGATTTAAACTGCTGAACTACAGCTAGCAGTTAGCTGAAGTAGCCTGCAGTGCCTGTACTCTAACCACTGTGCCGCCTCACTCATCTGTGGGTACAGATCTTTCTGAAAGACAAATAGGGGAAGAGGGTGTAGGAAGCCTGCCCCCCTCTTTATAAAAGAATGTAATATTTTGGGAGGTATTAAAAGAGACAGAGTAATTATATTGCCCCAAAGGAGAAATGGAGAAACATGTTCTTAAAGACAGAAATGGTTTGTGCCCATTAAGAAAAACTGGGCTAGTCTAATCTTATTCTCTCCAGGTAGCTGAAGCAACAAAGGGCAGTTATGAGCCATTGTCATAACAGAGTTTATTATCTTGGTGACATATGAATGGTAATACAAAGTTTGCTTTCTTTTAGTTATTGTTGAACCTGGCTCTAGACTTCATTAGAAATTTTAATTTATAATAATGTGTATGGTTAGAATTTTAGAAATTAAGCACATTGTACAGTACATCCTCAGGCTATGCCCATACACTGTGTACACTCTTTGTTGGTAGGTATGTAATTTATAATGACTTGAAAGGTGGTCTCTAGATTAGCTGCTATAGAATACTGCTTGGGAGAAACATGGAGTTTGAGTTTGTGGCATACTAGTCAGCATCTGATAAAAATGACAGCATAGTGACAACAGCAGTGGGTTGCACTTACCTGCATCCTCTTCATCTGGGCACGCCCGCCTGTGCACACATCCCTTTCACAATTTTGCTTCTGCGCATGCGCAGAAAACAAAAAAGGAGAAAAATTCAAGAAAAAAGATGGTGTTGCTTGACGGATTGGCACTGGAGCAGTCGCACGCAAATTATGCAATCTGGTGGCCGCTACCAATGCAGAGTTGCTTACCGCTCCAGTAGGAACTTACCACTGGGTGACAATCAAAGGTAGTAATATAGGCTACACTGTCCCTGTTGCTTTAGAAAACGTGCAAGTGTTGCTGACCAAAGCCACAGTGAGTAGCAGAAGTTGGTATTTGGATCTATCTGATGATGACCATTGTATGGTATAGTGAAGACTGGCCTGAAGTATAACACAAAGAATAAACAATGGCAAGCACAAATTACATTAAACTGAAGAAAAGAAGGGAAAATAGGCTGAATTTTATGAATTGAAGAAAAAAGGGAAGGATATAATAGGACTGAAGAAAACTGGTCTGAATGTGCAAACTGGAAAACTTTAAATAGATTTTTGCATCTCTACTATAATTTGACTATTAGCAGTATAATAAAAGAATAAATGGTAATCAATATAATCAGTAAAAATTCAACAAAAAACCTAAAAAGCTAATATATTTTTCAACTTGTTCAGCCGCCAAGAAAACTTTAATTTAGTTTGGGAATTCTAACAAGATTGGAGGCAAATCTGATTTACAGGGGAGGCATTCCATAATATAAGAAAGGGCCTTTAAAACTGAACTATGTGATGCACAGTTCTCTGTGATGTTCCTGAAAACTATTCCGGAAGTTCAGATAGCATAAAATTTAATGGCTCATATTTTTGCAAGTGAGAGCCATTTTACCAATGTTACAATGATATTGCAAGTACCGTAGGCAGATACTGTAGGGGCTATCAGTTAGAGAAATGAGGTTGGTACAAACTACATCTAACTGTATTTCTCTCTCTCTCTCTCTCTCTCTCTCTCTCTCTCACACACACACACACACACACACACATCTAAAATCATATTAAACAACACTTGAATCATAGGAAATATAATTTATTTCTAATATATTAAGTCCTTGCCTACAAAAATTCTTGGAATGAAGACTTGTTATTCTAAAATGGTCACCTAACATCAAAAACATCATCAAAAAAGCACAACAAAGAATGTTCTTTCTGCGCCAGCTCAGGAAGCTCAAACTTCCCAAGGAGCTGCTGATACAGTTCTACAGAGGAATCATTGAGTCTGTCATCTGCACCTCTATAACTGTCTGGTTTGGTGCTGCAACCCAACAGGACCGACACAGACTTCAGAGGACAATCAGAACTGCAGAAAAAGCAATTGCTGCCAAACTGCCTTCCATTCAGGACCTGTATACTACATGAGTCAAAAAGAGGTCGGGGAAAATATTTACTGACCCCTCACATCCTGGACACAAACTGCTTCAACTCCTACCATCAAAATGTTGCTACAGAGCACTGCACACCAAGACAACTAGACACAAGAACAGTTTTTTTCCGAACACCATCACTCTACTAAACAAATAATTCCCTCAACACTGTCAGACTTTCTACTAAATCTGCACTTCTATTCTACTAGTTTTTCTCATCATTCCTATCACCCATTTCCTCCCATGTTGACTGTATGACTGTAACTTGTTGCTTACATCCTAAGATTTTTATTAATATTGCTTCTTCATTGCTTATTTGACCCCTATGACAATCATTAAGTGTCGTAGCACATGATTCTTGACAAATGTATATTTTATTTTATGTACACTGAGAGCATATGCACCAAGACAAATTCCTTGTGTGTCCAATCACACTTGGCCAATAAAATTCTATTCTATTCTAAAGCACTGTCTGCATGTTGAAGGCGACCCTATATCAAAAATATCTTAGAAAAGAAACACAAATTATTGGGTTAGGCTGCAATATTTTTTCTTTTAGGGTTTTTGCTTTTAGAAATAGTTCGTTTTATTTTACACATTGAAGAGCTTTTATGATTGCTATTTCCCAACTGCAAAGTTTGACGTTATACAATTTACTCTAGTCTACAGTTTCTAACATCTGCCATTTGTTAGAACTATACCTCACCCCATTCCTAGGAGGTCTGTAAGGGGCGTGCATAAGCGCATCATTGTTCCTACCGTCTCTGCCTCATTGTCCCATTGTAATCATTTATCTGTACTTACTTTGCTTATGCTTATGTTTATAACTATACCTGTTATCTTGTACATGTCAGGTAGGCAAACAAACAAACGTGTGACTGGAATTCTGGAATCGTGAATCCCTTCCAGACTGATAGAACAATTCTTTATAGCAGGAAGTTTTATTATATGGATACTCCAGCCATGGCTGAATGGAATTAGAAGGACGCTTAGGCCATTGAACTTGCTTCTGAATAAATATGCCTAAAATATTCTATGAATTTGCTTGATTGTCTCTCATCTCATCTACTCCTGCAACCTAGCCCAGATTGCAATATGCAATACAGATTTTCCCCAGGCTATTACACCTGTCTTTCCTTCAATAACTGAGTTTTAGAGTGGGCCTGCCCTGTTTTGTAAATCATCGTATGATCCATCTACTGTAAACACATTCATTATCTTACAACTCAATTCATATTTACGCCCATTCAGAAGTAGGATATTTAAGGTGTTTGTTTAAGTTATTGGCAGAACACAAAATATCTTAGATCACAGGAATGGGAATTTCGTTCATTCATTCATTTTTACCTATTTCATCTCCACAAGTGATGGCTTTTGAATATTATTACTATGCTGTAAGATATGGGAAATATGGATATATGGGAAAATGTTCTAAAGCCATTTGTACAAAATTGAAAGAAACGTTCAATGACCTGGTATCTTCTAAAAAGTTAGTCTACCATCACCTACATCCAATTAGTCAAAAACTGGTAGTACCGGAAATTGTAGGATATCATTCTGGGAAAGATTGCTTTGAAACCCAAACTAATATATTTGAACCTAGCAAAGGGTAGGTTGGGAACAGAAGGGCCTGAAAAATAATACAATGAATGCATAAAAAGGCTGACTTTTTCACGTAGAAAACAGAATGCCAATGTACTGGTGTAAATGGGAATATGTGACTTAACAACAGAACTTGTGAGAATTATAGTTCATTATAAACTAAATGAGTCCCCTGCATGAGATGGCTACTCAGGCAAATTCACTTTTGGGTTGCCTCAACCAACTGTGCACCCAATATCACTTCCACTTTTAGGTACCCTGTTAAGTTGAATTAAGGCAATGTATACAGTAAGGTCTGAGACTAAGTGCATTGAAGGATGCATACCTTTGGTCTTGAGATGAGTGTTGTGATTCAGTCTGAGGCTCCTCAGGGAATGGCTGGAAATCTGCCGGCTCCATGCTCAGAGGGGGAGGACGAGGAACAGGAGGAGGAGGAGGACCAGGCAGACGGGGAAGAGGAATGCCAGGATGAAGAGGAGGGAGAACAGCCTGAGACCCCCGGGGGGGGAGCTCTCCCCAGCGAGTAGCCTGGAATCCTTAGATGAGAACGCACAAGCCATCATCGATATGAGGCAGAGAAGGGCCTCCCAACGAAGGGGACAATTAGCCAGGTATTTCCATCCCTAATAGGCAACAGCTGGGTTTGGGTGTGGTTCTCCTCAGAAAGGTTGAAAAGGCAGGCCCGCCCTTCCTGTATTGTGGAGAGTTATCTTTTGGGAGTTCTGTGACCTTGCTTCGATCCTTGGCGTCTCTGATTCTGGTTTGTGGCCTCGAAGGCTGAAAACTTGGGGGAGGCGTGGGTTTTATTATCTACAGTGGTGTGTGTGCCAGCAAGAAGCCTGTTGTATTGTCTGGCCGTCGTGACTCTTCTGTGAAGCCTCATAGCATTCCAGTTTGTAAGAACAGTTTTTGTTCTCTGTTTGTTTTCAAAGATATAAAGTGACTTTGCTTTTTACCAGCGTGTCTGGATGCTTTTTTCAGTTGGTGTTGAAGTCTGGGGGCACCCAGACAGAACAATGAGTAGACTGGATCAGGGTGAAATGCTCCCGGTTCGCTCGTGCCTGTCAGTCATTGGAGAGCCGGTTGCAAAGGCAACACGAGTCTCTGCCCACTCTCCCAGATGCCACCAATTGGGTTATTTTACCCTCTGTGCATGCACAGAGGATAAAAGAACCCAAATGGTGGTGTGTGCATGGGTAAGCAGAACCTCATGCTGGCTTTTTGTCCAGCTCTCCGATGACCGACAGGCACGAACGAACTGGGAGCATTTTACCCCTGAACTGGATGTGACATACTTAAAAGAATTCACACAGATAGAGAAAATCTCTTTCTCTCAGGTGGCAGAACACAAAATAACAAAAGTTCTAGGAAGAGAAATTCTGACTGAATATTATGATGAAACATCCTTAAAGTAAGAGAAAGTATAATTACCACACGACCTACTGAGATTCCATTTATTGGCTGTGTAGAAGCAAACATTGAATAGTTATGCGTAAGGATGTTTTGACTTGAATTCCTGAAGAGAACACCATAGTCATTCTAGCTATGATTTATGGATGTGAAGAATGACACTTACAGAAATCAGATGCAGAAAATCTTTAGAGTCATGTAGCATGTAGTGGAGAAATAAATGCTAATGATCTCACTCAGATATCAAGTCAGAAATTCAACAACAGTCCAGCTTCAAAGATGTCATTAAAAATGGGATTAAAACAGAAATATAAATTGGCAGGTTACGTCACATGTTTTTCTGACAATAAGTGGACACAAAGAGTGATATGTTGGTGGACTTCCTATAAATGGAGAAAAATACTATGAAAAATGTTTAGTCCCAGAAGAAACACCATACAAAATACCAAATGCAATATAAATTAAGAGAGTCAATTTGATCTACTAGTTAGGGCACCAGGGTAGAAAATGGGAAAACATGATTCCAAGTCCCACCATGAAAGCCAGTTGGGTGACCTTGGGCCAGTCACTCTCTCTCAGCTGAACTCACATCTCAGGGTTGTTATTGTAGGGAAAATAGAAGGAAGAAGATATACAGTATTAGATATATTCACCACCTTGAGCTATTTGTAAAAATAACAAAGGCTGGATATAAATTAAATAAATAATTGCCGATTTATGTTGGTAGTCCTTTTAACTTTCTGATTCTAAACACAACATCAAACTTCATTGATATAGTTGGCTGCAAGGCCAGCAGAGAAAAATGTGGGTGCTGATTCTGAAAAAAAAAATGCCCCGGCACCTATTGATCATAGAGAAAGAGTCCTAAGACAACACTGGTTTAAAGCTAGATAATCTCATGAAACATTCATTGTTAAATCCACCTTGTAAATACCTGAGCCAAATAAGAGAGTAGATAAATTCCTGCACTGTAAGCTTGCAGTCCTCACCTTCCCAGTTGGGCTTTCTGGCTCCAAGAGCATAAGCCCTATATTCTTGCTGTCTTTGGGGGGTATTGTCAGATCTTTGATCTGAACAATCACAAGTTATCCAATGTGTAAATGCTACACCTTCAATTTAAATAGTTAGACTATAGGGTGAGAGACCTTTGTTGACAACTAATTGATTTAAAACAATGAATGCTGGTCAAGTTATGTTGAGGAATATGGAAGAAAGAGATGCCATGTAGGAAGGGAATTTCCACTAAGGTTGTGTACCAGCTAAGAGATTCAGATGTTTTGGAAAATAGTCTTATTTTGAATTCAGACTCCACATCCATTTGCTCTAGGAAATGCTCCATTTCTCATAACCAATTATATAGAAGTCTATTGACAAAGATTCTTGGCATTGCCAAACACGTCCCCATTAATCAGGTAGGCAGTATGAGACGTAAACCTATCCTAGCTGATTTTCATGGCTAAACTGGGACTTTAATTCACAATTTTGTTTTTTGTTTTTCTTTCTACCACTAGGCCAAATTGGCTCTACAATAATCTTGCTGTTGGTGTGTTTAGTTTAATTGAGTACATGATTGGAACACTTTGGGATTCTACTGAACCGTCCGGAGATTAGTTCATTGGATCAATTGCCCTCCATTGAGATAGATCAATACCTTCATACCCCACACTTTAGCTGACTTTCCATGGAGTCAATTAAACAAGCCAATGCAAAACACGGTATTTATTGGATTTCCCTGATAATAGATTTTGGGTTTTTTCAGATAATTTCCTATGAAATAAGAGGATCGTTTGATACTGTATTCCCAGAGGTGAGCTGCTGCCCGGATGGGTGGGGGTGCAGTGGGGTAGTGAAAATGGAGCTCCACCCCAGAGCACCCAATTTGCACTGAAAGATGTTGAAAGAAAATGCAGGGCCTCCTGCATAAGCCACGGCCACAGTGTGGTAGTAAAAATTTTGGTAGCCCTTCTCTGTGTATTCCATAATAAAAAAGAAGATGCTGCTGATAAATAAATAATGAGCAAGAGGAAGAAATAGTTCTTGGTTAGGCAAAAGCAAAGTTTGGGTCCCTTGGAAAATTAGAGAGAAGTTGTTGTTAATGAGGGTCAACTTGCCAGGTAAATTTAACTCTTTTGGGACAAGCTAAATATGCTCTCTCTCTCTCTCTCTCTCTCTCTCTCTCTCTCTCTCTCTCTCTCTCTCTCTCTCTCTCTTACCTTTTGTTTTGCTGTCTACTTAGGTCTTCTCTTGCTTCATTTCTTTCCCCTTCTTTTCCTTTTCCAGTCAACATTCCATTTTCCCCATCCTCACTCATTTTCCAACATTCCCCATTCTCACCCTCAGCCTGTCCCTTTTTTCTTTTCTGACGTTTTTGCTGGAACAGGGGACAAAAATGGACAAGGGTACCTGATCAAATTTCTGTGTAAGAGTAAGAAAGGCTGCATATGTTGATAGATGACCAAATAATTATTGATAGAACATTAATCGTGCAGAATGCAGCTGCGAGAGCAATCATGGGCTTTCCCATATATGCCCATGTTACACCAACACTCCGCAGTCTGCATTGGTTGCCGATCAGTTTCTGGTCACAATTCAAAGTGTTGGTTATGACCTATAAAGCCCTTCATGGCACCGGACCAGATTACCTCAGGGACCACCTTATGCTGCATGAATCCCAGCGACCAGTTAGGTCCCACAGAGTGGATCTTCTCCGGGTCCCGTCAACTAAGCAATGTCGCCTGGCGGGACCCAGGGGAAGAGCCTTCTCTGTGGCGGCCCCAGCCCTCTGGAACCAACTCCCCCCAGAGATTAGAACTGCCCCCACCCTCCTTGCCTTTCGTAAACAACTTAAAACCCACCTCTGCCGCCAGGCATGGTGGAATTGAGATCCTCTTTCCCCCTAGGCCTTTACAATTCTATGCATGGTATGTATGTATGTATGTTTGGTTTTTATATTAATTGATTTTTAATCATCAATACCAAATTACTATTGTACACTGTTTTATTGTCGCTGTTAGCCGCCCCGAGTCTCTGGAGAGGGGCGGCATACAAATCCAATAAATAAATAAATGAATGAATGAATGAATGAATGAATGAATGAATGAATGAATGAATGAATGAATGAATACATACATACATACATACATACATACATACATACATACATAAATAAATAAATAAATAAATAAATAAATAAATAAATAAATAAATAAATAAATAAATAAATAAATAAATAATCTGAAGCCAATTAGACTGATTTCGCCTAAAACTGGAAATTCTAGGTAGTCAAGGTACAGAAAGTAGACTTTGCACTGGATTTTTGCCTATTTAGAAAATTATAATTATATACATAATTATATGAAAACAGCAGTCCTTTAATTGGTGTGATTATTATGATTTGTTGCACAGTTAGCCAAACTGGATTTGGGATTTTTATCCACCTATCAAGTCCTTCCAAAGAACCTGAGTGCGATAGGCAAATGTTATTTGATGGTGTTAAAAGTGTTGTCACAGAATGTAAACAGTTCCATGTACTGTTGCCTTTTGCAATTGACTGGTGATGATTTTGTCAATGCCAATGGTGTTCAAGTGATTGCACCTAAGGCATCTGTTGCTATTGGCATTATATCTGCTTTCTTTTGTCATAATTCTATTTCTATTTGCAGGTTTTGTATTTTATCTACTTCTTTCTATTTATTATGGATTGCTTAAATTTGAAATTGCACTTCTTTTGAAATAAATAAGACAATGTTTAAATTGTTTTCATTGTTTAAATTACAAGGAGATTATAAGCCAATCTGAATCAAGCCGTCATCAAAAATGGCAATTAATGGAGGTTATTCTTTAAAAATGATAAAGAAAATCTATTGCGATTAAAAGAGATATTATGGTATTAATGTGCCTATGTATTCTTCTAATTTGAGCCTGCAATATTGGTGCACACACTTAAAGGAATAAAATCAACCCTTCGAAGCACAAATGATAAAGATCAAATGTTCCTCTTTTGATCACTTTACATGAAATCCTTGTTCTTTGTAGAATGCTGGGAAAAGGACAAGAAAAGAATATGCTGACCAAAAGCAAAGTGGCTGGACTCAATTACAGTGGCAATGAGTGTGCTGTGGAAAGAGTTGAAGGACCATGTTAGGATTTTGTCAAAATCCACTTATATGGCCACAAGGTTCCACAATGACTTGATGGTGCATAATCATCATCATAAAGAACTTTGTTAAAAAAGTTGAGTCATATTATTGAAAGATCTATTTACTGATTATTGATAAGGCTACTTCAAGGACCATCTCCAGGCTACTTGAAGGATATCATTCCCTGGCATTGACATTCTCCAATGTGCCAGTAGAGGATGCATGCTATGGGCCCCATTGGCCACAGGTATTCTGGCTGGATGTAGGTCCAAAAGAAGATCACTCTCTGCCATTGCACTTGCTCTTTAGAACATCTTATCTCCCACCCCAACCAACGCAGAAGGATGGCTGGTTCTGCCAGGGCTCCAACAATGGGATCTCACATTGGGGTAAGTTGATAGAGTAACAAAAGATCCCATCCCTCTCTTTCTCATCATAGTTCTTCCATCCCTCTCCATTTTTTTAGCTGGGTTGATTTTTATAGTACTGCATTTACCGTATACCGTTAGGTTTTGTACAGTTTTATCTTTTAATATTGTAAGTCACCCAGAGTTACTGTGTGCTGAGATGAGTGAATAATAAATTTTAGAAGAGATTGAACAACCACTTTTTATAAGTTTCCTGCTTAAGTAGGGGTTGGACTAGAAGACCTCCAAGGTCCCTTCCAATTCTGTTATTCTGTTAAAAACCCATTTGGCAAAAATTGAACAATAGTTTTATATTTAAATATATTTAAATATTTCTATTCTACTAGTTTTTCTCATCATTCCTATCACCCATTTCCTCCCATGTTGACTGTATGACTGTAACTTGTTGCTTATATCCTAAGATTTTTATTAATATTGCTTCTTCATTGCTTTTGACCCCTGTGACAATCATTAAGTGTTGTACCACATGATTCTTGACAAATGTATATTTTATATTATGTACGCTGAGAGAATATGCACCAAGACAAATTCCTTGTGTGTCCAATCACACTTGGCCAATAAAATTCTATTCTATTCTATTCTATTCTAAACTACACATGTTTCATTTATGAGAGATTGTAGGAAAATTCCTATATAATGATAGGTCATGTACAATTAAAGTACAATTATTATGTTGAAAATTCTTTGCCTGAGGCCACATAGATTATGGGTAAGCTGTGCTCTATTGCACTTTCTTGCAGCAGAGATGGTTCAGCCATTCCTAACGTACAGCTATTTACATTATGATATGTTACGTGTAATTTAATCATTGCTAGAGTGCCACTCATCATGTCACCTTGCCCTCATTATTATGAGACTGCTGGTAAACTCTGTTTACATTGTCTCAGCCTGTTTTCAACCATAGTACATATTCCGTCAAGTTAAAAATGTATAGCTGCAATAAAACAAGACATTTGCAACTGGGCCTAAAGCAGTGTTTAGTTCTTGAGATCAGTCTTTCCTTAAGCCCCTTCTGAAGACCCATCCAAGTAATCAATTAGGCTTCACTGCCCCCACCTTTATCAACTTAGTTCAATTTGCTACGAATTGCAAATTATGCCACAAAGAAAAGGATAACAGAAAATGTAGTTCAGCCTGGGTTGTGTGGATTAAATTTTGAGCTTCTCAGCCCTAAGGTGGATTTTAAAATTCTTTTATCATTTCACATTTGTACTTCAACATCACGAATTTCTCAAAAGAATAGCAAGAGCTATAACTACATGTTATACATAAATAATTCATGTTTCCTTTTTTTTTGGATAGATTAATAAATCCTTTGCCCTTTACAAAATAGGAATATAATTTAATGAAGTTTTTGCTGAGTTTCTAGCTACAGATATATGTCAGAAATACAATGTTTTGGTTCCATTTGATTCTGGACAAATAGCCTTTTCAATGTGCAATTGGTCAAAATTGGCAGTCCATTTGTCATATTCTTTCATTAATATTTGTTCTGACATTCCTCCTGTTTATCTGATTCTGCAATTCTCTTAAGTCATTTTTCTAAGAAGGGCAGACAGGAAAAAAGAGTTATTAGATCACACTTCTTGTCCAAATGTTGCCGTAAGGATGATTTTGTATTTCTTCAAAGTGAAAAGAAACGTTCCATAAATATTTTGTGGTAAGAAATTACAGAGGAGAATCAATGCTGCTGAACATTTTTTATCCTTGATGGAAGAGATGATCTGTGTTTGATTTTAGGGGAAAACCTTTTTCTCTCTCTCTTTCTCTCTCTCTCTCACACACACCCTTAGTGTTTTACAGCATTTCCTGGACAGTTCATAAGATCAGCATTATCTGCATATTGCTTCCAACAATCTGGGGTCAATTTGGAAAGATGTATGGCTGAGTCAATTCTGAGACCCAGAAGGATTGAACTCTACACCACTGCTGCACCACTGGGACTCCTTATGCCCTAGTGGGTTGTAAAACCCTTTACTACTGGTTCACGCTCACACAATTGTGATGCTTCTATGCATGCGCATAAGCTTCTGCACATGAGCAGAAGTGTCCCGGGTGGGTGAGTGGAGCCTCCTGCCATCGGCGCTACTGGTTCTTAAAACTGGGCTGAACCAGGAGCAATCCACCGCTGTCCTTATGTGATATCAAGATGGCATTTATTCATAGTGACCAACTGGATACTTTTTCTCCAGAAAGATCTATCTCAATTTTCAAGGCTCCTTCCAATGTACCCATCACCACTACACTTGAGCCTATCCACTTTGCTCTGGGTCATCCACCTATCCTTCCTTGCATCTTTCCCAACACTTTTTAGGGTTAAGATTTAAAATCTCAAACAGTAAAATATATATTCTATAGCTAAGAATGTGCCCTTTTAAACAAAGATGACTACTTTATCATTCCAGAAGAATGAAGACATACAAGATAAATTTTTATGTTGTTTTAAAGTGACCAGATATGTTACATAACAAAGGACAGTCCACTATTATTACAAAGCCTGTCAAGAGACAGCAGTGCATTTTCTGTCTTTCCTTATATCTCCTTTGATTGATTGATTGATTGATTGATTGATTGATTGATTGGTTTGTTTGTTTGTTTGTTTGTTTGTTTGTTTATTAATTAGATTTGTATGCCGCCCCTCTCCGAAGACTCGGGGAGGCTAACAACAATAAAGAAGACAATTTAACAATGATGATGTGCTTGTAGCAAAAATATGTTTAAAAAAAACTATTACAATGTTTAAATTAAAACAATTGCATCTATCAATTCTTGCACTATTTATACACAGTTCACAGTGATGAAAAATAGTTGAAAAAAGTAAATCTCAAAACCTTAGGGTTAAGCTATATTTAATAAAACCTATTTAGTATTACATAATGCATTAAACATTCTCAGTATTGTTTACAAAGCAAAAGCAGCTGCCTTTGAGTCTAACAGGCAGTGTTTGTCCGGCATCTGTCAGGTTGCTGGCCATTTTGAAGGCCAAAATAAAGGCAGTGGCCATTTTGGAGGCTACAGTGTAAGGGCAGTGGCCATTTTGTTACCATAGTAATTGAGGCCTACTAACTATTTTTTTAAAACCAAGGCCTGAAATCTTCCAACTATTCTCTTGCCTATTGTTGCTGGCTTGCCTGGCTTGCTGATCATTGCTGAGGCAAATAAACCATCAAAGCACTGCCCTACCAAGAAGGCAGTCCTTAGATCATCAACCAATGGTCCTGAGGCAGTGGCTGGGCCTTCGGGCTCCTTCAATCCTGGTGCTTCACACAAGCAGCACTCCAAAGCAACTGCAGTTCCCTCCAAGCTTCCCAAGGTCCCTATGAGGGATGACAACTGACAGAGCTCTGTGCGAGACTCCTGCTGTTCCATGCCAATGTGTACCCATTGGGAGGTGGGCTTCACCTCCTCAAGTGCTTCGCAAATGACCAGAGATCATTGAGATTCAGAATCAGCTGATGTGGTCTTGCTTGCTGCTTCTAAGTCTTCGTCCGTAGACAACCCCAATCTCTGGCTGACCGACAGAGATATCTGGGAGGTCTCCCCCACTCAGCAGCCTGCTGATGCTCCGGCCTCCAGAGCCTCTGCCATATTCATGCCCACTGCTGCAGGTATACATGACCTTTCCATTGCTGACCTGGACCCAGTGGTCCAGAACTTAATTGCCATGGCTATAGAAAGGGGCATTGCTTCTGGCCTACAACAATGTGCCAGGCCCGAAGTGACCTCCAGAGATCCTGGCATCTCTCCTGCCAGAGATCCTTACATTGACCGTGATCACCATTGCTACCAGCAGTGCTATGAAGATGAGGATCACTACCCACGTGAGCTGGAAGATGGCAAGTTGGACCTTGACCTTTCTGAAGATGTGGGCTTGCTCCCAGACACACACATCCTCCATCAGGACTTTTTCACCCCAGTTTATTCAAATCTATATTATTCAAAACCAAGAACATGGCCAACATGAATTCAGCATCTGCCACTTCCTCTGGAGACTCCATTGATCTCCTCTTTGAAGAAGCCACTTCAGAGGTGGAGGTGATCCCTGCCCGCTCCACCTCTGTTTGTTGAAGCCATCAAGAGACAGTGGCAGTCTCCAGCTTTGGGACCAGTACCAAATAACCTCGACAACGTCACCGACACTGTGCCAACATTTGCAGTTGCCACAGGTGAACGTGCAGTTTCAGTCTTATACACCTCTGCCCAGATGCCTGGGCAGAGGTATCAACCACTACCATGAATGTTTGCCCATGGAATGGGCCTGTAAAATCAATATGTATTCTTGACCATGGTGCCCTAGGCCTTTCCCATTTCTGAGCCAGGTCTTTGAGGGGTGCAGCCCTAGACACTTGACAAGCTATGCAGCCAGCCACCCACTCCTCTATCTGCTTGTCCAAGTTTGGCCACCAAACATAACTCCAGGACAGAGCCTTCATCCTGACCACCCCCCGGGTGACCCTCATAGCAACAGGGGAACAATGATGCAATTTTCCCACAATAGGCAACCCCCTTGCACTGAAATTTCATGTTATTTGACAAATACGGTTTAAGGCCTTTGTGACCATCTCCTCAACACCTAGTTCAAAACTGTCCAGAATAAAGGGTCCTTGGCTGAGCAGACAGTCACATTGGCAGAGGAAACCAGGCCAGAGTCCAGGCAGTCAATGAGGAGGACAGGGACAGCCAGAGTGGGGGCATCCACAAGCTCTGGTAGTGGGCAATGACTGAGGGCATCAGCATGCCCCATGGACTTGCCAGGTTGGTGGTTCGGCTTGTAGAAATAGACCACTAAAAAGATGGTCCATCTGGTGAAGTGGGATAAGTGTGGGGCGAACCCCAATGATAAACCCTAACAAGGGCTTGTGGTCAGTGACCAGCTCAAAGTCCCTGCCATAAAGGGGTGAAGGAAACCAGGAGGGGGAGAGAAGGAGTAAGAAGGTAGAAGGAGGAGATGGAGATAGAAGGAGGGGAGTGTAACGGAATGAAGGAAAACAGATTGATAAACAGGATAAAAATAGGTGCAAAGCAGGATATTGATTTTTGATTGATGGAATAATAATGTATAAATATGTATGTTATTACCATTTTAAGGTATAAGTGTTGACATAAAAATGGAAATTGTGGAGAAAAAAATACAAAAAGAAAAAAATTGGAGCTCAATTGTTATTGTAAATTGAGGATTACCTATAATTCTGTGAAGACAGGAGTGTTACTCTTTTGTTCTGAATGACTTAGGGTTTCTTGGAAGCAGCATTAACTTGTAGTTGCAGAAATGTATTTTTCTGGGAACTGAGTTTGTCTATCTATTCACAGTATCTGCTACTTCTAATTAATGTTTATAATTCTAATCTAGATATTAGAATTACAGGTACAGTGGAACCCCGACATAAGAGCTGCTCTACTTAAGAGCAACTCGAGATAAGAGCTGGGAGGGGAGAGATATTTTTGTTCTACTTACAAGCCCAAATTCGAGATACAAGCGCCAAGGAGCTGTCTCCTGAAGCCAAACGCTAACTTCTGCGTTCGGCTTCAGGAGACAGCTGCGAAGCGGCGCGCATGTTTTAAAAGGTTGCAGCCGGCCTGGGGGCTCGGGGGGGTGCTTGCAGCTTTCTTTCTTGCTCTTTTTCTTTCTCTCTTTTACCTTCCCTTCCTCTATTTCTTCTTTTCTTTCTCCTTCCCACCTTCTTCCCTCCCTCCCTCCCTCCCTTCACTCATTCCTCTTTTACTCTCCCCTTTCATAAGTTTCCTTGCTTCCTTCCTCTGTTCCTGTCCCTTCCCCCTTTCTTTCTTTCTTTCTTTCTTTCTTTCTTTCTTTCTTTCTTGCTTGCTTTCTTTCTTGCTCTTTTTCTTTCTCTCTTTTACCTTCCCTTCCTCTATTTCTTCTTTTCTTTCTCCTTCCCACCTTCTTCCCTCCCTCCCTCCCTTCACTCATTCCTCTCTTACTCTCCCCTTTCATAAGTTTCCTTGCTTCCTTCCTCTGTTCCTGTCCCTTCCCTCTTTCCTTCCTTCCTTCCCACCCTCCATCCATTCATTCACCCATTCCTCTCTTGATCGCTTAAAGCCGGTCCCTGGTGCAAAAAGGGTTGGGGACCTCTGTCCTACAGGATTGGGTGGCAGAGAAGTTGAACATATGTAAATTTAAAAGTTTAAGAAAGTTTACAAGTTAAGTGAAAGAAACTTCATTATTCATTTATATGTACATGTACATTTCTTCATTAAAAACATGTCTTTCTGCATAATTTAGACTAACTTTGTGAGTTTTTTGAGGGCTGGAACCAATTAAAATTATTTACATTAATTCCTATGGGGAAAAGTCGTTCGAGATAAGAGCTGCTCGACTTAAGAGCCCAGGTCCGGAACGAATTAAACTCGTATCTCGAGGTACCACTGTACTAGATATATCAGATATCACCTCCATATATCAAAAAGTAGGGGAAATATTTTAAAGCCAATGGTTCTCAACCTTTTTAATGCCGTGATCCCTTAATACAGTTCCTCATGTTGTGGTGACCCCCAAACATAAGTCTAGCACCAATTCTCCCAACAGAGCTTTAAGCTGATTGGCAGGAAGATCAGAGGGACACCCCACTGTAAACACCTGATTGGTCGGATTGTAAAAATATGTTCCAAGGCACCAGAATAGAAGCTTTAATTCCTAACACCATGGGATATTTGTCTTTTCCCATGGTCTTAGGCGACCCTTGTGAAATGGTCATTCAAACCTCAAGGGGGGCCCAATCCCCAGGTTGAGAATCACTGTTGTAGACTTTCCTCTTTGTGTTCTCCTGAAGCTGCTGGCATCATGTTTCATTTTTACTACCGATAAATACATGAAAATGTAATGTTTTCTTGGCAATATGGATGCCTTTCTTGTAAGCTTCTTTTTCAGTTTCCCTACCTAGTTTATAGGCCTGGGATATCTTGGTTTCCTTTCCAACCATCAATTAGCTCTGACTTTGTTTATCTTTTTAAGTTCACCAAGGCTATCTAGGTGGTGCTGCTATTTTATGGCTGCTTTCTTGTTACATTTTTCCCCATGCATGTAAAGTTTTGTTAGTTACCTCTAACAGAAGTGTCCCTACTTGACCCTTCTATGTTATGGGAGCAGACCACAGCCTTAGGGAGTGAATGGAAAATGTAATAATATCATGTATTGCTGTACTACTGTGCCTAACCATCTATTTCAATGCATCTTGCTAACTACTGGTGCCCTCTAGTGTAATATGTAGTACTTCCTAACCAACAAATTCAGTACCCAGAGAAGCAGAGATTACCACCAGGATTATCACCAGACAAACAATCCAGCA
Organism: Erythrolamprus reginae; assembly: GCF_031021105.1. Lineage (NCBI taxonomy): Eukaryota > Metazoa > Chordata > Lepidosauria > Squamata > Dipsadidae > Erythrolamprus > Erythrolamprus reginae. The sequence continues at coordinate 225,290,350 of NC_091951.1, read as the reverse complement.
GTAAACAACAACCTAATCAAGAAACTACGAAGAAGAAAACAACGCCCCCACCAACACTTTCAGAGCAAGCTAAACAGAACAAACTCCACTGCCTTCTAGCACTGAAGATGCTAGAAGATGCACTACCTAGTCAGATAACAAAATGTCTGCAATCAAACAACTAAGCTCAGACAGCATCAAGGACTATTTTGTGTGTTTTTTCACTGAAAGAATCGTCAAGAAAAACAAAATGCACAGGTACAGTCTATGTGGTACCTTGCTCAATAGTGGTGACTGTGAGAAGGATCTTGGTGTCCTAGTGGATGATCATTTAAATATGAGCCAGCAGTGTGCTGCAGCTGCCAAAAAAAGCCAACACAGTTCTAGGCTGTATAAACAGAGGGATAGAATTAAAATCATGTGAAGTGCGAATACCACTTTACAATGCTTTGATAAGGCCACACTTGGAATACTGCAACCAATTTTGGCCGCCATGATGTAAAAAAGATGTTGAGACTCTAGAACAACAGAGATGATTAGGGGTCTCGATAATAAAACATATAAAGAATGGTTGCTGGAACTGGATATGTCTAGTCTTATGAAGAGAAGGTCTAGGGGTGACATGATAGCAGTGTTCTGGTATCTCACAGGTTGCAACAAAGAAGTGGGAGTCAAACTATTCTCCAAAGCATCTGAGGGTAGAAGAAGAAGCTATAGGTGAACACCAATCAAGTAGAAAAGCAACTTAAAACTAAGGAGAAATTTCTCAACAGTTAGAATAATTAATCAGTGGAACAATGTGCCTCCAGAAATTGTAAATAGCAATAGCATTTAGACATTTACAGCCCTCTCTACACAGTTTACAGAGTCAGCATATTGTCCCCAACAATCTGGGTGCCCATTTTACCCACCTCGGAAGCAGGGACAGACTGCTCCCCCCCGGAAGGGGTGGCGCTGTTCTGGTAGCAGAAATGGAGCTGTGTGCGCAAGTCCAGCTGACTGGCGGTCAGGCACACATACCTGGTTCAAGATTTGCATGGGCAGAAGCAAAATGTTGGCAAAAAGTGCCAAAATCTCACAGTCGTGTGCATCTTCATGTGAGATTTCACTTCCTGTGCATGTGCAGGAAGCAAATCTTGCACTGGGAGCACGCACCTGACCCCTACCCAGGCAACCATGACCACCCCCCACCTGCCCACACACCCCACCTGCCTGGAGGTGTCCCATAAATGGAGATAAGTGGCCCTTCACTGTTCAGAAGGATGGAAGACTGAGTCAACCTTGAGCAGGTGAGATTTCAACTGCTGAACTGCAGCTAGCAGTCAGCTGAAGTAGCCTGCAGTATTGCACTCTAACCACTGGCTCTTTTGTAAATGTTCTAACACTGGAAGTTTTTAAAAAGAGATTGGATAACCATTTTTCTGAAGTGGTGTAAGGTATCCTGCCTATGCAGGGGATTGGACTTGAAGACCTCCAAGGTCCTTTCCAAATCCTATTCTATTCTAGTCTATTCTAGACTAGTCTAGTCTAGTCAACTCTACTCTACTCTACTCTACTCTAGTCCAGTTTAGTCCAATGTTCTTCCTTGGCAGTAACAGGTCGAGGAGCTTTAGTTGCCAATTTCTATGTATCAGGTAAAAGAATGGGCTTTAATAATTTGCTACAGCTAATTAAGCTACATGTATTAAATTATGCAATTTTACCACAGCTATGGTTTATATTTTTCTATAGACCATTAAACCATTATTAATACTTATGACTAATAATGGGGCAAATCTTCAAATTATAGAGTTGGAAAGAACCATGGGGATTATCTAATTCAATTTATTAAAATGGGACCATTAAACCATTCATAAGGATCCCACAGAGGCTTCTCCCTGCCTTTTCTGGCTCTGTTTCTTCCCAGGAGATTCCTAGAGAGGCCCCACGGAGGCTTCTCCCCACCTTTTCCAGCCCTGTTTCCTCCCAGGAGATTCCTAGAGAGGCCCCACAGAGGCTTCTCCCTGCCTTTTCCGGTTACAGTTTCGGAGGCTCAGGTTTGTGGAAAATGGTTCTTGAGAAGAGGCAAAAAAATCTTGAGCACCCAGTTCTTATCTAGAAAAGTTCATAAGTAGAGACGTTCTTAGGTAGAAGTACCACTGTATTTATATTTATTTATTACATACCTATATAAATACTAACATATAGATAGGAACTAGTTGTAGGAAAAAGAAGCATACATCTTTATGTTTTAATACAAAATAGATTCACAAATTATTATAAAACATATCACAAGACAATTCAAAGTTAATTTAATATTGTTTGCTAGAAAATTGGCTTCTTTTGCCAGAAAGTATTTTATCCAAAACATTATTCAAAAATGTAGATGAATTCACCCCTCTCTTTCATTTCTCTGAATTTATGTAAACATTTAAATTATCATTAATTTAAAAACTAATAGAGATCACAATGTACATAGCCTTTAGCAGAATGCCATTAAGCCAATTATACACATGCATACAGAAAGTGATATTCTCAACATCAACTTCTTCCTCTCTCTCTATCACTCTCCATTAACAAACATTGTGATAAAAGTACACTTTTCTGAACACTGAGAGAATATTTAGCTGTTTTTGAACAATTTGCTGAATTGTATAATGTTAGAATAAATTGAGTATTCTCTAAATGCATGCTGCATAACAATTTTCTCAGAAATGTACAGGATGCCTAAAATATCTCTGGCCTTAAGATAGCATTTATATAATTCCTTATTAAAGCCCTTATTAAGGCCAAAAAAACACTGCCCACTGTCTGAAGTTTGATCCTAATGGGGTTCAAGGTTGATTCTTTCTGAGATCAGTAAAATGAGGACTCAGATTGTTGGGGTTAATATGCTGACATTGCCCAGAAAGTGTTGTAAAGCACTTTGGACTGGTATATAAATCTAAGTGCTATTGTTATTTCTTCCGTTCCACTATTAAAGGAAAGAAAAGGTCATGTTGACTAGGTTTTCATGTAGCTACAGTAGATGTTCAGTATAAAGCAAACAGCCCTGCAGAGTCAAGGGAGATTTCTTAGTGTGGGGTATTTATTATTTTGTAGAGGGTGGGTGGAAAGTTTGGATATTTTTTTAAGTTCAGCTAGTTCAGAATAGGAACCAGAAATATGTACAGTGTCAGCTGATCAGCTCACTCTGCATACTTCTATCTATGTTCCATAATGTGTAAATCAGAGAAAAAATACTCTCCCAATAGCATTATAAACAAAAAGGTGGATAAGGTCAGGTCAAAACGCACTCTATACCTGGAATAATGTTTGCCTCGGTAATAATGGTGGGGTGTTGTTTTTCCACCTGAACATCCTTGGTTGACCCAAAGGCATTTTCCATGCTAAGCCTTTTAATATCACTGGTTTTATCTTGAGATACATCACTAGCTACTTTTACTCACCCCACCTTCCTCCACCCCCAATATGACCAATTACAAACCTACCATTGTAGGCCACCCAATTTTGTTGAAAGCAGTGTTTCTTAGATTTGTAGAACTTCCCCTCCCTCTCTTTCTCAGCCACAGACACTCCCACAGAGACCTGCAGACACAGATGCCCACCCACATTTTAAAGGAGACTCTGAATTTTCAAGCTACAAATATATTTATAGAAAAATGGAAGAATTAAGAACAGAACCACAAAGCAGTAGACCAGAGGGCAAGACAAGAAACAATCAGTGCAAACTAATCAAGGAGAGAAGCAACTTAGAACTAAGAAGAAATTTCCTGACAGTTAGAACAATTAATCAGTGGAACAACTTGCTTCCAGAAGTTATGAATGCTCCAACAATGGATATTTTTAAAAAGAGATTGGACAATCATCTGCCTGAAATAGTATAGGGCCGGATTAGAAGACCACCAAAGTCCCTTCCAATTCTATTCTGAATCGAACTTTACATGTGGAAATCAGTTTCCTCTGAACACCATTTTGGGTGGAGAGGTTGATAGTGCAGATATCATTGGTAGGGTTCAGTATATTTCTTCTGGCAAAAAAAAAATGTCTAAGGCACATTTTTACAAATGTAGAGACCATGAGTAGGAATGGACGCCATTCTTTCTTGAAATTTCAGATTACTTCCAATCATTTGAAATATTTCTTCACCCAGAGGGTTGTTGGTTTATGGAATTCACTTCCAGAAGAGGTCGTGACAGCTGTCAGTCTTGATAGCTTCAAGGCAGGATTAGACAGGTTCATGGATGCCAAGTGTATTGGTGGTTATTGAAACAGATGTCCATGTGCCGCCTCTATGTTGCTTGAGGCAGGCAGGATTCCCTTGAGTACCATTTGTTGGGGGTCAAGGGAAAGGGAGGGTTTTGCCTTCTCTTTCTACTCAAGATCCCCATGTACAATTGGTGGGCCACTGTGTGACACAGAATGCTGGACTCGATGGCCTTGGGCCTGATTCAGCATGGCTCTTCTTGTGTTCTTATGTTCTTATTTGCCCCAGATTTGATGAGTTCCTCTACAGCAGAGGTCTTCAATTAGGCTATTTTAAGACTTGTGAACCTCAACTCCCAGAATTCTCTTCAATTCTGAGAGTTGAAATCCACACGTCTTAAAGCTGCCAAGTTTGAAGACCTCTGCTCTACAGAGAGCAAAACATATTGGATGTTTCCAGTAACTAAGAAAAAAGGCAAGTTCAGGAACACTTCCCAGAGAGATTGAACATGTCACTAAAAGTTATCCCCCTGAAGCAATACTTGAGGTAACATTTACCCCACAAAGAAAGCCCATTTAAATAAGAACAGCAACATTTAGCAGGATGGCTTTGCACATCCTTATTGCATGATCCATTTCATGAGCAACCTGATTCTAGACTTGATCTAACAGAAGTTGCACATTGAGGTTTTTTAATTTATTGATTTATTGATTTATTGATTTATTGATTTATTGATTTATTGATTTATTGATTTATTGATTTATTGATTTATTGATTTATTGATTTATTGATTTATTGATTTATTGATTTATTGATTTATTGATTTATTGATTTATTGATTTATTGATTTATTGATTTATTGATTTATTGATTTATTGATTTATTGATTATTTATTTAGTCCAATACACAATAATACACAATGAAGGTTATAGAGGATATATTAGACAAGATATAGGAGATATAGGAGAGACTATAGGACAGGGGACGGAAGGCACTCTAGTGAGCTTATGTACGCCCCTTACTGACCTCTTACGAATCTGGAGAGGTCAACCGTGGATAGTCTAAGGGTAAAATATTGGGGGTTAGGGGATGATACTACGGAGTCCGGTAATGAGTTCCATGCTTCAACAACCCGATTACTAAAGTCATATTTTTTACAATCAAGTTTGGAGCGGTTAATGTTAAGCTTGAATCTGTTGTGTGCTCTTGTGTTGTTGTGGTTGAAGCTGAAGTAGTCTTTGACAGGCAGGACATTGCAACATATGATATTGTGGGCAATACTTAGATCATGTTTAAGGCGTTGTAGTTCTAAGCTTTCAAGACCCAGGATTGTAAGTCTAGTTTCGTAGGGTATTCTGTTTCGAGTGGAGGAATGAAGGGCTCTTCTTGTGAAGTATCTTTGAACATTTTCAAGGGTGTTAATGTCTGAGATGCGAAAACCAATGGCATTTGAGTATTTTCTCACTCAAATGCTTGATCTGGGTGAAATCATGTAGGCAACTGATACATGACAGAATTGTTAATATTTATTATAATATTCAATATTTGCTAACATCCCCCATGGAACGACAGAGAGAACTTACTTTCAGAACTACCACTCTGTGTTTCAGGGCCATTTTAGGGTGATTATTGCTTTAATCAAACCAGGGGAGTGGATATAGAAGACCAGCTCATGTTCTCCTTCCAGGTTGAATGAGCAAATGCCTGAGCATATCCCGTAAAACAGCATAGCTGTCTGGTGCACTGAAGCACAGAGCCATTAAAGAATGAAACTTTATCACTTTCTTCATCAGATCGCTGCCCGTATCAAGCTCATTAGCAGAAAGTGCCAGGAGACGGGCAAGGTAGGAGCTCATTCCCAGAAGGACCCTTGGGCGAGAAGGAGCAAGTGGAGGGAAGAAGGAAAGTGGAATGAAAGATCATAATCAGTGAGGTGGCTGTGCTCAGAATTGGCTCCTCATTGAACAGGAGGGAATCGGGCCAAGAAAGGGTCTTTTCCACTGTCCAGAGAAGGAGGGCAAAGGAAGGACAACATTGCTACAAATGAGCCACACACAAGCACCATTCACCTGATCTTCCTCTGCTGTTTGAGTGAGAAGGATAACTTAAGATGGAGCTCTTACCAATCAGATACTCGTATAGTGCAACTTTTGTGGAATGCATGAAAGCTCTGATTGTTATCGTTACTTGTGTGGGGGTATCATATCCCATTTATGGAGAAATTGCACAATTCCAGAATAATGTAAAATCTTGTGCTTCTATTTTTGTCTACATTGGTCAATCTTTTAATTTGCTATGCAGGCCTTTTTATGGACTGTTACATGCCAGATTGGCTCAAATTAAAGCTCATATGTATAATTTAATACTGGAGTTGATCAGATATACCTATATTGAGGCTTGGAAGAATGAGCAGCTGAAATTACTGAAGTATTCTATCTTCCATCAGCATAATATTTTATTGCATTGTAAGCCGTTCAGAGTTCCTTTTGATGGTGAGATGGACATAATATAAATTAAATAAGTAAGTAAACAAACAAACAAATAAATAAATAGTCTTGACATTACTGATGACAGTGGAGCATTGTTTTGACCCAGAAATTTCATCTCCCTTTCTATACTACTGTATAAGAGTGTCAACATTAAAAATTTGTATGAATTGCAACCACAGATTTTATCAGTGCATGGATAGTTGTCAGGTCAACAGCTTCCAGACGCAAGGAAATACTTGGGAAGGGGTCTCTCAGATAAGAAAATCTTCACAGTAATAATACAAATTAATTATCTCCTGCAATTAGTTCCCTTTTGCACCTATTTATTTCCTATGGGCCTTTACTCCCTTTATTTCCCTTGTGCCTTTACTCCCAAGTCGTCCTCTGCACCTTAATTGCCCCCTTCTCCTGACAGCTCTGCATATGTGCGCATTGGGAACAGGCTCCAGCTGTACTTCTGCCCCACTGATTTCTGACTCCAAAGGTACTTGATGACTGTTGGGCAGCCCCATCTCTGCCTCCGATGCAGAGCTCTCATCAGAGCCTTTCCCAGACTCCAGGATTGAGCTGCGTTCCTCCCCAACCTCCTCACTGTCGGAGTCTGCCACCAGCTCTGCTGGGCCACAACACTAGCAGCCCCAGCCATAAAAAATGTCATTATTATTATTATTATTATTATTATTATTATTATTATTATTTATTAGATTTGTATGCCGCCCCTCTCCGCAGACTCGGGGGGGCTCACAACAAAACAAAACAATTCATGACAAATCTAATAAGTATAATTTAAAATATTTTTAAAAACCCATTTACTAAGCAAACATACATACAAACATACCATGCATAAATTGTATATGCCCGGGGGAGATGTCTCAGTTCCCCCATGCCTGATGACAAAGGTGGGTTTTAAGGACCTTACGAAAGGCAAGGAGAGTAGGGGTAGTTCTAATCTCTGGGGGGAGCTGGTTCCAGAGAGTCGGGGCCGCCACAGAGAAGGCTCTTCCCCTGGGGCCCGCCAACCGACATTGTTTAGTTGATGGGACCCGGAGAAGCCCCACTCTGTGGGACCTAATCAGTCGCTGGGATTCGTGCAGCAGAAGGCAGTCTCGGAGATATTCTGGTCCGATGCCATGAAGAGCTTTAAAGGTCATAACCAACACTTTGAATTGTGACCGGAAATTGATCGGCAACCAATGCAGACTGCGGAGTGTTGGTGAAAGATGGGCATACCTAGGGAAGCCCATGACTGCTCTCGCAGCTGCATTCAGTCATACCCTGCTCTCTCAAGATCATGTCACTGCTTGTCAACGGGTTGGCTTTATGATCAGTTTTAGCATCCCACACTCATATGACTGCAATTCACATTCATTTGAACTCCCTTTCAAATGAATGGGTTCACTTAACAACTATAGCATTCATTTCACAACTACGGCATTCACTTAATGACCCTGCTGTTCACTTAATGGCCAACACAAATCATATTGGAAAGCTACTTCGTGTGAGTGCTTCGACCTATTGCCACAGTGACTTACAACTATAATTCTGGGCTCCATTATGGCTGTAAATCAAGGATCGCTATTCAAAAAATGTCCTTATCAGAGGTGAGAAGTATCTAGAAGGTGAAAGAGGACAAAACGTATCAGGACATTATTTGCAATTGACACCAAAGTTACCACCAAAATGTAGAGGAAGAACAGCACAAAATAATTACAAACTATGATGGATGCAACAGCCTGAAGCAATACAATTGTTTACATGTCACCAAGTGTACGGTGAGGTCTTTGCGTCCATTCTCCCTGAGGCAAGCAGTCCCTCACATTTCTTTGTGCCGCATATTATTGAAGAGTTATATACTCTACACTATTTTAGAGCCTGCCTTGAGCCTTTTATGCCTCACCAAGCATGTTGCCTTCGCCTTGTCTTCAAGAGAGAACTTGGCTTTCTCCAGGCCATTTCAACATTAATGGGTCCCTTAAAGAAGGTTGAGTGGCTGTTTGGTAGTCATGCTTCATTTATTTTATTTTGGAAATGTCCAATGTCCATAACCCTACTGAACACTCATCTAAATAATTATTTGAGGGACAAGAATGGTTATCCCTGAAATCATTATCTAGATTATCTGGAACTATCTTAAAATACAACCTAATAATACACACTCAAACCATAATTCAAGTATCTAATGAACAGAGATCTGCCCTGGTCAATACAAGTTTTAATGCCTCTCTTCCCTCCTCTTGCTATATCTAGATCACCTCCATGTGCTTATTTTCTTGAACATTTTCATATCTCAGGATACAGGGGGTTGTCCTTATTTCTTGTTGCCCTATTTCACTTAAATATTTTTTCCTGATTTTTAGATTGTTCCAAATCCTCTTTTTACATCTGTGTTTCAATTTGTTTAGTGCAATGGTGAAGGCATCAGGCTAGAAACCAGGGGGCCATGAATTTAGAATGGGACAACTTGCCACTGCCAACTTGCTGGAGCCAATTCACTATGGCCAACTCACCACGACCAACTTGAAATAGCCACCCAAGTCCCCAGAGAGGGGTGGCATAAAAGTCCAATTAATAATAAATAGCCAACTCACCATGGCCAACTCGCTGCAGGACAACTTGTCATGGCCAACTTGCTGTGGGACAACTCCCTGTAGGAAAATATAACAATTCTATCTAATTATTTAAAATAAATTTTAAAAACTATTTTAATTTTTGCCATTCACGTTTCATTCTATCCTTCCTTTTTTATTCTTTCTTTAATGATTCTATTCTACTATTTCTTTGATATTAGTGCAACTCTTGCCCCACAGTGAATTGTCCTGTGGCAAGCCAGCTGTGCTGAGTTGCCCCTCAACAAGTTGGCCACACGTATGCATCTCCTTGTGAGATTTCAGCTACTTTTTTAAATAAAGTTTTTTATTTTATTTTTCCCATCATGTTCATACAAATATCAATGCATATACCTTACATGTTTCTCAAAAGCATTCATAATTACATATTTCTTGTCTAATCTTTTGTTTTTATCTTTAATGATGCCCTTGTCTTATTAATAAATTATCAGTCTCTATTCAATTTTCTCCTTCCCACTCTCCTCCTATTCTCACTACCCCACCTCTCTACCTTCTTCTTCAAAGCAGCCGGCTTTGCTGGCCGGAGAAGTGAGTGATCCGGGACTGCGTGGCTTTGCGCCACTTCAAAAGTTTCTGCACGGGGGGTTCCTTATGGTTGCGCAGGCGCGCACCCGCGCAGCTTAGAGGTAACAGTGCCTAGCAGCCCATCCCTGGCTAGCATGACAAAGACACACAGAACGCTGTTACTTTCCCACCAAAGGTAGTCCCTATTTTTCTACTTGCATTTCTTACATGGCAGAAGCTGAGACAAGAAACAGGAGTTCATCCAGTTATGCAGCACTAGGGATTCGAACTGCTGAACTGCCGACCTTTCGATCAACAAGTTCAGCATCATAGCCAAGACCCTAACAAGAAAGAGTTAAACTTCTAACTATGGTTTACTTCTTCCATACAAATAGCTTTTTCCTCCTCAGATATAGTCTTTGCGAAATTGTGAACTCTGTTGACATTTCTTTTCATTTTAGTTGGGCCTTTTCCAGAACTGAGTGTAACATTCAGTGATTTGTTTGATAAAGCATAAGCAGCACTAATGGAATAGCTTTCAGGCAGTAATAAGTGCTTGGCTGATCAACAGCAAAAAATGCAAAGTTTAAAATGGATAGCAGGGGAAAAAGGTGATGGGGGCTTATATGCTTTTGAATTTGCTCCTGAATGATCACAAAATAGAGTGATCATCAAATCAAAACTTATTTAAAAGACCAACATATAACAACTATAAAAAGACATTCTAAAATTGCAAATTAGCAACTAACAATACATCATAAAAGGGAAGAAGCAGGTGGCTTCTGTGATATTGATAAGATCTTTGAAGCCTTCTTACAGATTTTTGAACAGTGATCACACAAGAAAAGAGTAAAGGCAATCAGAGTTATTAACAACTGGAGGCATCAAACTAGATCTCTCATTTTAATAAGCAGATAGATTCTGCTTCTGAGTTTGAACAGAAATAATTCTGGCTTTCATGTGGGATGTTATACATGTACTAAAGTTATTGCCTTAATACGTGGTGCCTCAAATCAAGCCAAAATAAATACCGGTAATCTTCAAGTAATAGAGTAGAATAGAATAGAATAGAATTCTTTATTGGCCAAGTGTGATTGGACACACAAGGAATTTGTCTTGGTGCATATGCTCTTAGTGTACATAAAAGAAAAAGGTTCATTTGTCAAGAATCATGTGGTACAACACTTAATGATTGTCATAGGGGTCAAATAAGCAATGAAGAAACAATATTAATAAAAATCTTAGGATACAAGCAACAAGTTACAGTCATACAGTCCTAAATTGGGGGGGGGGGGGTTGATAGGAATGATGAGAAAAAATTAGTAGAAATAGAAGTGCAAACTGAGTAAAAAGTTTGACAGTGTTAAGGGAATTATTTGTTTAGCAGAGTGATGGCATTCGGGGAAAAAACTGTTCTTGTGTCTAGTTGTCTTGATGTGCAGTACTCTGTAGTGACAATTTGAGGGTAGGAGTTGAAAGAATCTGAAATAAACAGAAAAAAGTAAAAATTTAATCTTAGAAAGTAAAAAAATAGTTAAGGGCCCAGATACAATTTGAATATTGATACTTTTAGAATAAGATTTTGAAATTAATTGTAATGTACAGTTTCTTTTGGAAAATAGACCCTGGTTTGGTTTTCTCAAGATATAACATAGATGAGCAATTTAATGATTTCCAAAACTGAATACCAGAGAAGACTAAAGATCTTAGTTAGGGAAAAGAAGCCTGTGAGATGGTACAAAAAGTTTAAGTCAATAAAAATACAGAAGGAGGCTTTTATTTATTTATTAGATTTTGAAAAAGGGAATCAGAGAATAGTAAAAACAATGTCAATACAGACGTCTGCTTTCATGGGTACATTCATGGGTACATTCAAAGGATGCTATTGAAAAATTGTCAATCATAGAACACATTTTATCTGACAAGATGACATCGAAAAGTGAAGACTATTGATAGACCAAGAGAATGTTTTAGAAAAAAAATGTTTCACTGGCTCTACAAAAGAAAATGGAGGAGATTATAAATTTTTAAAATAAAATGCAAATGAGAAATCAAGAGAGTGAACTGCATATTTTCCCCCTTTCTGGATTTACAAAGGCTGCATGTAAAAGCCTTGAAGAACTTTGTGCAATGGGACAAAGAAGAAATGAAAAGAAATCAAATCTTACAAAATATTTAAAGAGTAAGGGTTTTTAAAGGAAAGAATATAATGGTTTATTGATTCAAAATTAAATAAGATGTGTGGTTACTGCTGGCTACCTCTGATCTAAGTGATCTGTCAATAGAGGATAAATCATAAAGTAGTAATCAGAAACTAGGACTGGTTGAATAAAAATGAAATGACGCTGCTATTGGTAAGTCATCACTCTCTATGTGAAGGTAAACTTGAGTCTGCTGTCATAGTAGCTGTTCACTCCTTGGAGAGTAGATTGGCAAGTTCTGCCTGCAAGTCCTTTAATCTCTGAAGAACAAGGTCTTGTTCATTCCTAGGTAGATGTGCAAAATGGTTTCTGACCTGTTTCTACTCTCTAGTAGGATAGAGGAGTTAATGCATCCAAGCTTGAAGCAGTGGCTTTTCCTTCCCAAGGTCAGCCTCTCTGGGACAGAAGCCAGTTTCTTATCAGTATCTTTACCACCAAAGATATGCTTGGCAGAGGGCCCAGATTCAAAAGGCAGCAGCAGAGTCATATCTTTGAAAACCAGGTTAAAAGATATCTGAAAGGTATTCAAGTATTCTTCATTTTAATCAGGAGCGATATAATTAGGCAAGTGTTAAATTATGAAGATCCTATTGGCATCCTTATCACTTGGAAAGATATTCCATTGACTCGCAGTCCAGCTGGGAAACGGGGCTATGTAGCAGCAAAATCAAGGAAAGTGCTATTTTCTTGAAAGCCTCCCCTTTAGGAATATAATGCTATTGTTAATTGTAAGTATCAGTTGAATTGATTGTATAATACATTGTAAAGTTTTTGAGGTTGCTTCAAGATTCATCCCAAGACAGGTTCTCTGGTCTGGTAAAGAATCTTTTGAGAAATATTTTTTCTCTAATATTTTAAATGTGTGGTGGGGAATCCCATTTTTCACTGTTTATTTTTTAAATTATTCTGAACAAGATCTGCAACAATTAAACATTGATTTGCCATTAACATGCTCTGAGGGGGACTAATTGGCACAGGAGATATAGCTATTGTTATTTTGTAGTCCTTCTGTTTGCTGTCTTGACAAGGGAGATTCCTATAGAATGTAGTAGAGTAAGCAGTACGCTGACATGGCCTGGTTTCTCACAACATCTGCCCCTGCTTCTGAAATTGTCTCCCATCATGGGTGAGTCAAGGAACGGAAATGATTACTTAGAATCATAATGGCTGTTGTGTTTAGCTCTGGCCCAGCTCCTGCCCCAAGGACTGTGGATGTGGGGGAGACATCCACATGCTGCAGGCCTGTTTGCCCCCGGTGGAATCTGATGATGAAGGCTCCTCTGACCAAGAAGACATGAGTGACCGGTAGGAGGAGAGTGTGGCAGACAGCTCAGAAGGAGATCAATTATCTAGCTCCTCCTTGGATTCAGAACAAGAGTTAATGATACAGCCACGCATGCGGAGAGCGATGCATAGGCAACAACAACTGAGAGATTATTATTAAAGAAAATGAGGCCACCTGTGGTTGGGTGGGGCTGTGGTAATTAGTGGTAATGGGTTTGGCCATTGTGGAGGATTATCTGATCATTTGTTGTGTTTCATGACTGCTTTACTGACTTTGACTTTTTGTGTGCTGATTTTTCCCTGCTTTGAAACTAAACCAGAGCAAAGTGTGTTTCACTTTGTGAAAGAAGGACTTTGAGTTGACTCACAGCTGCAAGCTAAGTATCATAGGACTGATAAGGGACTTGTATAAATTACCAGTTTGTTTGGAGACGAGTGCTCTTTGCTATACCAAAAGAGGGCTTAGTTTAAGTGAATTTTCATTATAAAGAACATTGTTTTGAATGTTCAAACGTGTGTGTGTCTGAAATTTGTACCTGTGAATTTTTGGGAGGATTCTACCAGAGAGCCCGACACAACAATGGCGAACCTATGACATGTGTGCTACAGGTGGTACATGGAGCCATATCCGAGAACACATGAGGTGTTGCCCTATGTCAGCTCCAGCACACATGTGCTCACTGGCCAGCTGATTTTCGGCATTCCAGAGGGTGGGGAGATGTCATTTTTGCCCTCCACAGGCTTCAGGAAAGCCTCCAGAGCCCACGGATGGCAGAAAAACAGACCCAACAGGTCTACCAGAAGTTTGGAAGTGATGCACAGGATTGTGTAAGCATGTGCTGTAGGGAGGTCATTGCATTAGGGGTATGCACTATTGCACTTATACACACCCTTTTGGCACCCAAGCAAAAAAAAAAATGGTTCGCCATTACTGACATAGAATAGATACATCTGTAAGACTTTTTGGTATGCAGTCAGGTTCATGGATCAAGTCATCAATTCTTAGCTGCTTCGAGGATTTTCTTGGACTTTTATGTCCCACATTTGATCAAGTCCTCTTCTTCTTTCTCCTCATTAAGATTAAGAGAAGGTACTCAGATGAAAGAAAACCAAACAAAGTTGGACGCACATAAATTAATAAGATAAAAATTGGGAATTAAAAACTGAAAGTTAAAAAAGTGAGTTAAAGGAGGAGCTAAAAGAAATACTGTATTTTCCGGCGTATAAGACAACTTTTTAACCCCTGAAAATCTTTTCCAAAGTGGGGGGTCGTCTTATACGCCGGATATAGGACAGTGGCGCCGATATTTGCGATGGCTGGGAGGGGCGAGAACACCGCCTCCCAGCTGGGCGAGCCTGAGCGGAGCGCAGGCTCGCCCACATGCTGCCTTTGGCAGCACAAGCGTGCCTGTCCGGCCGGGGAAGAATCGCCCCGGCCGGACATCAGTTTCAGCTGGGGGGGGCGAGAACACCGCCTCCCAGCTGGGCGCGGCTGCGCAGAGTGCAGGCTCACCCACACGCGACATGTCTAGCCGCCGCCGTCTGTGCCTCGGTTCCGTAGCTCCGCCTCACAGCTGATCACCCTGCTGCCGCTGCTGAGAGAAAAAGAGAGGGAGAGAGGGGGGGAGAGAAAGAGATAGCAAGAGAGGGAGAGAGAGGGGGGATAGCAACAGAGGGAGAAAGAGAAGGAGAGAGAGAGAAAGAGAGAGGGAGAGGGGGCAGAAAGAGAAAGAAAGAGATAGCAAGAGAGGGAGAGAGAGAAAGAGAGAGGGGGAGAGGGGGAGAGAAAGAGATAGCAAGAGAGGGAGAGAGAAAGAGAGGGAGAGGGGGGAGAGAAAGAGATAGCAAGAGAGGGAGACAGGGGTTTAGCAAGAGAGGGACAGAGAGAAAGAGAGGGGGGATAGCAACAGAGGGAGAGAGAGAAAGAGAGAGGGAGAGAGGGGGGAAAGAAAGAGAGAAAGAGATAACAAGAGAGGGAGAGAGAGAAAGAGAGAAAGAGATAACAAGAGAGGGAGAGAGAGAAAGAGAGAGGGAGAGAAAGAGATGGCAAGAGAGGGAGAGAGAGAGGGAGAGAGGGGAGACAGAAAGAGAGAGAAAGAGATAGTAAGAGAAGGAGAGAGAGGGGGAGAGAAAGAGAGAAAGCAAAAAAAAGAGAGAAAGAGAGATAGCAAGAGAGAAAGAGAGGGAGAGAGAGGGAGAGAGAGAAAGACTTTGATCATTTCCCCAGGTATTTTTGTACCTACTTGACCAACATTATTAGTGGTTGCAAAATTGAATGTATGAACTTGTTCATTTCAATAAAAAGAGCCAGGGAAATGATTGAATGTTAAACTGGATGCATTTATTTCTGCCTTTGTATTGGTTCTTATGTTTAACCATTGAAAATGTACTTTTCCTCCAAAAAGAATCATCTTTCCATATTTCTTAGGCAACATTTTAAAATAACTTTAAAGCTGAGGTCATATTATTCACCCTGCTCTGTATCATAGCACACTGCACAGTACTGAAAATTGGCAGGGTCACTAATTAAACCCGACAAGTTAAAATCTGTTTAAGTGACATTGCAAGAGGATAAAGACAGAAAGTGCGGAAAGAGGAAAAAATGGATGGGCTGTTTGGATTGCCATATCATGATATCACATACAGATTCTCATTCCATAATAGATTCTCACATAGGTGTCAGCATGCTGCATGTTAGACTGAAAGATACCTACAGAATAGATGGTAGGAGAAAGAAAAATAGCCAGGTTCACCTTTTTGTGTTGACAAATTATGATGAGTTATAATAATAAACTTAATTGTGGTGAGGAGAAATATGAGATGCAGACAAGACAGATAGACAGAGACATATGGAGAGATAGACAGAAGAGTGCTCCCACTTGGCTCTCTCTCTCTAAATAATTCATTCACAATTTTAACAATAAGATCTTCATCATTAGTAATTAAAATATTGTGTTATCATGTTCAGAAATGATTTTTTTCTCAATGCAAGTACATCATAGACCTAGACTCAGTTTTTGACAGTCAGAAGAGGGGTGGTCTTATACGGCGAGTATATCTCAAATTCTATATTTTAACTGGAAAAGTTAGGGGGTCGTCTTATACACCCAGTCGTCTTATACGCCGGAAAATACGGTACATTAACATTTTTTAAAATGTTGGAGTTTAGAGTGATTTAATAACAGGATACAGAGTTGGAAGGGATCAATGTTGGGTTTTAAAATGATTTTACTACCGGTTTGTGCACAGGCTTGCACACACGACACTTCTGTGCATTTGCAAAAGCATCCCGGGTGGGTGGGTGGAGTTTCCCACCACCGGCACTATCGGTTCTGAGAACTGGTCCAAACCAGGAGCAACCCACTGCTGGAAGGGACCTTAGAACTCTTGTAGTGCAACCCCCTATTCAACTGCCATTCCAGGCAAGTGGCTGTCCAGTCTCTTCTTAAAAGCCTCCAGTGATGAAGCATCCAAAGCTTCCGAAGGCAAGCCATTCTTCTGCTTAATTGTTCTGTTAATAAATTTCTCCTTAGTTTTAGGTTGCTTCTCTCGTAGCCCACTGCGTTCAGCCCACTGCTGATCCCATTCTCTTCTGTTGGCTAAAGCAGCCCACAATGCAAAAAGAAATTATAATTGTTTCAACCTTAACGTACCTTTAAAGCAAATGGCTTCTTATAAAATTTTATATCTGAATGAAAGTCAAATGGCTGTGTTTATGAAGTTCAACAATATTTCAAACATTGTTGTATAGTAAGGCCGTTGATCGTTGCCCACTTTAAAACCACTGCCCTCTATTTTACCTGACTGACCCTTCTGAGAAATCTGATACTGATATTTCACAATATTCCTTTGGTGAAGTCGTCTGCGGAGTTCACTTTCCTGAAAATCTTGCTCCGGGAGACCAAAAATTGTTTTGCTTCTGTTTCATTCCAAAGATGACAGAACCAAATAGGTAAAGATGATTTGGAAACTCAGAGGTCAGCTAGTTCTTAACACTGTCAGACTATTCTACCATATCACTGGACAACATCTCCAAAAGCCCAAGCCAAAGATGTGAGAAAATAACATTTTATTTATTCATTCAGTCATTCACTTACTTGCTGGGACTTACATGGGACATATAAAATCATCCAAGAGGGATTCTGAGCAGCTTTTCAGTAAGAAGATTAAAATAGTAAAATAAGATACTAATAAAGAACAATAATAAAAACAAACAAAACCACGAGCCACGACCAGAGCCCCAGAGAAATAATAAATATCCAAGCACAACCCAATATTTACCATATTCAGAGTATTAATTTCTTTCTATACCTTTCCTAACTATAAAAGCAATCCCATTCCATCTTTGTTTACATATCCTGAATAAGAAATACTGTGATCTTGCAATTGAAATTGTCCAATCCCAGTCCATCTCAATTTGTTAGTGCCCTAAGCTTTCAATTTGTAGTTGTTTCATTTCAACTTTTTACAATGTTGATCTTTTCCATGTTCACACTTATTATTTTTATGTTTATATTATTATGTTTATACTGTAATTCTGTCTTTCCAGGTTCTGATTTTCTTTTCCAGTATTAGCAACTAGGTACTCCAAATGATTTAATCAGGTTACATCATAAACAACATTACTACTTATTTCTCGATAATACGTGGAGTGTCATTTGACCTGAAGAGCCCAGAACTATGTCAATCATTTTCTATTTTCTATCCATGTAGTTTTCTTGAAAAATAAAATACAGTAGTGGTTCCTCAATGCCTTCTCCTGGGCTGTATCAATGATGTTTTTGCCATTGTCTCTAAAGTGATTGCTTGCCTCCAGCAATTTCCTATATTGCTGCCTATTTGCTGGGAAGACCTTCACACTTTGAATGACCTTGCTGAGACTCAGGACATACACCCCCAATATTCTTTGTTCACCCCTCCTAGGAACACACACAACACCATGGTGAGGAAGCACTGCATGACCTGGGACCACACCCTGAGTCTACGGAGAGAGGCGGCATACAAATCTAATATATTATTATTATTATTATTATTATTATTATTATTATTATTATTATATTATTATTATATTATTATTATTTTATTATTTATTATTATTATTATTATTATTATTTTATTATATTATTATTATTATTTATTATTATTATTATTATTATTATTATTATTATTATTATTATGTCAATACAACACAGCAAACGAGATCACTATGCTGGATTTGGTATTTCATCACCAGTCGGGCGCTTCCCAAGCACCTAGGACTGCGTGATGTAGCGGCGAATTATGTTTGCTGATCCCAGTAAAGTGGCCTTTTGCAATTGACAGATGGAGATTTTGTCAATTCCGATGGTTTTCAAATGTCCACTGAGATCCTTTGGCACTGCGCCCAGCGTGTCAAGTACCACTGGGACCACTTTCACGGGCTTATGCCAGAGTCATTGCAGCTCGATTTTTAGATCTTCGTATTTCACTAATTTCTCTAGCTGCTTCTCCTCAATTCTGCTGTCTCCTGGGATTGTGATGTCGATGATCCATACTTTCTTTTTCTCCACAATCAGGATGTCTGGTGTGTTATGCTTCAGAATTCGGTCAGTCTGAAGTCGGAAGTCCCACAGTAGTTTTGCTTGCTCATTTTCGACCACTTTTTCGGGCTTGATTGAAGGTCAAAATGCTCAGTAATATACAAATACCTTCCTCTTCATTTTTTTCCCTACCAAAAATGTTTCTTCAAGCTACTATTTGTCAATGTAGTTCAGGGCAGTGGTGTCCAACCCTTCCGGCTCAGCTGATCAGTGGAGGTGGCATGCCAGTGATGGTGGGGAAAAAGATGATTTTGCACAAGCGTGCACACACCACTTTCACAAATGCATCTTGGCACATACATGCACGGACACACTCACCACTTCAACGTCCCAATTCAGAATGGGCTGAGACCTAGCACCGGCTCACATAAAGTGAGGTGGGGACCCCTAAACCACGATGCCATATTTGGGCTGTAAAAATCCAGGTGAACACTAGATGGCAGGGAAATATTACCTTCTCTTTTTTTTTGCACATTAGAATGCTGCATGAAACTTCAGAATCATTTTAATCAAGAGAGCCTTCCTTCCTTAACCCTAATCCCAACCCACCAGTACAATTCACCAGCAATTAGTATGCAGTAGTACTCTCCCAGTACTTTCCTAAGATTCTCTAATAAGTTATGAATATCTTGTAGGGGGCTATTGAGTCACACAAACCCAAAGAGTTTGTGATTCTGAATATTAAAATGCACATTATAAGAATAGAAATTTTAAAACACCTGCATAGAAGAATTCTTTTGAATTCTGATCACATTCTGCACCTTAAGAGTTTTAAAACTTAGAACCGTTGGAAGATGAAATGTTTGTCAAGGGTACGCCACTAAAACTTCTACAGCAGGCGTACAGAGCAGAATTATAATTTAAAATTTAAAATTCATTGACCTCTGCTAATTCTCCCAATCCAGCATACAGTACTTTCCAAGCTGTGATTACTGTGCCATATCGCCATCTGGTGGCCATGTGGGAGAATAAATTCTATTTAAAAAAATTTTTTAAACCCATTGAGCACAGGGAAATTCCCTCTACAAATCCTGTTGAAAGGAAACATTTACAGTAGTCCCTCGCTATATCGCGCTTCACCTGCCGCGGCTTCACTTCATCGCGGGTTTTGAAGTCAGCTTCATTTGAATGATTTTACCACACAAACAAGCGCTAGAATCCCCCAGCGGGACTCCCAAATGATGAGCGGGGCGGGGACTGAGCTCCGGCGGAGGCCCGTCCCCTCGTTCAATCCCCCTCGTCAGTGCCGAAAGGAAAAAAAAGAAAGGAACGCGACGTGGCGGGGATTTCCAGACTGGGCTCGAGGGCGGAAGAGAGAGAGAGAAAAAAAAGAAACAGCCGGGGCAGCTCACCAGGGACTTTACAGCCGGGGCAAGGCAAAAAACACAACATTTGGCCGAACTGCTGCAAAGAACAGAGTAAGTAGTAGTGGGGGGGAAAGGTTAGCCGGCCGTTGCTCGCCTCCAGGCATCCGGAGCTGGTGGGAAGGAGGATAAATTCCCCATCGCGGATTTCACCTATCGCGGCAAGGTCTGGAACGTAACTCCCGCGATAGGTGAGGGATTACTGTATTGCTACCTAGTTCACACTATAAGCTGGCATTTCTACAGGAATGAAATGGAATTACTTGGGTAGGTAAAGTAACAGAACATGAACAGCAGAATGATTATGTTTAAATTATGACTAGTGATGGGCGAACCGAACTGGCACAATTCGGGTCCGTACCGAATTTTGCGGTGTTCAGTATGCCGAACACGAACCCAAATTTTTTTCAAACTTTGGGCAAAGTTCGGGGTCGTGTTCGGCGTTCGGAGCTTTGACGTCACCGGCAGGTTGCTAAGGACGCCAAGCTGATCACTTCCTGGATTCCATGGAATCCAGGAAGTGATCATCTTGGCATCCTTAACAACCTGCCGGTGACGTCAAAACTCCGCCCCCGGAATCTCTTCATGGGAGGGATTCCCCAGATCCTTCAAAGGGAGGTCTTCACGTAAAAATAAACATTGTTATTTTTACAAAAAAGGACACCGCAGCAGCACTGCAAGCAAAGGGCGGTCCTTTCACATAAAAATAAACATTCCATGGAATCCAGGAAGTGATCACCTTGGCGTCCTTAGCAACCTGCCGGTGACGTTAAAGCTCTGCCCCTGGAATCTCTTCGTGGGAGGGATTCCCCGTTCGGGTTTGAGTTTGGGTTCTGTTCGGGTTCGGATGAATTTTGCGTAAAATTCGTCCGAACTTGCCGAACTCGAACACCGTTGAGTTCGCCCATCACTAATTATGACTAAAAAGAGCACATTCTAAGTTGGGAGAATTCATACCTTTACCTAGTTATACAAGTAGTTATCAACTTATGACGAAAAACTGAGTCCAAAATTTCTGTTATTATTTCTGTTGTTTTTATTATTTTTCTTGCCACAGGTTTTAAGTGAATCACTGCAGTTTAGATGAAAACAACCCAGTTGTTAAGTGGATCTGGCTTCCCTATTGACTTTGCTTGTCAGAAGGTCAAGCATAAGGTGATCACATGACCTTGGGCCACAGCAGTGGTCAAAAATATGAATCAGTTGCCAAGCATTTGAATTTTGATCACAGGATCATGGGGAAAAACAGGTCACAACTGTGAAAAACAGTCTTGCGTCACATTTTTCAATGCCATTGTAACTTTGAACCAAAGATGAAATCCAGCAGGTTCTGACAAGTTCTGGAGAAACGGTGGGAGAAATTGTGAGTAGTTCAGAGAACTGGCAAATACCACCTCTGGCTAGACCCAGAGTGGGGTGGGAATGGAGATTTTGCACTATCCTTCCCCCAGGAACCAGTAGGGGGGAAAATTGAATTTCACCCCTGTTTGAACAGTAACTAAATGCATTGTTGTAAGTAGAGAGCTCCTGTATGTACTTAGTTATATTTCCAGATCTTATGTGAATTTACTAACTATGAAATTTTACAATGTCAATCCAACAAGTGATGGTGAAGGTAAATAGGAAAACGCCTGGTTTTCTAAGATTAAACATTTTTTGTAGCCACACACCTGAAATAGAACTGGTATAAAATTCAGCCTAGTCAATTAGCTGAGGGGGGGGTTGGGGGGGTTGCTAACATACAGGACATCTGTTGTAGATTTCTTGGGAGGCTGTAGGTCACTCCCACTCTGAAATCAACTTCCAGATAAAATTGTGGTAGAAGACTTTTATAGCCCTTTAAAATAAATTGTAAAATTACTCTTATGCCTTTTTGGTTCAAGTTCTAGTCCTGTAAGGAAAAGTGCAGACAGACTTGGGGACAGAGTTAAACATTGTTGCATTCCCACGCATGCCCATTCCCGTTGCACCAAATTGATGCCAGAGAAGGGTCCTATCTCTCCTGAATTCCATGGACCCTTAACTGGCCTCAATTTGGTGTTGATCGTTACTTAACAATAGCATTTAGATTTATATACCACCTCACAGTGCTTTACAGCCCTCTCTAAGCAGTTTACAGAAAGTCAGCCTATTGCCCCCAACAATCTGGGTCCTCATTTTACCGCCCTTGGAAGGATGGAAGGCTGAGTCAACTTTGAGCCTACTGAGATTCGATCTGCCAAACTGCTGGCAGCCGATGATCAGCAGAAGTAGCTTGCAGTACTGCACTCTAACCATTGTGCCATTGAGGCTCTTGACCATATTATTCTGTATAGGCTCGAATAAATATTCTATAGTGCAATCTAATGGATGGTCTTGATTCTTGGTACCTGACAAGTCCATCTCAATTTTTCCACTCAAAGACACTTTCCTTATTATTGTTATTATTATTATTCCATTTTTTTCCTCCCTACTGTCTGATGAGATGCAGAAGAGAGTATGAACTAGTATGAGGTCACAAAAGCCTGGTGATGTCACAGGCCCATTTCAGAAGTGAGAGACCTGATTCAGTCCTTCACTCACTCAAGGGAGTCATGAGGAGCAGAGGCTCCCATCAAATGGTAAAGGTGGAGAAGGGGTGACCTAATCCCAATGGTGTCCCTGGGGTGTACCATCTGCCTGTTGGCTGCGCTCTTTACAACACACCTCCTTGTTTACTCTGATGGCTTCAGAGCTGCCTTTCAAGCAACCACTAACAAATGGCAGGAAAAAAGTAAGTGATATGCTAAGAGGTTTGGGAATTGAATCCTGAGATAAAAAGAAGAAAAGCATTAGACGTAGACATCCAGTCATCCAAAGGATGATCAAAGAAGTTATCCCTACTGCTATCTCTCAAAGCAGACACTAAGTATTACAGTGGTGCCTCGATACTCTTCATTAATTGGTTCCAGGAATTCTGATGAATGCTAAAAATGGCAAGTATCAAACAAACCACTCGACTTAACAAGTGACCCTTTGTTTTGACTGGAAATGGTAGCGGGTCATGAGGCAGCCAATACCAACAAGTTCTAGCTTGCACATTGAGAACCAAACTATGAATACCAGGGCAAAATTTTTGCATCGAAATACGTTGAGTAACAAATTCAATGAGTTTTAAAGCAGTCAAGTGCAGAGGTATCAGAGTTACAAATGCTTCAAAAATTATTCAGAGGCAGTTCCAGCCCAACATACAACTCGACATATAACAGCATGATCTTGGAAAAAGGTGTCACTGCTTTAAGAAATCAACTTAAAATTATGGCCTTTACTGCCATAACATTTTTTTCAAGATTGCAAAACAATCTGAAAAACATTGAATGGTCTTAAAAATAGCAGTGGGGTGAAGTCTTCAGAAAAGGGCTGAAATTCATTTTCAGGTTAATTTTTAAAGCACAATACAGTGATACCTCGTCTTACAAATGCCTCGTCATACAAACTTTTCGAGATACAAGCCCAGGGTTTAAGATTTTTTTGCCTCTTCTTACAAATTATTTTCACCTTACAAACCCACAGCCGCCGCTGGGATGCCCTGCCTCGGGACTTCCATTGCCAGCAAAGCACCTGTTTTTGCGCTGCTGGGATTCCCCTGAGGCTCCCCTCCATGGGGAACTCCATCTCTCTGTGTTTTTGTGATGTTGCAGGGGAATCCCAGCAGCGCAAAAACGAGCACTTCGCTGGCAACGGAAGTCCGGAGGTGGGGTTTCCCATGGAGGGGAGCCTCAGGAGAATCCCAGCAGCACAAAAACGGGCGCTTCAGCTGGCAAAATCGGTGAATTTTGGCCTTGTACACATTAATCGCTTTTCCACTGATTCCTATGGAAAACATTGTTTCGTCTTATAAACTTTTCACCTTAAGAACCTCATCCCGGAACCAATTAAGTTTGTAAGACAAGGTTTCACTGTACTCTCCTAATTTTATTTAGAAAAGAGTCAATCCTAAATTCAAGATGACCACTCCCTAAAATAAAGATTAGGCAGGGAAAATTATAAACAGATAAAATGGTGTAGTCCCATCATGCACATGCACATCCAGCCGAAATGGCCCCTACATTTTTTCTTCTCATCAGTAGGTACCTACTTGGGTCATATAACCTGCCACATCCTGTGTATCTTCCAGAATATGTGGCCATATATGTATATATCTTCCAGAATCCAAAGAGGCAGAACCAAGAAAGTAAACACATTAACAACCAAGCACTGATTAAAATTAATTGCTTATAAAATGAGATATACCCCTCTATATATCAACCAATTTTGTCTTACATTAAGCCATTTAAACAGATGGAAATATAAAAGTATAATTTCAGCAGAGCTTGGTACTAGAGAAAGGGTTAAATTCAACAGGCAACAACTTTTTCCCAAGCAACAGCTGATGGATGCCTTCGAACAGGGAGATGCCTCTTGCCCATTCCTTTGGTTTCAATAGTGTCTTATGGCAGGGGTCCCCAACCCTTAGGCTACAGCAGAGGTGGCATTCACTGTGAGTGCCTGGCAGAGGCGGCACTTATGGGCCAGGCCAGCGACCCCCAAACATCAGCTTGATTAAGCTGGTCTGGCCCCGTGTCAAAAGAGGGCCCTAACCATGGCAGCCTATGCAGACATTCCCCCGCTCCTAGTGGGTTGCCTCGGGGTTCTCCAAATCAGAAGGCACAGACATGAATTTGTTCATGGTGAGACAACCCTGACTAAGGTCAGGGGAGCTCCTTTTATTATAAACAGACATCTAGAGGATAGGATACATGTGACAAGCCAGGTCCAATACAAAATGATTGCACAATACTGCAGCAAAGTTCATCCAATTGGAAAGGTACAACACTACAGGTGAGTGAGTGAGGAATTTGCTGAACCATGCCTTTTGTGGAATGTGCTTAGGGAAGAAAAGACATGGGGGTTTGGACTTTAGCATAGGTTAAACCTGAGTACGGCCCTTCAGCTATACACAGGTATTTCCATCTGCTGAAAGTCAAACAGGGGACAACACATACGTGTCTTACAGCAGTAGCCTGGACACTGTGTTGCAACAAGCCTATGCCTGCCTAGCCGAAAGCAGGCTCCACTGAGTCAAAGTGTGACTTATTCCCAGGTAAGTTGGTAGAGCAGCCTTCCCTAGCCAATAGTTTGCTTACAGCTTATAACAAGTAAAATAATAAATATTACTACTGAAATTCCATTGGGACCCACATTGGAGAGTTGGGGTGTGTGTCGCGAAATGTCTACTTCTTCCTGGGTGGTGGGGGAGGATAAAAGAAAATAATTGAGAAGCATTGCATTAACAGAATCTTGCAAGTCTGAAAGTACATCTCCTCTGTTCTTTATAGTCCAGGGACCTAAGAATGGTCTCTTCTGAGAGGTTTGCTATGTCCCCGGTCCTTCTGAGGGTTCAGTTGCCTTTTGACTAATCACAGGTGACTCCCACATACCATTACAGGCTCTATCTCTTCACTAGTGATGGGCGAACCCAACGGTGTTCAGGTTCGGCAAGTTCAGAAGAATTTTATGCAAAATTCGGCCGAACCCGAACCGAACCCGAACTCGAACGGGGAATCCCTCCCACGAAGAGATTCCGTGGGCGGAGCTTTGACATCACCAGCAGGTTGCTAAGGACGCCAAGGTGATCACTTCCTGGATTCCATTAACATTGTTAATAAACATTGTTATTTTTATGAAAAAGGACACCGCAGCGGCACTGCAAGCAAAGGGCGGTCCTTTCACATAAAAATAAACAAGTTTATTTTTACATGAAAGGACCGCCCTTTGCTTGTAGCGTCCTACAAGCTGCGGCGTCCTTTTTCATAAAAATAACAATGTTTATTTTTATGTGAAGACCTCCCTTTGAAGGAGCTGGGGAATCCCTCCCACGAAGAGATTCTGGGGGCAGAGCTTCAATGTCACCGGCAGGTTGCTAAGGATGCCAAGGTGATCACTTGATCAGGTGATTCCATGGAATCCAGGAAGTAATCACCTTGGCATCCCTAGCAACCTGCCGGTGACGTCAAAGCTCCGAATGCTGAACATGACCCCAAACTTTGCCTGAAGTTTGGAAAAATTTTGCGTTCGTGTTCGGCATACCGAACACCACAAAATTCGGTACAGACCCGAATTGTGCGGGTTCGGTTCGCCCATCACTACTCTTCACCAATAAGATTCAACTGTTATGCCAGTAGTATGGTATCAAGGAAGCACAAGGGGAGAGAATGCAATGTTTCTTCTGCAGGAGCAAAATGCCTTGGGCCAGCCTTGGTATTGTTTAATTAATAGTTATTTTCATTATTATTTAAAGACAAGCCCACATGAATTACAAGTAGGAAGCTTCTTCTCCAAGCCTAGGGACAAAATATAATTGGAGAAGTTCCAGGGACAGAAAGCATGGGAAAGTAGTGTTTCAGTGTCTTAGAAGGTGATTAAGAATGATTTAAAGGCAACGTATTAATTTTCCTAGTTCGTTCTTTTCATTCACATTGGAATAGAAAACACTGCTTTAAGTTTAAGGCAGTTTCCTTTATTGGTGTGTAATGTGATTTCTTAATTTTTTTTTATTTCTCATACATAAATTCATAAATATACAGTTTCATAACCATTTTAATAATACACCTTATTCTTTAACATTCATATGAATTCATTTCTTATTCTAAAATTAAAAAATATGTGTTTGGGGTTGCTCTTCTGCCATCCCATACCACCTTGTTTCACAACAACCCTTCTTTTCCTTCTTTCTTGTTTTCTTTCTTTCTGTCCATTCTTCCTTTCTTCTCTCCTTCCCCTTCTTTCCTTCCCCTTTCTTTCCCCCATATCTCCCCTTTCCCTCCCTTTCTCCTACTGTTATCTCCCCTCCATTTTTTCTCTCCTCTCCTTTTCCCTTTCTTCTTTCCTCCTCTTTCCTTTCCTCTCTTCTCTCCCCTTCTTTCCCTCTGCTCCATTCTCCCTTCCCTCTTTCTGGTGTTGCTTTTGCATATTTTCAGTTTTACTTTCAGGATGGTGTTGAAACAACCCCGATTCTCTATTTATTTAAACATTTTCCTTCTCAATTTCTTTTCTTATTGTAATCATTTTAATAATTATACATAAAAATTCATAAATGTACTGTATATTTGTATGTTAACACTTTTCTATTCCCCCCTCCTTTCCTTTTGTACTGTGTTGCCTGAGTTTCTATTTCCTTTTTGTCTTTTCTCTCATTCACTCTTTATCCTATCTAAACAACTAGGATGTATCCTGTTATTCATATTCCTTTTCTAACCAATCATAAAATCATCCCTATGTCTTGAAATATACCGATTCCACTTTATCTTTTATTCTTAATGTTAACCTGTTCATTTCTGCACAATCTAAAATTTTCTTTATCATCTCTCCCTCTGAAGGGATTTTTTTCTGCTCTCCAATTTTGTACAAATACTATTCTCATCACTATTATTATGTGAATAGTCAGATATGTATATTTCTCTGGTAAAATGCATAATAAAAATGCCTCTGACCTTAACTCCATATGTTGGTATAACATTTTCTCTAACCATGTTTCTATTTTAATTCCTTGATTTTGTACATGTCCACCACATATGATAATATGATCCTGGTGTTTGATAGGGAACTTAAAGTGGGGGTTTCCTATTACAATGTGAATGAAATCTATTTGTAGATCCTTACCATATTATTTAAAACAATTGACAAACATCTGAGATTTAGTTTGCACTGTGTACATGTAATTTGTATCAACAGAAGTAGCTAAGCAGAAAAATGCTAGACTCTATACATGTTAACAAATGATGTGGCTGAAATTGCAGGAAGGTAGAAGGTTCCCCAAGCAAGCAAGTCACCATAATGACTAGGGGTAGAGTGAGGTGAAGAAGTTGGCTTGATAGAATTTAACGACTAGGAATATAAAAGACTTAAAAAGAAATAGATCTAGTGTTCTGCCGGTGTGTTTCAACCGCCCATAATTACAGGGTAATTAGCCCAGGAAGACACACACCACACAATAAAAGGAAAACCCAAAAGTTTGTATAAACAGAAAAACAGAAACAGCTCCCTTTTTAAATATCAAAGGGATTTTCTGGCACGCACAAGGCACAGGTGAAATGCAGTCCAATTGCTCACCCAATGACTGAGAAATTGAGTCCAATTCTAAAGTCCAGAGAGTCCACACACACAATCCTGAACAGCAAAAAACCACGATCTTGACGAAACAATGAATCAGATAAACTGCCATGAGGCTAACACACTAGGCTGCACTTTTATCTGTAGCACTAATTACAGCAGCCCCACCCAACCACAGGTGGCCTCATTTTCTCTTGTAATAATCCTTCAGTTGTTGTCTCCTATGCATGCTTGGTTGTGTCATTAATTCTTGTTCAGAATCCAAGGATGATACAGATGATTGATCTCCTCCTGGGCTATCTGCCAAACTCCCCTCTTCCCTGTCACTCACGCTTCCTTGGTCAGAGAAGACAGATTCTACTAGAAGCAAAACAGGCCTGTGGCATGTGGGTGTCTCCCCCACATCCACCTCCACATTGCTTGGGGCAGGAGCTGGGCCAGAGCTAACCACAACACCTAGTAATCAAGATTTCCAGAAGATTAACTTTATTTATTAATGCAAAAGATGGTTGCAATACATTTAGTGTATATATGTATATAAAAGTTATGTATATACAAGCTGTGATGGAGGAGAGCCTCTGGTCTAGAGCCCTGCTTCCCAATGTAGGGCTCACATCCCATAGCAGGGCAATTTCATTTTTAATGGGGGCAATTGGAACCTTGGTTTAACCTAGTTAATGGCCTTTTAGGCTTCCTCCACGTCAGTAGTTCACTTTTTGAATAATAAGAATTATATGTCATGGGGGGGAGGCCTCAGGATTTTAGAGATGCTTAGGTGGGGCATGGACAAAAAAAGATTGGGAACCATTGGTCTAGAGATAAAACACTGCATTGCAAGGCAGAGTCTGCAGGTTCAAATCCAGTTAAAGGTATGGCTAGCTGATGAGAACATAATAAGCTAAAAATAGATCTATGCTAGTCTCCCTTCCTTTTCACTTATCAGCAAAAAAATATGTTACATATTTATGCACCCACACACATGCGCGCGCACACACACACACACACACACAATGTATTGTAACCATCCTTTGCATTAATAAATAATTGTTCTGAAGTTCAGCAAAAAATACTCATTTTTCCTTAACTGAAAGGTCAGTTGTTTTGTCCCTGCTGCTACTCTGTTTCCCCCCAAAATAAGGCATCAGGCTTTTGAGAGCGTGGCAATAAGGCAATAATTTATTTTAGATGGGGAAGGG
Organism: Erythrolamprus reginae; assembly: GCF_031021105.1. NCBI lineage: Eukaryota > Metazoa > Chordata > Lepidosauria > Squamata > Dipsadidae > Erythrolamprus > Erythrolamprus reginae. The sequence goes on along the minus strand of NC_091951.1, from coordinate 225,260,831 downwards.
GAAGTGATTATTTGCACAATTGTGTTTCGCTAATGTGCTTAAACTGGGAGTCTTTAGCTGCTTTTCTTCGTTGCCATGTCCTGAAAATAATGAAAGACATCAAATCAGTGAATTGTTTGTCTGTTTTTTTAAATTTGACCAGTTTCTATCAGTCACTTCTCCTCCCCACAGTGCAGTGCGATCAAAGAGAGATTACCTTAGCTGGGTACATACACACAGTCATGGTGGAATCTGACTATTTTCTCCAGAGCTGTGACTTCCCACCTGCTTCATTATTTCCTGTTGCTTTAAATGTCCAAATGAGGAGAAGCAGGCAAAAACAGGCTAAGTTCTGAAGACCCAGCCTATTTCTGGCATGGTGCCCCGATTACTGTAAGCTTTCTCTGCTGGCTGATAATGTGCTAATGGAAAAGGACAACAAAGCTAGAGGAGAAACCCAAGCCTTTTGCTTAAAGCAAGTAGGATACTTGCCAGTTAGGGTAACATCAATTGGCAACTACTTTGAACAGATACAACAAAGGCAGGATAACAATCGACCATAGGAATACCTGATGTTATGCTGGCATTGTTTTGCATCAGCTCAATGAGATATGGATATCAGATTAATTTAATATTGGTTAAAGCAGTGTTTCTCAACCTTGGCGGTTTGAAGATGGGTGGACCTCAACTCCCAGAATTCCCCAGCCAGCGTTGCACTCAGGGCACTGCAACCATCATAAATGCATGACAGTGCCAAGCATCTGAATTTTGATTACGTGACTGTAGGATGCACCAATGGGTGAATATGTGAAAAACGATCCTAAGTCACCTTTTTCTGTGCTGTTGTAACTTTGAACATTGGTCACTAAACAAATGCTTATAAGTAGAGCTCCTCCTCATTTGGACATTTAAAGTAATGTGATACATAAGATTAAGATGATAACCGGCTACAATAAATGTTCTCCGTAAACAACTTGAACAACGAATCAATAAGCTCATGGCAATCGAGTCCGATGCTTCTTTTGATTTTCTTCAAACCTTTCCACTTATTCAACCATCTGTGGGAAGGCAGTCAGGCTAAAAACCGCCACAGAATGATTGGCTCGGGAGAAACAAAAGGGCAGGGGTGAATGAGAAAATGAAAGTCACAGGAAAGAGACGGTTGATTCCCGATTTGTATTTAAGGTGAGGGAAAGATGGAAGAAACATTTGTGGCTTCATCAACAGGGGAAGGCATGGAGGTGATCAACATGGCTGAGAGTGAAGACTCCCAACAGCTCGGCAATGCAGCAGTGAAGGACATCTTGCTGGACTTAATCATCTCTCTGAACACTGCCAGTGTCATGCTCTTTTTTTTATGCGTGACATAGAGCCAGAAGTCCTAGCAATGGTAATGGATGAAGACAACCTGAACATCTACTTCTGCTTCATGATTGCCTACTAAGCTGTGACCATCACTCAGACCCAGGGACCTCAGTTACCAACTAAGCATGTCTCCACACCATGGCTCCTGGAAGGAGTAATAAACCTTCTAACCAAAGCTTGTAAGATGTGTTCTAAGCCAGACATATGAATTCTGACCCTCGCTGTTTTGCCCAATCTTAGATGTGTGTCCCTTAAGCTCAGAGGTCTTCAAACTTGGCAACTTTAAGACTTGTGGACTTCAACTCCCAGAATTCTCCAGCCAGCATATCTGGCTGGAGAATTCTGGGAGTTGAAGTCCACAAGTTTTAAAGTTGCCACCTTTGAGGACCCCTGTTTTAGCTCTCTTGGGCTTTAGAAATTGTTTAGGTAAACAGATAATCCCTTTGTAAATTTCCCTCCTGGTCTTCAGGACCATCTAATCAACATACTGTGAATAGGGGAGGGGGACTGTATAGGAGAGTAAAAAGAAATCCATTTGGATATTTCCTCAATATCTTAGTTTTCTATGCATGCTTCCATTTCAGAAGAGGATTTTGGTCCCTCCTTCTTTCATCCAAAATTGTGCCTAGTCACTCTGTGTTAAGCTGTCCTCCCTAAAAGCCATAAGAGACCTTGTTTTTCACACCCAAAAAAATAACTTGGTTTTATTTTTAGAATTATGGGGATTCCTTCCTACAAGTTGAGGAAAACTGGAGAGGTTTGCCTTTAAAATGACCCAGCATGTTTACAGGTGTTTAATCTTGTTGGGTTCACCTCTCAGCTGATTACCTACCAACCTACCAGCAGGCACATAATTCCTCCCTGGTAAGATTTTAAACAGCCAACAATCCCCTGTCTGAATTCAGACCATTTAAGGTCAGGCTGTATGGAGAAAAAGAGCAGCATCAGAGAGGTAGGTTTCACTGGCACTATGCTATGGAGAAACAAAACTGACCCTCTCTGCTTGTACTGCAATGAAACCTCTAAGTTCTGCTTTTACAGGGTGTGTTAGGAGAGAGACATATACGAACTGCAACTGCGTATTTAATCAATCATTGCACAAGCATTTTTAACATACCACAGAGGCAACATTTTTTATATCTTGTTGCTGCTTCCTATGCTTGTTCTCGCCATAATCCTTGGGGGCATCAAACGTACCTTAGATAAATTGTGATCTCCTCCATGGGGGTCTCTGGTTCTTGTTATGCTTCATGGTGCCATTGGGGGTCGGGACCCAGAGCTGTTTTACTATCTTCTTTTGATGAGGTGAATACGCGTAAGATTCTGAACTTTCTTAGCTTTAAATGCAAAGGGTCTCCCAACATTTGCTGTTCTGCTGCTTTAGTTGTTTCTCTGTTTTCTCTGAAAAACATGGTGCCTTTTGTACAGATTGGCAACACTATTTTTTGTTCATATTATGATGTACTCAATAAAGAAAAAGATATTGTACCATTACAATGTACAGATTGTGTCAATTTAATTCCGTTTTGTGCTTTTAAAAGTACACATTGATCTGCTCAGTTAAACTGGAAGAAAACTTTTCAGTGCTTATGTTTGAACTTTCAAATTTAATAAGGAGCAAGAGGCACTTGTGCAGTTCTGCATTAATAACCGGGAAGTGTGTTTTAAAATGTTCCTGTTTCTTTGTGTAACAATTGCACAGGCTAACTTCCCAGGGGATTGAAATGTGCCTTTGACACTTAGGAAAAGCATTCACGTTGTCTGTGATTGGGTGGGAGTGCTCCAATCACCTAAAAATTTAATAATTGTTCAGTGGATGTCACATGCATCATAATGAGCTTTCTCACCCATGAATCAATATTGATTATGCTTTTCTCTGGGCAGTAATACTTGTTGTAAGGAGAAGTGTATTACACTTCTGGCTAATTAATTAGCTTTCAAGGACCATCTTGATATGAATTTCATTAAAAAAAACCCCAAATCTTCATGATAGAAAATCAGTAAAGAGCACCAAGTAACAATAGGATCAGACATTTAAGCAGTTATGCTAGAACAAAGGATGAGTTCTAATAGATTCTGCTAGAATAGAGCAACCCATTCCACATGTTCTACTGGAAAGCCATTTAAATCAGAAATGGTCAAATCTATGTCAAACTTGTGGGGTCACATTGTTGCCACATGAAGTTTTGTGATGTCTCTACTCTTTTGATATTAGCAAGGCCCCTCAGGTGGAGAATGAGGGGATGTTCAAAGGAGAAGTTGTTGTAAATGAGGAGCATAGTGTCACCAAACCAAGTCCAGTTAGTAGAAATAAAGAGAGGACACATGTTCTTGTGGGTGACTCGATTGTCAGAGGTGTTGATTTGGGACAGAGGAAGGATGTGGTGAAGGTGATGAGGTGTCTTCCAGGAGCCACTGCCCACAGGGACAGGAGGCGGATTACAAACATTGTCAAGGCTGTGAGTAAAGGTAATAAAGTTGATGTGGTGGTGCATCTTGGCACAAACAATTTGTCCCAGAGAAATGTTAATGTAGTAAAAAGAGATTTTCAATGTCTAAGTGTGGAGCTGGGTAAAATAACTGATTCAGTGATTTTCTCAGAGGTGTTACCGGTTTGTGGCCAGGAGGGTAAAACAAGTTGTATCAGAGAGTTTAATGTGTGGTTAAGGCAGTGGTGTAAAGCTGAAGGTTTTGGTTATGTAAGTCATGATGTCAGTAGATGGTCTAATAGGGAGTTGTTTAAGAGGGATGGTTTGCATCCATCATACAGAGGTACCCAGGTGCTCGGTGAGGAATTCAGAACCTTTTTGGACAGGCATTTAAACTAGGTAAAGGGGACAGAGATGTACCAGATGTGGAGGATTTCTGTCCCCGACCAATGAGGATAAATCAGTTTCTGGAAGTGAAGTAGACCCAGAGGCAGGGTTTTGAGCAATCGGTACTTTTATTCAGCTCAGAGAACAAGTGACAGCTCAGCAAAGCAAAGTGACAATTCAGCGAGTACCGACTGACTCTGCCTGGAGAAACCGCTCCTTTTATACTTTTGCGGTTCCCGCCAAAGCTAGAGCCAGCCGCGTCTGAGCCAATCAGGAGCGACTTCCTGCTTGGGCTCAGACAGCGCTGGAAAGAGGAACAAACTATTTACAGAGTTACAAGGTAGCCATTTCAGGATACAACACCCCTCCCCTCATAGTTGGACACATCCATCAAGAAAGCCATGTGACAAAGTCGTCCAATCGGTGGGGCCTCCGAGGAGCTCGCGCTGACCTGCGCAGTTCAATTTCTCCTTCGCCATCGACTGTGGAGGATGGCTCGCCGCTGTTCTCCCGGCGCGGCGGACTTGGCCTGGCGGGCCCAACGAAGGCTTCGGAGGACGAGGATGGCTCGGCGTCGCTGGATGGTTCCCCCTGGCCCGATAAGTCTCTTTGCGTGTTTCTTAGCTCGGGCAATGTACAAAAGTCTGTTGAAGGGGGAGAGTCCATGTCAGCGGTTTGTGGCAATTGATTTTCTGCTCGCTTTCGAATGTGGTCTATGTGTCGTTTCCACAAACGACCATCCTCCAGTTTTACAATATAAGTCTTGGGTGCATTTTGTTTAACAACAATTCCTTTCATCCAGTTTACATTTCCATCAAAGCTTTTTACATATACATTTTGTCCCAAATACATTTCTCTTTCAGGTTTTACACACATTTGGTTATTATTAATACAGAACCTTGGGTTTAGCCTGTCTAGTGGTGACCTCAACTTCCTTCCCATCAATAACTCTGCAGGGCTTACATGTGTGTGTGAGTTAGGGGTAATGTGCTGGGTTAGTAAGAATTGGTCCAAGTTTTGTTGCACATCCCCAGGGCCTGACCTGCGCAATGCCTCCTTTGCCACCCGAACGTAACGTTCTGCCAATCCGTTAGCCCAGGGCGAATAAGGTGAGATGAGGGCATGCCTGACCCCTAGGCCATCTAAGAACAATTCGAATTGCCTGGCTGTTAGCTGAGGCCCATTGTCAGACACTAAGATATCTGGGCAACCATGGGATGCAAACAGTCTACTCAATACCTTGATGGTGGCACTTGTGGTTATATTGTTCATTGCTATTATTTCCACCCATTTGGAGAAGGCATCAACCGCTATTAAAAAATACTGGGACCCCACCGGGCCAGCAAAATCAATGTGGATTCTAGACCAAGGACCAGCAGGCTGTTCCCACTCAGCCGGAGTTGTTTTGGGGGGACTAGGCCGTGACTCTTGGCACGGGTCACACTTTGAAACCCAATTTTCAATATCAGCATCCAGCCCTGGCCACCATAAATGCCCCCTTGCCAAGCTCTTCATCCTGACAATCCCAGGATGACCCACATGTAACATTTTGAGTACCTTTTCCCTTAGATTTTTTGGGATGATCACTCTATCTCCCCACAACAGACAACCCTTTACATACGATAACTCAAGTCTTTTGTTTTTAAAATCACACAATTCAGGTTTCACAACATCATTTTGCCATCCCTTAAGAACACAGTTCACCACTTGTTTAAGGATTTGATCTTGCTGCGTGTGTGCAGCTACCTCTTTTGCTGTGGTTAGTGGGTTTTCCTCGAGATCTATCATTAACACATCTGTGGAAGGAACAGGGTCTTCCACTAAGTCTGTTATGGGGCACCTGCTGAGGCCGTCTGCGTGATTGATTTCCTTTCCCCCCTTGTGGGTGAGCTCATACTGATACCCTGAGAGGAAAAGAGCCCATCTGATTAGTCTTGGAGACATAAAAGGTGGAGTGGGCTTGTTGGGGGCTAGCAGACCTAGTAGGGGCTTGTGGTCAGTGACTAGCTCAAAACTTCTTCCAAAAATATAATTGTGAAACTTCTTTACCCCTGCCACTAATGCTAGAGCCTCCTTGTCTAACTGGCTATAATTCCTCTCTGTGCTGGTCATGGTTCTTGAAAAAAATGCTATCGGGGCCTCTGTCTTATTAGGTAGAACGTGAGCTAGGACTCCTCCTATGCCGTACGGCGAAGCGTCGCACGTGAGTCTAATGGGTAGCGAAGCACTATATTGGACTACTACGCTTTTAGAAGTTAATAAATTTTTTATTTGAGAAAAAGCTTCACGTTCAGTTTTCCCCCATGTCCAGCGGGCTTCCTTCTGGAGTAAACGATGGAGAGGCTCTGCTACTGTTGCCTTCTGCTTTAAAAAAACGGAATAAAAATTAAGGAGGCCTAAAAATGCCTGCAACTCATTCTTATCTCGTGGCTCTGGGGCTTCTCTGATTGCTCTCAGCTTCTCTGTTGTGGGGTGGATACCTTCCTTATCTATTTTATATCCTAGGAATTCTATGCTGTTGGTTCCCCAGACACATTTATCAGGCTTGATCCTTAAACCTTTGTCCTGCAACCTCTTAAGTACTTCCCTTATTCTTTTGTTTACTTGTTCCTGGTTTTCCCCTGCAATTAAGATGTCATCAAAGTATGGAATGGCCCCATTTACCCCTGACAATAGGCGTTCCATAATGCTCTGGAATATTCCTGGGGCTATGCTTACCCCAAACTGTAACCTCGTGCATTTGAAAGCCCCCCTGTGCGTTACAATTGTCTGAGCGTTTGCTGTTTGTTCATCGACCGGAAGTTGCTGGTAAGCTTGCGCCAGGTCGATCTTTGCGAACCTTTTCCCCTCCCCCAGGGAGTGTAGAAGTTGCTGCACAACTGGGATGGGGTAGGGGTGGTGTTGGAGTGCCTTATTCAGGGTTGATTTGTAATCAGCGCAAACTCTTAAAGAACCATCTGGTTTCAGAGGTGTAACTATTGGAGTTTCCCATGGCCCCTGTTCCACAGGGACCAAGATACCTTGGCTAATGAGTTTATCCAGCTGTATGTCTAGTTTGGGGAGAAGCGGAAGGGGGACCCTGCGAGGTTTTAGTCTGACCGGTGGGACCTTGGGGTCAATAGAGAATGATATAGGGGGCCCCTTGTACAATCCCAAGGTGGGGCTGAACACTTCAGGGAATTCTTTAACAAAGTTAGGCATATTATCACAGTTAACATTATACACACCCGAAATCTCGATTCCCAACGGTTCCATCCACGCTAAACCCAGAAGAGAGTGCTTGGCCCCCGTTACAATAAGCATTGGAAGGGTACATTTAACATTCTTGAATGCGATAGGTACATTAGCTGTTCCCAGGACCGAGATTACCCCCCCTTGGAAGTCTCTGATTACCAAAGAGGTTTGATTTAGGTCAGTCTTAGACACATTAGGCATATACAGTTTAAATTTTTCCCAGGGCATGATGGTATATCTAGAGCCCGTATCCAGCTCCATTGAGCAAGGCTGGTTATTTAGTAACAATGAAATAACAATTTTAGTCCCCTTTTTAGTTGCCGTGTTATTCACGGAAAATTGAGAGTTACCTCTATAGTAGTCGCGGTTAGCGTTTGGGTAGTTCCGTTGACCCGAGTTGCGGAACGGTCTCCTTTCTCGCGATTGTGGGGTCTGGTTTTGTGGTCGCTGGTATTTTGGCGTGGCGAAAGTGTCTTCCGGTGTTGTCGCTCTGCAAGCGATGGCGATGTGGCCTCTCCGGTTGCAGCGGCAGCATGTAGCGTCTCGGAAAGGGCATCGATGGCGCTGGTGATTTCCCCGGCAGCCCGCGCAGGGGGCTGGGTGAGTAGCTTTCAGGTGTCTTGGCTGGTCTTGCACCAGGAGGCAGTTGTCTCCGCTGTGAGTTGGTTGGTTGAGGTCGTCTGATTCCACGGCGCTGGAAGACGCGGAGTCAATTTTGGCAATGAGTTCTCGCCTTCCGTGCTCTTTTAATTCTCTAGCCACTGCGTCGGCTGCTTCTGCGGTTTGCGCCAGTTTAATCACGGTTTGTAGAGTCGGCTCTTCTTCGGTGAGGAGTTTATTCCTCACTGTGCTGTTTTTCATGCCGAAAACCAAGGCGTCGGTTAGGCGAGCTTCCGGGTCTTTAAACTTGCATTGGGCAAGTACCGTTCGAAGCCGCGTTGTAAATTGGTTGATCGACTCGGTTTCCTTCTGAGCCATCATGGAAAATTGATGCCGAAAAACCATGGCCGGTTTTGTCGGCTTGAAGTGGCTCGCTAGCTTTTCCTGTAGGACGTCCCACGCTACGGTTCTTGCTTGCTCCGGTTCGGTGAGCATTTGGGCCAGTCCACGGATTTCTGCGCCGCAGTAATTAAGGAAAATAGCCCGTCTGCGATCGGCTTCGGCGTCCTGTATTCCCGCCGCCTCGAGGAAGATCTCGAAGGTGGTCATGTATTCGTCCCAGGTCGTTTTCTCGGGATTGAAGAGTTCCGGAGCCTGGCCGATCTGGACTTTGTTCATTTTTGCACGCGATTCTTCCGTCCGTTCGTCGCCAGTGAAGTAGACCCAGAGGCAGGGTTTTGAGCAATCGGTACTTTTATTCAGCTCAGAGAACAAGTGACAGCTCAGCAAAGCAAAGTGACAATTCAGCGAGTACCGACTGACTCTGCCTGGAGAAACCGCTCCTTTTATACTTTTGCGGTTCCCGCCAAAGCTAGAGCCGGCCGCGTCTGAGCCAATCAGGAGCGACTTCCTGCTTGGGCTCAGACAGCGCTGGAAAGAGGAACAAACTATTTACAGAGTTACAAGGTAGCCATTTCAGGATACAACAGGAAGCTTATGAAAAGGGAGCTGTAAATAAAATAGATGTAGTTGTTGATGATAAGGGGCAAACTAATAATGAAAATAATGTTCTTCGGGTAATGTACACGAATGCTCAAAGCTTGAGCAACAAGCTCTGTGAGTTAATGGCCATAATATCTAGAGATAATTTGGATCTGGTTGCCATAACTGAGACATGGTTTAAGGATTCTAATGAATGGGAAATATCCATACCAGGATATACACTGTATAGGAAGGATAGAATAGAGAGAAGGGGAGGTGGAGTAGCCATTTATGTTAAAGAAAGTCTAAAAACAATACTAATTCAAAATACATGTAAAGATCTGGAGACCCTCTGGATTTGCATGCAAAATAAAGACGGTTCTGTCATTAGAATTGGGGTGATCTATAGGCCTCCAGGGCAATCTGAGGAACATGACAACAAGATGGTGGATGAGATTACCCTAATGGCAGTAAAGGGAGATATTGTGGTTATGGGTGATTTCAACATGCCTGATGTTGACTGGAATATCCCCAGTGCCCTTACATGCAAAAGTAAGAATATAGTAGAGGCCTTTACAGGAGCAGCTCTGGCACAGCTAGTTAAGACACCAACTAGAGGGGAGAATATTCTAGATTTAGTTTTTACAAATGGGAATTGGGTTTCAGAGGTCAAGGTGGGAGAAAATTTAGGTTGCAGTGACCATCTATGTTTGTGGTTTGATGTAAAAACTCATTGTGAGCAATCCTTTACTGCAACCAAAGTATTGGATTTCAGAAAAACAAATTTTAATGCAATGGGGGAATATTTAAATAATGAATTAAAGGGGAGGGATAAAATGGCAGGAGTGAGCACCCAGTGGACTGTATTAAAAAAGGCCATCTTAAAAGCCACAAGACTTTATGTAAAGCAAGTAACTAAAGGTAAAAGGAAGAAGAAACCGCTATGGTTTAGCAATGATGTAAGGGCTATAGTCAATGAAAAAAAGGCTGCCTATAGGAGGTATAAAGAGTCTGGAAGTATAGCTGATAGAGAGGTGTATAACATGAGACAGAAGGAGGCGAAACAGATAATATATGCTGCTAAAGCCTCAAAAGAGGAAGAAATAGCAAAATCTGTAAAGAAGGGGGATAAAACCTTCTTCAGATATATTAGTGATAGGAAGAAGAAAAACTGCAGCATCACAAAGCTTAGTACCAGGAATAATACATGCATTGATGGGAATAAGGAGATCGCTGACCATTTCAATAGCTACTTCTGTTCAGTTTTCTCAAAAGACACCTTACAAAATAATACTATAGAGGGATATAGCATTGCTTCCAGCTGTACGGATTCAGCTCCAGTGATCTTAGAAGCCGATGTCTTAGAAGAACTTGAAAGATTAAAGATAAATAAGGCAATGGGTCCAGATGGCATCCACCCCAGAGTTCTTAAAGAACTCAGATCTGTCATTGCTACCCCCCTGACTGATTTGTTTAACCAATCCCTGTTAACAGGAGATGTTCCTGAGGATTGGAGAATGGCCAGTGTTGTGCCTATCCACAAGAAGGGCAGTAGAGAAGAAGCTGGTAACTACAGGCCAGTTAGCTTGACATCAGTTGTAGTTAAAATGATGGAGACTCTACTCAAAAAGAGGATAAATCAGCATCTAAAAAACTGAAATTGGATTGGTGGGTATTGGATTGTCATTATATATTGTTTTTTGTCTTGCTGTGAGCCGCCCCGAGTTTTCGGAGAGGGGCGGCATATAAATCCAATAAATCTAATCTAATCTAATCTAATAACTTATTGGACCCAAATCAGCATGGCTTCACTGAAGGCAAATCGTGTCAGACTAATCTCTTTTTTTTTTCAAATCTTTTTATTAATTTTCTTTAAAATGACAAACAAACTTACAAACATTTAACATACATTGTAGGGATGTATCATCCCTGCTCTTCTCAAAAGTATAATTGCAGATACAGAAAAAGGAATACACAATTGAATATCTAATTCAATGCTACTAATACAAAAAATATCTAGTAAAAAAAAAAAAAATTAACTGTCATATAAAAGTTTCTAATTAATTTCAAGTCAAAAAATCTTTAGAAAAAACAAATTTCTATTCTATCTATGTAAACTAAATCTAAGATAAATCTTAATAAGAAAAGATCATCTAAAATATCTATACTTGTTACTACTCTTCTTTCTTTATTTTTTTATTCTTATCTATCCATTCATAAACATTGTTCCATGTTGCGTAAAATTTGGTTTCTTCCTGTTCATTCAAGCGTCTTGTCATCATGTCCATTTCCGCGCAGTCTAATATTTTTGCAATAACTCCCTCTTCTTTGGGGATATCTTCCCCTTTCCAATTTTGCGCGTATATAATCCTTGCCGCTGTAAAAATATGTATAATCAAGTACAAAATTTCTTTTTTATAATTTTGGTTAGTAATTCCTAGCAAACAAAACTCCGGGGTGAAATCTATTTTCTGCTTTGTAATTTCTTTTGTCATTTTTTCTATCATTTTCCAATACATTTTAGCTTTATTACATGTCCACCATTGATGATAATAGGATCCTATTTCTTTCTTACATTTCCAGCACAAAGGTGATGTCTTTGGGAACATTTTTGCTAATCTACTTGGTGGGAGATGCCATCTATAAAACATTTTTATTTGGTTCTCTTTCAAAGAAACTGATTTAGTCATTCTCCAATTGCACATCCAAACTTTCTCCCATGTATCTAAATCAATTTCTTTACCTATGTTTCTACACCAATGTATCATACTATCTTTTAATGTTAATTCAATATTCTTGTGGGTAATCAAATATTTATATATTTTTCCAATTACTCTGTTGTGGTTTTTAGTGATTAACTCACTTAACAGGTTTTTACTTTTGTTAAATATGTAGAGTATACTATCTTTCTGGTATCTGGATCTAATCTGTGCGTAATGCCACCAATCAATTTGTATCCCTTCATCTTGTAGTTTAATTCTAGATTTTAATTTCATTTGATTGTCTAACAAATCTTTATATCTTATATTTCTTGAGTCATTAATAGAATTTGGATGTATTATTGCGTCCAGGGGGGTAACCCAATCTGGAATTGTTAAAAAGTGGTTTTTCTTTATGTCTTTCCAGACATCAAATAAATATTTTCTCAGCGTGTGTCTTTTAAAGTAAGAATGGTTTTTATCTTTATCGTACCACACAAAAGCATGCCAACCAAGCATGAGGTCATGTCCTTCTAATATTGATGTTCTCATGTCCTCTAAAGTTATCCAGTTTTTAATCCATGTTAAGGCGGCTGCCTGATAATATAGTTTCCAATTTGGGAGCGCAAAACCCCCCCTCTCTTTTATGTCTTCTAACATATTTATCTTAATTCTTGCCTTTTTCCCTTGCCATAGAAATTTTTTAACCACATTTGTTAAGTTTTTAAAAAAGTTAGCCCCTGGATTGATTGGGATCACTTGAAATAAAAATAATACCTTAGGTAAGATATTCATCTTAATCGTAGCAATTCTTCCCAAAAATGATATTTTTAGATTGTTCCATATTTCTAGATCCTTTTTAATTTCATTAATTAATTTTATATAATTATCATTTTTTAATGTTATTGTTTTGGCTGTTAGCCATATTCCCAAATATTTTACTTTTTTAACTATTTGCATTCCAGTAATACATTCTAAATTGCTTTCTTGTATTTTACTCATGTTTTTAGTTATAATTTTTGTTTTATTTTTATTTATTTTCAAACCTGCCACCTTACCATATTGTTCTATTGTTTGGATTAATCTTGGTGCTGTGACTAACGGATCTTCCATTATAAAAGTCAAATCATCTGCAAAGGCCTGGACTTTGTATATCTCTTTTCTAACTGTTAAACCTTTTATCTTTGGATCTGATCTTATTTTTATTAAGAGTGCTTCTAAAGTCATAATGAAAAGAAGAGGTGATATGGGACATCCTTGCCGCACTCCTTTATTTATTTTAAACGCTTCTAATTGTTCATTGTTTAATATAATTTTTGTCGTTTGTTCTGAATAAATAGCGTCTATTAAATTAACAAATTTGGGGCCGAATCTCATTTTATTTAATTGCATCTTTATAAATGTCCAATTCACATTATCAAAAGCTTTTTGCGCGTCTAAGAACATTAAAGATAATGTTTTATCTGAATGTTGCTCATAATACTCTAATACATTAATGATTGTCCTAAGATTATTTTTAATTTGTCTACCTGGAAGGAAACCATTTTGGTCTGAGTGAATTTTGCTGTTTATCACATTTTTCAATCTATCTGCGTATATTGCTATAAAAATTTTATAATCTACATTCAATAAAGATATTGGTCTATAGTTTTTAATTTTTTCTTTTGGTGTATCTGGTTTATGAATTAAAGTTATCAAAGATTCCGACCATGATTTAGGAATTTTACCATCTACTCTACATTCATTAAAAATTTGGAGCATATTATTTCTTAATACTTCATTTTCTATTTTATACCACTCTGCCGGGATAGCGTCCGGTCCCGAGGCTTTGTTGTTTTTCTGCTTTTTAATAACTATAAGGAGTTCTTCCATCGTTATTGGACTCTCCATCTTTTCTTGTTGCTCTTCTGTTATTTGTGGTAACTCTGCACTCTCTAGGTATTTAAATACGGCTTCTTCTTCAATATTATCATCTTTATACAATTCTTTAAAAAAGTTTTGAACTATATTTGCTTTTCCCTCTGGGTCATATTTTATTATTCCATCTTTATCTTCTAATTTTCTAATTAATTTAGATTGTCTCTGCTTTCTCAGTTTATATGCTAACCATCTACCTGATTTATTGGCATGCTCAAAATACTGTTGCTTAGCTTTCTTTATTTTTTCCAATAGTTGATTTTGTTCTTGTAATCTAATTTTGTGTTTAATTAAATTTATTTTTTTCCCCAAATCTTTATTTTTCACATTTTGTTGTGATAGAAACTCTAGTTGTTTTAATTCATTTATTAATTGTTCATATTTTCTTTTTCTTTATTTATTATATTTTGCAGTATAGGATATTGTTAATCCTCTTATGTATGCTTTGGTTGCATCCCACAAGTTCTGAGGGGTGGTGTCTGTATTTTTATTAATTTCAAAAAATATTTTTAATTCCTTTTCCATCCATTCTTTATATTCTTTCTCTTTCAAAATATTTCTATTCATTTGCCAATTGCGATGTTTTTTAATATTTCTCATATAGACTATAACTGGATTATGATCTGCCCAAGTATTAACATCTATTTCTACGTCTTGTATGTACTCTGCTGTTGTTTTGGGAGCCCACACCATATCTATTCTAGTCCAAATTTTGTGGGGGTTTGAGTAAAAAGTATATTGCCTGCTATGAGGATGCCTTTCCCTCCATATATCATTCAATAGCAATTCTGCTTTCATTTTTTGGAAAGTTGAGGGCAGTAAATTCTTTTTTTTCTTTTTACAACTTTTCTTCACCCCCGAATGGTCTAATTGTCTATTTGTTATGGCATTAAAATCTCCAATAATTAACATATTTTCCAAATTTAATTCTAAAATTTTTTGATGTAATTTTTCATAAAATGCAATTTGGTCATCATTTGGGGCATATATAGAAACAATAGCAAGCGATTTGGGTTCAATATCTATCTGGACAATCAAAATTCTACCTTCATCATCACTATATAGTTGTTTGGAATTTATAGAACTCTCAACATACATTGCCACTCCTCTTTTCTTTTGGTCTGCTAACGCAGCATACATCTTTCCAATTTTATTATTTAACAATAAATTCCGATTACTTTTTTTTATATGCACTTCTTGGAGTATCACAATTTGAGCTTTTTGATTCTTGATTTTGGAAAACATTTGTTTTCTTTTTTTTGGTTCATTAAGTCCATTGACATTTACTGAAAAGATTTTTAAATCTCTCAATGTAGTCATTTGTTGTATTTCTTGGTTTCGCGTTGAGGTTGCTTTCTTCTGGCCCCATGGTCCTGGTCCTCCACTTGTGCAAGTGCCCCCATGGCTTCGGCCTGCATTGCTTCCAGTTCTTTTGTTATCTGTTCCATTTCGCATATTCCACTGTTTTCATAAAAGTCTCTTGCTTGGTCTAGATTCTCCAATTTATATCTCGTTGATTTCCATGTCAATGATAGACCTTGTGGAATAAGCCAGCGAAAAGTTATGTTTTCTTTGATCAGAAGTTTGGTCAAGAAATGATAGTCTCTTCTAATCTCTCGAACACGTCTTGGGATTTGTTTTAATATTTTTATTTCTTTGCCTTGGTGTTGTAGTTGTCCCGCTCTTGACCAATGCAATATATCATCTCGCATGCTTTTTCTTACAAATTTGATGTGAATCTCGCGTGGAAGATTAAAACGGCGAATATAGCTGTTAGAAATTCTGAAGACTTCATCGATTTCTCTTTTTATGTCATCTGGGTCCATCTGAAGGATTTTCCCAATAATGTCAGCCATAATGGCCTTTAAATCTTCATCTTTTTCTTCTATTACGTTTTGAAATCGAAGTCCATATGACGCACGTTGCATTTCCAGATGTGTAATTGATTCATCATACCCTCTGTAACGTGAAGCAGCTTTGTCCTCCAAGTGACCAATTCTTTTCTCCACCTTTTCCGCCTTTTCTTCCACTGCCTTCATTCGTACTTCATTATCTTGCAAGGCTTGCTTAATCTCCTTCATCTGGTCTTTCATTTCACCTGTGTCAACTTTCATTTCCGCCATCTCTGCTTTAATTTCATCTCTCTGTTGTGTTGCGTCTTGTTGAGATTTTAGCATAAAGTCATTTAATGTTGTTAATGTCTCTTGGATTGAAGCCAGAGATGGTTGTTTCTCCCTGTCCTTCTCCTTGGTGAACATAGTTGCAGATAAAGTCTGCTGTGCGGGAGATGGATGTGGTGAACTTTGCGGGGAAGAAATGACAGTTGTTTGCTTCTTGATTGTTTTAGTATGGGTGGAAGAACTTGACATTTTCAAATTTAAATTTAGTGGTATTTTATGTTAGCAAAATGTAAAGAGATTCTATAAATTCCAAACCCACAGTAACAGTTATACTAAATCAATAGCAATTAATTAATAGCAATAAAAGTTCTAATTCAAATAAAAGGCTAAATTTCAAATACACTTAAAATTTAAAATATATCTAATTAATGCTCAACTTATTTATTCTTATTACTCTAGTCAAAGTTTATATCAAGAAGATGTGAAGAAGAAGAGGGGGAAAAGGGGAAGAGATTAGTTTAGCACAGCTGCAAAGATAAGGAAAAAAAAATCAGCAAAGTGAGAAGGAGGGTAAAAGCATGTGAAGAAAGGGGACAATCAGAGTTAAAGACTATTATTCAATTAGGAGGAACAGGGGACCAAAGACCAAAAGAAAATTTAGCAATGCATAAACAGAACCAATTGTAATATAATGTAATATAGAATTAAAATTCAAAAATTGAAATTATCAAAGGGAAAATGCAAGAAAAAAAAAAACAATTGATTGAAGATCTAATTTGTTGTCAGAAACACCTTAATGAGTACTGCAAAGGTATTCCGTTTTTTGAAGAAGGGTATAGTCTTTAGAAAATTTATAAAACTTTTTCCAAGCAAATGCAGTTTAATCTCACGAAGTTAAAATGAAGTCGGTCCGTCTCTCACAGCCCAGGAAGAAATCTCTCCGCAGTAAATCCAACGAAAATGCTGTTAATCCACAAACCGCTATTAATCCAAACGAAATCCAATGGAAATAGTCCAACAGAATAATCCAAAAAAAACGTCGATTAGATAATCCAAGTTTTAAAGTTCTCAAATGTAGGAAAAGAGGTTTTTTTCCCTTTATAAATGTTTATTCAGAATTTGTAGGAAAATAGTGAGCAGTCTGGTCCTTCCGCTAGAAAAATCCCAGCCCGGACTTCATTTTTCAACTTTCGGTAACCAAATGTTTCAAAAATGTTTCAAAAGAGGAAAAAAGAGGAAAAAAAATTTTTTTTCAACCAAATAATGTCATTTTGTGAATAATAAATCCTTTAATGTCTCATTCTAAAATCTTCTAGATCTCCTTGTTTGCAAAAATTCAACAATTCAAAACAAGTGAAAGTGGTTAGAATAAGTTCCGGCTGTTAATTCGCGCCTGGATACAATGTTGTTTTAACAACTTTCTCTTTCGCCTTTGTTTAAACTCCGATTCAATTTTCTTGTTTTTTTAAACTTCTTGTTTAGCATGGAACATAGAAAAAACTTTTACCTTAATTGTAGCTTCTTTGGCAATATTCCTTTTTCGATTAGGGTTGTTCAGTTTCTCTGCTTTTTACTCTCTTGATGTTTCTTGCTTCCCACTGGTTAGGTGGGATCGCAATGGCCGTGTCCTCTTGGGAGAGGACCGGTGCTCCCTGCACCAGAGCTGCAGGATGAACCCTCTGTCCTGGAGCCTCGGCGATGGCTCCCCGGGCAGAGGGGAATCCCCTTTTCTAGGATCGAGCCATCCGGACTCGATCCGATCGCGCTGGGGCGACCTCTGGGAGGGTTGGAGGGGTCTCGAGGCAGAGCCCTGCCAAGAGACTCCGCTGCGATCCTCAGCGAAACCGGAAGTCCTAATCTCATTGAGTTCTTTGACTATGTCACAAAGGTGTTGGATCAAGGTGGTGCCGTGGATATTGCCTATCTGGACTTCAGCAAAGCCTTTGATACGGTTCCACATAAAGAGCTGATAGATAAATTAGTGATGATTGGACTTAATCCCTGGATAGTTCAGTGGATTTCAAGCTGGCTGAAGCATAGACATCAGAGAGTTATTGTTAATGGTGAGTATTCTGAGCAGAGACAGGTTACAAGCGGTGTGCCACAAGGGTCTGTTCTGGGTCCTATTCTTTTTAATATGTTTGTGAGTGACATAGGGGAAGGTTTGGTAGGGAAGGTTTGCCTATTTGCCGATGACTCTAAAGTGTGCAATAGGGTTGATATTCCTGGAGGGGTCTGTAATATGGTAAATGATTTAGCGTTACTAGATAAATGGTCAAAGCAATGGAAACTGCAGTTTAATGTTTCCAAATGTAAAATAATGCACTTGGGGAAAAGGAATCCTCAATCTGAGTATTGCATTGGCAGTTCTGTGTTAGCAAAAACTTCAGAAGAGAAGGATTTAGGGGTAGTGATTTCTGACAGTCTCAAAATGGGTGAGCAGTGTGGTCGGGCGGTAGGAAAGGCAAGTAGGATGCTTGGCTGCATAGCTAGAGGTATAACAAGCAGGAAGAGGGAGATTGTGATCCCCTTATATAGAGCGCTGGTGAGACTACATTTGGAGTACTGTGTTCAGTTCTGGAGACCTCACCTACAAAAAGATATTGACAAAATTGAACGGGTCCAAAGACGGGCTACAAGAATGGTGGAAGGTCTTAAGTATAAAACGTATCAGGAAATACTTAATGAACTCAATCTGTATTGTCTGGAAGACAGAAGGAAAAGGGGGGACATGATCAAAACATTTAAATATGTTAAAGGGTTAAATAGGGTTCAGGAGGGAAGTGTTTTTAACAGGAAAGTGAACACAAGAACAAGGGGACACAATCTGAAGTTAGTTGGGGGAAAGATCAAAGGCAAAATGAGAAAATATTATTTTACTGAAAGAGTAGTAGATCCTTGGAACAAACTTCCAGCAGACGTGGTTGGTAAATCCACAGTAACCGAATTTAAACATGCCTGGGATAAACATATATCCATTGTAAGATAAAATACAGGAAATAGTATAAGGGCAGACTAGATGGACCATGAGGTCTTTTTCTGCCGTCAGTCTTCTATGTTTCTATGTTTCTATGTTTTGTGAGGCTCTACTTCTGTTGCTGCAGACATAAGATCCTTTGCAGGAGAGGCAGAGTAACGACACGGACACAAGAGCTGGATTTAAAACTGGGTCATTTTTATTAAAATAAATTTGCATAATTTATTTAATTAAATCAGCATAATTAGCATAATTAACTATGACCCTAACAAGGACCCGCAGGGTCAAACAATTGCTTCCGGGGTGGAAAATGACGTAGAATAAACTTCCGGGGCAACTTCTGGGCGTAGCTCCATGCTAGTCCAGGTGAGGGACCCCTCCCTCACCTGAGACCATGCCATGCACTTGCATGTGGGAGGTCCCGCCGGCTAACCCCTAAAAGGGGAATTAAATGGGCGGGACCCAAAGACAGGTTCCCCCCAACTGCTCAGGTCGTCAAAACCACAAGCCTTTGGAGAGAACCTGTCAATCATCCCCAAAGATGCCCAACGGAGAACACGCAGTTGCTAAACCACCACCCAGTTTTCCGCCCCTAACCTGCCTACCCAAATGACCGAAGGTAAGCCAATTAACCTAGACAGGTGCAAGCACCCCCTACCCGCTTTATCCGTCACCACAATGTGGAATAGGCGAAAAAACGGTCATGGCTAAGGGGCCAGACCACCACAAATTCCTATTCGGCCCCCTAGGGCGACCCAGAATAGCACACTGTAAGATAGGGAGGGCGGGTGGGTGTCTGCTCAGGATGCGAGTCCGGGCGAAAAGGAAGAGCCTCGGGCCTGCACACCCTTTTATAGGGCTGGCAGGCCCCGCCCGGACACGTCATCGATCAGGCCACACTGGCCTGATCATCGGGCGAGATCTCGCGAAATCTCACGAGATCTCGGCCGAAAACCAAGATGGCGGCTACGCCATGTGGCTGCTGTCTCCCCGAGCCTCCTGCAAAAGGCGCCGGTAGGTAAGGACCCCCGGCGCTATTTGCTACTTTCAACTGTTGTAGGCTGTGCTCCTATGCATCTACATTGATTTTGTTATTTCTAGACCAAAAGGATGGTCTTCGTAGTAGAATGTACACATATGTAAGTGTACTTAACTTCTTAATAGGATTTCAGTTTGAAGAATGAGCAAAAAACACATTAGCCATTACCACCATATTATTTTTTTTTCAGAAAAGATGTGGAGTACCAAACACCAGTATTGGTATGAAATATGTGTGATCTTTTTAAGTGATGGAAAATTAGCAGATCTTCAATGGGTCAAGTATATTTACATTAGATCTTCAATGGGTCAAGTATATTTACATCAGAGTGTTTAGCCTAAAACATCAAGTAATGACTTTGTCACCTAGGTGTTTGGCCTCCAAGTGAAAGAATGATGAGGAAAACAATATTTTTTGTGCCTGCAGGCAGATAAAGCAAACATCAAGATTATATAATGTAATATAAATAATAAAGGAAAATAACAGGTAATCAATATGTACATTTATTTAAGATTACTTCAAATTTTTAAAAAGCGTAACGTACAGCATGACATGAAGCATCAACTGAGTGATAAACTATGGTTTTATAGCTGGGAATCAGAATTAGAAATTGTAGTCTAAAACCATAATTGGGAGTGGTTTTTGCAATCTAGGAAATGTACAAACTACGTTGTGATAAGATTTATGAACAAAGCACGGCTGTGTTTATTGCTTTGTCTTCAGGGGATACATCATGAAGAAAAACAACATGATTTTTACTTATGATTAAAATCATAAGTGGGGACCATTTAGAACACCAAGCTATTCTCTGTACAAAAAGCTCTTAAATTAATAGAAAATTATCGTGTAAATCTGCAAGAATGAATTTTCCCTGCACAATTACATTTCTTTAGTTTTGCATGGCAAGTAAGCCATTCTGAACTGGTTCAACCCAAACACAAATTTCTCTCATTGGTCATGGATTGAATTTTAACTGACATGCGTGCTTTGGTAGATATTGAATATTCAGGTTTCTCTATCTCAGAGTTTCAAGTTTCACTTTTCCAGTTCTCAGATGGAGTCTTTCATTTGTCTGATTACAAAATGTTTTTTTTTACAAAATGCTTTTAAAAAGTGGTGGGGAAGTTCCACAGTGCAGGAACTTTATTCTCTTCTTTTCCATCTTGATAAATGGATGGAACCTTCTTTCCCATTGACAACTGGAGACTAGGGATGGGATATAATAGTCTTGCAACAAGCATGATCAACATACTGAGTCATGACTTTATAGCCCCAATCTCTGTGTCTTCTGCATTAACTGTCCCATGTGCTCTTGAGGTCATCTCACCAGATGTGGCACTTAAGAGCTGGATTCATCGGTGACTTGCTTGGACATTGGAAATGTCTAGAGAAATCCTGGCTGTTGCTTAAAGAACCAAGCACCCGAATAGGAGAAGGGCTGTGAGGATCCCTGTGTAGGAAGGCTTGCAGACTCTCAAGGCTCTGGCGCCCACACATTGCCTGTGGAAAACATGCAGTTGTAAATGTTGAGTAGCAAAATTAAAACAAGTCATTTTTCCATATACTCTCTCACACCTCTGTTTCCAAACATTCAGTTCCAGGTTGTATAATACTGTTAGCAGACAGAAGCAGCAAACAAAATAATTGCATCCTAGTATAAATGTTGAGAGAAAAAGCCACTCAGATTGGAGAAATTTGAGAATAGAGAAAAGGTATGAAGAGGAGGGGAAATGGCATATACACCCTCATAATATTTATGGCCATAAAATAGATGACATTATTACTTATCATCATTATGATCATCATTAGCATCCATCGGGAACTCACTAATACATTAACAGATTTTCTTTCTATGTTTGTTTATTTATTTATTTATTTATTCATTCATTCATTCATTCATTCATTCATTCATTCATTCATTCATTGGATTTGTATGCCGCCCCTCTCCTTAGACTCGGGGCGGCTAACAACAGTAATAAAAAAAATCATGTAAATCCAATACTAAAAACAACTAAAAAACCCTTATTGTAAAACCAAACATCCATACAAACAAACAAACATACTATGCATAAATTGTAAAGGCCTAGGGGGAAAGAATATCTCAGTTCCCCCATGCCTGACGGCAGAGGTGGGTTTTAAGGAGCTTACGAAAGGCGAGGAGGGTGGGGGCAATTCTAATCTCCAGGGGGAGTTGGTTCCAGAGGGCCGGGGCCGCCACAGAGAAGGCTTTTCCCCTGGGCCCTGCTAAACGACATTGTTTAGTCGACAGGACCCGGAGAAGGCCAACTCTGTGGGACCTAACCAGTCGCTGGGATTCGTGCGGCAGAAGGCAGTCTGGTCCGGTGCCATGAGGGGCTTTATAGGTATTGACCAACACTTTGAATTGTGACCGGAAACTGATCGGCAACCAATGCAGACTGCGGAGTGTTGGTGTTACATGGGCATTTTTGGGAAAGCCCATGATAGCTCTCGCAGCTGCATTCTGCATGATCTGAAGTTTCCGAACACTTTTCAAAGGTAGCCCCATGTAGAGAGCTTAACTCCTGTTTGATTCAATAACAGAGGTACATGAACCCACAATTTAGCCCTGTTTGCGTATGTCATATGACATGCTATTAGATCTTTCTCAAGCCAAATTTGTGTGATTCAAACAGAGGAAGATCCTTTCAAAGTGAAGGGGAAGAGCACTGGTATTTTTCCTCCTGCGATTAGCATCATATTTTCAGGGTAAAGTTACTGAGCTGCAGATGTTTCTGATATGACTTAAGAGGAAAGAGCTTCCAGGAAAATGTAAAAGCAGTTGGTAAGGTTGTAAAAATGTAAAGAATTGAATAGCAAATTAAAACCACCAGGGGGGGGGTGAAAAAGAAGGATGAATTACATGGGCAAAGCTGACAAAGAAGAGCTGATGGTGTGAGAGTCCAAGTTTCAGTAAATTTGTTGCCCCTTTGTGCTTTGCAAACCAGTTTTCATAAGCCTGTGAGAAAAAGAAAGAAAATAAATAAATGCATTTTATACTTTGGGATATGATGTTAAATGAGAAAACAATAATGAAGTCATGGCGATTTTTGGAGGGATCCTACTAAAACAAAAAAAAGAACCATAGTTAGGAGAATAATCCCTCTGACCATCTTCAAAAGTTGGAAGTGGGGAGGTACTGTTTTGCAATGGCTCTCCTCCTTTTTCCAGAACCATTTTCAATCCGATATCAGAGTCCCTGTTATGAAGCGTACCAAGGCTCAATTCTCTCCCCACTCCTATTTGCTGGGGAAGATCATCAATCCACAGGGTGTTGGTAATAATGGTACTCAGTGGTATATCTCAAGCCTAACCTGAACAGGAGATGCAGTGAAGGTGTTATTTAAGTGTTTGGAGGCTGTAAGGATTTGGATTAGAAAGAACAAACTCAAACTTAATCTCAGCAGCCTGAAGTGGTTTCCTTTGAGTTCAAAACCCAACTCGGTATGGGAACATCCCTGCCTTGTTTCTAGTTAGGATGTCACCCGGATACTGAGAGTTGAATTGTTACTCCACTGTAAGACTGATTTTATTTTGGCTCGATTTCTCCTTGATATGATAGAAATGATTTATACATCTATTGCTATATTTTATAACTACGTTTTGTTACTGGGTTGGTGGGTAAACTGCTTAGAGGCGATTTATGACAAAAGTGGCATATAAGCATATGAAACAAAGACATAACGTGAATAAATACATTAAAATATGTTTCTACTTTATTGGATTTCTTGTCCCAAATAGAAGTAATACGCCTGTTATTTAATATTTTATTATTGCATTTTAGTGGTACGATCTTGGCTAACATCTAAGGTTCAGGGGTGGATTCTAACTTACCTCACTGTTGGTTCACTTTCTCCCATGCTGCATGGTCATGCCACATGGTCGTGCATGTACTTTGTGCGCACATGCATGCGCAGAGCCGAATTTTTTTTTAAAAATCCCCCCCAAAAGCTGAAAACAAGATGGCAATCGCATGCACGGTGCCAGAAACTTGGCTTCTGAGCATGCGCAGAAGAAAAAAGTTTAAATAAAATTAAAATTAAATGTAAAATAATTTAAATGGCAGCGCCCGCAGACCAGACTGACTGAACCGGTTATGTGATGTCATTGTGACATCATCAGCGGGTCACTACCAATTCATGTGAACTGGTCTGAACTGGGAGAAATACCCCTCTGCTAAGATTACCAAATAAAATCTGGGAGCACTAATAAAATATTGCAATATATTACATCCCCAATGGTTCGGTTAATCGTGTAGTGGTGAGAGTTTAAACAATAGTTGTTCCAGGTTGTTTTTCCTTTGGTGTTTCTGCTAATATGACTCATGCACGTTGCTTTGTTTCACGGTCTAGGTTTTAGCTGACCCTTGGATAACAAATAGTTAGCATTCCAGAGATCTTTGCATATTGCAAAAAATAGCTGTTATGATTTCTCCTCTCCTTAAATAATCCAATGGCTAAGTGAACAAAGCCTTTTATGGCATTTTAAAATTAGCAACCTGGTTCCTATGGGTCTAGGGAAGGGAACAGTTTGTACAAAGTGGTTGTCACTTTGTCCAAGAGGCCTCTACACATCTTTCTTCTCTTGACACTTTGTTCCTCATTGAGTCTTGAGGGAAGCAACATGACTGAGCACAAAAGAAAAACTTTGCTGGGATTTTTGCAAAAATATGCAGTCATCAAGGTTATAGGGTCAGTTGCAGCTCTTAACCAAATGCACATATAGCAGCAAAATCATATGGTGTGGGGGGGTTTTGCGCACTGTGTGAAATAAATTCTTTTGCTCATTTTAAATGTATATAAACCTTATCAATCTGCTGGTCAAATCAACTTTTAAAAAATGTAATTACTACATATTGCTTTCCACAATTTATTTTTCTATAGTTATTGCAGTTTGCCTTTCCATAATTAGTTTCAATTAAAATCTCAGCAATGCTGTCCCTAGCTATTTCCTCTTTTTTTAAAAGGGTGGGATTCTGGCATTATTCCTTCACATGCATTCGCGTGGATTTTGTATTGAGTTCCTATGGACTTTGAATACAGAGTTGCAAGGCTTTTGTAAGAGCCAAAAAACATCTGCAAAGGTCTAAACAGTACAGGTAGTTCTCAACTTACAACTGTAATGGAGCATGCCCATTATGGTTGTAAGTCATGGTGGTCAAAAAATAGACCCATCATTAAGCAAACCAAATGTTTGCTATGGTTTTACCAAAAACTGGAAGTAAATGCTGATTTTCAGCAAAACCCTAATAAAATGGGAGCGCAGGACATTGCAAATGGTCATAAAGACTATCTGTATAAAGTTCAGTTCAGTGTGTTATGATTGATTCTAATTTTTCAAATACAAATGAAGTCAATTTGTTTGAAAGGGAAGCCCTAGTCAATTTTTCTATATCAGTGGTTTTCAACCTAGGGGTCAGGGTCCCTTACGGGGTCAAATGGCCGTTTCACAGGGGTCGCCTAAAACCAAGGGAAAAGACAAATTTCCCATGGGGTTAGGAACAAATGCTTCTATTCTGGTGCCTTGGGACATATTTTTACAATTCGACCAATCAGGTGTTTACAGTGGGGGTGTCCCTCTGACCTTCCTGCCAATCAGCTTAAAGCTCTGTTGGGAGAATTGGCCCTAGGCTTATGGTTAGGGGTCACCACAACATGAGAGCCACTGCTCTATATGATTCGATTCAGATACCTGGTAAGCAATGGTAAGCCCTCCGTTGTCAGCTAAATTCTCCAGGAGTGTGAAGGAGCCATTGACACTATAGCCCTTCAGGGAGTAGTTGCCATATTGTTTCACCAGACAATCTTTATCTTCTGCTGGTATATTCATGACACAAGTAGAACAGTTCTCGGGCAACACTGTAAACGAAACGAAAGAAACTCCAGAAAAAGAGTCATGTGTGATAATGGGCCTCATCAGCCACTGTAACTCTCTATGATTAAATAGTTCCATGAAACAAATCTTCCCTCCTCAAAGCCCTCCTTGAAGCTGTAATGCTGAAATATTGCTTCAGTTGGTAGAACTTGATTGTTGTGAAAATCTATGCAGATGTCTAAATTTCTTCCAGGTTAAGGAGTTAATAAGATGGTCTTCTAATCTACCTTTAAGCAGTCTGAAACAATTATAGAATATTCCATAACATTTATATTTTATAAATGTATATTTTCATTGCCATGCCATATGCTGAGCCCTGTGTCTATTTCTCCCTAAATTAAATCAGCATTAATGTAAATTGCTTACAGATTTTCCTTCAATGTGAGAGGAAATAATACCTTTAGCTCCAATTACATTTTGTGATATAGGCTTCATGGAATCTTTCTATCATGTAAGCACTATTAAAAATTGTAATTTATTTTAAGGCCATTTCATCATTATTATTTTTTTAAGGGTGATTTGCCTTTGAATGGAAAAAGGCAAAATTCTACAGGACTTCCGTGTTAGAATTCAACTGTAATCAAAAGAAAGCAAAATGCCCAAAGCGTTCATAACAAAATTGTAGCAGAATTAATTTACATCTTTAGCGTAATAGCTCAATCCAATATGAGCTTCAAACTCATATTGGATTGAGCTATTACACTAGAGATGCCCCTTTGCTACATTTAATTAAAACGGTTTGTGGGTTATGAATAAAGCTGGGGTGAAATGCTCATTATGTGCCTGTCAGTCATCGGAGAGCCAATCGCGAAGGGACCATGAGGTTCCTCCCACCCGTATGCCACAATTTGTGTTATTTTGTCCTCTGTGCATACACAGAACACTTTGTGCATGCACAGAGGGTAAAATAGCATCTGGGCAGGTGGGTGGAACTTCGCGTTCCCTTCGCAACCAGCTCTCTGACAACTGACAGGCACAAGCGGACCAGGAGCATTTCACCCCTGGGATAAAGGTATTTTTTTCTCTCTGAGTTAACAATGCATATGGGGAAAGGATGAAACACAAGCCGAGCCCAAGATGTGTTCCTCCTTGAAGAATGGATATACAGAACAGTATATCATAAAACAAGGTGGCCCAAAAAGAACCAGATTTTTCAATGGAGATTTCAATATTGTATTAACCATGTTGTATGCTTAACAATTGGTGTGTCACAGGTAGTCCTTGGCATATGACCATAGCTGTTAAGTGAATTTTGCTCCATTTTACAACCACCTTTCTTGCCAAAGTTAAGTGAATCACTGCAGTTGTTAGGTTAGTAACACATGTTTAAGGGAAACTGTTTATCCATTTATTTTGCTTGTCAAGAAATTGTGGTAGGTGATCACATAACTCCAAGATACTGCAAGGGTCATGGATTCATGCCAGTTGCCAAGCATCCAAATTTCGATCCTGTGACTGTGGCACTGTGTGAAAAGCTGTCATATGTATTTTATTTCAATGCTGTTGTAAGTTCAAAGGGTCACTAAACAAATGGTTGTAAGTCAGGAACTATCTGTACTCTTTTAAACTGAAATTACTCATGTCACACCTGTTTCAGGTATTCAGGCACTGTTTCTTCTCAGTAAGGCAACCTTGAAAGTGCCAAAGGAAAGAAACCGAAGGAAAGCCCTCTTTCCTCCAACTCCAAAACCTGATCCCAAAACCATATACAGTCATACCTCGTCTTACGAACCTAATTGGTTCCAGGGGGAGGTTCGTAAGACGAAAGGTTCGTAAGACGAAACATTGTTTCCCATAGGAAACAATGTAAAGTCAATTAATCCGTGCAACCAAAAAAAAAAACCCGCAAAAAACCGCTGCCGCCCGGCTGTCATCTTTTAAAACAGCCTGGGGGCTTCTCAGCGACCTGCCGAACGCCAAACCCGAACTTCCGGGTTTGGCATTGGGGAGGCCGCCGAGAAGCCCCCAGGCTGTTTTAAAAGGTGACAGCCGGGCGGCGGGGCTTCCCAGCAGCCTCCGAACGCCGAACGCGGAAGTTCGGGTTTGGCGTTCGGCTTCGGGAAGCTGCTGGGAAGCCGCCCGGCTGTTTTAAAAGGTGACAGCCGGGCTGGGAGGCTTCCCAGCAACCTCCCAAACCCCGAACCCGGAAGTTCGGCAAACGTTCGGGGTTCGGGAGGTTGCTGGGAAGCCCCCCAGCCCGGCTGTGACCTTTTAAAACAACCGGGCGGCTTCCCAGCAGCTTCCCGAAGCCAAACGCCAAACCCGAACTTCCGCGTTCGGCGTTCGGAGGCTGCTGGAAAGCCGCGCGGCTGTTTTAAAAGGTGACAGCCGGGCTGGGAGGCTTCCCAGTAACCTCCCGAACCCCGAACCCGGAAGTTCAGCAAACGTTCGGGGTTCGGGAGGTTGCTGGGAAGCCCCCCAGCCCGGCTGTGACCTTTTAAAACAGCCGGGCAGCTTCCCAGCCGTCTCCCAAAGCCGAACGCCAAACCCAAACTTCCGCGTTCGGCGTTCGGAGGCTGCTGGGAAGCCCCCTAGCCCGGCTGTCACCTTTTAAAACAGCCGCGTGGCTTCCCAGCAGCCTCCGAACGGTTTAGAAAAAAATTTGCCTCTTCTTACAAACTTTTTTCGTGTTACGAACGCCAAACCTGAACTTCCGGGTTTGGCGTTCGGAGGCTGCTGGGAAGCCCCGCCACCCAGCTGTCACCTTTTAAAACAGCCAGGGGCTTCCCAGCAGCCTCCCGAACGCCGAACCCGGAAGTTCGGGTTTGGCATTCATAACACGAAAAAAGTTCGTAAGAAGAGGCAAATTTTTTCTGAACCCCGGGTTCGTATCTAGAGTTGTTCGTAAGACGAGGGGTTCGTATCTTGAGGTACCACTCTACCATATTTTTCAGAATATAATATGCATAGTGATGGGCGAACTGAACCCACACAATTCGGGTCCATACCTAATTTTGCAGTGTTCGGTATGTCGAACACAAACCCGAAATTTTACCAAAGTTCGGGCAAATTTCGGGGTTGTGTTCGGCGTTCGGAGGTTTGACGTCACCAGCAGGTTGCTAAGGACGCCAAGGTGATCACTTCCTGGATTCCATGGAATCCAGGAAGTGGTCACCTTGGCGTCCTTAGCAACCTTCCGGTGACATCAAAGCTCCGCCCCCGGAATCTCTTCGTGGGAGGGATTCCCCAGTTCCTTCAAAGGGAGGTCTTCACGTAAAAATAAACATTGTTATTTTTACGAAAAAGGACACTGCAGCGGCGCTGCAAGCAAAGGGCAGTCCTTTCACATAAAAATAAACATGTTTATTCCATGGAATCCAGGAAGTGATCACCTTGGCATCCTTAGCAACCTTCCGGTGACGTCAAAGCTCTTCATGGGAGGGATTCCCCGTTCGGGTTCAGTTTGGGTTCGGCTGAATTTTGCTTAAAATTCAGCCGAACTTGCCGAACCCGAACACCATTGGGTTCGCCCATCACTAAATATGCACTGTTTTCCCCACTAAAAGAGGACCAAATTTGGGTACATTTTATAATCCGAATGCAGCTTTTTTGAAGCTTTTTTTCCCAGCCCTTATGAGGTGCTAACGATTTTCCTGGCTTGCAGGACTTTTTCATTGCTACTCCCTCTGGAGATTTTTTTCAGCCCTAACCAGGGAATAAAATAATGTGCGGAAGCTGAACACACTAAGGACGCTAGCCAGATGAATACCTGGTAGGTGGATTTTTCCCACTATTTTCCTCCCCCCAAACCAGGGTGTGTCTTATACTCTGAAAAATATGGTACCTGTGATTTTTTTTTTTTTAAGTATGGGTCTGTAATTCTATAAAGAAAAGAGTGATGGGATGTGGGAGTATCAAATGAAAAGGGGACAGAATTAAACATTAATGGCTAACAAAATGTTTGCCAGTTTTTTAAAAAATTACACCCCCCACCCACTAAGCCACTTGTGAAAGGCTTATAAGCACCTGAATATTCAATTCTGGCCTTACCAAACAACACCCTATAAACGCAGATAACAGGATGGTCAACCCATAATGTCTCAGAATACATACCATAATCATACAAGGAGTGCAGTAGTTCATGTGCCATGAAAAAACCCATGACTCCAAAGTTGACCGCACTGGAAAAAAGACATGGGTGATCTTTTAAATTTCCATCGACTTCTATACATAGAGAGATATAAAATGTACCAAATAGGCTGGAGACTGTCAGCATCTGGATGGGAGAGAACAGACTGAACCCTGGCAAATCAGGACTGTGGCTGATATACCAAGGTCTTCTGTGGCCACCAGAGCTACTCCTTGATAGGCTAGCACTACCTAATCAGGGAGGATTCAAGACTTGGGAATCCTGATAGACTCACAACTCATGTTAGATCAACGGTTGGAAGCCAAAGCAAGAGAGGCTTCTAGCCAACTCTGATTGGTGTACCAATTGTGTCCTATGACCACCCATAATAGACTACTGTAATGTGCTCTACTTGTGGCTGCCCTTAAAAAATAGTCAAAAACTGCAGCTCGTAATTTTGATAGACAAAGCACACAACACTGATTTTACGATGTCTGCAAGTTGGTTTTGGGTTTACCTTCTGCTGTTCTGTTTGGGTCGTATGTGACCCGAAGCCAAGTTTGAGTCCCTGTAAAAAAATTTCCCTGCATATCTGAAACTTGAAATTTCATGACTTTTCATCATTTCAGGGGTTCTCTCTATGAGAATTTTTTTTGGGGGGTGGGGGGTTTCTTTCTTGCTGAAAAACAAAAAGTCACACTTGTTGTGTTCCCGGGTCACCCTGACCCGGACCGAAAACTCTTCATTTGAAGCGCTTATGTTTGGTCAATTTGAATACTTTTTTCACTTGGAAAGTAGTCCGAACATTTCTGCAAACAATGATATGAAAATTGAAATGAAAAAAGTAATTCTTATTGGTTTATTTTGCTGATAGAATGCCTGCCCCCCCCCATTTTTGTGAAATATTTTTCAATTTAAGGATAGTTTTGCTTGCAAAAACACGGGGGGGGGGCACATTTATGTGCAAAATAAACCAATAAGGATTAATTTGTTCAGTTCAACTTTCATTCCATTGTGTGCAGAAATGTTCAAACTTGTTTCCAGGTAAAAAAAGCTTTCAAAAAGACCAAATATAAGTACCAAAATGATCAATTTGCAGTCCGGTCAAATAGACCCGGGAACATAAGATTAGGCAGTTTTCTCGAACTGAACAGCAGGGTTAAGGTTTTGGTTTTTACCTATAATGGCCTCCATGGTTTGGCATCCAGAGGCTTTGGGACCCTGTTCTCCAGCCAGCTTTGGAACAGTGATAAATGGATTTTCCTTACCTGGGAAATTCAGTATGGAAGAAAGGATTACGAAACATCCCAGCAGGAAATACTACAGCATGGCGCCGCAGTGAGTAGTAGGAATGGACAGTCCAAGGAGGCACTTCCCAACTGAAATGGGGAGGAAAAATCACAGCAAGGGAAGGAAATAATTGCTTTTGCTAAAATTCTCTCGTTTTTGCTGGTATATGTTCTCACATTCATAGCAATGCCAAATTTTTCACAGTTTTAAGCTTCCAAATTAGTTGACCTTTTCAGCACAGTGGCACCAATGTGTTACCAATCTGCTGATTCAAATGTGTTGCTTGAGTCTGGTTTGTCTTCAGACAGAAGCATCTTACATTTTCAGTCGCTATCTTCTTAAAAAAACTTTATTATTTACTTATGTATATGAATATATTATGCTGGTATATGGTTCATATTATTATCATTATCAGCTTCTGGCTGAACGATCCATTTTAGAATGAAGGTCCATTCAATGAAGTTATGGGACATAATCAACCACATTGGTCCAGTGCAAATTGGCAAATTTACTGAGATGAAATGGTTGTCCCAAGTCAATCAGCTGGTTTATTTACCCAAAAAAGCACTAGAGGTTTAGTCTCTCCATTCCTAGTACAGAGAGAGAAAGAGAATGAGAGAGGGGGGGGAGGGGAGAGTGGAAAAGAGGGGGGAATAGACAGATGAATGCAAGTTTAAAAAATATTTCTTCATTCCATTGTCATTGTGTACAAGGGTACATCAATAGAGTTCAAGTAATAATAATAGTAAGAAATTCTTCTCCCTTTTCTAAAATGTCTCATCCTATATATTAAACTGGAAGCCAAGTCGAAGAACAGTAGAGGAGGATGTGGGAAACCAAGATATTCACTTGGTAAGAAAAACATACCTATCATGCAGATGTGGACTGACAAGTCTGAGCAAGAACCTCTTCTTCAGAAAATTTAGGCAGGCAACCACGTTGTGGAAAAAATTATCCTCATCAATCTTCAGCTGAACAAAGTAGCAAACAATGATGTTAGGAATGGGAGTTCAATGGCAATATTTGGGAAAGACAATAAGTATTATTTTCCATTTTGTTCTCTGGATTCTTTCAAGGTTTCAATCTGTTAAGCAATTAAGTACAAATTATTTTGACTATTTAATTATTCCGACTCTCCCCTGAAATTCTAAGCTTCTATCAGCAGGTCATAAATCTGTAGCTCTATAAAGGCGCAGTCATTTAGCAGGTGAGAGTTTCTATATATATACTGCCTGCCTATTAAAAAATACTTGTTGCTCCCCGTCACCTTTCGTGGAATTGCTTAGGCAGTAAGCTAATTACTCAACTTACTTTTCTTTGCAGGTGCAATTTGACAAAAATATTACTATGCCCCTCTTTCCCATATGCTGCCCTTCCAACCTAAGCAAGCCTAACTATTAATTATTAAGACAAAAAAATAGAAACAACTGACAGCCCAAAGGTGTAACACTTATAACATGCAGTTGGTTTATGGATAACTATTCAATCTGTTGATGATAATTTAAAAGTTTCTAACTTTATTTGTAAAATTGAAAACTGGGCAGTTTTATTTCAAGAGCTACCTGAGCTTGGAGTGTTCATAAGCATTAAATTCTCATTTCTTCTTAGATGCCTACAAGAGCAAGGATCTGGCCGCCCTTGCTGTTTTGATATTGTTGACTCTCTTGGCAGTGTCCCCTCATCTAGAGGGAGCCCATGAGATAGTATCCATTTCTTTGATTCAATTCCCAGTATTTGAAACTACAGGAGGGCAGCAAATACAGTCAGCGAAGCAGTGGAAGTGATGTGCCGGTGCGTGGAGGCTGTTAGGGTCTGGATGGGTGTCAACACACTCAAACTCAACCCTGATAAGACAAAGTGGCTGTGGGTTTTGCCTCCCAAGGACATTTCCACATGTCCGTCCATTACCCTGGGGGGGAGGGGGAATTATTGACCCCCTGAGAGAGGGTCCGCAACTTGGGCGTCCTCCTCAATCCACAGCTCACATTAGAGAAACATCTTTCAACTGTGGCGAGGGGGGCATTTGCCCAGGTTCGCCTGGTGCACCAGTTGCGGCCCTATTTGGACAGGGAGTCACTGCTCACAGTCACTCATGCCCTCATCACCTCGATGCTCGACTACTGTAATGCTCTCTACATGGGGCTACCTTTGAAAAGTGTTCGGAAACTTCAGATCGTGCAGAATGCAGCTGCGAGAGAAATCATGGGCTTCCCTAAGTATGCCCATGTTACACCAACACTCCGCAGTCTGCATTGGTTGCCGATCAGTTTCCGGTCACAATTCAAAGTGTTGGTTATGACCTATAAAGCCCTTCATGGCATCGGACCAGACTATCTCTGGGACTGCCTTCTGCCGCATGAATCCCAGCGACCAGTTAGGTCCCACAGAGTTGGCCTTCTCCGGGTCCCGTCGACTAAACAATGTCGCTTGATGGGACCCAGGGGAAGAGCCTTCTCTGTGGCAGCCCCGACTCTCTGGAACCAACTCCCCCCAGAGATCAGAATTGCCCCCACCCTCCTTGCCTTTCGTAAGCTCCTTAAAACCCACCTCTGCCGTCAGGTATGGGGGAACTGAGATATCTTCCCCAGGCCTATATTTTTTATGTATGGTATGTTGTGTGCATGTTTTTAAAATTATGGGTTTTTAGTTTTAATTATTAGATTTGTATTGTATATTGTTTTTCTATTACTGCTGTGAGCTGCCCCGAGTCCATGGAGAAGGGCGGCATACAAATTTAATAAATAAAATAAATAAATAATAAAATAAATACACTTTCCTGTGTCTTAAGACCCATCCTTCAGTGGAAGAAATGAAGACACTTGAAGCCAAATCACAAATGATGCTTAACTTTTACCTCTTGATACTCTTTGTCAATTTTGTTTGTTTGGAGCATGGTTTCTGGATAGCCAATCTCCACTTGGAGGCTGGAAATCTAAATATACGGAAAGAAAGATTAGTTATTTACTCTGAACCTATGACTTGATGAAAAAAGGACTATTGGTATGTAAACAAGGGCATCCGCCAGAAAGAACTTGAGTATTACTTTTACAGTATGATGTCCCCTGCTTATAACTCTTGTATTCATTCACTAATGTGAGTAAACCAAATTTTATACAAAGCAGGACACAGTCAAATGCCATTAAAGATTGAATAGGAAATTTTCTAGTCTATGCCTGGAATTAGACTGATGAATTTCATGTCTATATAACCTTAATCTTGAAGGTAAATGTTGTATTGACAATGTTACCAAGCATTACAGAAACAAAGATAAGATTTCTGACTGGTAAGTGCTAGAATAAATACTGACTTCTCTGACATTCCCAAGATGTGGGTT
This sequence comes from Erythrolamprus reginae, assembly GCF_031021105.1. Lineage (NCBI taxonomy): Eukaryota > Metazoa > Chordata > Lepidosauria > Squamata > Dipsadidae > Erythrolamprus > Erythrolamprus reginae. Next base: position 225,226,519 of record NC_091951.1, on the reverse strand, counting down.
GTATACTTGGAGCTTCATTCAAGACCTGGACACTAGTTGCTTGTATCCTTATGATTTATATTGACTGGTTCCTAATATTATTTGATTGCTTATTTGTACCCAGACTATCATTAAGTCTTGTTGTACCTTATGATTTTTGACGATCGTATCTTTTCTTTTATGTACACTGAGGGCATATGCACCAAGACAAATTCCTTGTGTGTCCAATCACACTTGGCCAATAAAGAATTCTGCTCTGTTCTATTTTATTCTATTCTTCTATTCTACTTTTGAAGTCTCTGAGCTGGAGAATACACTCTCTAGATATAAATTCTATGACAGTCATACATCCCCATAACCTAATCAAACAAGTATCACAATAGATGACATACTTTCTTCTTGGCTTCTTGACGGGATTGGGAGTCCATCCAATTAACTTGATCCAGATGGCTCTTAATGGCATCCCGGATCTCAGAAAAAATCTCTTTTGCCTGGCCAGAGAAAGGAAAAAGAGTCCCAGAAGTAGGGAAGCATTTCACCCGTAATTTTCCTATAAACCCTAAGACTAAACTGACGACCTTACTAAGCTTTAAAAACAAGAAGTTGTATAGTAAATATGGAAGCATTTTTGAAAGGAATGTTTAAGGAGAAACTAAATCTACCCACCTGCTGTTTTATTTTGAATAGTGGATAATACTAGGTATTTATTTATTTATTTATTTATTTGTTTGTTTATTTGTTTGTTTGTTTATTTATTTTATTCGATTTTTTTATGCTGCCCTTCTCCTTAGACTCAGGGTGCCTTACAACATGTTAGCAATAACGCTTTTTAGCAGAGCCAGCATATTGCCCCCACAATCCGGACCCCCATTTTACCCACCTCGGAAGGATGGAAGGCTGAGTCAACCTTGAGCCAGTGATGAGATTTGAACCGCTGACCTACAGATCTACAGTCAGCTTCAGTGGCCTGCAGTACAGCACTCTACCTACTGCACCACCCCGGCTCAATCACATGGTAATGGGATGCTGAAGAGCATATTTTATCAGATACTACTTTGTTTCCTTACTGCTATTTCTAATGAAAGCTAAGATTAGCTATGGATAAGCATGAAACATACCGCATAAGCAAATCACAAGAAAATATGGACTAATAAGTCAGTATCTGGTACTATTGAATACCTACGAGATCCTTGGTCTTCTGGGGGAAAATCTCCTGCACAACCATGTTCCCAAGTACAGGTCCAAAGAATGCGCTAGTATCAATCAGGCATTTCCTCCATCGCTCAGTTCTTATCTGAAAATAATTAAATTTAAATTTAAAAATTGAATGTATGAAAAATGAATCTGGAGCAAATGGAAGCATTTGCAGTCTTGAGCCTTTGCCAGGAAGAAGCATTTGCAAATCTGAAACATTATCAAGAAATATAGGGGTTCACTAGGCCATCAACAGAAAGTTTTTTGTCTAATTAGTTTATATAGTTTATTAGATTTGTATGCCACCTCTTTCTGAAGACTCGGGGCAGCTCACAGCATAGCAATAATACAATACATTACAAATCTAACAATAAAAAATTAGAGCCATTTAAAAGACATTAATAACATAATAAAACCCCTAGCTATGCAGTCACACACATTCAACCTAATCTATTGTGGAACAATCCCCAAATTTAGTTTTTATTAGCAACATTTGTCCTATTTGTCTGGAAATCCACCACCAGACCATATTATTTTTAAACGGGGGTGGTGGTGGCCCTACCCTCTGTCCCAGAGGTGAAATCCAGTAGGTTCTGAAGAACTGGTAGTGGAGATTCTGAGCACTTCAGAGAACTATTACCACCTCTGACTGGCCCCAGAGTGGTGATGGAATGGGGATTTTGAAATATCCTTCTTCCAGGAGTAGGGAGGGAATGGGGATTTTGCAGTATCTTCCCCTGCCGTGCCTACCGAGCTACGCCCACCAAGTCACACCATACCTACTAAGCCACGGCCACAGAAACAATTGTTTCATCATTGCTTTGACCCCAATTTAACATTCAGAGAGGAAGAATCCCAGGGAGCTTATTGAGAGTTATACATTCCATTTCTTTTTATATATATATAATATTTTTATTGTTTTTCTTTAGACAAACAAGACAGACAACATTTAACATTTAAAGGAGCTACCATTGCTCCGCTTGTCATAGAAGTCTTGTCATAGAAGTCTAATACAAAAAAAAATATCTAACTATAATCAGATCAATACACAAATATAATACATATATTCTATGTTCTTATTAAATTTACCTCTACCGTCTTTATGTTATAGTTCGTATAGCTCAAATAAATTATCCTATCTATAAAATATCAGTTTGATAATACAGTGATCCCTCTATTATCACGAGGGTTCCGTTCCAAGACCCCTCGCGATAATCGATTTTTCGCGATGTAGGGTTGCGGAAGTAAAAACACCATCTGCGCATGCGCGCCCTTTTTTTCTATGGCCGCGCATGCATAGATGGTGGAGTTTGCGTTCCCCGCCGCCCACGCAAAGGGGAAACCCCGATTCGGCTCCTCGCTGCTGCTGCGCTACCGAGCAGATCAGCTGCTGGGCGGCCGAAGGAACCTTCCCTGGGTCTTCCCCCTCTTGCTGGTGGGCGGGCGAGCGGCGGGCATCAGCGAGGAGCTGGGGTTTCCCCTTTGCGTGGGCGGCCAGGAAGACCCAGGTTGGGGGTTCGGGGGGGTGCTGGGAAGCCCCCCAGGCCAGCTGCGACCTTTTAAAACAGCCGCGCCGACCTGAAGCCAAACGCGGAAGTTCGCCTTTGGCGTTTGGCTTCAGGACTCAGCTGGGAAGCGGCGCTGCTGTTTTAAAAGGTCGCAGCCGGCCTGGGGGGCTTCCCAGTACCCCCCCGAACCCCCAACCCGGGTTCGGGGGGTGCTGGGAAGCCCCCCAGGCCGGTTGCGACCTTTTAAAACAGCCGCGCCGCTTCCCAGCTGACTCCTGAAGCCAAACCCGGAAGTGGTTTTTTTAAAAATTAATATTTTTTTTAAATCGCGATATAGCGTTTCGCGAAGATCGAGATCACGAAACTCGAGGGATCACTGTATAGTTAAAATAGTTAATGTCCATTTCCATTTCTTTCATGCATTCTAGCACTCCCAAATTACAATATAACATTGTGTTAATTCTTAATGCAATAGAAAAAGAGAGTATAAGAAAAACACTCTTACCATATTCCCCGCCCTGCTATCCAGCATGTTTGCTAATTCTTGACGAGCTTTCTGGAATTGGCTGTCCAGGGCTGGGGAGAGATTTCCAATTAGACAAAGCATCATGTAGGTCTGCAATACATCTCTAAAATATGAAAAACAAAGGAACAAAATGTGATCTCTGTCCCTGTAATGTTATTGATCTTGAAAGGGTAGTTCAGATTTTATTGTATTGTACATTTTATAAGAGTCCTCGGCAGGAAGTTATCTTACCTATATTAAAATCCAAACTATCATACTTGTGAGTATGTAAGCAAAAAAATACTTGCAGATGAAAATACTAAAATTATTATTTTTCTTTTATTTTTTATTTAATTTATACATAAATAATAAAACAGACATACAAATAGACAAGTAAAAACAAAACAATAAATGAAACAAAACATATAATTAATTACAGACATTTGGGAAAAATAATTTCCCCACTCTTTCAGACTATTTGATCAGAGAAATTTTTCCTCATAAGTTGGTAATCTTTTATTAACGTATTGCTTTGCTTTGCATATAATTTTCTAATTTGTTATTTATTTATTTTATCATTGTCCTTTACTCTAGCCAATTGTAGAAATTTCCCCATATCTTATAGTATTCTGTATCTTCTTTTCCTTCTAATTTTTTGGACATTCTGTCCATCTCTGCACATTCTAGTAGCTTTTTAATAATTATGCCTTCTTCTGATATTCTATCAGCTTTCCATTGCTGGGCATAGGCTATCCTAATAGCTGTTAATATATGGATGGCCAAATACCTAATTTCTTTTTTAATTTTTGTATTAAAGATGCCCAATAAATATAGTTCTGGGTTTTTTTTCAAATTCTTGCGATGTTATTTCTTTTAACCAATCTGCTTATCTTATTCCAATACTTCTTAGCCTCTGGGCAAGTCCACCATTGATGGTAGAATGTTCCTTTTTCTTTTTTACATTTCCAACACAACGGTGAAACTTTTGGAAACATTTTAGAAATTCTTTCCGGAGATAAATGCCACCTATAAAACATTTTGTACTGGTTTTCCTTGAACGTCATAGACTTTGTTATGGATCCAGAGTGTTTCCCACTTTTCTATATCTATTATATACCCAAAATTTCTACCCCAACTTATCATAGTTTCTTTTATGATTTCCACTTCTGCCAATTAATTTTTCAACGCTCCCTAGGAGTAAAAATTAAAAAAAAGAAAATACTAAAATTACATTGGGGATAGTCAGATTTGTAACTATGGCTATAAAAACAAGGTTTTTAGTAACAAATCAATGTTGGCATTTTAAATGCATTATGTAAAAGCTATTATAGATTATGTAACTTTATAATTGTTGGGACACATTTAAGGCAAATATATATGATTGTGTTATAGCTAGCCCTTCATGGAAAAAGAAAACATCAGACAAAAAAAGTGTTGTGGGGAAAAAAAAAGTCATATTTAATGTATTAGATCATACTTAAATATATACTGGTTCAGGACTGCAAGGTGTTTTCGAGTATACATGCAAGAAAGCACACACATGAATTATGTAAAGCTCCATGAATACCAAACAAGAACATTTCCTCTATGCATTTGGTGCAGAATGTAACTATGAACATGAAGTAATCAATGTGGCCTCCTTTTTTAACTTCTATATACAGTGATACCTTGTCTTACAAACTTAATTGGTTCCGGGACAAGGTTCTTAAGGTGAAAAGTTTGTAAGACAAAATAATGTTCCCCATAGGAATCAATGGAAAAGAGATTAATGTGTGCAAGCCCCAAACTCACCCCTTTTGCCAGCCGAAGCACCCGTTTCTGTGCTGCTGTTGAGGTTCCCCTCCATAGGAAACCCCACCTCCGGACTTCTGTGTTTTTGCGATGCTGCAGGGGAATCCCAGCAGCGCAAAAATGAGCACTTCGCTGGCAACGGAAGTCCAAAGGTGGTTTCCCAGCGAAGGGTGCATCAGTGAAATTGCAGCATCGCAAAAACACCGAAGTCCTCGAAACCCCACCTACGGACCTCTGCGTTTTTGCGATGCTGCGATTTTACTGAGGCTCCCCTTGCTGGGAAACCCCACCTCCAGACTTCTGTTGCCAACGAAGTGCCCGTTTTTGCGCTGCTGGGATTCCCCTGCAGCATCACAAAAACACGGAAGTCTGGAGGTGGGGTTTCCCATGGAGGGGAGCCTCAGGGGAATCCCAGCAGAGCAAAAACGGGTGCTTCACTGACAATGGAAGTCCGGAGGTGGGGCAGCGGTGGGTTTGTAAGGTGAAAATAGTTTGTAAGAAGAGGCAAAAAAATCTTAAACCCCGGGTTTGTATCTCAAAAAGTTTGTATGATGAGGCGTTTGTAAGACGAGGTATCACTGTATACAGTTTGTTCAAGACAGTTTCGCCAGGTCTTGCTTTCCTAACACGTAGAAGTGAAGTTACAGCCTTCCACAAACTAGCAATGTCTTACCTCTGGTTTTGCCAAAGCCCAATAAGCTGTGACATTTCTTTCAAATAATCCATGTCATGCACAGCAATTGGTTGAGACATGTTCAGTTGCACAGGATAGAAAGCTGCCTGAAGGCATGAGAGCCAATCGATAGCAGGAGCCTTTTCCTAAAAATAGAATTAGACAGAGGAAATGATGAAATCTCAGCAAGAAGAGACACAACAAAATGCTTGCTTGGAAACTGAAGGGCATTCTAGTGTGATGGCAGGGTAGAAAGGAGGAAAGAAGACACACACCTATACACATAATACATTCCTCAGAAATTGTTTTTTTTTTTAGATAATGTTATGATTTGGTGGAGGAAGCAAGACTACACTACAAGTGGACATAGGAAAAAGTCTGGTTTTATGCACGATTGGATCATAAACCTCATTGTTCCCATTTCAGTGCATATGGCATTGTGCCCTGACTAAAAGTAGAATATGATTCTGGCAAGATAGACACACTGTTGGTATGCAGTTTCCAAGCCTAGTAAATGATAGAATGGACTATACTGAAAAGTATTGCAGAAATAACTTCATGGCCTTCAGATTGCAACTTCTTTCAGTGAAGATGGCTGCTGTGGGTCATTGGCTCTAAAAAGTAATTTCATTGTCCAGAATATCCTGGATTATTATTCTTTTTAATTTTCCAAATCTGCATTTGGAATTTAGGCTTGCCCATTGTTTTAAACTTCTGGAAGTTAGTTAAGACTAAGAACATCTAGAAAATGTTTGATAGTGGTCATACTTTCTGGTCTTTGTAAAACTTAAATAATCCCTTCTTTATTACTCTTGTTATTTCTCTTACAATATTTGTGACTATTATACCATGGACATTTTCCATGAATAGATAGATATTTTGATATCACAGTAATGTTACAGCATTATTCTTAACCACTTAACCACTGAGATTTTTTATTGACTCAGCATTATATACTGTAAATATCCAAAATACATATTTCTGGAAAACTATATACAGACCTGTAGCTTCTTGATGGTAGTGTGGTGAAATAGCATCCTCTTCTCTTGTCGCTTCTTCAGGGGAGTAACAATCTTCTGGAGGTTTGACATAAAGGAGAATGCCAAGGAAATATGGGTAGAAGTAGAATCTGTATGTCCACCCATCAACTCTTCTAGCTTCTTCAGATACAAGTAATATGAACGTAAGACCTGCAAAATAAACCTTTCTTTCAAACAGAATCAGTAGTTAAACTTGTTCTGAGCCATTTGCTCAATTCTATGAGCTATCTAAAATAATAAAATAATTATCTACATACCCCCCTTTTCTACTACTCATAAATACCTGTGAAGCTTCTATTTAACTAATATATAAGGATTGGCCAGTAAATTTGAATCGATGCAGTAATGCAGAGTTAATGCATGCATTATATAATATATGCATACATCAGCGGCACATTTTGTAGATTCCGTAGGATGATACATGTAACACCGCTGTTTTGTGAATTGCAATGGCTGCCAATTTTCTCCCAATTCATTGTGTTGGTTATCATGTTTAAAGCCTTCATGGCATGGTTATCTGAAGTATCATCTTCCTGCAATGGGATTTGTCCCACCCTACTCACCATGGCAGAGAGGCCTTCTTTGATCCTGTCAGCCAAGGAATTTCAGCTAATGGAGTCAAAGAGCCTTTTCTGCCATGGGCCTCATTCTCTGAAACATCTTGCCTCCAGAAGTGAAAACCATCTCCATCTTCCTGGCTTTCAGCATAGCTGGCTGGAGAATTCTGGGAGTTGAAGTCCACAAGTCTTAAAGTTGCCAAGTTTGAAGACCTCTGTTCTATTGGAAAAAGTTGATTGAGTGAGAGACAAAAGTCCATCCTTTATTGTCTGTGCTCCTATTTTTAATATTTTATTTTAGCAACTTCTAATTTCAATGTTTTTAATGTTTTTATATTTAGGCTTTTATGCCACTGTAAGTCACCCAGAATTACTCTGGCTAATAAAATAGGTAGCATATAAATTTATTAAACAGTAATATGCCTGCATTATTAAAACTCATCGGGGTTCCTGTATTTCATTCTTTCTGTCTTGCCAAATCCTTGTCATCTTAAAGCAATTTACAATATTATTATAAAATAATAAACAATAAAATAAAATAATAAAAACAAATCTACAAAATAATATGAAATATTATCTCTCTCTCTTTTTTTTTTTTTTAAAGGGAAGCATGAGAAAAAGCCAAAAGGAATGCTTTTGTCTAGCATTTATTTATGAAGGCCTGGAAAAAGTATTCCAAAATTAAGGCTCTACATTTAGGCAAGGAAAACAAATTGCTCTTGTTCAATAGTAGTAACTGTGGGTGGGATCTTGGAGTTCTAGTAAACAATCACTTAAATATGAGCCAGAAGTGTGCTTCAGAGGCCAAAAAAGCCAACACAGTTCTGAATAGAATCAAGATCATGTAAAGTGTTAATACCACTTTATGATGCCTTAGTAAGGCCACATTTGGAATACTGTATCCAGTTTGTTCACCGCGATGTAAAAAAGATGTTGAGACTCTAGAAAGAGTGCAGAGAAGAGCAACAAAGGTGATTAGGAGACTGGAGGCTAAAACGTATAAAAAACGATTGCTGGAATTGGGTATGTGTAGTTTAATGAAAAGAAGGACTAGGGGAGACATGATAGCAGTGTTCCAATATCTCAGGGGCTGCCACAAAGAAGAGAGAGTCAAACTATTCTCGAAAGCACCTGAGGGTAGGACAAGGATCAAAGGGTAGAAAGTAATCAAGGAGAGAAGAAATTTAGAATTAAGGAAACATTTTGTGACAGTTAGAACAATTAATCAGTGGAACAACCTGCCTCTAGAAGTTGTGAATGCTCTAACAATGGAAGATTTTAAGAAGTCTGAAGTGATGTAGGGTATCCTGCCTAGACTTCTAAGGTCCCTTCCAACTCTGTTATTCTATTCTATTCTATTCTATTCTATTCTATTCTATGCTGTTCCATTCTGTTCCGTTCTTTTCCGTCCTGTTCTGTTCTATTCTATTCCATTCCAGCGACTTAAAAAACATAAAAGTAGGCATGTGTTTCATGAATTTCAAAAGAGAGGAGATTCTAGAGTATAGGTACCACTACAAAGAAGGTCCATTTGAGAATAACCACAAGACAATACCCTGTTAATCCTGTCTCATGCAACAGGAGCTCCCTAGATGATCTTAGCAACTCTATAATGATGACGATATATTTTCAGCCCGTGTGATCCCAAGTTGTTAAGTATCTTAAAAGTCAAAAACGAAAAGCTGAACCTCAATTGGTAGCTAACTAGCAGCAGTGCAAATGCATTTGAATATGCAACTGCTCCTTGTGATAACTTGATTGTCAGATGGTCTTCTAATGTACCTTTAAGTAGTCTGAAACAATTATAGACTATTCCATAACATTTATATTTTCATTGCCATGCTATATGCTGAGCCCTGTATCTATTTCTCCCTAAATTAAATCAGCATTAATGTAAATTGCTTACAGATTTTCCTTCAACATGAGAGGAAATAATACCTTTAGCTCCAATTAAATTTTGTGATATAGGCTTCATGGAATCTTTCTATAATGTAAGTACTTTTTAAAAATGTAATTTATTTTCAGGCCATTTCATTATTATTATTATTATTTTAAAAGGGTGATTTGCCTTTGAATGGAAAAAGGCAACACTCTACAGGACTTCATGTTAGAATTCAACTGTAATCAAAAGAAAGCAAAATGCCCAAAACATTCATAACAAAATTGTAGGAGAATTAATTTACATCTCTAGTGTAATAGCTCAATCCAATAAGAGTTTGAGCCCCTTTGCAACATTGGTTTGCGGGTTATGAATAAAGAAACAATGAAAGATCCTGCAAAGCAAGAACTGGTAAGATTGTTAGCAGCTAATTAGGACTGAAAAAAAGCTACATTCAGAGTATAAGATGCACCGAAATTATCAGCCTCTTTTAGGGAGGAAAAAAGTGCGTCTTATACTCCCAAAAATACAGTAGTTGAGTTTTGAAAAAGCATCTTTGGGATGGGAATAAAATACTATATATAAGATTCCGCAATACAACTTTTGGAGAGCATAGGCACAGTCAGCAATTGCTATTTTCTGAGATGAGATGATCACCGAATAAGGGAGCATGGTCAAGTGAGCAAGACGTCTTATCATATCTACAGGCATCAGGAGGTACAATGTACAGTTCAGTAGATTTGAAATCAAAACGGTGTTCACATCAGCATGAAGATGAGCAATTCTGTCCTCAGTGCCTTCTAAATCTGCCAAGCAAGTAATTGAAAGCTGTAAATTCAATTTATCTGAGGCGATGACAATAAATTCTTTAATAATAATAAAACCACTTTTAAAAGATCTGCCGAACAGCTATTTAAAGATGTGAAGAAGTCTTCTTTACAACTTTTTATGCCACCCAACAATCAGACTGTGTGCACCACTATTGTAAAAATCATACCACCACTTATACTTTACTTGTCTCCTCACCTGCTCCATGGTCAGGGATTTCAGGAAAATTAGGGAGAAGGGTTTTTTTTTTAATCTACCGTGCTGAATATAACAATTTAAAGCAATTGTCCCAATACTTTTTGTTTTCCTATTGTACAGTATAGATCAAAAAGATTCAAAGCAGTTGAGTATACTATTTTCTTATATACTGGTAGTAGATTAAAACAAGATTATTAACTCTGTCTTCTGCAAAAACCCAAAACAGTGAAGAATCCATTAGATTCCATCAGTTATCAAGGGCAGATGCCCTTAATGACTCCTTTTACTTTTTTTTAATGGGGAATGAGGTTCTGAGTAACATGTTGCAATAACTATTACCTTTTCCTCCAGTATCAAATTCATTCTACCCATATTCCCAGGCCAAATTTAATGTGAGAACATGTCACAATTATAGTTTTGTCTAGTTATAGTTTGAGAATAGTGATGGGCGAACCCAACATTGTTCGAGTTCGGCAAGTTTGGCCGAATTTTACACAAAATTTGGCTGAACCCGAACCCGAACGGGGAATCCATCCCATGAAGAGATTCCGGGCGCGGAGCTTTGATGTCATCGGCAGGTTGCTAAGGATGCCAAGGTGATCACTTCCTGGATTCCATGGAATCCAGGAAGTGATCACCTTGGCGTCCTTAGCAACCTGCCGGTGACGTCAAAGCTCCAAACGCCAAACACAACCCCGAACCTTGCCCAAACTTTGGAAAAATTTCGGGTTCGTGTTCGGCATACCAAACACCGCAAAATTCTGTACAGACCCAAATTGTGCGGGTTCAGTTTGCCCATCACTATTTGAGAATGATTCACATTTAATATGGAAGGCATAAAGTCTCAGCTTCAACATGAATTGAATTGTTAAACTTTTGTAGGATCGTTGTCCTGAAGTTCTTTAACAGCACACTTCAGATCATCTCAGCTAGTTCGCTCAGGAAGGCTATTAGGATTGATAAAAGTTCCTTAAAAATGTCCCACTGATTCAGTATCGCATACAGGCCATAGTACATTTCAATTTGGACAAATTACCTGGTGATTAAGGTGATTACAATGGAGATTTCCAATCCCCACCATGAGTTGATGCCACTTTAAAAACACAGACAAGCTGTTAAGGTATCCAAGCTAAATCAAAGTCCAAGTCAAAGTACTCCTCAAAATTCCAATTTATTGCCGGAGCTATCCTGGCCCCTACACTGGGAAGCCTGAATTTGAGTTTCCCACCCAGTTGAAAATTCACAGCCCTTGTCCCCCACCCACAAACTTGTCACGTTGCCCACTCAGATTGTATTTCCGCCCAGGTGGGTGGCCTTGAACCCCTCGAAAGAACCCTTCCTAAGTTCCCCTAAACAACAGGCCTTCTATAGATTGTGTGGCAAGCTGTTATCACCAACTTCTGCACTGGCTTGATACAAGCAATATTATTATTATTATTATTATTATTATTATTATTATTATTATTATGTATTAGATTTGTATCCCGCCCCTCTCTGGAGACTCGTAGCGGTTCACACCAATATTATCCATTTACATTTCCCAGTACAATACAGTAACATATATTATAGATGAATGAGACCTTGTGACAGAGGTGGGTTCCTCCCAGTTCAGACCGGTTCACCTGAACCATTAGTGACCTACTGATGATGTCATGATGATGTCACAGAACTAGTTCAGTCGGTGCCAGTCCATGGGGGCACCATGTCTCTTTTTTTCTTTTAACAAAAAAAACCTTTTAGAACTTTTTTGAGGGGGATTTTTTACCTGTTATTTTTTTCTTCTGCACATGTGCAGAAATGAAGTTTCCACAACTGTACATGTGGTCACAACCTTGGTTTTGGCATTTAAAAAAAAATAAAAAAATTTCCACTGTGCATGCGCACATGCATAAAACCCTGTGACCACAAGGTGTGGGAGGAAGCAAACTGACCGCGAGGTCAGTTAGAACCCACCCTTGCCTTGTGACCCACCTCACAATATATTCTCAGTTTCACACAACAAGCACAAAACATAGAGACTGATTTGAGATATGACTAAACCAGAAACAGTAAATTAATCATTTAACACAGCTTACCCAGGCATAATTCCCATTTCTTTCAAAATTGTGTTCTAGGGGCAGCTCAAATTCTGGATGGTCAATCTGCAAAAAGAAAAGAAGGATAGATTACAGGGGTGAGTTCCTCCCGGTTCAGACCAGTCTGACCAAACAGGTAGTGACCCACTGGTGATGTCACGATGACATCATGGATCTGTTTCGGTCGGTGGTGGTCCAGGGGCAGCATCTTTTGGGGGGATTTTTTTTACCCTTTTAAGAAAAAAAATAATTTTTTTCTGAGCGTGTGCAGAAGATGAGTTTCCGGTACTGCTCATGTGCTCACTATCTTATTTTTGGCTTTTTAAAAAATCAGATTTTTCAGTACTGCACATAAGCATGCACCAAGCACACAGGCACTCAATGTAGGCACGTGCCCATGAGGCACACCCATTTAGCACAGGAGGAAGTGAACCAGTAGCAAAGTAAGTTAGAAGAACCCACCTCTGAATAGATAGTAATACCAGCTACATTATAAACAGGATAACAATAATCAAAGAGTAATTGTAAGGGGAGGGAAGGAAGGAAGGAAGGAGGGAAGGAAGGAGGGAAGGAGTTGAAAGAATACTGACTTCTGCAAAATTGCTCATAAAAAGAGAGCATTGTAAACAGAAGAATTTACAATGTCAACTTGTTATTGGCAATGCCCCAAATTTGCATTACATTTGCATGTGATAATCTATCAGATATAAGCTAATATAATAATTTTCAAACACATTCTGAGTTGTTGTTGTTGTTGATAATAAATTATCTATTCTATCATGGATTTTGTTTGGAACCAATAAGCATTTCTAATTCCACTTGACAGAGCAGTGATGCCCATGCAAATACTGTATCAGATAAAATCTAGCTAATATCTTTCCGTAACTTAAAAAAAACTCCTCCACACTCTAAATCTTAGCATGAAAATTTACTGAATGTTGTGAACAATATTAGATGCATTTTTCAAAAGAGCTTAGGTCTCTCTCTCTCTCTCTCCCTCCCTCCCTCCATTCATGCAGTATCTATGTAGTAATACATGAAAATATATAAAAAAGAAAAATACTCAAATTTCCATTCATTTTCTTTTATATGGGAAAAATATCATCAAACCTGCATCCTGATATAACATGGAAAGGAAAGAGATTTATCACAATACAGTATGTGTTTTGAGCACTGCATATTCATAGCTGCACATGGTCATATTCTGTGCACTAATTCCGTTGTTCTGAGTCTGCATAAGGTAACTTCTTTTTTAAAAATGCATATAATTGAATCAAACATTTTCACTGCATTGCCTAAATGTTGCCTTCTAGTAGTCCTACCTGGATAATATTGGTGCTTGGATCAGATGAACTGGGTCCCACATATGCTTTGAAGAATGGAAACGTGTTGTATTTTTCCATGAGTATCTGAAGAGTTTGGTTAAAATCTGTTTGTTTCCAGGAACCAGTGATATTCCAACCACCAATCTGAACAAAGAAAATATGGACATTGTTACTGTAGGAAGCCTCCTCCCCCAGAGAATGAAATATTTTGGAGAATATTTAAAAAGGGGAAGAATGTTATATTCCCCCAAAGGAGTAATGGAGAAAACATGTTCTTCAAGGCAACCCCAGTCTTCTTGCACAGTAAAAACAGCCTCCAGCAGATACCTAGAGTCTTTAGAGAGGAATATTTCGTGTCCATTAAGAAAAACTGGGCCAATCTATTCACAAAGTTCCTGCTGATGGGATTAAGAAGGACGGGACAGGACTTTAGAGACGTAATAGGATTAGCCCACTCCCATTAGAATTGCAAAAGAGACAAAGTATTACATTGTACAACCCCCGGGAGCATTTCAAACACAAAACCCCAAAGAATGTATAAAAGCCCACTTATCCCAACCCCATTTTACATTTTATGTATGGTATGTGCGTGTTGTATGGTTTTTAAATGATGGGGGGGTTTAGCTGTTTTTTAATATTAGATTTGCTTCTATTGTAGCATTGTTATTATTGCTGTTGTGAGCCACCCCGAGTCTTGTTATTATTATTATCATTATCATTATCATTTTGTCAACTGTCCCAGAACTGCATGCTGTTGTTGCTTCTGCTCATCAATAAACACAGTCCCTGTTTCCAATGAGCCTCCATTTTGTTTCCCAACCTTTTTTACAGATTGGAACTGGATTGGATTTTACTTCCAGTATGACAGGGGTGGGTTCCTGCCGGTTTGGACCGGTTTGCCTGAATCAGTAGCAACCGACTGGTGAAATAACAATGGCAGAACAGATTTGGTTTGGTCGGTGCCAGTCCATTGGTGCCGCCATTTTTTTTTCCAGAATTTTTTCCAGAACTTTTTCAAAAAAAAATCAGAATTTTTTCAGAATTTTTTCAGAATTCTTTACTGTTTTGAAGGTTTTTTTCCTCTGCTGCTGCTTGAAAAAGGGCCCGCCCACTCATCTTTGGGTTTGTAGTTACCTTGATTCCTTTGCCCAAAGCACAGCTGACCAGTTTCTCAGCTGTGTTTTGGGCTGATTATAGCTACTGAGCATAATTCAGTGGCAGAATTGCATGAGGGGATATGCGCGTGCATGCTCGCTTTGCTTGCCTATGTGCATGAAACATTGCAATGCGAACCAATGGTGAAGATAAGTGGAACCCACCCCTGCAAGATTACCAAGAAAAAAAAAGTTGTAAAATAGCTAAATATGTATAAGTTTTGAGTTGGAAAATGCTCAGTTTAATTTCAGAAATTGACTCAACTAAGTCTCCTTTTAAAATAAATGAAACCATAATAATAATCACCACCTCATTCTTTCCTCATTTGCAATCCTGATGAAGGTAGTCTTACACTGTTCTTATCTTAAAACAGTAATCCCTGTAATGGAATGCATGGATTACCCTGCAGAAAAGAGAGAGGCAATGCTGCCTTGGAAGCTATCATACAAGAGAGAGACCAGCCCACAATTGTTTAATAGTCAAAAAAAGAAGGATAGGAAGGAGCTTCCTTAATGAGTCAAGCAGTTAAAAATGGCAGGCAGGAAGTTGGTACTTTTAGACTTGTAAGTTTCTAATAATGTAACCTTACACCAAAGTAGATTTTTGTATTCCTCAGTCTACATGTCCTCATTAAAACTAATGCAAATTTTTTATTTACCCCCCCCCCTCCAAATAACAACACTAGTGTTTCTGTCAACATTGTGTTATGGGAAGAAAGAGGGGTTATTTTCTGCCAGTGCACTATTGTTTCACTACACTATTATTTGAACATATTGATGGATTTACAGCCCTGCCTCAGATAACGAACCCAAACAGCACAATTTTCCTGTTCCCTCCTTTTTAAATCCATGTCTTGTAGTTATATAGTACCCAATATAGACAGAGGAAACAGTGAGTAAACAGAATTATAAAGTGAAAATGCTGACATCTATATACCATCCAGGATCATGGAGGAGATAGGATAAGGACTTATCTGAAGCAACTTTTTGCCCATCTGAAAATGAAAAAAATTATCAAATGAATCGCGGCCTTGGTAAGATACTGCATCATTCCGTGTATCTGTCACTCACTTTACCTCAGTAATCTTTGCAAAGAAACTGTTCTGTCCCAGCTTCGAGTCCCCCAAAATAAGATGCACACTGCCGGATTTAGTACTAAATATTTACTACTAATAAAAGTCGTAGCAGTTTTGAGTCTCTTCTAAAAGCAAGTAAAAAATTGTAAAGTCTTCACCACTATGCTGATAATGTCTTAGCAGCTGGCCAGAATCCCAAAAATATGTAAACACAACAGTAATTACTAGATTGTAACACAGTTCCTTATCATAGACTTACAGAGGTTGGCTGGAAGTCTGGAGCTAATTAACGCAGACAAGAATGTGGTTCTTTTAAAATTACAAGCCAGAGACAATAGATGCAGGAAGAGTCTGGAACAAAATGGCACTGTCCTCTGCACCGAAGCACCATATGACTCTGCTATAAATAGCCTGAGGGCGTGGCCCAGTAGCCAGCAGTGCTACTCACAAGTAAGCCTCCTCCTGAATAACCACTCTTGCCTCCCAAAGGCCCTGCGAGTCCTAGCATCAAGAAGAGGCTACTCCTCTTCTCCTGAGTCACTCATCTCAGAAGGTACAGATGGCCCTGGTTGCTCTTCAGCCTCTGACACCATGTCCTTTTCGCTCTCAGACTCAGGTACCAGTAACACAGGCTGCATGTACAACGCCTCCACTGTCTCTAAGTCCTCTGGATCCATTGCTAGTTCGCAGGATGAGAACGAGCCACAACAGATCCTTCTAATAGAGGGACATTACTGAGGGAAATTTTATATAAGTAAAAACAATTTGACACGTTGCCCATAATAACTCTCAAAGCAACAGGGTTTTTTAATCTCCAATACTTTTACCAAGTACTCCATAGATATTTTAAAGCCTGAATCTGCATTCCAAAAACTTTGATTAATTGTTTGTTTGATTAAGGTCTACCAAGCCAGTGTTGAACCTTAGTAATCATATATATAAGTTTCCTCCAGGATGATCAGTCCCCAAACTGTCTGTTCAAGCTTTCAGTGATGAACTCATTTTCCACTGTAATTGAATCCCCCCTCTTTGCTGCTTGCAGCTCCTCTGTTTCTTCCAAATGAGAACTCTGGCTGGATTTCTGCTATGATTCATTTGTTTGTTTTCTTACTGTCTCTAGTATTATCAAGGGTCTTCTCTGGTAACAATGTTCAAAGTCCTCAATACTTTTTCTACCCTGTTGCTTCCCCAGAGGGTCGCAAGGAAAGCTATTTCACACACGTGGTGGCATCTAAACGACTTTACTGCTTGTGTATTTGTGTGCTAGCCTGATTCAGATACTTGATTCTAAACGGCAGAAACTATCATTCTGATGTTTTTATAAGGGGCTGCATGCATATGTGCACCATTGTGCCTACCGTCCCTATCCTACTGTTCTATTGTCTTCTATCATTACCTTTTATCATTACTTATCTAATGTTTTATTTATACAAATTACCACCCTATAATTGTTTGACAAATATATAAATAAGTAAATAATAAATAAAATAAATAATCAGTTTTTAAAGTTCCTTGCAGTACATGTTGATATCAGTTCGATTTTCTTTACATTTAACCATAGTCTCATGCTTTTTCACTTGTGCTTCTTGACTTTTGTTATTAGAGTTTACTGATAATTTGCATATTCAGCTATCTGGATTCAAAAATAACCGAATAACAAAGTTGGAAGGGACCTAAGAGGTTTTCTAGTCCAGTGTTTCCCAACCTTGGCAACTTGCAGATATTTGGACTTCAATTCCCAGAATTCTGCTGGCTGGGGAATTCTGGGAGTTGAAGTCCAGATATCTTCAAGTTGCCAAGGTTGGGAAACACTGTTCTAGTCAACCCACTGTTCAAGCAGGAGACCCTATACTATTTCAGACAATTGGTTGTCCAGTCACTGCTTAAAAACCTCCACTGGTGGAGCACCCACAGCTTCTGAAGGCAAGTTGGTCCGCTGATTAATTGCTTTAACTGTCAGGCGATTTCTTCTTATTTCTAAGTTGATTCTCTCCTTGATTAGTTTCCATCCCTTGCTTCTTGTTCTTCCTTCAGATGCTTTGGAAAATAGGTTGACCCACCTCCCCTCTTCCACAACTGTGGAAAATTCCACAGATTCTTGCGGCTGGTAAGGTGAACGTTTTTCTATAGTCAATGAAGCACATATTGATTCCCCCACACAGATAATTTTGGCTTTCTTTTCTGTTCATTGTGCTCCTGCAATAATAACAATCTCATGATCCTAGGCCTTTTTAAAAACCAATTTGAACTTCTGGCATCTCCTTTCCCATGTAAGGAAACAAATTTAAGGAAATGATTGTTTCCCCATGTAAGGAAATTAATCCGTGTTGAATGATCATAAGTGGTATTTTTCTATTATATGGAATGCTTCCTTTCTTTTCTTTCTTCGTCTTTTTGTTACTGGTATGTAGACAGATTCCTTTCAATCTGTTGCACAATGTATTGTTCTCCAGATTTGCTGACATAGTTTAACTGGAACTTTTACTGATTCTTCCTCTGTTGCGTGTTATATTTCTATAGCTATTCCATAAATTCTTATATTCTTCCAACTTGGTCACTGCAGGAGTGCTGTTCTAACTTCATCTGTTAGTACTAGGGATTCTTGTAAACAGGAAATCATTTCTAAGGTATCAATTACTTTGGTGCTCTCCCGCATACCATTTCAATGTTGGAAACGCCTTCTGACTTCAGACATCTTTTGAAAAACTGTTTTTCCATTGTTGTTTACATATCCCACTTTCTTACAGATGTTATATTATTGCTTCTTGTCTCTGCTAGAACATCTGTAAAATACCTCGTCCCTGAGGTATTTGTCTTTCATGACTTTAGCTTCTCTTCCCTTCTTTATAATTTTTCTTGCTCTGACATCTCGTTTGCTTTCTTCTGTTTTTTGGTCTTTGACAGTTTTTCCCCCCCACATCTGTACTTAACATTTTGTTTTGATTTCATTCCATCATTCATTCATTTTTCTATTAACAAGGTTCAGGATTTCAAAGTGATCCTTGATGTTCTCATTAAAAATGGAGGCTACATGCTCATATAGCAGAAATTAGTTGGTTTTGTTCTTCTGCTTTACTTTGACTTGAAATTTGCACATTAACTGTTTCATATTTTTGCTGTTACAGCTGAGGTTTTCTACCTTCTTGTACCGATTATAATATTGATTTGATTTCTGTGTACAGTGTTCCCTCGATTTTCACGGGTTCAAACTTCGCGAATAGCCTATACCACGGTTTTTCAAAAAATATTAATTAAAAAATACTTTGCGGTTTTTTCCCTATACCACGGTTTTTCCCACCCAATGACATCATATATCATCACCAAACTAATAATTTTTGCAAATAAATAACAAAAAAAATAATTATTGTTAATAAATAATTATGTTTATAAATATCAGGATCACTAAGTGTCTTATTCAATGGTGAGTACCAGTAATAATGGTGAGTAAATGGTTGTTAAGGGAATGGGAAATGGTAATTTAGGGGTTTAAAGTGTTAAGGGAAGGCTTGTGATACTGTCCATAGCCAAAAATGGTGTATTTACTTCCGCATCTCTACTTCGCGGAAATTCGACTTTCGCGGGCAGTCTTGGAACGCATCCCCCGCGGAAATCGAGGGAACACTGTACTCCATCTTGTGTTGTCAATGCACACAAATACCATGCATAGGTTGTTTGAATAATATATTAGCAATGAATAAACCACTGGATTGGCAGAAATTCATAAGTAATTCTCCTGATTAATTTCTATTTTCAATCCAGATTACATTTTCTCTTGCATGCATCTGCTCTTTAAAACTCTAGCCATTCATTTGCTTAGATCAGTGTTTCCCAACCTTGGCAACTTGAAGATATTTGGACTTCAATTCCCAGAATTCCCCAGCCAGCAAATGCTGGCTGGGGAATTCTGGGAGTTGAAGTCCAGATATCTTCTAGTTGCCAAGGTTGGGAAACACTGGCTTAGATAACCCAAGTTTTCCTTCCCTAGAATATTTAATCCATTTCCTTTATTGTTACCAATAAACCATTTCTGTCCTGCATTAATCCTTCTGCCTTTCTTGTTTTTGTTGTCACTCCTTCTCAGTTTGCTTCTTTGCTTGATTTCCTTCCCTTTGGAAAGTTGCTTCCACGCCTGACTCCTGTCGTAATGTGCCTTTATTTAATCTAATAATTTTGTCTGATCTTCTTAAAAGTTGTAGTCCCTTGCTCATATAACTGCAGTAATACTTGCACTAGTGCCATTTGCTTGCACTAGTTGCAAACATATCTCCTAATTGTTGCAAGTCACAACAGCAAAAATAGGTCTATTCACCTTCATTTCATCATAAATAGTAAAATTTCTATTTGTTATCTTCTCAGATGCCAACTCTATCATTAATTCGTATGAATTCCACTGCAAACTCCTATTGATTCTCCCTGTTCACTTGATCGATGCTTATAGCTATATTGGCACACAGAAAGTAATATGAAAACCAAGAAGTTCCTATGGGTTGATTCGTATATGCATTTTTCCCTGCCTGAATTTGCCTTATTTGAAGAATGGAAGCTGAATATGGAGGTTAAGGTTACTTTACAGTTGTCATTACGTTTAATTGCTTGCCTTTCCTCCCTACCCCCCCCCCCCCCCACTCCTTTTAAAGCACAGACTTTATGGTTGCTTTACTTTAGCTCCTTCAAATAATTTATTTATTTATTTATTTATTTATTTATTTATTTATTTATTACTTAGATTTGTATGCCGCCCCTCTCCGAAGACTCGGGGTGGCTCACAATACGTGGAAACAAATCATAAATAATCTGACAATTTAAAATATTTAAAGATTTAAGAAAGACCCCATATACTAACAGACATACACACAAGCATACCATATATAAATTAAACATGCCCAGGGGGAGATGTTTCAGTTCCCCCATGCCTGACGGCAAAGGTGGGTTTTAAGGAGTTTACGGAAGGCAGGAAGAGTAGGGGCAGTTCTAATCTCCGGGGGGAGTTGGTTCCAGAGGGCCGGTGCCGCCACAGAGAAGGCTCTTCCCCTGGGGCCCGCCAACCGACATTGTTTAGTTGACGGGACCCGGAGAAGGCCCACTCTGTGGGACCTAATCGGTCGCTGGGATTCATGCGGCAGGAGGCGGTCTCGGAGATATTCTGGTCCAATGCCATGAAGGGCTTTAAAGGTCATAACCAACACTTTGAATTGTGACCGGAAACTGATCGGCAGCCAATGCAGATAATATATGCAAAGTAAGCAAAAGAAGTCATTTAGTCTGTATTAATAATGTGAAGGCAATGCTATGGTTGAAATGAAGCGGCAATAAAAGTTAGGATCCTTGCTTTGTGTGTTTTTCTCCTGTAGGCAGAGGTGAATGTTTGATAGCGTGTGGTGTGATCTGATTTTTATCAAGGAAAAAAAAACCCGTTTACAAAAAAGTGTAAAAAATGTAAATTTTAAAACCTGTAAAAAAAAACCTTAAAAAACAAAATAAGCTGAAAAATATTGTATTTTTTACAGTGAATGTTCCTTTCTATATGTTACATGTAGATATTAATTTATTATACCGTGTATATGATATAAATAATGCATATGGAAGGCGGGAGGGTTGGTGTTGGTACGACCAGATTGTGTCAGAATGGGTTTTTTGAAAGCTATTTTTGCTCAAAAAATAACTCAAAGTTATATCTCTGCTTCTGTTCAATAAAACCAAATGCTCTTTTTTTTTCTAAAAAAAAAAAAGATTACTTTTCCTGGGGGGGTGGGGAGATATTGCCTTTAAGGAACTATGAAAACTTGGTAGTATTAGTTTTGTAATTGGTCAATTAATACTAATAAACAAATGAATAGAATGGGAATAGGAATAACAGAGTTGGAAGGGACTTTGGAGGTCTTCAAATCCAACCCCCTGGTTAGGCAGGAAACCCTACACCATTTCAGACCAATGGTTATCCAACATCTTTAAAACCTCCAATGTTGGACCATTCACATCTTCTGGAGGAAAGCTCTTCCACTGATTAATTGTTCTAATTGTCAGGAAATTTCTCCTTAGTTCTAGGTTGTTTCTCTCCTTGATTAATTTCCACCCTTGCTTCTTGTCCTACCCTCAGATGCTTGGGAGAATAATTTCATTCCCTCTTCTTTGTGGCAACAGTTGAGATATTGAAACACTGCTATCATGTCTCCCCTAGTCCTTCTTTTCATTAAACTAGACATACACAGTTCCTGCAACCATTCATAATTTAAGAAAGCTTTAGAAAAATACATCTGAAAAGAACTTTTTGTCCAAGTCTACATCATCACAGTAATCTGTCCAACAACTAGCCACAAAAGAAAACAATCAATAAAGGTGACATAGTGAGCACCATAGCCCACATCACACAAGAAAATATTGCCATTTAATAACTGTATTCAGGAGGGATAATTCTTTCACATCCATTGGAAAGTACAGTGATCTCTCGGTTAGCGCGGGGGTTACGTTCCAAGACCTCCCGCGCTAACCGATTTCCGCGTTATATTGGATGCGGAAGTAAAACCACCGTCTGCGCATGTGCGCCATTTTTTTCATGGCCGCACATGCGCAGATGGTGGAGTTTGCGTGTGGGCGGCGGGGAAGACCAAGGGGAGGTTCCTTCAGCCGCCCAACAGCTGATCTGCTCCGCAGCGCGGAAGCAGCGAGGAGCCGAAGATGGGGTAAAGGCAAAGGGGAAACCCCATCTTCGGCTCCTCGCTGCTGCCGCGCTGCGGAGCGGATCAGGTGTTGGGCGGCTGAAGGAACTGAATGTCCCTTGGTCTTCCCGCTTGCCGCTTGCCAGTCCACACACGCCCCCCTGGATGAGCCGGCCACAGGGGCGAGGGGTGGGGATGAAGGGGCAGGACTTCCCGGGCGGAAGGCATGCTCGGCTCTGCCGCTCCAGCCCCTTTCGGCCGAGCAGCCAGGGAAGTCGAGCCAGGCGTGGCGGCGGCCTGCGCCGATGTTCCCCGCTGCGACGGAAGGCAGTCGCTTGGCTAGGGAGGCTCGGCCGAAAGCGGCTGGAGCGGCAGAGCCGAGCACGCCTTCCGCCCGGGAAGTCCTGCCCCTTCATCCCCACCCCTCGCCCCTGTGGTCGGCGGGAATGAAAGGGCAGGACTCCCTGGGTGGAAGGCGTGCTCGGCTCTGCCGCTCCAGCCGCTTTCGGCTGAGCCTCCCTAGCCAAGCGACTGCCTTCCGTCGCAGCGGGGAACATCGGCGCAGGCCGCCGCCACGCCTGGCTCGACTTCCCTGGCTGCTTGGCCGGGGAGGCTCGGCCGAAAGCGGCTGGAGCCGAGCACGCCTTCCACCCAGCGATTGTTCCGCTGCCGCCAGCATGGCCTGGCTGGCAGCGGAAAATGTAACGGAGCCCACGGGGGATTCGCCTTCCTCCCACCCGCAGCCGAGACTGATTGTGGGCTCCTTCGCAACCTCGGAGAGCTTCCGGGGCAGGGAGGAAAGCGAATGCCACGGGGCTGGGCTCGGCTCCCCCCTCGGCTCCCCCCCTTACCAGCCCCGCCGCGGAAGGCTCCATTCTGTTCCCTGCCGGCCCGATTGAGCGGCCGGCGGTCTCCATTCAGGGAACAGAATAAAAAAATTTTTTTTTTAAAAAAAAATTTTTTTAAAAAAAAAAAATTTTTTTTTAAATAATATTTTAATATTTTATTTTTTAAATAATATTTTTTGAAAAACCGCGTTGCAGCGTTTCGCGCTAATCGAGAACGCGCAAGTCGAGGGACCACTGTATTATTTTATTCATATTCAATTTTTATGAGTCAACAGATTAAAGGGGGTTTGTTCAAAATGTCAACACACACACACAAATATTATTTGAAGCCCACTTCATAATGTACAAGTATATAAATAATATGCATGTATCCAAGTATGAGCAAAAGAGCTTTCAACGCTGCCTTTTTATTTTCTTTTTAAAATGATGGATTCCAGCCATTAAGTTCTGAGAGTTGACATTTTAAAAACAAAGAAACTACCAACCTAAGATTAGCAAATAAGGGAGAAATAATGGCAATGAGAAATGAACCAATGCAGAATTTAAGAAGCAACAGAAAATAAGGGCAGAATTTTGGCCGGGCAGGATAGAATCTTTATATTTTATAGACATGTCAACAAGAAATAGGAACATCATAACCAACCATCAATTATTTACGTTTCTGAGCCAGAAAGTAAATGATCACACTTTTTATGTTCAGTGCTAATATGAAAAAGATGGAGCCTATAATAGAATACATCTATGCCTGGGCAAAATCAGACATCTACATGAATGTACTTTGATCACCTCATTTATGAGCTTCTTCAAAGGCTCAGCACCTTGAGCTTCAATCTGATCTGTATTCATGCAAGAGGCATAAAACTGCACAGCTTTCTCCTTTGCTGAGCCATGAGTCCCAGGTTGTGGTTCCTCTGAACAAAGAGAAAGAGTTAAAATCAACCGAATTCTTGGGAGATTTTTTTTCTCAATGTGACACAACTCAAATTCCTTTCAATATGACAAGCTATAAAATGCATAGTGAAACAAAGCTGAAATCCTTTCATTCCCATAACAGTGTTTTCTATTTCTATATGGGCTTCTTCAGCATATTAAATTATTTGTAATCAACTTTTAAGAGGTGCCATTGGTTTGGCTGGCTAGCAGAAATAACTCTAAATTTAAATAATACTAAGTTTTAAAAATATTGAGTTTATTAAATCAAATCATATTAAGGTTATATCCATGAGTTCAACAGAGAACAGATGAGTCTCCCCATATGCTTTGGCAATCTTATGTCTGCTTTATTTCATTAGGACATAATGTATAATACTTTTATCCAACCACTTCCTTCAGATGTGTTAAATTCACATTGTCTTTTATTGATCAGGGAATGGAGGTAATGACTCTTTCTCCACCCATGGAAGTGGTTCCATCTGCAGTATATTTCTACATTCAGAAATATAAGATGCCTTGATATCCAGGGCAGAAAAAGGTGACAATTAAAACGTTCAGGTTTCTTTTCCTTGAGGCTATTTATTTCAATGGAATAAATAAATAAAATCGGGTGGGGGGAAAATAGAGCAAACAAGGACACAGTAAGAAAGAAGAATGCATGTGTGAAGAAGCACCATGAAGATATTATGGCTGCAGAAATCAAAATTTGGTTAATTAACCAATTAATTTGGATCCATTGTGTTTGCATAATTATCTTTCTTTTGAATTGGGCTAAAGATGACATATTGGAATTCCACAAAAAGACCTCCAAAAATGTTATCTGGTTATACAGTATTATGCTTGTATGCTGTGATTCCGTCTGAGGCCCCTCAGAGAACGGCTGATCCTCTGCCGGCTTCCTGCTCAGAGGGGGAGGATGAGGAACAGGAGGTTCAGGCAGACGGGGAGGAGGAATCTCAGGCTGAGAGAGAGGGAGGACAGCCAGAGTCCCCCGAGGGGGAGCTCTCCCCAGCAAGCAGCCTGGATTCCTTAGATGAAAATGCACAAGCAATAATCGATCTCCGGCAGAGAAGAGCAACACAACGAAGGGGACAATTAGCCAGGTACTTTCAGCACTAAAGAGGCAACAGCTGGGTTTGGGTGTGGTGCTCTCTGGAAAGGCTGACAAGGCAGACCCACCCTTCCTGGCTTGTGGAGTATTATCTTTGGGAGTCCTGGGACCTGGCTGTGATCTTTGGCGTCTTGGAATTCTGGTTTGTGACTTTGAATACTGAAACCTTGGGGGGAAAAGGTGTGGGTCTTATTCTCTACAGTGGTGGTTGTGCCAGCAAGAAGTCTGCTGTATTGTCTGGCCATCAGGACTCTGCTGTGAAGTCTCATAGCCTGCCTGTTGGGAAGAACAGGTTTTTCTCTGTGTTTATTTTTCAAACTATAAAGTGCCTTTGTTTGTACCAGCGTGTCTGGCTGTTTTTTCCAGTTGGTGTTGAAGTCTGGGGGTACCCAGACAGAACACTTGTATAGATGAAATGTTTGTATTAATTGGAAAGTTGATATGATACCATAGGGAAATGCAATTGCTCTGGGATTGATTAAGTAGCGTACTTCTGGGAGAACATTTATTTGGATGGTTTAAAAAATTCACATGAGAGATCTGTTCTCAGTTGTAATTGTCTCTGTTCTCTCTGAGCTTGGTTGTTTTCTTGCAGATGTTTCATTATCCAAACTAGATAACAAGGTAACATCATGAGATGTTGCCTAGTTTGGGTAATGAAACATCTACAAGAAAACAACCAAGCTCAGACAGCATGAAAAAACCCTTTTTTCAACCCCGAGGTTCAGATATTGGTCTGTTCTCTCTGCATTTAAGAAGAGTGTCAAATGGACTTTTTTGAATTGTGGAATGTCTTATGTTTTATGGAAGGTCTGAAAATTTTGTTTTTGATTGTATTGAATTTTGTTTTAAAAAAATATTAGGTGGGTTGGCTATCATTTTTTTTAAGCAGAAAGGAGCAAGAGAAACAGAAGCAAGAGAGATGCAGAATTGAGAAAGGAAAAGTAAAGAAGAAAGTAGGCAACTAATAGAGGAGAATATATACTGCTCAAAAAAATAAAGGGAACACTCAAATAACACATCCTAGATCTGAATGAATGAAATATTCTCATTGAATACTTCGTTCTGTACAAAGTTGAATGTGCACAACAGCAGGTGAAATTGATTGTCAATCAGTGTTGCTTCCTAAGTGGACAGTTTGATTTCACAGAAGTTTGATTTACTTGGAGTTATATTGTGTTGTTTAAGTGATCCCTTTTTTGAGCAATGTATATTTCTTATACATAGGTACAGTAGCTGGCAGAAATTGTATATGGAAACTATGGGTTACTAGGGTTGTTTCAAATGGCTAAGAATGAGAACCTATTCATTAAAATCATGATCACCTTCTTAATCACCATCATAGAATCCCAAGAGGACAAACTCTAGTAATAAAATTTGAGTGATTTTTTAATTTGTTTTTTAAAACTAGGAATCTCTATCAGAATCCAATCATTTTTTTAAAAAAAACTCAGAAGAAAGAATATAGCACTGAGTGCAAGCAGTAGAGATTTTTGGTAATTGTACTACTAATGGGATGAATAAATGAATCATATCTTGTGCATCAAACTGAACAACACTTGATGAAATAATGTAATCAAAAAGAAATCCCTAAAATTATGGGTTCACAATAGAATATGAATAAGAATAAACCAAGATTTAAAGAATAAATAATAGATTCAAAAGAATAAATAGATTTTAAAGGAATGCATATAGAAATGATTAGCTAAAAGCTCTCCTTACCCCTAAATTTATTTATTTATTTATTTATTTATTTTATTATTTGGATTTGTATGCCGCCCCTCTCCGAAGACTCGGGGCGGCTCACAACAAGTGAAAACAAATCATAAATAATCCAATTAATTAAAATATTTAAAGATTTAAAAAAACCCATATACTCACAGACACACACACAAGCATACCATGTATAAATTAAACGTGCCCAGGGGGAGATGTTTAATTTCCCCATGCCTGACGGCAAAGGTGGGTTTTCAGGAGTTTACGGAAGGCAGGAAGAGTAGGGGCAGTTCTGATCTCCGGGGGGAGTTGGTTCCAGAGAGCCGGTGCCGCCACAGAGAAGGCTCCTCCCCTGGGGCCCGCCAAACGACATTGTTTAGTTGACGGGACCCGGAGGAGGCCCACTCTGTGGGACCTAATCGGTCGCTGGGATTCGTGCGGCACAAGGCGGTCTTGGAGATATTCTGGTCCGATGCCATGAAGGGCTTTAAAGGTCATAACCAACACTTTGAATTGTGACCGGAAACTGATCGGCAGCCAATGCAGACTGCGGAGTGATGGTGAAACATGGGCATACCTGAGTAAGCCCATGACTGCTCTCGCAGCTGCATTCTGCATGATCTGAAGTTTCCGAACACTTTTCAAAGGTAGCCCCATGTAGAGAGCATTACAGTAGTCGAACCTCGAGGTGATGAGGGCATGAGTGACTGTGAGCAATGAGTCCCGGTCCAGATAGGGCCGCAACTGGTGCACCAGGCGAACCTGGGCAAACGCCCCCCTCGCCACAGCTGAGAGATGGTTTTCTAATGTGAGCTGTGGATCGAGGAGGACGCTCAAGTTGCGGACCCTCTCTGAGGGGGTCAGTAATTCCCCCCCAGGGTAATGGATGGACAGATGGGATTGTCCTTGGGAGGCAAAACCCACAGCCACTCCATCTTATCCAGGTTGAGCTTGAGTCTGTTGACACCCATCCAGGCCCCAACAGCCTCCAGGCACCGGCACATCACTTCCACCGCTTCGTTGACTGGGCATGGGGTGGAGATGTAAAGCTGGGTATCATCGGCATATTGATGATACCTCACCCCATGTCCTTGGATGATCTCACTCAGCGGTTTCATGTAGATGTTAAATAGCAAGGGGGAGAGGACCGACCCCTGAGGCACCCCACAAGGGAGAGACCTCGGAGCCGACCTCTGACCCCCCACTACCACCGACTGCGACTGGCCAGAGAGGTAGGAGGAGAACCACTGAAGCACAGTGCCTCCCACCCCCAACCCCTCCAACCGGTGCAGAAGGATACCATGGTCGATGGTATCGAAAGCCGCTGAGAGATCGAGGAGCACCAGGACAGAGGATAAACCCCTGTCCCGGGCCCGCCAGAGATCATCCATCAACACGACCAAAGCGGTTTCCATGCTGTAACCGGGCCTGAAACCCAACTGCTGGGGACCTAGATAATCGGCTTCTTCCAAGGACTGCTGGAGCTGGAGTGCCACCACCTTCTCGACAACCTTCCCCATAAAGGGAAGGTTGGAGACTGGACGATAGTTGTTAAGTACGGCTGGGTCCAGGGAAGGCTTCTCAAGGAGGGGGCACACGAGCGCTTCTTTATAGAGTGTTGGAAAAACTCCCCTCCCCAAGGAAGCGTTGGTAATCTCCTGGGCCCAGCTCCGTGTCACCTCCCTGCTGGCCGAGACCAACCAGGAGGGACATGGATCCAGTAGACAAGTGGCGGAACTCACAGCTCCAATGGCCTTGTCCACTTCATCAGGTGTCACCAGATCAAACTCTTCCCAGACACGTGGACAAGTACGTGCCCCAGTCACCTCGACTGACTCATTGTCAGTCGACTCTGTTTTACAATTGGAGTCGAGGTCGGCCCGGATCTGAGGGACTTTATCAGCGAAAAACGTGTTAAACTCCTCGGCGCTACTCTGCAAGGGCTCCCCAACTCCCCCCTGGTTAAGAGCGGCCGGGCGGGATTCCGCTGATGCAATCAAGGCGGCATGGTACGCACATCTTGCCACCTTGAGCGCCACTTTGTAAGTCTTAATAAAAGCTCTTACAAGTGTTCGATCAGATTCAGACCTACTCTTCCTCCATCGCTTCTCTAGACATCTCTTCTGGCGTTTCAACTCCTGGAGCTCCTCGTTGAACCATGTTCTTTATATCAAAATAGTAGGTAATGGTATCTAGTGATACTCTTACCAAATAAAAAATACCATCTGAATTGGTCTTAAATTTGTTCTGTTACAGGTTGTTATACTTGCAATTGGGGATATATATAGATTTTCTGATAACAGAGAATTGGTATGAAGAATCTTAGTACTAATGAATCTATGTCCGTTATACGCTATACAGGTATGTTCATTAATGATATAACTACTAGAATATGTGCCTGATCTTTGCCCCCCACCCTCATCCTAGATACCTGCATAGGATTCTGACCATAGAAGTGACCGCATGTATTGTCCCTCTACCTAAAAGTTTCTTCATGATGAGATGGTTTTCTTCCAAAACGACATCAAACACATCCACCGAGGGTATATTAATGCCCCATGTGTTATTAGCTTCCCAGTTGCCACATGCATAACTGAAGAAGTCTTCGCAAGGATCAATGGTGCCATTCCGAGCCTCCTGCAGTCTAGTGAGGAGCGCAAGGCAGGACGCGGTATTGCAATTTTCTGGAAAGACATAGGAACAGGGAGGAGGAATTGTAAATTATCTCGCCTTTACTGAAAAGTATAGATTGTTTTATACTATAGCTGCAGGAAAACCCGTAGCATATAACCATTTCTTTGCACAACTTTCTACAGCAGGAAAAATAGAATTCCTTAGAGCAAGTAAGGGGTATATAAATGAGCCAGCTTATTTATGGCTTATTTATTAGAATCTCTGCCTTCAAGGCAGAACAGAGGAGAGATTTTGGTCTAGAATTTTAAATAAAGGAGGGGGAGAGTGAGGTAATGGATTAAGATTGTGTTGAAATTCTTCCCTACCTTCTAGGATGCAATCTCTGGACTTGGGTGTTTGTGTATGGAAACTACTGAGAACTTCCATAAAGAGCAATTTGATTAATGAATGTTTTCCATCTAATTTTTCCTTTCAGTTTTTTTTTCATTCTTTCAAAATAAGTTCCACATTGCTCAGTTTAATTCTGCTTCCCAGAATTCCTTGAAAGTCACATGACATAAATCAGGCTAGTTCACCTACCTATATATCTTACGGTGTATAATTAATGGTTATATAAACGACTATGCATGATCTACAAAAGAATTTGTTATCATCTGTCTACTCCCTCCTCAAGGGTTGGGTTGGGGGGGGGGGTTCCCTCTCTTTTGGCAATATATATTTAAGCTTCAGTAATGTTGTTTGGTCAATGAAGCATCAGTGAAATGGTAACTTCTAAAAGCTGGTAACTAAACTGAATATATGACTGAGGGAGGAATATTTACCCTGAATATTTCATGAATATTTTAAGATATGTTGATGCTATGTTTTAATAGGACAATGCATCGTACAATAGTTAACTGTATTTTTTAAAATTCAGTCTGTGGCTATTGCAAAGAAGCTGGGTATAGTCAGTCCCAAACTGTGTGAGCTGTGAGTACATTACCAATTTTCTCTTGCAGATACTAAGAGCGAGGATGTCAAACTCACATCATCACAGCAACATCGCGTGATGTATTGGGACTTCCCCCCCTTTGCTAAAATGGGCATGTGTGTGACCAGCACGTGATGAATCCAGTTGGGGCAGGATTTTGACAGCCCTTTGACATTATGGGAAAATGTGATTAATAGCATATTAAGTGCTTTCTACAAATGTGGTTTTGACATTACTGCTATCCTCATGGAGAAGCTAAGATAAATGATCTTGAGATTTTCATGAAGCATTTTAAACATTAATATGTTACAGTCTTCTAAGAGTTTTCTGGGAGTGTGGAAATTGATGAGATTTCCGTAACACAATAATCCCACCGTGAAAATATGTGCAACTTTTCTCATAATTCTGTAGTGATCTTAGTTGGTAAAGATCTTTATCAATTCCGAATTACAGAATTAAGTAAACATTAAAGCTCTGAAACTTGATTCCCTCATTTTCCTTCTCATGCTGCCATGCTGCTCTGAATATAGCCCAATGGAAAGCTTCTTTCAGGTTTTTGCTACCGTGTTTCCCCGATAGTAAGGCCATGTCTTACTTTCTTTTTACCCCCAAAAGCCCCACTATGTGTTACTTTCGGGGTATGTCTTACATTACCATCCCCGGAAGCGAGCCAGTTTATGCCCTGGAAACCAGCTACTCTTCCAGCCAAGGCACCTTTTGAGCGGCGTTGCAAAAAAAAAACCACACATCTTACATCTCCCCTTCCCCCAACCCCGGCCTCTTTCACACAACCCGACCTCTTTCTTTCTCCTTCTCCGGCAGATCGAGCGCGCGAAGAGGCACCTCTCACCTTCCGCCGCTGCTGGCCGCCCGCCCTCTTTCGCCCAGCGCCGCTTGAAAGGACACCCCCCCCTTGGCTTCTGCGATATGCCGGAGAGCCAGAGAAGGGGGCGTCCGGACCCCCCCACCCCCAGCAGAAGCCAAGGGAGGGGGGTCCTTTCAAGCGTCGCTGGGCGAAAGAGGGCGGGCGGCCAGCAGCAGAAGGCGAGAGGTGCCCCCTTCTCCGGCTCTCTGGCATATCGAAGAGTCACCTCTCACCTTCCGCCGCTGCTGGCCGCCCTCTTTCGCCCAGCGTCGCTTCGGAAGCCGCCGAACGCCGTCAGGGAGGTGCTTGGCGAGCAGAGAGGCGGTCACCAAGCGCCCCCCTGATGGCATTCGGCGGCTTCCGAAGCGACGCTGGGCGAAAGAGGGCGGCCAGCAGCGGCGGAAGGTGAGAGGTGCCTCTTCACGCGCTCGATCTGCCGGAGAGCCGGAGAAGGAGGCACCTCTCGCCTTCTGCTGCTGGCCGCCCGCCCTTTCGCCCAACGCCGCTTGAAAGGACCCCCCCCTTGGCTTCTGAGATATGCAGGAGAGCCGGAGAAGGGGGCGTCCGGACCTCCCCACCCTCAGCAGAAGCCAAGGGGGGGGTCCTTTCAAGCGGCGCTGGGCGAAAGAGGGTGGGCGGCCAGCAGCAGAAGGCGAGAGGTGCCCCCTTCTCCGGCTCTCCGGCATATCGAAGAGGCACCTCTCACCTTCCGCCGCTGCTGGCCGCCCTCTTTCGCCTAGCGTCGCTTCGGAAGCCGCCGAACGCCGTCAGGGGGGTGCTTGGCGAGCGGCACTTGGCGAACGGAGAGGCGGTCGCCAAGCGCCCCCCTGACGGCGTTTGGTGGCTTCCGAAGCGACGCTAGGCGAAAGAGGGCGGCCAGCAGCGGCGGAAGGTGAGAGGTGCCTCTTCGCGCGCTCGATCTGCCGGAGAGCCGGAGAAGGAGGCACCTCTCGCCTTCTGCTGCTGGCTGCCCGCCCTCTTTCGCCCAACGCCGCTTGAAAGGAACCCCCCCTTGGCTTCTGCTGGGGGTGGGGGGGTCCGGACGCCCCCTTCTCCGGCTCTCCGGCATATCGTACCGTGTTTCCCCGAAAGTAAGACATATGTCTTACTTTCGGGGTATGGCTTATTTTAGCCGACCCCCCTGAAACCCCCCATATGTCTTACAATCGGGGGGGTCTTACTATCGGGGAAACACGGTAGCATTTCATCCAAATGTACTCTATAACAGTGATGGCGAACCTATGGCATGTGTGCTACAGGTAACATGGGGAGCCATATCTGCTGGCACCTGAGCTTTTGCCCCAGCGCACATGTGTGTGCTGGTCAGCTGATTTTTGACTCAAGCAGAAGCTCTGGAAGAGCGTTTTTTGTTTTTGGAGAGTCTCCGGGGGTCTGGGAAAGGCATTTTAGCTCTCCTCAGGCTCTGGGAAAACCTCTGAAGCCTGGAGAGGGTGAAAAACAACCCTACTGAGCCCACTGGAAGTCAGGAAATAGGCCATTTCCGGCCTCCAGAGGGCTCCCGGGGGGGAGGGAAAGACATTTTTGCCCTCCCCAGGCATTGAATTATGGGTGTGGGCACTCATGCATGGATGATAGCGCGCGTATGCGTGCTTTCAGCACCTGAAGAAAAATAGATTCACCATCACTGCTCTATAAGATATACATACACAGAGTGCAATTATATACTACCAGTAACAACTGACCCCCTTTTAAAAGCAGATCATTTCTAGAATCCCAAGAAGCTTTTGAACAGAATTCTGGGTAGGACTGCGATTTCCATACTTTTTAGACATCATAACTACCCTAAAGCAATTTTATGAAGCAACATCAGATTTAATTAAGCATTTTTGGTTCCCTCAGTCTGACAAAAATGGGTTTTTTTATGCTTAACCTGGGAGAGCCTTTGAATGAGCAAACATGGAATAAGTCATAAAAAAGGAAAGCTCTAATACCTAGATCACATGTAATGATGGAGAAGACAGTGATTAACACAAGACCAATGACAGCACTGAAGAGTAGGACATAAAGGAACAGGGATTTTCTTTGGTGACATCTTTGCACAGTCCTTCTTGGGCCTTCATCACTCTGGAATCAGAAAAACACAGCAACAAGTTATTTCTTTGAGTAGACAGGACTTCAATAATTCTTATCCAGGAACAAAATCAGAAGTTTGAAGTCAGGTGAAAATCAGGGAACAAGCATCAAAACACAGATGATGAATTAATGAAAATGGAGGAGGCTAAGAGTTCAGCATGAATTCTCTACATTCAATCTAGTGCAGTTATACAATAATCCTTCATTGGATACTATTTCCTACTGTAAAATATTAAAGGATTGTTTAAAACACTTTGGCATTTGAATATAATTAACATTAAGATTAATAAATATGACAAATATTTAATTAAAACATATAATTAGTATTTTCTATGAATATTTCAGATTTTCTAAGCAGAATCACTTCTTTATTATTTGTGTGAATCTTATACGACTATCAATACTCAGGACTTAGAATGTCATTTTTTACTTAAATATGACCTTTTATATTCCTAGTAAACATACAAAATTTATCAACCAATGGGATATATTCTAAGCAGTAGTAAAATCCTCCAGCCGCTAGTGTTATTTGTTGAATCCTATGTTATGCCTATGTAAACGCTGTCTCCAGGCAAAAGCTGTGTAAAATAGAAGTCGCACCTGATTGGCTCAGATGCTGACAGTTCGCTTTTGGCGGGAGCCGCAAAAGTATAAAAGGGCGCCTGTTCTCTGTTAAAGTTCAGACGCGTTCCAGCTGAATGTCACTTGTCTTAAAGAGCTGAATAAAGGAACCGTCTTGTTAGCCTCCTGTCTCTGGACTCTTCACTGGCGACGTCGGACGGAAGAACCACGCTCTCACCATGAACAACCTTCCAGTCGGCCGGGCTCCTGAGTTCTTCGATCCGGAGAAATCCTCCTGGGACGCCTACATGGCCAAGTTCGAGATCTTCCTCGAAGTTGCCGGGATGAGGGACGCCGACACCGAACGGAAGCGAGCAATCTTCCTGAATTACTGCGGCTCAGAGATATTCGATGTCGCCCAGACACTAACCGATCCGCTACCGGCCAACTCCGTCACTTGGGACGTCCTGAAAACCAAGCTCACAAGCCACTTCAAGCCCACGAAGCCAGCCGTCGTGTTCCGGCACCAGTTTTCACAAATGGGCCAGCTCGACTCCGAGTCAATAAACCAATACGCTACGCATCTTCGAACGGTGCTGTCAAAATGTAAATTTGACAACCCAGAAGCTCGCCTCACCGATGCCCTCATTTTCGGCATGAAAAATGCTACGGTCCGCAACAAGCTCCTCACCGAAGACGAGCCTTCTCTCCAAGCAGTAATCAAGCTGGCACAAACCACAGAAGTCGCTGACGCTGCTGCCAAGGAGCTGAAGAAACATGTCAAGCAGGAAGTCGTCGCCCAGATCGACTCCAAAGCTTCCCCCGCCGAGGCCCCAGATGACCTCAGCCCACCTGCCTTCTCCGAGGACAGCTGCTTCCTGCTGCAACAGGACCAGTCGAGACAACCCAGATACCCTCGCCCCGTCGCCCCCTGCTCCGGCTGCCGAGTGAACCATCCGCGCCAACGCTGCCCTTTCCGGGATGCCATCTGCCTCCGCTGCAATCGCCGGGGCCACATCGCCGAAGCCTGCAGAGCCCCCTTGCCAGAAGACTCTTTCTCCACCCCACGGCCTCCTCGCTTCCAGACCCAAACAGCTCAACCGCGCGAAAACCGACTTCCTCGGTTTTCCGGCCGCAGAAACTACTCAACCGTCAACCGCGACTACTCAAGAGGTAACAAACAATTTTCTGTAAATAGCACGGCAACAAAAAACAAGAGCAAAATCATAATTTCGCTGCTCCTAAACAACAAACCGTGCAACATGGAACTGGACACAGGGTCTAAGTATACCATTATGCCATGGGAAAAGCTAAAATTGTACATGCCTTGTCTCTCAAAATCTGATCTTATACAGACTACTTTAGTAATTAAGGATTTTCAAGGGGGTATAATACCAGTATTGGGGAAGGTTAATGTACCAATTATATTTAAAAATGTCAAATGTACCCTTCCTATGATTGATGTTACAGGGGCTAGGCATTCTCTTCTGGGATTGGCATGGATGGATCCTCTGGGTATTGAAATCTCTGGTATTTGTACTGTCAAGTCTGATGACATTCCCAATTTTTTGCAAGAATTCCCTGAGGTTTTTAGCTCCACTTTGGGGTCTTACAATGGGCCACCCATCTCCTTTTATATTGACCCTAAGGTTCCCCCTGTCAGGCTCAAACCCCGTAGGGTTCCCCTACCACTTCTTCCTAAGCTTGATCTACAGCTGGACAAGCTTATAGGCCAGGGCATTTTAGTCCCTGTGGATCAAGGGCCATGGGAAACACCCATAGTCACGCCTTTGAAGCCTGATGGCTCTTTGAGGGTTTGCGCTGACTACAAGTCGACGCTTAATAAGGCCCTCCAACATCACCCTTACCCCATCCCAGTAGTGCAACAACTTCTTCACTCCCTGGGGGAAGGGAAAGTATTCGCCAAAATCGATTTGGCACAAGCTTATCAACAGCTCCCCGTCGATGAGCCAACCGCACTCACGCAGACTATTGTCACTCACAGGGGGGCATTCAAATGTACCAGATTGCAGTTTGGGGTAAGCATAGCCCCTGGGATTTTTCAAAGCAAAATGGAACGCTTGCTGTCAGGAATTAAGGGCACTATTCCCTATTTTGATGACATATTGATTTCAGGAGAAACCCAATTGCAACTCAACCAGAGAATAAGGGAGGTATTACGCAGACTGCAAGCTAAAGGTCTAAGAATCAAACCAGACAAGTGCGTTTGGGGAACTAGCAGTGTGGAATTCTTAGGGTATAGGATTGATGGCGAAGGCATCCACCCCACTACTGAAAAATTAAAAGCCATTAGGGAAGCCCCAGAGCCACAGAATAAGACAGAATTGCAGGCATTTTTAGGCCTTCTAAATTTTTACTCTGTTTTTTTAAAGCAGAAGGCAACAGCAGCAGAGACTCTACACCGGTTGCTTCAGAAAGGAATTCCTTGGACATGGGGGAGAACTGAGCATGAAGCCTTTTTGCAAATAAAGCAGTTGTTAACTTCCAAAAGTGTAGTAGTTCAGTATAGCACTTTGCTACCCGTCAGGCTTACGTGCGATGCGTCCCCGTATGGGGTCGGGGGGGTCTTGGCACATGTCTTGCCAAATAATACAGAAGCCCCGATTGCTTTCTTTTCCAGGACAATGACAAGTACTGAGAGAAATTACAGCCAGCTAGATAAAGAGGCTCTAGCTATAGTGGCTGGGGTTAAAAAGTTCCATAACTACCTTTTTGGCAGGAAATTTGAGTTAATTACTGACCACAAACCCTTGCTTGGCCTGCTAGCCCCTAACAAACCAACACCTCCGTTTATGTCTCCCAGGCTAATCAGATGGGCATTGTTTCTTTCAGGTTACCAGTATGAGCTTATTCATAAGGGAGGTAAAGCCATCAACCACGCAGATGGTCTCAGTAGGTGCCCCATGGCAGATATAGTTGAGGACCCAGCCCCATCTGCTGATGTTTTAATTATAGAGCTTGAGGATAACCCACTAACAACAGCAAAGGAGGTTGCTAATCACACTCAGCAAGATCAGATTTTACAAAAAGTGGTAAATTGTGTACTCAAGGGGTGGCACAACGACTCTGTAGAAGCAAACTTAATTGAGTTTAAAAACAAAAGACTGGAACTGTCATATGTAAAGGGTTGTCTGTTGTGGGGTGATAGAGTAATCATTCCTGAAAGTTTAAGGACTAAAGTATTGACTATGTTACATGTGGACCATCCTGGTATTGTCAGGATGAAAGGTTTAGCTAGCTAGGGGGCATTTGTGGTGGCCTGGTCTGGATACAGACATTGAAAGGTGGGTAGCCAAGTGTGACCCACGCCAAGAGTCATGACCAAATCCCCCCAAAACAGCTCCAGTAGAGTGGGAACAATCTGCAGGGCCTTGGTCAAGGGTCCATATTGATTTTGCAGGCCCAGTGGGGTCTCAATATTTCTTGATAGTGGTAGATGCATTTTCAAGGTGGGTTGAAATTATTGCAATGAATAATATAACCACTAGTGCTACAATTAAGGTTCTGCGCCGTTTGTTTGCCACCCATGGCTGTCCTGACATCTTATTGTCAGACAATGGGCCCCAACTGACAGCCAGGCAATTTGAATTGTTCTTGGATAACTTGGGGGTCAGACATGCTCTCATCTCGCCTTACTCACCATGGGCTAACGGGTTGGCAGAACGTTACATTAGGGTGGCCAAAGAGGCATTGCGCAGGTCAGGCCCTGGGGATGTACAACAACATCTGGACCAATTTTTGTTAACACAACATATTACTCCTAACTCCCACACTCACAAAAGTCCTGCTGAAATCCTAATGGGTAGGAAACTTAGATCCCCACTGGATAGATTACACCCAAGGTATTGTACTAATAATCCTTTGCATGTAAATCCTGAAAGACATTTGTACTTGGGTCAAAGTATTTTTGCGAAAATTTTTGATGGGGGTTTAAATTGGATAAAGGGAATAATTGTACAGCAAACAGCTCCTAAAACTTATATTGTTAAATTGAATGATGGCCGAATATGGAGGAGGCACATCGATCATTTACGAAGGCGCATTGAGGCCTCCCCTGTACAACCCGCTAATACAGATTCTTCCCCCTTACCAGACTTTAACGCGCAACCCGCTTCAATGGATATACAAATGGACTTACCAAGCCAGGAAAGGCCCTCCAGCGATGCCGAGCCATCTTCGTCCTCGGAGGTCCCACTCAACACAGCAGGCCAGAGCTCAGTCTCGGCCCCAGCCGCACTGTGGAGGTACAAGCGAACCGACCTCCACCGTTGAAAGCGAGGACTCAAATGAGCTGCGCAGGTCAGAGAGAACCCTGCATAGGCCAAGCCGATTGGAGGACTTTGTCACATGGCTGGCTGATTGACTTGACTCTGACTAAGGAGGGAGGGGTGTTGAATCCTATGTAAATAGTTATGCCTATGTAAACGCTGTCTCCAGGCAAAAGCTGTGTAAAATAGAAGTCGTGCCTGATTGGCTCAGACGCTGACAGTTCGCTTTTGGCGGGAGCCGCAAAAGTATAAAAGGGCGCCTGTTCTCTGTTAAAGTTCAGACGCGTTCCAGCTGAATGTCACTTGTCTTAAAGAGCTGAATAAAGGAACCGTCTTGTTAGCCTCCTGTCTCTGGACTCTTCACTATTGGTTCTTAGAACCGAGTCAAATCAGGAGCAATCCACTGCTGATTCCAAGGTATTCAAAGCAGAGATTATGAAATGTTTTGGGTAAATAGAAGTATGTGTGGAAACAGAAATGGAAGTGAACAAATTGTCAGAAACAGTTTAGGTAGGTTATAAAATAGCAGGTCAACAAAACTGAAGTATCACAATATGGATATACATGGGAATACATTTGTAGGTTTTAAAATCTCTTTCCTTTCTCTTTTTTAAAACTCTTTCATATACTTCCTGTTGTGGTTAGCTCTGGCCCAGCTCCTGCCCCAAGGACTGTGGATGTGGGGGAGACATCCACATGCCACAGGCCTGTTTTGCCCCTGTTGGAATCTGCTGATGAAGGCTTCTCTGACCAAGAAGACATGAGTGACAGGGAGGAGGAGGGTGGGGCAGACAGCTCAGAAGGAGATCAATTATCTAGCTCCTCCTTGGATTCAGAACAAGAGTTAATGATACAGCCACGCATGCAGAGAGCGATGCATAGGCAACAACAACTGAGAGATTATTATCAAAGAAAATGAGGCCACCTGTGGTTGGGTGGGGCTGTGGTAATTAGTGAGGCCGCTATAAATAGCAGCCTATGGGTTTGGCCATTGTGGAGGATTATCTGATCCTTGTGTTTCGTGACTGCTTTACTGACTTTGACTTTTTGTGTGCTGATTTTCCCCCGCTTTGAAATTAAACCAGAGCAAAGTGTGTTTCACTTTGTGAAAGTAGAAGGACTGTGAATTGCCTCACAGCTGCAAGCTAAGTATCACAGAACTGATAAGGGACTTGTACAAATTACCAGTTTGTTTGGAGACGAGTGCTCTTTGCTATACCAAAAGAGGGCTTAGGTTAAGTGAATTTTCATTATAAAGAACATTGTTTTGAATTTTCAAACGTGTGTGTGTCGGAAATTTGTACCTGTGAATTTTGGGAGGATTCTACCAGAGACCCCGACAGAATACTTCCTAGTCTCTAAAATTGGATGACAGGGTATACTGCAAGCTCTGACTTGTGCACTTAAAAATTAATATAACCTTGGGCATCACACAATGTAGTCAGCAGCTTCAGGTTGTACATACATATCTGTCATATCAAATATTCCAGATAGAACTTGCATAACCATTTTTATAATTAAGATTTCATTACATCACCTCAAATCAGTTTGCACCTACTACTGAAAGTCATCATTCATTGATCATTTTAGTGAAGCAACCCTGTCAAATGTTTTGCTACAAAAGTGACAACCTCGTTTATTAAAGTGGAGATTTCAAAAACATGTGTCATAACCAATTAGTTGATCTTTAAGATGCAACTCATAGCAAGTATTAACACCTGGACAATCATGTCTGGGCTCAGAAATTAAACAGAAACAGACTTGGTTGATTCTTAAGTAACTGACCTTCAGGGAATACCAAGGATTTAAGCTAGACTGAGAAGCAGCTAGCTCTTATTTGCTTTGATGTCAGCCTGCCATAATGTAAGGGGAGTGGGGAAGGATACAGGGAGTGGGGAATGAAAGGAATTAGAAGGGCCAACCAAAGACTACAGTTGAATGATCCAATGACACAGGCATGGGAATGGAATGTGAACACCTATCAAAGAGGCACCAAACTTTAGAATTTTATTCAAAACAGCTAAT
Source organism: Erythrolamprus reginae (assembly GCF_031021105.1). Lineage (NCBI taxonomy): Eukaryota > Metazoa > Chordata > Lepidosauria > Squamata > Dipsadidae > Erythrolamprus > Erythrolamprus reginae. Next base: position 225,186,035 of record NC_091951.1, on the reverse strand, counting down.
TTCAACATTATTGGACACTCACAAGATAAACATGGGGGAGGGACTGGGGGAAGGGAAAATTACCCACTTTACACGGGAATCCTCCGATATGGGTCTGCATACACTGCAACCACTTAGCTTTAGTAAACAAATACCTTTCACTGAATATGGAGTCAACGGTCTTTCCTAAATGCCCAAGCTGGGGCAGGCCTTACAGAGAAGTCCAAATCATCATCATCATCGTCACCATCATCATCATCTCAGTAGGCAAACCAATCAAAATCACCTAGACTGCTCTATGAAGTTACCAAATATGAAGTTACCAAACTCTCCTTTAAAAAAGGTATAATAGGTATAACCTTGAAAATGATTAACTAAACTACAGTATACAGTGTTCCCTCAATTTTCGCGGGGGATGCGTTCCGAGACCACCCGCGAAAGTCGAATTTCCGCGAAGTAGAGATGCGGAAGTAAATACACTATTTTTGGCTATGAACAGTATCACAAGCCATCCCTTAACACTTTCAACCCCTAAAGTGCAATTTCCCATTCCCTTAGCAACCATTTAGATCATTACTCACCATGTTTATTTATTAAAGTTTATTAAAAAAATATTTATTAAAGGCGGACGAAAGTTTGGCGATGATGTATGACGTCATCGGGCGGGAAAAACCGTGGTATGGGGAAAAAACAGCAAAGTATTTTTTAATTAATATTTTTGAAAAACCATGGTATAGCCGTTTCGCAAAGTTCGAACCCGCGAAAATCGAGGGACCACTGTATATCTATACACACATATGCACATAGTGCTCCCATATTCCTAACAAGAAAACAAAATGGGTGTCTCCATGAAATCACTGGGAGAGGAGGCTTAATTTGATGGAGACTTTAATTTTTCAAGTTAGCCATGAAAAGAAATTAAATGGCAGAAGTGAAGTTGCAAAAGCTGCTACAAATACACCGGCAACTTCAAGATGTGTGGGCATTCCCCAACTGGGGAATTCTGGGAGTGGAAATCCACACATCCTGAAGTTGCTGAGGTTGAGAAACATGTACAGAATGGTAAAAGTCTGCTGACCCATATTTGCCAACAACAAATTTATTTGTTTATTTGTTTGTTTGATTGATTGATTGATTTATATGCCACCCAACTCCCTATGGACTACCTCACAGTCACTGTTCCCTCTAAACCACGCAGCTGCACAACCACACACATGGCAACAAACTTCTCTACGGCACTTTCCAAGTTTTGAACTGAAAGGGTTAGGATAGGCAGTTTTCAGCACAATTTTCTGCAAGAGAGCCAACTTAGATGTAGTGTTTAAGGTGCTGGCTTAGAAACCAAAACACCATGAGTTCCAGTCCTTTCCTTGCCATGAAAGCCTTCTGGGTAACTTTGGGATAGTCACCCTCTATCAGTTCAATTTTATTTCACAGCAGTGATAGGCTCCTACAGGTACGATCAGGTGGAAAAAAATTGAATTTTTTTTCTTTTTTTCTCTTCTGGGCTCAGGGTATGTTTTACCCCTATCGGAGTAAATGAGGTTGAATATGTATAATTTTAGAAGAGCTGTGCGTGCGTGTGTCTGTGTACATACACATACAGTTTATATAGTAGATAATGTATATTTTTGTGTGCCTGTGTGTAATATGTATGTACACATATGGCATATACGTTTATATAGGATTAAATAGTAAATTTTGGATGTTCCGTAATAGTAAATAGATAGGGAAAATGTATCTCTTTGAGGCAAGGAGAGGCCAGGTACCCTAACCCTAACCTAAACCCTTGCCATGACTGACGTCAAGTTGGCCACCTTTAAGCCAGTCGCATGACCTTTAAGCCTCACCCCGGTCACATGATTGTCAAGCCACTCCTATCTGGTCACATGGCTGGCAAGCCACACCCACAAAACAAGCCACACCCACAATGTGGCAGTAAAAAAATGTGCAGCCCTTCACTGCCTCACTGGATTTTTGTGGTTTAACAGAAAGAAATATTATGTATGCCTTGATTATTTATTTTTTAAAAAATATGGTACTTTTCATACAGAACTAAATTAATAGCCTGAATATTTCAGAGCAAAAAATGCAGTCTTACTCCTTTTGTTTCTAACATTTTTTCTATGAAGTGGCAAACAGCTGAACCTTTTCATAAATAAAGGAGAAACTTGGAAGTCTGTTTACCAAACCATCTCCTGAACATTTGCCAACTCGTCAACCAACCATCACAATTATTTTTACTTAATTCTGTAATTTTCTAGAGTTGAAATCTGAATTCAGCACATCGCATTGTGTTACATATTGTTTCCGCAGATACAAGTCTGTGTGAGATAACCATAGAGAGAGTGGCAGCTGAAGATGGAGGAAAACAGTTATTGTACGCAGAGATCAAGCCCAAGACCCACCTAGAACCTTCAGCCATATAATCACTTCCAGGTCACCCTCAACTCTTGACATTTCTGTATGCAGGCCTATAAAGCAAGGATTGCCAAATGCCTGGAATGAAAGATTCAGGGAAAAGATTTGAAAAACCCATTTTCTGGGGTGCTTGGTGTAACACGGTTAAATCAGTAGATGGAAGCGGCATATAATAGTTCTTGGTTTATATATACACTGATAAAAGAATTAAGGGAACACTTAAAAAGCAGAATATAACTTCAAGTAAATCAAACTTCTGTGAAATCAAACTGTCCACTTAGGAAGCAACACTGATTGACAGCCAATTTCACATGCTGTTGTGCAAATGGAATAGTTGTGCAAATGAAATATTCAATGAGAAACGAAATATTGGAGTTGGAGCTGAAACATCTAGTATTCCCAACTGTTAGGATTGGACTGGGAAGTTTGGGGCCATGTTGTTCTAAGAGAAAACAAAACCTTTTTTATGATACTCATTTCTAAAACAGTGAGAAAGGTAGTAAGGAGCTAGCTTTCATTTTCCTATTTGGAGCTAGGCCAAAGCAAAACATTGTTGTTGTTGTTGTTGTATTATTATTATTATTATTATTATTATTATTATTATTATTATTATTATTATTTAGACTTGTATGCCTCCCTTCTCCGAAGACTCAGAGTTAGTTAGCCTCATTAAAGAAAACATGGCAGAATGAACATAAATCTTTAAGGTGCAGACAATATATAATTATATCTAATTTCCAAGTCAAAGTAACTTTAGTATATGTGTAGCCTTAGGTTTTAATAACAGTTCATCAAAGCAAATCCATTGTACAGAAACATTCTTCACTTAAATGAATATTGTGCAACATTTTCAACATTTAATTTTTTTTTAAGTCATATATGTAAATATCAGCTGTTTTCTCATTTTCTGAAGTCTGTGAAATCTGAACTTCGCATGTAACAGGCAGCTCAATACTATTTTTGGTATTCTGTAAAACGTCAAGGTTAATTTTTCCTGATACAAAATTCTCCATAAAATTCCACTTTTGATCTGAAGTTTAAAAGCCTGTGCCAAATGTTGTTTAAATAAATCATCTTGGAAGGAAAAGGATAGAGAGAATGCTGGATTCATTGATGCCAGATTTGCTCTGTAACTAGAATGCCCTTTACAATCAGATTATCATTAGTTATATCAGAGATTGTATCCCAGAAATGATGCTAGCAGAGAATTTGAAAAATAAATGTTATTTTAATTATTTATTTGCTTTACTCTTTCCCATCTTTTTTCGGTAGAATTTGGGAAGGAGGTGGGTGGGAAGGATATACAGTATTTTGTGTTTATATGATAGTTTTAAAGATGAATTTTGTTTTATTTTGTAAACTGATAAATACATTAATTTCACTGCTTTTTAGTCCCAAATATTAGTTATAATTCCTTGTTACTTCTGCTTTCCTTTCCTTTGGCCCCAAACCCATTAATGTTGTTTTGAGATTTGCCATATGTATTTCTCATCACATGACCTAGTTTCACTCTCAGTATTATTACATTCTCATAATATTGAGGCATATAAAGAACCTCAAAGAATATTTTTAGAAGACCTATGAATTAATACTAAACATAAATGGAATAGACAGGCATTTGTCCAAATTGTCACCAGGAACTAAGCCTATCACCATGATACAATGCTCTGTGAAATTTGGCAAACATAATAGTGATTTGACCTGCATTAAATTTTCTTCTATTTAGCTATAAAGAAATAGATACTGAAGTATGTGGTTTGTTTGTTTGTTTGTTTGTTTATTTATTTATTATTTAGATTTGTATTGCGCCCCTCTCCGCAGACTTGGGGCGGCTCACAGCAAGATACAGATAAGTCCCTATTGTGAATCCTACGGTATTTATTAATTAATTAATTTTGTTTGTTTGTTTGTCAAAATGTGTACAAGATAATAGGTATGGTATAAACATAGTTTGTCAGCAGGCTTATAAATCGAAGTAAATAAATAAAAATAAATAAAACAAAAGCAAATTTGGTATAGATAAATTTGGACAATAGGACAGTAGGACAGGGATGGTAGGCATGATGGTGCACCTATGCACGCCCCTTACAGATTTCTTAGGAATCAGGTGAGGTTGACTGTAGACAGTCTAAGGTTAAAGTTTTTGGAGTTTGGGGAAGAAACCAAAGTGCATTCCAGGCATTGATCATTCTGTTGTTGAAGTCGTATTTTCTGCAGTCAAGTTTCAAACAGTTTACATTGCGTTTGAATCTATTTTGTGTGTGTGTGTGTGTGTTGTTGTGGTTGAAGCAGAAGTATTCATTGACCAGTAGGACTTTGTGGCAGATTATTTTATGAATTACATTTAGATCAGATCAAAGGCAACGTAGCTCTAGGTTTTCTAAGCCCAAAATTTCAAGTCTGGTGAAATAAGATATTCTGTTGCTAGCAGAGGAGAGGAGGACTCTTCTTGTGAAATATTTCTAGTACTCCCTCAATTGTATTAATTAAGAATTTTGTTATGCTCTAGTTCCTGCAAATTTCAATCTGTCCTGATTTAAAAGATTTTAAAGTTGCTTATGCTTTTCCAACAGAAAGAAGACAACTATTTTTCCCAGTTTGGCTTTAAAGACTGGGCTGTCCCTTGGATTAAGACAAACACAGAAGTCTCACTGCAAAGTAAGTGGGATATATATGTGATGTGTATTTTATGATCAAAAAAGTTTTCATTGCAACATATGTTATTAAATTAAATTGAGCAAGTAATATAAAGTGTGACTTATCTAAGTAACAAGCACCAAAAAAAAATCTCATTGAGTTTGTATTTGTTCATATATTTCTTAAGGATAATCTCTACCACTTGCAGTTGATCTTACTTTAAAATATGTTTAGTTTAAACAAATCCAGCACCGGATATTCAGGGGGGAGGGTATGAGATGGAGGTCAACTATTGTAAATGAAAATATCTGACAAGCCAAGATCGGTGCAGCCAGACCCCCCAAATATGACTCATTACATTACATATCATTACATTTCAAAACAGTTGTAGATAACACTTGTTGGAATGTTGTTGTTTAATATTTAAGAAATGACTACATATCTGCAGTGGGCTGAGTAGAGAATATTTTTTTAAAAAATTACTTCCCTAAAAAGACATAATTGTTGTTCGGCGTAGCACAGGGAAATGGGTATCACCATATGGACACAGTATCCTGCATTTGTTTTCACCAATATGTATATATAAAAATTTTGTCACAAGGGGAAGCCTTTGTAAGAAAGCCGTATGTTTAATTTCTAAAAATAGAAATGTTTTTGATGCATAATTTTGTTTCCCTAATTCTGAGCCTGGCTGTAAATGATCTTGGATCCAAGCTTTTTTAAAAAAGGGGGAAAAAACCTCTCTGTTTTATGAACTGATAATTTCTCTGTCTTAGAGCTAAATCTGGCCCTTAAAACACATATATACACAAAAACACAAACACGCGTTCCATTTTAGCTGGTAAACATTGGAGTGGCGATAGTGATAAAAACAGAGAGTGTATCTTTTCATTCTTAATATCAGGAGTGAATTTTGCAACACATCTTTTCGTTCTCAAATTAAACTAATGCCCGAGAAGACAAATGCCTAAAATGAGATGAGCAGAGAGAGAGAGAGAGAGAGAGAGAAAAGGTCTCCATCCTACCTGCACAGATGTCCTCATGATTTCACTTTTGAATTCTTTGCAAAACTTCTCTCTTTCTCCCGGTCCTGTACTCCACCTTCTCCTTAGAGGTTAGCAAAGTATATCATTTCAGAGCAGAGACCAAGCTTTCTGTTCCTACTCTGGCTGGAGGCATGACAGAGGAGGGGATGAAGGAGGAGTGGCGGGGAAACTGGTCAAAATAACATCCCCGAAGGAAAAAGAAGTGGATAACTTTCCCACCCACTTCTTCTTTGTATCATGGTTTTCTCCTGGAATGTGCAGATCAAACAGACTTTGGACTCCTTGGAATAAAACATGTATCTCTCCCCCCCACCCCCAGGGACTGCATAGTAACCTCATTGCCTGCAATGGTTTTGAGACTGCAGCCTCTGGCGGTCACTTTGCTGCTCTAGGCCCCCCCCTCCCCCCCGCAGGGATATTATCTGCTTTTCACATGCACAAGGAGACACACCCAATGCTAGAATCCAACTGTTTTAAGAATATTTAACACCCAATCCATAATTTGCCCTCACCATTTTCCTGCTGCCGCCTTTTACCCGTTTTGCCATAACTTTGTATGCCTCCTTTGATCCGAGATATTTTCTGCACACTGCCTGTTTCAACTTGCTGTGCTGGGCCCTCAGGCTTCTGTTTAATATGAAGGTACAAGTAATACAAGCTTTGACTTCCACTAATTCTTTTCCTTTTTCTCCCCAGTTCCTAAAACAAGTGATACTAATAAATGTAATTCAGTGACTGACATTAGCACAATACAGTGGTACCTCTACTTAAGAACTTAATTTGTTCCGTGACCAGGTTCTTTAAGTAGAAATGTTCTTAAGTAGAAGCAATTTTTCCCATAGGAATCAATGTAAAAGCAAATAATGCGTGCAAACCCATTAGGAAAGAAAAGCTAGGAATTTGGGTGGGAGAAGGAGGAGGAGGAGGAAGAGGAGGAGGACAGTCATTGCCCAGAGCGAAGGAAGCATTTCTTTTTTCTGGGTGCTGGCAGAGGTTTATTCCCTCTCCAAGCGCCCAAAGAAAGGAAAATGCTCCATTTGCTCTGGGCTGCAAACCCTCCTTAAGCACCACCAAAAGGCTCCTCTGGCAGCCCAGAAAAGCCTGAGATGGCCAGGATTAAAGGGGGAATGGCAGGAAACTGGCCGGGCCTTTGTGCCGCTCTCAAATTTCCTGGGAAATTTTCCCCGGCTCGGGTTCTTAAGTAGAAAATGGTTCTTGAGAAGAGGCAAAACAATCTTGAACACTCAGGTTTTTTTCTAGAGAAATTCTTAAGTAGAGGGGTTCTTAGGTAGAGGTACCACTGTATTTTCTTTATGTGAATAGAACGTTCATAAATCTCGTTTGAAATATGCAGCCATCGAAATTTATGGTTTATTATGATATTACTCTGGTAAGCACCTTCTCACCGGCATGCACCATTGGGTAGAAGTTTTGTGGCAGAGAAAGTGAATGCTTAATGCTTTTGTCCGCTGCTTTCTTCAAGCTCCTTCTAGATGGAACACTGAAGATGTCACCTAGTCGGGTAATGAAATCTCCACAAGCTCAGAGAGCACCAAGGATTTCTTTCTTTCTTTCTTTCTTTCTTTCTTTCTTTCTTTCTTTCTTCTTTCTTTCTTTCTGTCTGTCTGTCTTTCTGTCTTTCTTTCCCTCCCCCCTCTCTTTCTTTCTTTCTTTTTTTCTTTCCCTCCCTCCCTCCCCCCTCTCTCTTTCTTTCCTTCTTTCCTTCTTTCCTTCTTTCCTTCTTTCCTTCTTTCCTTCTTTCCTTCTTTCCTTCTTTCCTTCTTTCCTTCTTTCCTTCTTTCCTTCTTTCCTTCTTTCCTTCTTTCCTTCTTTCCTTCTTTCCTTCTTTCCTTCTTTCCTTCTTTCTTTTCACCACATTTTTTAGCCCATGATTACACACACAGAAAGTAATGTTAGAAGGGAAGTTATTGTTCTCTGCTCCTAAATGTCTCTCTCCGGAGAACATGGCAATGGAGAATATTCCTTTTACATATGGCTACAGTTCGTGTAACGTACAGATTCAGCCTCCTCAGGTCAAATTTTCTGGCCTCAATGACTGTGCCCAATAATTCTGTATTTAGGAAGAATATTTTTTTAAAAAAAAATTGTTTGCTTGTGATATTTGGAAGCCACCAGACTCCAGAACAACTCTGAGAACATTATCCTAAGAAAAATAGAAATCAATTTTAAAAGTTGTATGAGTTTGGGCAAATAACACTTCCTATATTTTGCTTATAACATTATAAACCCAGACTAGGAAACACCCCCGGACATTTTATCCTGAATTGCACATTGAGAGTAGCATTCTTACAATGATGAGATAAGGATTACTATGAAATATAGTTGGTTTCCCAGTTGACAGCAGGAGGAGGAGGAGGAGGAAGAAGAGGAAGAGGAAGAGGAAGAAGAAGAAGAAGAAGAAGAAGAAGAAGAAGAAGAAGAAGAAGAAGAAGAAGAAGAAGAAACTTGAATATGCTGAGGAAAGAAAGTTTTTTTTCCTCCTTAGCATGTTATTTTTCTGTGAAATTTCTTCAAATATTTCAATTATACAGGCTTCCATCTGATGCAAGTAGAGATAAGTCCAGAAAAAATGGGATTTTCTGTTATTGAAGTAGCGTGTATAGGATACACCCATTGCTGAATAAGGACTTTATATTAACTCTGCATTAGCTTCAAATATCAACAAATGAATTAGGGGATAAAGTCTACTTAGTTCTGATTCTGCGTCATCATCCTTAAATCCACAGGAAAAGCTTTTGCAAATGTTTCCAAATGGTTCTGAAGCACTTGTTTCTGCTTGAGGTTTTATTCTGCTTTTCCTTTTTCTAGGCAAGGCTTTTTTGACAGATTCCACCATTTCACTTCCTTCAGCCTCACATCTAATCCTGATGGTGGCATATTATAAGAATGCAAAGCATCAATAACCTTTAAGGCAGTGCTCAATCAGGGTTGACAGAAGTGAAAGGCAATCAATAAATATAACAGTACTGCTCAACAAGAACATGTAGGAAGCATGAATGGGGCAAGAATTTGCAGGTTCTCACTGCGATGACTCATGGACCCACCAATTGCTACCAACAGATGCCTTCACAAGAAGCCTTTAGAAGAGAGCAAGGCAGAGGTGGGTTCCTGTCGATTCAGACTGCTTCTATGGAACTGGTATCAGGAATTTCCCCCGCCCTCCACAAGCTTGCTGAACCAGCAGAGATGGACAGCTGGACACCCCTCCCCGAACTGACTCTCTCGGCGGTGCCATAGGTGGTGCCACCTTGTTTTTTGCTGTCTTCTCCTGGTTTTTTTCTGCTCCATATGTGCAGAACCCAGGTTTTTAGTACCTTAGTGCCCTTCATGGCACCGGACCAGAATACCTTCAGGACCGCCTTCTGCCGCACGAATCCCAGCGACCGGTTAGGTCCCACAGAGTCAGCCTTCTTCGGGTCCCGTCGACTAAACAATGTCGTCTGGCGGGACCCAGGGGAAGAGCCTTCTCTGTGGTGGCTCCGACCCTCTGGAACCCGCTCCCCCCTGAGATTAGGATTGCCCCCACCCTCCCTGCCTTTCATAAACTCCTTAAAACCCACCTCTGTCATCAGGCATGGGGGAACTAAAACATCTCCCCCTTGCCCATGTTGTTTTGCCATTTGATTGATTGTGTGCTTGTTTTTTATATATATTGGGATTGTTTTATGAATTTCTTAACTTAAAATTGTAATTGAATTGGTGGGCATTGGATTTGTCACTATGTACTGTTTTTTACTATTGTTGTGAGCCGCCCCGAGTCTGCGGAGAGGGGCGGCATATAAATCCAATAAATCTAATCTAATCTAATCTAACTTTATTTATTTATTATTATTATTATTATTATTATTATTATTATTATTATTATTATTATTATTATTATTATTAATTAGATTTGTATGCCGCCCCTCTCCGGAGACTTGCACACGCACACACCCACACTCATGTGCTGTTCAAGGAAGTGAACTTGCAGTGAAGTAAGGCAGAACCCACCCCTGGAGCACAGATGGTGCAAGGTTCACATTGTTGATGATCCATGATTACCAGTACACAGCCAAGGTGAACAGATCCACTGGATTAACAGCATCAAGCCCATTATGACGTTTTTCTTTGAAGCTGCTTCTCTCTAACAATTGAAATGGCACAGAAGCAGATTAGATTAGTTAGACGTGAACTCGATCTTCCAGAAACTATCATCTGCGAAGTGACCTTAAATACCACACTCTGCTTCCTACTATGCTACAGAGCCCCTGATTATGACATGAGACATGCGAACAAGTTAACCTCACTATTTACATGGGCAACCTCCTACACACATCCTCTTATTTTTCTTGGCGACCTCAACATATCTCATATTAACTGGACCCTAAATGAATGTTCAACCGAACCCATACACTCAACCCTTTACAATGCTATTACAAATCTCGGGCTTGAACAACTAGTAAAAAACAACACTAGACTCAGCAATTGTCTTGATCTCATCTTCTGCAACAGTTTACACTCAATTTATGGACTTCAAATAATAGACCCCTTTTCCAACAGTGACCTTAGCATGATTGACTTTTGTCTCAATATGCATCCTTACAAAAACGACCATAATAATAGGATAACCAATTAAACCTTTAAAAAGCCAACTATGATATCAGAGATGCCAACCTCTCATCCCTTGATTGCAAACATTATTCTCTGACTGTAATACTGCTGAAGAATACTACAATATCTTTTTGTTCAAAATGCAAAGAGTCATTAAATTATATGTACCACTAATTATCACCAAGAAAAACAAATTACCCATAAAAATAAGAAAGCTTCAATCCCAAGCTTGGAGGACACGATCTTGTAGATAACCCTCAATTTGTCAAAGACCTTGGAGTACTCATATCTAATGACCTAACTGTTGTGGCCCATTTGCATCCTGCAGAGCTGGCCATGGATCTCCAGGATCAAGAGATGGTTGTGGTGTGATACCAGAAGCCTGTGCACCTGGAACCCAAGTCTGATATCAAGGAGGTCAAAGAGGATTTAGTATCAGAGGCTGAAAGCCAACCAGGGCCTTCTGCACCTCCCGAGGTGCACATGAGTGATTCAGGAGAAGAGGAGAAGCCTCTTCTTGATGCTAGGGCATGCAGGGCTGTTAGAAGGCAGGAGTGGCTAAGCCAGAGAAAGTTTCTTCATGAATAGATCTGTAGAAAAATTGGCCACGCCCTTAGACTATTTAAGGCTTAGCCACATAATGTTTCAGTGCAAAAGACAACTTTGTTTTTTTTTCCAGTTCAGTTCTCTCTCTCTCAGACATTCTTGCTCAGATTATGAATTACAAACCAGCAATGTTGGCTAATGACATCTGGGCTGCCTGCCAAGCTATAGTAAGTTTCAGAGAAGGATATTGCTTTGATTAAAGTAAGGATCTGTTTCTTCTGGTTTGTGCTGAACCCTCCATGCTTTTTCAAACATATCACTTTATAAATTTTTCTAGGCCCCTAATTCCAAATATTTTAATAACTTTGGCATTGAATTACCAGTTTGAACATTTCTGAACATAATGAAATGAAAATGGAACTGAAAACATTGGTGCTTATTTGTTTATTTTGTACATAAAGTCCCCCCCCGCTGTGTTCAATTATTTCAATTTATATAAAAAGTATGCTGTTAACTTCAAAATTACATACTTGGTTTTAGTAAAATGGATTTCTTTCATAAAATTAATTGTCTGGCTATCATTGCTTGCTTTTCAAAAGGATATTACCAATATTTCTAGCCAAATCTATATAAAAAGTGAAATTAATGGCACACAGCAAGGCCAAGGGTGGTGGCCCTTTTGTGACCAAAATAAACAAATAAACATCATTTTTTTTTTCAGTTCATTTCTAATTTTCTTATGGTCAGGAACGTTCAATTTAGTATATCAAAACTTTTGGGGGGAAATTCTTTAGAGATTTGTAGCCTAAACAAATATAAATTGACACAAAATGCTAAAAAAATGGGGGGTGGCCTTTTTGATCAAAATAAAAATATAAGCATCATTTCTTTCAGTTCAATTTTCATATCATTATGTTCAGAAATGTTCAAACTAGTTTCCCAGTGAAAAAGGTTTTCAAAAAGACCAAATTTAAGTACCTAAACAAATCGTATACGACCAGAAACAGACTCAATGTGAGGGTTTTTTGCCCAGAAAAAGGTTAGCCCCCAACCACCACCCACCACCCAAAAATATTTTTATGATGATTAGCAATGTTAAATTGAGTAAACAAATGCCTAAGATATTAAAAATATTTCAGATTTGGAGCCTAAAAAAAATTTAAGTGAAAATGGTTGCAAGTAGCGGAGGGGGGGGGGCTTATTTCTGATTTAAAAAAAACAATAAGCATTTATTTATTTATTTATTTATTTATTTATTTATTTATTTATTTATTTATTTGATTTTTATGCCGCCCTTCTCCTTAGACTCAGGGCGGCTTACAACATGTTAGCAATAGCACTTTTTAACAGAGCTAGGCTATTGCCCCCACAATCCGGGTCCTCATTTTACCCACCTTGGAAGGATGGAAGGCTGAGTCAACCTTGAGCCCGTGATGAGATTTGAACCGCTGACCTTCAGATCTATAGTCAGCTTCAGTGGCCTGCAGTACAGCACTCTACCTGCTGCGCCACCTCGGCATCATTTTTTTCAGTTCATTTATATTTTTCTTATGATCAGGAATGTTCAAACTAGTAATCCCACCACAAATTTAGTAAAATTGTACACATTTTGGAGGCTAAACTATCTATAAATTGAAAAGAAATTCACAAAAAAGAGGGCTGGGCGGGCTTTTATGAATAAAATATACCAATAAACATTATTTTCTTATTTCAATTTTCATTTCATTGTGTGCAGAAATGTTCAGCCTAGTTTACAAGGGAAAGAAGTTTTCAAATTGACCAAATATAAGCACTTAAAATAAAGAAGTTTCGGTGCGAGTCACACAGACTCGTAAACAGTACAAGTGTGACTTTTTTTGCCCAGCAAAAACTAAGCCCCCCCTCTCCCCCCAAAAAAATTATCATAGAGAGAACCGTTGAAATAATGAGAAGTCATGAAATTTCAAGTTTCAGAAATGCAGAGAAAAATTTTTACAGGGTCTCAAACTTCGATTTCGTGTTGCACAGACTCGAACAGAACAGCAGGATTAAAACAAAGAGGACAACTAAAATTAAAAAGGTTGTGTGTTTTTCTCCAGTTAAGAATGCCTTTAAGCTTATAAAGTGATTGAGCTGGTCAATGTTCCTTGGCATGAAGTAAGAAAAAGAATCCTTACAGCTCTTATTTAATTTAATTCATTAATTTATTTTATTAAATTTATAAGCTGCCCAACTCCTTACGGACTCTGGGGAGCAATAACCCCATTCTGTGGGTACATAAAAGGAAATGTGGTGCTTATGGCTTTAACTCAGTGCGGAGAGCTTATTCATTTAAAGCTATCCAGGATTGACAGATAAATCAAAATGAAGATGGGAATGCTCAGAAATATTATTGCAGCAACTCATTTTTTAGTATCTACATTTCAGGACAGCAGCTCTTGAAGCTAATGATAAGGCAATGATTATGGCGAGAGGAAAGTTGTAGCCCCCCATCACTGTTGCCTCCTCGTACTTCTTGACAAATAAGATGGTGGAAATCCTTAAGATTGTTATCAAAGTTCAGATTCCACGCTTGTGTTTCTCTTGGAAGAAATCATACAGTTGGAAGAATGTCTAGATTTCAATCATCCAAGTCACGGTTGTTGAAAATGGAAAGCAAAACATTTTCAAGGAAAAAAACAAGGAAGTCTAATTGCTTTTTAGAAAAGCACCTTTGGAACATAGATTTGGAAAGGAATGTAAAGGTCACCTGAATTTCTTGTTCAGTGTGAGGTTCACTAGAGCAGTGTTTCCCAACCTTGGCAACTTGAAGATATCTGGACTTCAACTCCCAGAATTCCCCAGCCAGCATTCGCTGGCTGGGGAATTCTGGGAGTTGAAGTCCAGATATCTTCAAGGTTGGGAAACACTGCACTAGAGCATATATGACAGATTATTGTCCCCCTTCCATTTCAAGATCTCTAATAGATAAGGGAGTATCCTTAAAAAACATGCAGGGTTGCTAAATATATGAAGAATGTATTCTTTAGTTCCCCAGACTGCGGGAACCAGAATCAATGGATTTAAACTTTAAGGAATAAAGGTTAGGCTAGCCAACTTCTGACTATCTAAGCCAGTGATGGTGAACCTGTGGCATGTGGAGCCATATCAGTAGCAACCGGAGGCTCCTACTAACTACCGCTACCAGTATGATGCTTGCATAGCTTTGGGTAACCGGTGGGCAGGTACACACATCCGGGTGAGGTTTTGCTTCTGTGCATGTGCAGGGGAAAAAATCTCACCGGGACATGCGCCCCAGTCCACAGTCCGCAGACTTGGGGCGGCTCACAGCAGCAATAGAAAACAATGTACAATACAAATCTAATATTACAAAGTTAAAAACCCATAATTTAAAAAACATGCACACATGTAGGCCTGGGGAAGATATCTCAGTTCCCCCATGCCTGACGGCAGAGGTGGGTTTTAAGAAGTTTACGAAAGGCAAGGAGGGTGGGGGCAATCCTAATCTCTAGGGGGAGCTGGTTCGAGTGGGTTGGGGCCGCCACAGAGAAGGCTCTTCCCCTGGGTCCCGCCAGACAACATTGTTTAGTCGACGGGACCCGGAGAAGGCCAACTCTGTGGGACCTGACTGGTCGCTTGGATTCGTGTGGCAGAAGGTGGTCCCGGAGATATTCTGGTCCGATGCCATGAAGGGCTTTATAGGTCCTAACCAACACTTTGAATTGTGACCGGAAACTGATTGGCAACCAATGCAGACTGCGGAGTGTTGGTGAAACATGGGCATACCTAGGGAAGCCCATGATTGCTGCATTCTGCACAATCTGAAGTTTCCGAACACTCTTCAAAGGTAGCCCCATGTAGAGAGCATTACAGTAGTTGAACCTTGAGGTGATGAGGGCATGAGTGACTGTGAGCAGTGAGTCCCGGTCCAGATAGAGCTGCAACTGATGCACCAGGCGAACCTGGGCAAACGCCCCCCTTGCCACAGCTGAAAGATGGTTCTCTAATGTAAGCTGTGGATTGAGGAGGACACCCAAGTTGCAGACCCTCTCTGAGGGGGTCAATAATTCCCCCCCAGGGTAATGGACGGACAGATGGAATTATCCTAGGGAGGCAAAACCCACAGCCACTCCATCTTATCAGTTGAGTCCATCTTTGAGTCTGTTGATACCAATCCAGACCCTAACAGCCTCCAGGCACCAGCACATCACTTCCACTGCTTCGTTGACTGGACATGGGGTGGAGATGTAAAGCTGGGTATCATCAGCGTACTGACGATACCTCACCCCATGCCCGTGGATTATCAAATCAGTCTGACTTTATTTCACTGAACATTGCTAAATATTGCTCCACCATCTATACAGTACATTACAACCAGCGAAGGACTGCCAAAATTTTTGCTACCACACTTTGGGTGTGGCTTATGCATTTACTTTTAACATCTTTCAGTGCAAATTGGGTGCTCTGGGCTGGAGCTCCATTTTTGCTACCCCACTCCTCCTTGTCCGGGCAGTAGCCTACCCCTGATGACAACTTTTCTGAGAAATTGGAATTCTACCGATTATACATAGAATGGGAAAATAAAAGGCTACAATTTGGAAAAGTAACTGATTAAAAAGAATCTCCCATCAATGTTTTCCTGATATAATTAAATTGTTTTCCCCATGGAAATTTCTAATAGAAATGTCTGTGGGGAAAAAAACAACAGGAAGGGCAGAAAGATAAAACTCTTTCAACTACAGTAGTACCTCTAGATACGAGCTGCTCTACATGCGAGTATTTCAAGATACGAGCCACGAGGGGAGAGACATTTCTGTTCCAGTCCCGAGCTCAAATTCGGGATACGAGCCGAGCGTCCACTAGGTGGCACAAGAATCCTTGCTTTTGGTTATCTCGGAGGGGAAAAACAACGTCTAAAGTTATTTGTTCCAGATATGAGTTGCCTCGACATACAAGCTCCCTTCTGGAACAAATTATGCTCGTATCTAGGGGTACTACTGTACTTCTGTCTTTCCCCCTAAATAATGCATTTCTTTTATCACTTTTTGAAACTTAAAGATCTGAAGTTCCATTGTAGTTGATTCTCTACAGATCAGCACTATTAAAGTAAGTTTTCATAGAAATGTTTTTCTTATAGCTCTAAAATATATGGAGGTCATCCTACTGAAGGCTATTAGGGAAACTGGGTGACAAACTAACCAAGTTGGCTAGTTGTCAAGACACTCAGCACAACAGATTTATTTTATTATCTAATTATCCTGAGGAAACAGAGATGTTATCAACTTGGAAGACATTGAAGAAGAAAATAACTCATAGTAGTGTTTCAGAAATTCTCACCTCTCACACTTTCATTGGTGAATACATTGCTTTCAAATATGCAAGGCAACTATAGCTAGTTCTGGTTTCTTTTTTATTTCCTTCCTTCCTTCCTTCCTTCCTTCCTTCCTTCCTTCTGTCTTCCTGTCAATTTTTGAATTCTGATAACTGCCAGAACTAGTCCCAGCAGTTTCCTTGACAATTTTTTTCAGAAGTTATTTCCATTCCATTAATTATGACTAATGTTAGCTGAATTTATAAATAACTCTGGGTTGTTATTTTTTTCAATATGGCTGTGATAGCCTCTGGGTAATATATATATCAAAAGAGGAAAAACAGCCATATATAACTTTTTGGCACAAGTTCACATCCACTTAGTAGGATTTTTCATGTTCTTATTAATGTTATCTCCTTTTATAATCATGCCAAACTAACTAAAGATGTTAAGCATGTTCTCAGCAGCTGTGTTTAGTGCAAACCAAACATTTTACAAGTATATCTTCATTATACATATAGGTAGTTTCTGTTTTTTCATATAGCAATCCTTGTTGTTTGGGGAGAATTTGCTATGTAATATGCCTATGCAAACTGAGAGACCTTTCTTTTCTTCACCCAAATTACATGGCTCTTTTTCTGTCTAGCTACTTTTATAAGAGAAGTATAGATAGCTAAGTTAACTCACTCAACCAAAATAAAAAATAAAGTAAAGTAAAGTAAAGTAAAGTAAAGTAATAAAATAAAATAAAATAAAATAATGAAATGAAATGAAATGAAATGAAATAAAATAAATAATAAAATAAAGTAAACAGTATGATTACCATATTTTTCACAGTATAAGATGCACCTTTTTCCTCCCTAAAAGAGGCTGAGTGCGTCTTATACTAGGAATGTAGCCTTTCCCCCCCCCCCTCCCAGCCCTAACTAGCTGCTAACAATCTTCCCAGCTCTTACCTTGCAGGCTCTTTCATTGTTTCTCCCTGCGAATAATGTTTTGAAAGCCCTAAGTCCTTCCAGGGTTTTTCTCATTGCTTTACTTGCTCTGAATGTTTCTTTCCAGGTGCTAATGATGTTCTCAGCTCTTACTGGCTTGCAAGCTCTTTCATTGGTACTCTCTCCGAATAAAGTTTTTAAAAAAACCTAAACCAGGGGATAAAATAATGTGCTGAAACTGATCAGACTAAGGATGCTAGCCAGATGAATACCTGGTAAGCAGATTCTTTTTTCTATTTTCCTCCCCAAAATCTAAGGTGTGTCTTATACTCCAATGCGTCATATACTCCAAAAAACACAGTAATCTACTTGGACAATAGTGGTTACAAATATGATGGTTATATGGTGTTTATAATGATGGATATAATTAAGTAATTATAGATAAAACTGAATAGAGTTTTAAGAACTAAACTAAATAATGGAAAATGCTTATTTAAAAAATGTTTGACTTTTGTTTTCGGATTGGGCTTAATGTATTTTTGGGGGCTCCTGTTGTAATTGTTTGTTATCGTTAGCCCAGGCTATGTATATATATCAGGGTGGGTTTCACTTATCTTCGCCACCGATTCACATTGCAATGCCATAATTTTGCTCACTCTGCTTGCATGCATGCATCCCCTCATTGAGGAGCTGATCAGCTGTGCTTCGGGTGAAGAAATAAAGGTCTGTATTAACCAGGAGGTGGGCGGGAGGGCTTTGTCCCAAGCAGAGAATGAGGAGAAAATCAGGAGATGGTAAGTTCTAGTCACACCTTAGTCATGAAAGCTGGCTGGGTGATCTTGGGCCAGTTACTTTTTCTCATCTCAATTCACATGACAGGGTTGTTGTTGTTGTTGTTGTTGTTGTGGGAGAAATAGGAGAAGGAAGGTGTGTTGGATGTAATGTATGATGGCCACCTTGAATTTGAAATAATAATGGCTGAATGCAAATAAAATAAATACATACATAAACATATTTATATTGAAAGATACTTCACCAGAAGAGCCCTTCATTCCTCCACTCGAAATAGAATACCCTACAAGACTAGACTTTCAATCCTGGGCCTAGAAAGCCTAGAACTAAGACGCCTTAAACAAGATCTAAGTATTGCCCACAAGATCATATGCTGCAACATCCTACCTGTCAGCGACTACTTCAGCTTCAACCACAACAACACAAGAGCACACAACAGATTTAAACTTAATATTAACCTTGAAATCCTTGAAATCAGTTTTCTGCCAAATGTGTAATTACTTTGTTGTAAAATTTTCTTGCAGAGAAAGCACAATTCCCAAAGCTGAGGTATTAAAGTTTTACTAGTTGAAATCTTAGACAATAGCTCAAGCCAGCAAGATACCCAAGGGGGGATATTTTTTTCTCTCATTAGTGGACAGTAGCCCAAAGCCTTTCAGAGAAGAGTTCACCTTTTCCCCAAAGGCCATTCAAAACAACTCACGCTAAACTTCAACACAAATCATTTAACAGAGCAATTGCTCAAAGTTGTAATACACAGAATATTTGAGGAATGTGTCATCCATGTAATCAAATCACACAGTTCTTATATCTAAAACACATCATTTTTTCCCCATTTCCAGATTGTATATATGCACAAGAAATGACACCACTCCTAGTGTTTTGATTCAACCTCCCACCCCCGTTCCTGGTTTATTTAACCTGCTGCATGATAAGGAACTGTGCAAATCACCCAGACTTGTTGTTTCTTATAAGGGCCCTATCTGTTAAACAGGAAGAGAGAGAGTAAGCATTTTTGTTGCTTTTACCGAAACAGGATGTGGAACTGTGAGATACTTGCATGCCGAGGTCATTATGCAGTGCTGATTAATAAGATTCTCCAGTTTTCTGTATGATAACAATGGGTGATGGGATAAGCAAAACACGCAGCCCGAAATAAGTAATCGATTAAGAGCTTCTTTTTTTCCCTGGGAATTGTTATTACTCACTGAGCAGGTTAGAGGGAGGCTAATGATAAGGAAGCAACAAGAGCTATCAGCTGGCTTCTCACCTTATCATTCAACGACAGCTGTATACTGAGGAGCCAAACAGTTTCTCAGGATCCCAGGATCAGCTAAAACTAGACAGATCATCCTTCAAGTTGGAAAAAATAAAAGTCACTTTGGGTAGTATACTACGTGGGAGAGATTGTGCAGGAGAAGCTGTGAAAAAGAAAGAATTGGCGCAGTGACTTTTCAGAACAGCCTGAACCAAGAACACTTCAGTTTAAGTAAATCCCTACACTAACCAACCATTGCTCTTCAGTTATAAAGAGAATTGCATTCAATTCTCACAGGATTAAGATGATGATGATGATTATTATTATTATTATTATTATTATTATTATTATTATTATTATTTATTACACAGGGTTGGCCTTATCCGGGTCCCATCGACTAATCACTGCAGGTTGGCGGGACCATGAGGGAGGGCTTTCCCTGTGTCTGCTCTGGCTCCATGGAACCAATTCCCCCCCCCCCAAATGTCCATACTGGTCCCACCCTACTGGCATTCGAGAAAGCCTAGAAGACCTGACTTTGCCGGCAGGCCTGGGAGCTGTGAGTATTAACATCTGTCACAGCTGAAATATGTTTGATTGGTATGCATGTTGTTTGATAGGATTGTATGGTGGGTTTTATAATGGGGTTTATAACGTTTTATAATGGGATTTTATAGTTCGATATTTATATTTGACTTCTTACTATTGTTGTTCTATTGCATTTTATTTGTTGTAAACCACTCTGAGTCCCAAACGGGATTGGATAGCATAGAAGTCAAAATAAATAAATAAGTAAGTAAGTAAGTAAGTAAGTAAGTAAGTAAGTAAGTAAGAAAGAAAGAAAGAAAGAAAGAAAGAAAGAAAGAAAGAAAGAAAGAAAATGAAATGAAATGAAATGAAATGAAATGAAATGAAATGAAATGAAATAAAATAAAATAAAATAAAATAAAATAAATAAAATAAAATAAAATAAAATAAAATAAAATAAAATAAAATAAAATAAAATAAATTCCCGCTTTTATGTAGGCAGTGAATGGCATTTGGGCTGATGGCTCTCATAAGGCCTTCATTTAGTTTTGATATACACAATACAATAGATGTGGCATTATTTTTATTTATTTATTTTTATTAGATTTGTATGCCACCCCTCTCCGGAGACTCGGAGCGACCATGAGGACAGTTTTAATTAATCCCAATTCTCTCCCTCTTGCTTTAATTTGTTTTCAAATTAACTATTTCCTAAATCAGGTGTCTCCAACTCCCTGCCCACAGTCCATTAACAGGCTGGAGCCAGGCCAAGCAAGTGGCAAGTGAGCATGTATGCGAATACTTGCGCTCAAACACAAAGCTCCACTAGCCATTGGTACAAGCATGCTCCATCAGTCACACAGAATCAACCTCTCCTCCTCCCACCACTGATCCACCAAGCCAGAAAGGTTGGGGACCATTGTCCTAAAGTGTCCCCTCAAATGCAGAAGGAAGGCGGTGTCCAATGGGGAAGTGCTATGAACAATTTTGTATTTTGATGTACTATCATTTATAATATTGGTTGTTTATGTGATGGGGCAATTAAGACCAGAATATCTCCAGGACCGCCTTCTGCTGCACGAATCCCAGCGACCGGTTAGGTCCCACAGAGTTGGCTTTCTCCAGGTCCCGTTGACTAAACAATGTCATCTGGCGGGACCCAGGGGAAGAGCCTTCTCTGTGGCAGCCCCAACCCTCTGGAACCATCTCCCCCCAAAGATCAGAATTGCCCCCACCCTCCTCGCCTTTCGTAAGCTCCTTAAAACCCACCTCTGTTGTCAGGCATGGGGGAATTGAGATATTCCTTCCCCCCAGGACTGTACAATTTATGCATGATATGTTTGTTTGTATGTATGTTTGGTTTTTAATAAGGGTTTTTAGCTATTTTAAATATTAGATTTGTCATACGCTGTTTTATTATTGTTGTTAGCCGCCCCAAGTCTACAGAGAGGGGCGGTATACAAATCAAATAAATAGATAGATAGATAGATAGATAGATAGATAGATAGATAGATAGATAGATAGATAGATAGATAGATAGATAGATAGGAAGGAATATGGAAAACCCAAGATTAAATTCTCCTTCAGTCATAGAAGACCACTGGTAACTCTGGTCAAGCCTCTCTCTCAGGTTTGTATTGTGGAGAAAAATTGAAGGATGGACTGCTACATACTCTACCATGAACTTTTGTGGAGAAAGTTGAATATTACAACAAATCAATCAATAAATGAATAAATATATCTAAGCTTGTTGTTTACTTAATGTCTTTTAGAAGGAATTTCCTTTATCGCTAGTCAGATTTTAACTCTGTTTCACATTAATAGTTTACACATTCATCTGTAAAATGTACCTATCTAGATGCATATAGGCATGTTTTTCACTCTTTTATTAGATAAAATTACCAAAATATAAAGTATAGTTTTATAATAATTGAATATCTGCAACAACAAAGAAGGAAGGCTTAGTGTCTTCCTAATTTCTCCTCTGCTCCTGCGATCTGTAAGAGGAATTGGTTAAGGAAAAGAATTGCATGACTATGATGTTTTTCTTTAATTATGGAAGCATTAGAGCTGTTTATATGCAATAGCGGTCAAGGAAGGAGGTTTTCTTCATAAGGACCCAATGAACCTTTCACAAGGGTTTTTTCCCCTCTCACAACCTAGATTTTTCTGCAGCAAAGTACAGAATATTATGAGCCAAGGGCAGGGGTGGGTTTCACTTACCTTCCCTACTGGTTCTCATTGCAACAGAAGATGTACTTCCTCTCAATTTTCTTGATTGGCAGTTTAAAGCTGTATTTTATATGCACATCATTCAGAAGACTATAGTTTATTCAGTGTATTTGTTTTAAATGAAGATCATCATCAGTTTTTCTGTGTGCCACTTGTGAAAATATCTCTGAACAATGTTAGTGCAATCCAGAATTTGTCAAGGAAAACTTTCAGCGAAATATCCAAAGGGAAAGTAACCATTTCAACTAATTAAAAATGTGCATCTTAGGTATGACAAAGAGGAAAGTTAATTGAACTATTATCCTGCAGGCAACAGTTTCAAATGCTTGGCATTTGTTTCCAGTTTAATCATGTGCCATCCTGCTGAATCTTTACATGCCAGCTCAACGATAGGAAAAATTATGGTCCCGGAGGCAATTTCAAAAGATTATTTTAGAGAACACTTTTTCAGTTTTCTCTGTACCCTAAACGAATTATTTAATCTGGTGTTAAAACTTTGCTTTGATTCTAGACATAACTCTAACATATTATCGTATTTTTGGTATATAAGACGCATCCTTTTAACATAGAAACATAGAAGTCCGACTGCAGAAAAAGACGTCATGGTCCATCTAGTCTGCCCTTATAATATTTCCTGTATTTTATCTTAGGATGGATATATGTTTATCTCAGGCATGTTTAAATTCAGGTACTGTGGATTTATCTACCACGTCCGCTGGAAGTTTGTTCCAAGGATCTACTACTCTTTCAGTAAAATAATATTTTCTCATGTTGCTTTTGATCTTTCCCCCAACTAACTTCAGATTGTGTCCCCTTGTTCTTGTGTTCACTTTCCTATTAAAAACACTTCCCTCCTGGACCTTATTTAACCCTTTAACATATTTAAATGTTTCGATCATGTCCCCCCTTTTCCTTCTGTCCTCCAGACTATACAGATTGAGTTCATTCAGTCTTTCCTGATACATTTTATGCTTAAGACCTTCCACCATTCTTGTAGCCCGTCTTTGGACCCGTTCAATTTTGTCAATATCTTTTTGTAGGTGAGGTCTCCAGAACTGAACACAGTATTCCAAATTTTACTTCAAAAAAGTGCACCAAAAACTGGGTGCGTCTTATACACTGAATACAGTTGGGTGGTGGTCAGCAGCAGTGGCAGCAGACTTTCCATAGTCCGGCCGCAGCAGCTTTTCACATGGTTTGGCAGCTGGGGCTAGCTGCCACTGCTAAACTGCATGAAAAGCTGCTGTTGCCGGACTACAGGAAGGCTGCTGCCGCTGCTGCTGACCATCATCACAGTCACCCTGCCGCATGTACCCTGTCCTCCTTCCCACTGCCGCATACACACTTTCCTTCACTGCCATCCCCACCTCAGTCTCCACTTCTGTGTCAAATGTCAAGGCCGTGGAGTCAAGCCGAGCTTCTGCCGGCAGCGGCATTTGAGGTTGCTACAGCATATGAGGTTGATTCAAGACCTGGGAAAAGAGTTGCAAGTGCCGAGTTGCCACACTGCTCTCCTCTCTCCCTTGGTAGGTTAGTCTCGTCCACCTTTCCTTCCCCCTCCTGGCCGCCGAAGAGAGCAGCGTGGTACTTGCAACTCTTTTCCCTGGTCTTGAATCAACCTCATTTGCAACCTCAAATGCCTTAAAAAAGAGTTGCAAGTGCTGTGCTTCCCCACTGCCTCCCTTGGCCCTGGGGATGAGTGGGAGCCTGCCTTTCCATGGCAGGAGCGGCGGCACTCTGGAGCCTGAATGAGCCCATATCCCAGGACCTTCCAGAGAAGAAAACAAGGGAACATCACGCAACAAGTCTGTGGAGTCTGCGGAGAGGGGCGGCATACAAATCTAATAAATAATAATAATAATAATAATAATAATAATAACAACAACAACAACAACAACAACAACAACAACAAGGGAAACTCCTTGAGCTTGGGGTTTCAGCCTCTACTTTGTCTTTCTTCTCCCGTGAGATTCCCCAGGTGACAGCCGCAAACTGCTGCTCCGGAACACCTTTTAGTATTCCAATTTAAAATTCCTTGTCTATATGTTGGTGAGTCACTCACCCCAATCCCAACACTCTGTTTTGACTCTGCTGCTGTTCAAAACGTATTCCAGTTGCCCCAGCTTTGTAGTAGTCCTTGAAAATGGCTGCTTTCCCCATTGCCAGTTTAGAGACCTTGTCTCTGATCTTGCCTTGTTCCTCTTGTCATTTGAGAAACCTCTCCTTCTTCACCATCCCTCCAGGACGGTTCCAATCCAAAAGATCACCTAAGAATGGTTTCTCTGGGGTTGAATTTTCACAGTGCTCATCAGAGCCCCCTATTTCTAGCCCATGATGCCGCAACACTTCCAGTCTTCTTCCCAGGCTGAACCAATCCTTATTCAGTTTCCATTCACTATTCTTTGTCTCTCCTTCAAGTGCTTTAGAAAATAGCTTGACCCCCTCCTCTGTGTGACAGCCTTTCAAATATTGGAGGACTGCTATCATGTTACTGGTCCTTCCCTTCACTAAGCTAGCTATGCCCAGTTCCTGCAACCATTCATTGTATGTTTTGGCCTCTAGCTCCTTAGGATTCACCATGGTGCAATCAATTCTGGAGCAATTTCATCCAATATAAAATACTCCCTTTACATGATTCCTTCAAAGATCCTGCTCTTCATTTTTTAATGATTTGCTTCACAGTTCAAATGCTTCCACAGTATTTCATACATTATATTTGTAATTATCCTTTAAAGCAGTTCATTCATTTAATGTTGTATTTATATGTTAGAAGGCTAACTTTACCAGATGCTTTTTAAAATTTTCTTTTAGGATTGTTTGAAATTAAAAATGAGGTTTTTCACTTCATTAGTTCCACTTTTTTTGTATTTAATCAGAGATCCAAAGCTATTTAAATGTATTCATATATATAGTCTTATTTATCTTTTCTTCTTTTTTTTCTTTTCCCCCCTTTCTATTGCCTTTCTTCTTTTGTCTTGTAGGATGTTCTATCAATAGTATTAGTAATCCAAATCCAAACCGGCTCACCAAATTTCCTCAGATCTCCCAAATCCACCTTCCAATGAACAGTTTCAACAGAGTTTTAGTTATTTGCAATTCAGTTTGTCTTAAAAGATCTTCAAAAAGCTCACTTGATAATTCCAAACATTCGAATCATCTATTGAAATGTCAAGTGACCTTCCAGGTGTTATTTATTTTCCCTTCTTTCCTTTGTTTGTATTAAACTATTATCACTTTCACTCGACTTTCCCACACTGCAGTAATCTTTTTCCTCCAGTATACGGCTCCCCTGCTCCAAATTCCAACATTAAACAGTGTGCAAAAATCAAACAGCTGATTGTCAACTGATCATGTGTGTTAATAATAAAAATATCCAATCACCACTTTCTTAATGTTTGGATATTATTTCTTGGAATTCTTTTACTTGGGTTAGATATCTAGAATAAAAGTTGGGAGTTATCTCACTCAATTTCAATGTTCTGTCCACAAACTGCTCCAGCACAAATTTTATTGTCCCCTTTGTCACAGCTTGTGAGTTTCCAAAAATGGCTGTTGTCTCTGCTGCCATTCAGGAGAGCTTTATTTGAATCAATGAGGAAATTACAGTTTCCTTGTGATCAATGAAACATCTCTCCTTCCTTCACCACCCCTCTAAGATGGCTTTGACCCCGTACGGTCTCCCAGCAAGCAGATACTGGCTGGTTTTCATGGCTCCACTATTTTCTAGCTGTTCCTGGTCTCCCTTTATTCTGTTATTCTGTTACTTGTTCGCACCTACTTGGATTGTAACCTCCACACCTGTGACTGAATATCATCAACCACAATGTCAAAGGTACACATCTCTGGAAGGAGGCTGGGGCTGGCTGACTGGTGGGGAGTGTGCTAAGAAAAATGTACAAGACTTAGGAGCCAAAATATTGGCTTCAGGATGGTCCAGTTTGAGGAGCATTGTGAGTAAAAAAGTAAAACAAAATGATCTGGCTTGAAATTTCAGGAAGTTAACTAAAAAGAGACTCCATTGGCCAGATATACTTCCAGACACACTGTTGTACATTCATTAGAATCAAGCATAAAGGCTCTGATCTCCTGTCAAATGGTGTTGTTTCCCAAATACACTCAGCCTGGTGACTGAGGTAATTATTTATTTTTAATTTTTTAGATTTTTTTAAAAATCACACTTTTATTAAATAACTCAAAGCAATGGATATATCTAAGACTTCTTCATCCTTTTATTTTCCACACAACAATTGCTTCAATTAAGGTATTTAAACATCAAGTTGTCAGGCTTGCTAATTGATGGCCCTTAAAGGGCAGCTCAATAAATACCTTCTTTTTACTGGCAATTGGAACAGTTAGCTTTGGTTCTCTTATTTTACTGTGCCTGTCAAGAAAATGTCTTGGATAACCATTTGAGCAGAGTGTTTGGGTTAAAAATTCCAGTTCTTCTTTTAAACAGTCCTCAGTACAAATTTGATGTGCTCATATAAATAGTGTCCATACCAACATGCCAATTATACTTATTTGGTGTAAAGCTTGAGAAATTCAAATACTGGCCAGACCATATTGACTTCCTAAATACCATTCTTTTAACGGAGCCATCTAGAAAGGTCTAGAAAGCTTAGAACTACGACGCCTAAAACACGATGTAAGTATTGCCCACAAAATCATATGCTGCAACGTCCTGCCTGTCAATGACTACTTCAGCTTCAAGAGCACGCAACAAATTCAAACTTAATATTAATCGCTCCAAACTTGACTGTAAAAAATATTACTTTAGCAATCGAGTTGTCGAAGCGTGGAACTCAATACCAGACTCAGTAGTGTCAATTCCTAACCCCCAACATTTCTCCCTTAGACTCTCCACGATTGACCTCTCCAGGTTCCTAAGAGGTCAGTAAGGGGCGTACATAAGTGCACTAGCCTGCCTTTCATCCCCTGTCCAATTGTCTCTCCTTATCTCATATATCATATATCTTTTCTTCCTTTCACATATCTTCTCCTCTACTTTTATATCTTCTCTTTATATATAATACTTCATGTCTATCCTCTTCAATATGTATTGTGTATTGGACAAAATAAATAAATAAATAAAATAAAATAAATAAATCCTATGGATGATCAGTATATCCAGGAAGGGCCACCACTACTTCATACTCAATTGTGACTTTCAGGTTGGGATGACAGCTGTTCAGATTATCCATGAAGTCTGTCTTGATGGGGGGGAAATTCCCATGTATAATTGTATGACAACCTGGATATATGATCAGATGACCGTGATTCAAACTTATGCATGAAGAAATCAGCTAAGATAGGACCTAAAGGGCTTCCCATCACCTTGTCTGTCTATCTGTTTTAGAACCTACTACTAGCTGCAATGGTTATAAGTGTGAAAACCAATCATAAGTCACCATCTGTAATACGTTTGCCATAATATGTTTCTTATTACAAGACAGAATCATTTTTCTAAATGGTAGAATATTTTGTTATCATTCACATCGCGTTTTGGGGGAAAATGTTCTAATGTTAAGGGAAGCCTTTTTGCAGAGATGGAATTTCCTAAGTCTTTGGAGAAAAATCTGAGCGGAAAAAACCTTACTTTTTCTATTTAGACTCTGCTGTCACCCAGTGGATTTTTCCTGCAACACCTACTTCTTTCCCTATGGACTGAGAAATATGTATCCATCCAAACATTCAGTAAACTCCATTTCCATCTTTCTAACCATGTAGTCCCAAGATTGGTTCTAGTAGAGCCAATCAAATTATCACAAAATAGTTCATAACTTCAAACTCTGGCCCTTTTTTAAAGTAGGCCATTAGACTTTTAGTGGGAAAATGTTATATTATTATAGCAAGGTATCATAGCAAAGTATCTTAGGCCCTAGTCAAAACAGAAGAAAAATCTAAATACTCTTCTGTAGTCATTTATTCAGTTTGAAACTGCCAAAATTAGGTAAGACAGGTCCAAATTTAATCTGAGTCATTGGGAGGCTTTCATAAATATCTTATATGAAAACTTGGAGGAACAAATATCTATGGAGACATCAGTCATCCAGGCCACAGATGTCCCAAAAGTGCTTTTTCAAGAGGCAATTGGACTTGGTTTTTTCCTTGAAGACATTTTGCTTCTAATCCAAGAAGCTTCTTCAATTCTGAATAAGGGATAGGTTCTAACTTACCTAAAGTGATCAGACATCCTGCTTTCAGTGGGACAGTCACACTTTTTTGCCATTTGTCCCGCATCCCGCATTGCTTTTAAGAAATCCCACTTTTTTTTTAAAAAAAAATGCCAGTCGGCACCTTGAACTCCTCAGAGCCAGAAGGACCACTCTTCATCCTTTGATACCCGGTGAACATGCCCGGCAGGCAGCTCAGTTCCACACTGCCTGAAAGGAGGATCTTTGCAAGTAGGATGCTTGGCTGCATAGCTAGAGGTATAACAAGCAGGAAGAGGGAGATTATGATCCTGCTATGTAGAGTGCTGGTGAGACCACATGGAATGCTGTGTTCAGTTCTGGAGACCTCACCTACAAAAATATATTGACAAAATTGAACGGGTCCAAAGACGGGCTACAAAAATGGCAGAAGGTCTTAAGCATAAAACATATCAGGAAAGACTTAATGAACTCAATCTGTATAGTCTGGAGGACAGAAGAAACAGGGGGGACATGATCGAAACATCATATGTTAAAGGGTTAAATAAGGTTCAGGAGGGAAGTGTTTTTAATAGGAAAGTGAACACAAGAACGAGGGGACACAATCTGAAGTTAGTTGGGGGAAAGATCAAAAGCAACATGAGAAAATATTATTTTACTGAAAGAGTAGTAGATCCTTGGAACAAACTTCCAGCAGACGTGGTAGATAAATCCACAGTAACTGAATTTAAACATGCCTGGGATAAACATATATCCATCCTAAGATAAAATACAGAAAATAGTATAAGGGCAGACTAGATGGACCATGAGGTCTTTTTCTGCCATCAGACTTCTATGTTTCTATGCATCGACCGATCATCAGCTGTGCTTCCTTCTTCATGGTTTCCAAGTCCCCCCCACACACACAGATTCTACTCACGAAATTTAAATGTAAAATAGCTGGAGGAGGGTGAGGGAGGCAGCAAAGTGAAGAGGGGCTTGCTTTGCGCATGCCCAGGAGAGAGGGGGGGGATCAAGTGTGCCCCTCTGCAGTAAAGCAGAACAGGCAAGCTACTGTATTTTGTTCTCTTCCCTTGTCTATAGGAGTTTAGTGTACAAAAAGTTGGGTGGGTGACACAGAAAACATTTAATTTTCAGAAAAAGCTACAAAAAGGTGGGAGGTGGGAAAGAAGAGTTAAAATAATCTTGTTGACAAATTTTCCTTAATCAATTTCATTTTCTGAATCTGAAATAATAGTACAGTGCTGTGTATTTTTTTCCACTTATTATTTTCATGGACTTGAAAATCTAATGAAAATAATATTTTATGTTATATAACGTATTTCTGAACTTGGTATTCTATCATTCTTAATTCCAAGTAATTCCTTCACAGTTTTTATGTATCTTTATATAATAAAAATGGGGAAATATTTCATTTAAAAAAAAAACAGAATTCCTTCTTTACAATGCTTTGAAAAAAGGAAAACAAAGTCCGTGCCGAACTTTGCGATGTTTGGCATACTGAACCCGAACCCGGACTTTTTCAGAAGTCTGTTCAGGTTCGGAATGGGTGGCAGGGGGAGGCGGCGAGGGCTCTGACTCAGCGAAGCTGGCTGAGGAACTCTGAGAGTTGAAGTCCACAAAGTCTTAAAGTGGCCAAGGTTGGACTAAACAAATAAGGAAGTTAAGGCCATGACACTGCCTTGCTCGTCCTGCAACCCAGAGCAATACTGATTGGCTGCCGAGCAGGAAACAAAACTAAAGTCTGCACCAATCGCCTGTTGCGCCCATTGCCCAGGGCAGCCTTAGCTCACCCCAGCTTGGACACGCAATCATATCAGTTTCCAGCATGAAAAAGCAGAAGATGGAGTCGGCGCTGGAGCAGCTCAAGCAACACACCACCATGGTGGCCGATGACCATGATGGCTGACTCAGAGCCCTTCCCGCCTCCGCCTCCCACCCACCGCCCACTTGAAGCTGCCAGCCGGGATCCTGAATGGCAGAACCTGCCTCCTGAGCCCTCTTGCCCAGCGGGAAGTGAAGCGCTGGAGGTGGGGGTGTCAGGCTCGGGAGGCAGGTTCTTCTGGCCAGCTATTCAGGATCCCAGCCGGCAACTTCAAGTGGGCAATGTTCAGGAGGGGGAGGCGGGGGGCTCTGGCTTGAGCCTCTGAGTGCTCCCCGCCCCTCCCGGCCATCGCCCGTTTGAAGCTGCCTGCTGGGATTCTGAATAGCCAGCTGGCAGAACCTGCCTCCCAAGCCCTCTTGCCTGGCAGGAGGTGAAGTGGTGAAGGGAGCCGGCCATCACCCACTTGATGGAGCCTGACAAACCCCCCCCCCCCCCAGTGCTTCAGGATCCCGGCCGGCAGCTTCAAGCAGGAAGTGGTTAGAATGCAGCACTCTAACCACTGGGTAAGAGCAGGGGTGGCACAGTGATTAGAGTGCAGCACTGCAGGCTACTTCATCTGGTTACTCTCCGTAATTTAGCAGCTCAAATCTCACCACCAGCTCAAGGTTGACTCAGCCTTCCATCCAGAATGAGGACCCAAAAAGTCTAATTGAAAATGTTAGTGACATGTAGTTGGCTAACAGATAATAACAGCTAAGACAGAAATACAATTCAAAACAAATCTGATAGGCTGGATCAACAAAAGATTTCAAACAAAAATGTACACACAAAGAGAGAGAGAATGAGAGAAGAACTACTTACTGAAGCACACACCACTCAGATCCTCTGTATGGGTTAGGGTTAGGGTATTTATGGCATTTTTCCCTGCCATTCCAAATTATAGATACATAGGGGTTTTTTTTCTACATGGCCTTGAGACTGAAAGGCAGATGATCAGAACTGATATAAAGTTCTGCCTATTGGAATGAATAAACTGATGGAATAATATGAATTAAATTGATATTCTCAGGACTGTCATCTAACCACTGCCTGCTTGAAGCTGCCGGCCGGGATCCTCTTAAAGTTCTTTTCTCTCTCTCTCTCTTTTAAATCCAATTGCAAATCCTCAAACCATCCAATTTTTATCCAAATGGGTTTTAGAATCGCTTCCTTGTTCTCCTTAATTTGCAAGTTAGAAAGTTCTAGTTTCAGTTTAGGCGCTTACTCCAATTAGTCAGAAAGTTCCTTTATCATAACACAGTTCTTTAACAAAATCTCTCCTCCGGCCAAAGTGCAGGCCACAGTCAATAATTCTGTTTCTCTTCCTCCAGCACAAAATTTACTTTCCTTTTCATTCCGGATGACATCAATTAATCAGTCCCATTTTCCATTCGCAGTCTCCCAAGGCTAAAGGCAGTGAACTGCTTCCACTCCACTGCTGGTGGAGGCTCTTGGACGACACCTGTGGGGTGTGCAAAAACCCCAAAACAGGTACCAGACCGGGTCCTCTTCTTCCCCTCCCCTTCAGGGAGGTTCTGGACTGATTCAAAAGAATCAGCACCCCCCAGACAGAGGGGGTTTGGCAATTTCCTGCAGGAGCAGAAAATGCCACGTTGCCTTGGTGGATGACCACGCATTCTTCCCATTTACAAGAATTATTACTACAAACACTATCTGTTCTGCCGGGCTCTCCGGTAGGAGCCTCCCGAAAATTCAAGGGTACAAATTTCAGACACACAAACGTTTGAAAATTCAAAACAATGTTCTTTATCCCAAAAGTCAAAATAAACTAAGCACTCTTTTTGTATTGCAAAGAGCACTCATCCCCAAACAACCGGGTAGTCTGTACAATTAACCTTAAGCAGTCATTAAGTACTTAGCTAGCAGCTGTGAAGAAACTTCACACCCCTTCTTCTTCCAACGAAGTGAGAGACACACACACACACACACACACACGTTGCTCTGCTTTGTTTTCAAAGGCGTGAAAAATCAACAAGCAAAGTCCAGAAACCAGCAACCCAGGATTCCTGATGAACTGCAATCAGATACTCTTCCACAACGGCCAAACCCACATGCTGCTATTTATAGCAGCAGTCCTAATTACTGAAGCCCCACCCAAACACAGGTGGCCGCTCTTATCTCCTGTAATATGTCCTTACTTGGTCTCTTCTACGCATAATTCTGTGCTTGTGTGGATCCAAAATGTCTTCATCCGAATCAATGGAAGATAAGGGAGATTGACTGCCTGGGCTGTGTGCCAAGCCCCCCTCTTCCGAGTCACTCCCACCTTCTTCTTTGTCCGAGGAAACTAAACTCTGAACTGACTCTGTCGGCAATAACACAGGCCTGTGACATGTTGAAGTTTCCCCTACATCCATCTCCACATTCTCTGGGGCAGGAGCTGGGCCAGAGCCAACCACAACACTATCCTTCTAACTTTATTGTTTCTTGCTGTGTACTTTTATTCCATTGCGTGACACCACCTATGCCAATATATCTCAGGTCTGAATATTAACAAACAAATTAATAAGTAATTGCCTGGGTCTAATAGCTTATTTATTTATTTATTTATTTTATTTAGCGTATGGCAAGGTCTAGCAGCTAGTGCTAATGGAATCACCCCAAAACTTACCTTTATTTCCAAATGCATAATTTGTATCTCCAAAACATTGTTTCCAGTTGGTGAAAATTAATGATGCAGTTTCTGACTGTACTAAAGCAGAAATACTGTACATGAAAAGTGCAATGCAAACCAACCTTATTTTTAAATGACAGGGAACAATTTTAGGAATTGCTGAAAGAGGGAGAGGGAAGGAGGATGGGGGAAAGTAGCTATAAATCAGCCAATTGGATGTCAATACTTGAGAAAATTTTAGAGCAGATCATAAAAAGATTCTACATTGAATATAACTAAGGACTGTGATGTGGCTGCTATAGGTAAGCATACCGTTTTGAGGCTTTGACAGAAGCGGAGTTTCCAAATCCCATGTAATAATGACCCCACTTTAATCAGGAGTTCCTCCTCCTCCTCCTTCTCAGATTGAGGAGGAGGAGGAAACATTCAGGAAAAAATGAGAAAAACTGGGAAATTCAAAGAAGAGCCAAAATGGTTGATCAGGAAACTAGAAAGGAAAACTCAGGAATACAGCTGTGTCATATCAGTCTTGAGATGAGAAGCTTGAGGGAAGACATGAAAGCACACCACCCAGGAAAAGATCAGGATCACCATGTGACTTGCACCCAATGTTATCTCTCTCCCCCCCCCCCTCTTTTTTTGAGTGGTATTCTATTGTACTTAATGGCTATTTTTTTTTTGCTAGAAACCAAAAATAAATAGAAACATACCGTGTTTCCCCGATAGTAAGACCCCCCCGATTGTAAGACATATGGGGGGTTTCAGGGGGGTTGGCTAATATAAGCCATACCCCGAAAGTAAGACATATGTCTTACTTTCGGGGAAACACGGGGGTATTGCGGGGGGGGGAGCCCTGGGTCTTCCCCACTGCACACGCTTTCTCGACGGGGAAGGAGGCTGAACCGCAGATATAACATTGGGAAGAAGGTGCAAGGAATCGCGCGAGGGGGGGATAGCGGCGGTGGTTTGGATTAAGCGATCGTAATCCCCCAAAAGGACGAACTCCAGCCTCGGAAGGCCAATGAACCGATGGCTATGAAATTAAGGCTTTTCTTTGAGAGAGAGAGAGAGAGTGGGGGATAGTCGTCGTCGGAGCGCTAAAGACCAGGGCAGAGAAAGCGCGAGCTGCATGCGGGAGAAGCGGAGGAGGAATCAGGCAAGCCGAATGGGAGCCTGTTCTGTGTGAGTCCGTTCCGGGTTTTGCTTACAGCCCCGGGCATTAGCAATAGCAGCGGCGGCAGGAGAGGCAGCCCTTTGCAATGTGGTCCGCCTGTCTCGGCACTTGCAGAGCGAGGATGTAGAGGTGGGTTTGCGGAGGAATTGCTGGCGGGGAATGGAGCGAGGGAGGGCAGGGGAGGGATTCCCATTCGGCTTGCCTGATTCCTCCTCCGCTTCTCCCGCATGCAGCTCGCGCTTTCTCTGCCCTGGTCTTTAGCGCTCCAACGATGACTATCCCCCACTCTCTCTCTCTCTCTCTCAAAGAAAAGCCTTAATTTCGTAGCCATCGGTTCATCGGCCTTCCGATGCTGGAGTTCATCCTTTTGGGGGATTACGATCGCTTAATCCAAACCACCGCCGCTATCCCTTCCCTGGGTCTTCCCCGCCGCCCACGCAAAGGGGAAACCCCAATCTTCGCCTCCTCGCTGCTGCGCCGCTAAAAAGACCCTTTCAATTTTTTTTCCAATGTAAGACATATCCCCATAGTAAGACATAGGGGGGCTTTTGGGGGTTAAAAAAAAGTAAGACACTGCCTTACTATCGGGGAAACACGGTAGACGTCTGACCTCAAGGTCCATCTAGTCTGCCCTTATACTACTTTCTGTATTTTATCTTAGGATGGATATATGTTTATCCCAGGCATGTTTAAATTCAGTTACTGTGGATTTATCTACCACGTCTGCTGGAAGTTTGTTCCAAGGATCTACTACTCTTTCAGCAAAATAATATTTTCTCATGTTGCTTTTGATCTTTTCCCCAACTAACTTCAGATTGTGTCCCCTTGTTCTTGTGTTCACTTTCCTATTAAAAACACTTCCCTCCTGGACCTTATTTAACCCTTTAACATATTTAAATGTTTCGATCATGTTCCCCCTTTTCCTTCTATCCTCCAGACTATACAGATTGAGTTCATTAAGTCTTTCCTAATACGTTTTATGCTTAAGACCTTCTACCATTCTTGTAGCCCGTCTTTGGACCCGTTCAATGCTGGTTTCCAGCAAAAAAAAAATATATCTTAAATTGTGGTCACATGACTGTGGGATGCTGCAAATGACCCAAAATGTGATCATGTGACTATGGGGATGGGGTGAGATGAGCAGCCATCAGAATTTCCAAAGCAGGACATGAGAAACTCGGAGGAAGTCTATGGTAACTTCAAACAGTTTTTAAGCAACCAGTCGTAAGTCAAAGTCTACCCTGTAGAATGGAACCAAGTTTGAAAAAAAGGACCACAGAAATGAGAATAATGGCCTCTGATCTTTACTCAACGACCACATTAGCATTTCAATATTTTCTATATTATTGGATATAATGACTAATTGTTAATTAGAAGAAAATATCCACAGGGAAATGTTTCCTCCAGAGTTTAGTGTTTGTATTAACGAACAGTGCAATTTCTAATGTCAGAAGCCACATTCTCAAGAAAAAAGAAGTCATTACAGATGATAGAAGTTTATTTTAATACGTTTCATTAACCAAATGCTATTACAAGAAATAAAGATAAGAATTACGCACAGGAGCAATATTTGTAAGGCTGTGGTGCAGGCATTCCATCTTACTGAATTTAATCTGAAAATGCCCAGAATTGCACTACAAACTAGTACATTTAAAAATTATTAAAGTAAAATTATTACTTTCTATGCATTTATTAAGTTATTTCTATCCATTATGTGAAGAAAATCTTTCTTAGAAATTATTTTGTTTGGTGGGGAAGGAATCCATTGCTCAGTTTATTATGAATCTGTTATCCATTAAGTGTGCAGAGATGAATAAATGTAAATAAGCAAAGGTTGGAAGGTAATTTCGAATGCTTGAGTATTATATAATTCAAAGGACAATAGTAGTTCTCTTTCTAAGCATTTTGTATGACAGTTCTTTGAACAATGTTAATTCTTCTGAATCAATACAATATATCAGAAACTGCATAACTCACCTTGCTTGTCAGAAAGATCATAATGTAGAACAAGGAAAAAGCATTATGTTCATTGAATTCCTGAAAAGCAATATCTTGAATTATGATTAGGATGATGGGATACCATGTATATAAGAAGATACAGTGAGCATAATAAGATATGCCTATGCTTATTCCTATCTGGAAATTCTGTGTTTTATAAGACTGTTCAATGATTATGGTCAAAAGCAAATATTGTTGATTATTAAGAACTCAAGCAACATCCCTTCATTTACTAGGCCAGGTCTATTCAGATCATTTATATTAAAGATTTGTTCTAAAAATATGTGAAGAAGAGGAAATATCTAATATTTATTATGATGAAAATATCTATAAAACTGTCCCCAATTTCAGTCTAAAAGACACAGGAGAAGAGGAAAGAATAGAGAAGAGGGGGGGAAAGACAAATCTGATGTACTTATTTTTTTATTTTTTTATTTTATTTTGTCCAATACACAATGAGGGTTTTAGTGGGTATATTTATTTATTTATATTATTTATTTATTAGATTTGTATGCCGCCCCTCTCCAAAGACTCGGGGCGGCTAACAACAATAAAAAGACAATGTAAACAAATCTAATATTAAAAATAATCTAAAAAACCTCAATTTAAAGAACCACTCATACATACAAGCATACCATGGATAAATTCTATAAGCCTAGGGGGAAGTGAAATTTCAATTCCCCCATGCCTGATGACAGAGGTGGGTTTTAAGGAGCTTGCGAAAGGCAAGGAGGGTGGGGGCGACTCTGATATCTGGGGGGAGCTGGTTCCAGAGGGTCGGGGCCACCACAGAGAAGGCTCTTCTCCTGGGTCCCACCAAACGGCATTGCTTAGTCAACGGGACCCGGAGAAGGCCAACTCTGTGGGACCTAACCAGTCGCTGGGATTCGGGCAGGTATATATCTATATACACATAGTAAAATACATGATGAAAGTTATAGAGGAGATACTCATAGTAAAATATATCTAAGAAATAATAGAAGAGAAGATGTAGTAATAGAACATATCAATGAAAGAATTGAAGAAGAGATATAGGAATAGAAGAAAGGTATAGGAGATATAGGAGAGCAATAGGACAGGGGACGGAAGGCACTCTAGTGCACTTGTATTCGCCCCTTACTGACCTCTTAGGAATCTGGATAGGTCAACCGTAGAAAATCTAAGGGTAAAGTGTTGGGGGTTTAGGGATGACACTATGGAGTCATCCATAGGAAAGAAGATTTCAGGAATGATCTCAATGGAATCTTGTTCCTGTAGCTACGGCATTTGTGAGTGATGAAATTATTAAGTTCCAGATTTTCAATAATGGACAATGTTCGCATAGTTCTCTACACTCGTTTTTCACAATAGAGTCATCTGTCAGAGGAGAAGAAGAACAAAGGAAAATGCAATAGAGTTTCTTTATAAATAATTAACAATAGAGACATCACTTACTTGTCCTTTTCAATGAGTTACCTTGTAGTCCAACCTAGTTAGAATCAATTTTTTTTTGTATTTCTGAATACAAAAAAAGTCACGAAGCAGCAATAGAGTATAGCAAATCATGAGAACATGGGTTCTACTCCTACTTTAGGCATGAAAGCTGTCTGGGTGACCATGGCACAGTCAGTCCCTCTCAGAAGGAAATATTAGATATGTTCATTGCCTTGAGCTATTTAAAATAAAGTACAGGTTTTATTTATAAATAAAACAAACAACCATTACCACAATTAATCCCAAAATTTATTCTGCCAAGCAAGACAGTTGTTCATTGGGTTTTGCCTCATTTCAGGACCTTTCTCATCACTGTAGTTGTTAAGTTAGTAACATGGTTGTTAAGTGAATCTGGCTTCCCCATTGTCTATGCTTGTCAGAGAGTCACAAAAGATGAACACATGATCAAGGACACTGCAACTGTCATAAATGCATGACAGTTGCCAAGCATCCAAATCTTGGTTGTTTGACCAATGGAGATGCTGCAATGGCCGTAAGTGTGAAAATTGGCCATAGTTCACCTTTTTCAATGCTGTTGTAACTTCAAAAAGTCACTAAACAAATGGTTGTAAGTCAAGACTACTTGGACTAAAAACAAGGTATAAATAAACAATAAATAAATATTTGATGTATAAAGAAACACCTGGTTTTTATTTTTGCATTACTAAACCTCCAGATGATATGAAAATTCACTTAATTCTTTGACATTTCTAATATACAATAAATGTGAAATGTTGTAGGTATAGAATTTTTGGCTGATTGAGTTTCATCTATGATCTCTCTGTCTGTTCTATGTTCTGTGCGTTATTTCATTTCCCAAATATTTCCTTGAAAAATACAATTCATCCCAACTCTTTCTTTTTAGTATGTAGTTCTGCAAGACAATAGTGAGAGCAATGTTCTGTTCTTCCAGTTAATCGTGATTGTGATTGAATTTCTATCCTCTAATAGGACTCACATTTTTCCATTTCTCCAGATGAAACCCCAGATGGATGCAGTGACCATCAATAATAACTAGAGCCTTGGACAAGTTGTGACGGAGTTCATTCTGTTAGGATTTCCTCAGGTCCAGGTGTTAGAAATTTCCCTTTTTGCAATCATCTCTGTTGTTTTCACTCTCACCCTCTTGGGCAATCTGATTATCATTAGTGTTGTAATAACTGATGCTCATCTTCATACACCCATGTACTTCTTTCTGGGAAATCTTTCCCTTCTGGAAATATTCTTCACCTCAGCCATTGTGCCCAAGATGTTGACTAACTTGCTGGCTAAGAAGAAGACCATCTCATTTTCATCTTGCATTGCTCAGTGCCACTTCTATTTCTTCCTGGGTTCCACCGAGTTGCTTCTTCTGAGTGTGATGTCCATTGACCGCTATGTCGCTATCTGTAACCCACTGCGTTATCCCATCATAATGAACAGTCATGTTTGCATCTCTATGGTGATTAGTTGTTGGGTGGGAGGCTTTTTGCATATCCTGTGGCCAACGGTTGTGATATCCCAGCTACCTTTCTGTGGCCCAAATGTAATCAATCACTTTTTTTGTGACAGCACCCCACTCCTGAAGCTTTCTTACTCTGACACACAGCTCATTGAACTTGTTGTGCTTCTTGCTTCCTTTATGCTTGTGGGAACTCTATTGCTCATCACAGTATCTTACATCTACATTATCTCCACTGTGCTTAGGATCCCATCAGCCATTGGGAGGCGCAAGGCCTTTTCTACCTGTGCCTCACATATCACAGTGGTGGCAATCTACTATGGCAGCTCCATTTTTATGTATGCTCAGCCAGCCCAGAGCTCCTCTCTGGAGTTCAACAAAGTGGTGGCCGTTCTGACAGCTGTGGTGACACCACTTCTGAATCCCCTTATTTACAGCCTGAGAAATGAAAAAGTGTGGGAAGCCCTGAAAGGAATGGTGAAGAGGAAGCCATGCTTCCCAGCGAGGCAGAGAATTTTTGATATGATTTCTTATCTTCCATGCAAATCCTTGTAAAACCTTCTATGCAAAACCTTAATCAATACGAGGTTTGTCATGGATCCTATGAATTTGCTGCTCTATGTGGAAGAGACATGATCTCCATGATAAACCAGACACTGTGTTAACATTTGAGCTTTGTTTTAATCTCCTTTTTTCCTGATGAGATGCTTGTGATGAAGCCCATGAATATTAAAGCCGAATTACTGCAGTACTTGAAGCCTAAACTGAAAGTTCAAGAGAATTATTTTTGTTGAATCATGACAACAAACCTGTTTCTAGAAAACAAATGGACAAACTGTTAAATTTAAATTAAACAATTAGCCTTTTCTGATTTTTTGCCCATTTTTAACCTGTAAATTTTAACCTTGTTTGAATTTAGTTTTTAAACATGCTTTTAGAAATGTTTTAGATTGTTATACAGTGATCCCTCTATTATTGCGAGGGTTCCGTTCCAAGACCCCTCGCGATAATCGATTTTTCGCGATGTAGGGTTGCGGAAGTAAAGACACCATCTGCGCATGCACACCCTTTTTTCTATGGCCGCGCATGCGTAGATGGTGGAGTTTGCGTTCCCCGCCGCCCACGCAAAGGGGAAACCCCGATTCGGCTCCTCGCTGCTGCTGCGCTACTGAGCAGATCAGCTGCTGGGCGGCCGAAGGAACCTTCCCTGGGTCTTCCCCCTCTTGCTGGCGGGCTGGCGAGCGGCGGGCATCAGCGAGGAGCCGGGGTTTCCCCTTTGCGTGGGCGGCCGGGAAGACCCAGTTTGGGGGTTCGGGGGGTGCTGGGAAGCCCCCCAGGCCGGCTGCGACCTTTTAAAACAGCCGCGCCGCTTCCCAGCTGAGTCCTGAAGCCAAATGCGGAAGTTCGTCTTTGGCGTTTGGCTTCAGGAGTCAGCTGGGAAGCGGCGTGGCTGTTTTAAAAGGTCGCAGCCGGCCTGGGGGGCTTCCCAGCACCCCCAAACCCGGGTTGGGGGTTCGGGGGGGTGCTGGGAAGCCCCCCAGGCCATCTGCGACCTTTTAAAACAGCCGCGCCGCTTCCCAGCTGACTCCCGAAGCTAAACCCGGAAGTGGGGGGTTTTTTAATTAATATTTTTTTAAAAATCGCGATATAGCGTTTCGCGAAGATCGAGATCGCGAAACTCGAGGGATCACTGTATTATGTTGTTTGAAAACCTCCCAAGTAAACCTCACTTAGGTGTGTTGGGCAGTGTTGAAATGTAATCAATCAATAAATGAAATCTTTTTATTTTTAAAAAAATGGAGAAATTTTTTTAAAAAAGAAAAAATGCTTTTTCCATCTGTTATAGACTATGTGGAAAGTAGTCTTTGCATCTTCCTTTCTTGCACACTTGCTCTTCATTTGTTTGCATTGTTGATAAGTTTTTAATAAAAGTCTAAATTGTTTTTTAAAAAAGGAGCCACACACTTGAACAACATCTGAGTAATTCCTATGGAGAATGCAGAATGAAGAATGCTCCTTTTGCACAACGTACGATAAATCTACACAGACAAGTCAATGAAATTGGCTTCAAAACAAATTATTTTCAGTTTAATTCAGAATGATGACTCTTTTTTCCATTGTAAATACTAGTCCTGTCATGGCTCTAGTAAAGCCGGGGAAAGACCCTGAGGAACTTTTCTTAAACTTCTCAGAGAAAGGTAGAAACCATATACAATAAAGTTGTAATAGAAGTTCTCTAAGGTCCTTTCCAACCCTATTCCTCTATGTTCTGTGTTCTAGATATGGTCCTATGTTTGTTAACTGCTTGAGTTCTGTCTAACATCTAACCTGGGATTGAAGACTGGAGAAAAGAACCATAACTTTCTCCAAAGGTCTTACCATTATGGGGGGCTCAACATTGAGAGCCAAACTATTTACAGTTTTTAAGCTTAAAATCAACACATGGGACTTTTATTGAGAAAGCAGCTGAATCAATACAGATCTTCAAGACTGACACAATCCTGGTTTTTTTTTAAATCAGAAGAAGTTGATGGAGTTCCATAAAGAACACTTTTAATATTATCAAGGATTAACCAGGTGTCATGGGCAGAAGGATGGTGGGAATCTGAGCCATTTATGGGGAAGCTGTAGTCAGTATTTGACAGGAAACACAGACAAATAAGCTCATTCTACTTTATTGTAAAACTATATTAATCTTCTAAGTTATCCTGCTGTCACCTTTGCAGCAGATAAGGAAGATCTCTATTTAAAGCCTCTTGCTTCACCCACTATGCAAATGTGTGCTATCCTCCCTCTTATCTGATTATTCCTTAGGTTGCATCTCTTCACCCAATCTCTCAAGATCATACACACGTACCTTACACAGGATCACTAGATCATTAATGCTCCAGTTTTCCTTAATTTCTAAATGACTTTTTGGTACCCTTAATCATAATCACAAAAGCAACGCGAGAAAATATTATTTTACTGAAAGAGTAGTAGATCCTTGGAACAAACTTCCTGCAGACGTGGTTGGTAAATCCACAATAACTGAATTTAAACATGCCTGGGATAAACATATATCCATTGTAAGATAAAATACAGGAAATAGTATAAGGGCAGACTAGATGGGCCATAAGATCTTTTTCTGCCTTCAGTCTTCTATGTTTCTATGTTTCTATAATATCCTTCTGAACTAAACTGCTGTATAGAGGTTGGGAGTGGGAGCTACAGCATTGCAGTGGTTCTGTTCCTGTAGTTAATTGATGGTGATAAGGGATAACCTTTATTCCAAAGTCCCTGGTTTGTAGTGTAGCACAAAAGGCTCAACAGTCTTGCCCTCCTGTTTAACATTTACATGGAGTTGTGGATGAAGTAATCTGTTGACATGGAGTCGTGTATCATCAATATGTGGGTGATGCAAAGTAGTCCTTCAGAACCCATGTAGACCAAATATAACTGTCAAATCTATTCAGTGTCTGAAAGCTAATGGAGCTTGGATGGAGAAGAGCAAGCTTAAACTCATTTCAGGCAAAACTGAGTGGGTATAATTCATGATCTTTCCAGTGTTGAAGACTTTCCATTTTTAGTTCTGAATGAGGTTAACTTCCCCAGATAGAATTTGTGCACAATTTGGAGGTCTACAGCCTTGGTGGTGCAGTGGTTAGAGTATTGCAAGATACTTCTGCTGATCCCCCGATGCCAGAAGTTTGGCAGATCGAATCTCAGTAGGCTCAAGGTTGACTCAGCCTTCCATCTTTCCAAAATGAGGACCCAGATTGTTGGGGGCAATAGGCTTACTCTCTGTAAACCACTTAGAGAGGGCTGTAAAGCACTGTGAAGTGGTATATAAGTCTAAATGCTAAAATGCTAATGTTATTCCTGAGTCAGAGCTTAAGAATAGATGGCAGCTGTGGCCAGGAAAGCCTTTGCACAGATTCATCTAATAGTAATTAGGACCCTTTTAGGGGATCATCTAATACTAATTAGGATCCATACTAATAGGACCCTTTTCTGGACAGATCTGTGATTCCCTTCTCATGGCCACCGATATCTTCATCACCTCATGTGTGGTCAATTGCAGTGTGCTCTCAAGGGGGATGCCCTTGAAGACCATTTAAAAGCCACAGCTCTTATAGGAATAGTCTGGAACATCCATGAAACACTTCTGCTACACTGATTGTTTCAAATTGCTGGTTATGACCTATAACAGTCCAGGGGTGTCAAACTGGCAGCCTGTGGGCCGGATACATCATGCTCAAGCCACACCCACCCTGGCTCCACAAAGACAAAAAAGTTGTGATATATCATGTGATGCAACATGATGTAATCGAGTTTGACATCCGTGTATAATACCCTTCAGGTTATAGGATAAATAACTCGTTATCTGAGGAACCGTTATTCTTCCATTGTTTTTGCCTTTTCCATAAGATGTGATAAGTTGGGCTGCCTTCATATTGTATTTATAATCAAACAACAAAATCTGAACAGGTCTAGGAAATATGCTTTTTTTTGTTGTTGTAGCATCTGTCTTCCAGAGCAGCCTCTCCCTGGAAGTTTGAACCCTGTCATATCTTAAGTAAGCCTTGAAAACCACCTGCCAACTCGCAAAATTCCCCTGGCCTGCTCTGGAGTTGCTATAGGGGGGGAGGAAACTAGCAAAAAGGCACAACAGCCCAAGACAGAAGCACATTCCACAATTATCTCAATCAAGGCTGTTGCCAGGGTTACATACAACTGTGAGGGACGTGAATTCTATAACCCACAAAACTGCTCTCTAGGGGGAATGTGATAACAGAGGATGGGGAAACAGGATGGGGAA
Source organism: Erythrolamprus reginae (assembly GCF_031021105.1). Lineage (NCBI taxonomy): Eukaryota > Metazoa > Chordata > Lepidosauria > Squamata > Dipsadidae > Erythrolamprus > Erythrolamprus reginae. The sequence continues at coordinate 225,142,222 of NC_091951.1, read as the reverse complement.
AAACACAGTCTTACTGGAACGTAAATTACATAGAGACAATTGGACAGGGGATGGAAGGCACACTGGTGCACTTATGCACGCCCCTTACTGACCTCTAAGGCAGTGATTTTCAACCTTTATTGAGCCATGGCACATTTTTTACATTTACAAAATCCTGGGGCACACCACCAACCAAAGTGGCACAAAATGACACTCTAACACAGTTGAGGCTGAGGCTTCATCTATTGGTGGCAACATTTACCTCCAGTCCTGACCAGGATTAGAAATCGAGACCATGGGGAGGAGTAGCAGCTTCAACTACTTGCCGTGGCCACACAATGACAAATGTGTGGCAGCCCGAGCGGGGACTTTTCTGGGTGTGGATGAGAGACGGCCTGCTATTGGTTCATCGCTGGTGGACAGGATGAATCCTAGAAGGTGATTGGTCAGTGAGCGTTCCCTGTGCCTCCACTCTTCCTGTCGCTGATAGCTGGAGAGATGTGAGGTAAATGTTTATGTTCAGATGAAGGCGGCTGGCGGTGGGCTGAATAAATGGCCTCCGCGGGCCATATCCGACACGCAGGTCGTAGTTTGAGAACCCATGTTTAATTTCCCCATGGCACACCTGACCATGTCTCATGGCACACTAGTGTGCCACGGCACACTGGTTGAAAAACACTGCTCTAAGGAACCTGGGGAGGTCAATCGTGGATAGTCTAAGGGAAAAATGTTGGAGGTTAGGGGTTGACACTACTGAGTCAGGTAATGAGTTCCACGCTTCAACAACTCGGTTGCTGAAGTCATATTTTTTTACAGTCAAGTTTGGAGCGGTTAATATTAAGTTTGAATCTGTTGCGTGCTCTTGTGTTGTTGCGGTTGAAGCTGAAGTAGTCATTGACAGGTAGAACGTTGCAGCATATGATCTTGTGGGCAATACTTAGATCATGTTTTAGGCGACGTAGTTCTAAGCTTTCTAGACCTAGGATTGATAGTCTGCTTTCGTAGGGTATTCTGTTTTGAGTGGAGGAGTGAAGGGCTCTTCTGGTGAAGTATCTTTGGACATTTTCAAGGGTGTTGATGTCCAAGATGTGGTATGGGTTCCAGACAGATGAACTGTATTCAAGGATGGGTCTGGCAAAAGTTTTGTAGGCTCTGGTGAGTAGTGTGAGATTGCCAGAGCAGAAGCTGCGTAGGATCAGGTTAACAACTCTAGAAGCCTTTTTGGCGATATTGTTGCAGTGCGCTTTGGCACTTAGATATTAGTATTCCAAGGTCTTTTACTGAGTGGGGGTTGGCTGTGAGATTTTGTTTATTCACTTGGGAACATGCCAACATGAAGCTCCTAATAAATAACTGGATTTATTTTGAAGCTTGGTTTGAGACTCATGATATAATTAAGGAACCCATCAGAGCCCTGACACCACCTTTTCCCCAAGTCCTAAAATAGGGCTAATCAGCCAGAAGGATAAGATTAATTAGTCTTCTGTAGTGTCCCTTTGCATTCTTCCATTCAACCTAACAGCCTCTATTGTTTTATTTCACTCAAACATACCACAAGATAATATTAAATATATCTTTCCCATATTATATATTTCATTTGGCTATAAATCTGGACTTTCTCTAAGATTTTGATTCTGGACATGAGCTTTTGAGTGGGGTATTATCTATTAAATACCAGCAGAATAGTATTGCCCTGCCTACAGAATTATATTGGTATATATGCACCATTGCCAGGTTTAACTTGCTAAGTAAGTCTACATTGCTATAATTCTGCAATAATAAATAACCATTGTTATAATTCATTGCAGACCACGGATGGAATTACTCATTAAATATAACTCTTGTGTAGTTCAACATCAATTACTTTAAACAAGACCCTAGAGTTTTCGGGGCCTCATTCTGAAAAAAGTTTAGCTTAGTTGTTGATAATTCAGAGAGGACTACAGGGCTCAACATTGGGCCAGATCAAGTATTTAATCTGCAATTACAGTTTTATTTTAATTGAAAAACTTTTTAATTAGGCCCAAAGGACTTTTATGTTACTTTCTTAATTGGCCTCTAATGTCCCATTTTAAAATAATTTTAGATGACACAACTAAGAGGATTAACTTTTGAAATGTTGGCCAATAGAGAGTGCTGTCACCATTCTAATGCATAATTTAGATGTCACAAATCTTGCCTTTAATTAGGCTGGTCCTACTATTAAACTATTGGTATTTTACAAGATGTGACTCAAAGCATGTGCAAATTTGACACTGTCGTCAAACCCAGAATTTAAAAATACTGTTTACAGCAAACCGTTTCCTTTTGCAACCAAAATTGATACCCTCATGTACTAGAAGAAATTGTTGTAAAAAGGATCCCAGTTTGAAGATAAGTAGTGTGCCTTCAATACTTCCTTTAATTAAAAAATAGCTGGACCAGAGCATTCCAATATATGGCAACCAAAAACTATGAGCAAAGAAATTATTGAAAGAGACTCATTAGTTTCCTTCCTTTCCATTTATTGGAGTGTATTTCAGAGACCAGAACTCCCTTTACAGGTTGCAAAGGAGAGGCAATAATTTCCATCCTGTCCTCTGCCCCATTTCGATCCTGAAATATTTTCTCTATTCCCAAATGAAGTGATACCTATGCAAAAGGTGCCTCTTCTTAACACACAAGTATGAATGCCACATTTTGTAAATTTCTCCCACTATACTATAATAAGAAACCTCAAAACTGTTGCCTTTGTCATAGCAAAAGTCTAGATACTTCTCTTTTTATTTATTCCTTTTGCTGAACACAGAATGAAGTCAAGCATTTCTTAATTAAGTGTTGTACCTTGTGATTCTTGACAAATGTATATTTTCTTTTATCTACACTGAGAGCATATGCACCAAAGATAAATTCCTTTTGTGTTCAATCACACTTGGCTAATAAAGAATTCTATTCTTTTCTATTCTATTCTGTTCTGTTCTGTTCTGCTCTGTTCTATATATATAAAAGCAAAAACCACTCACGCATTAACATAAATATAAATATAAATATCTGTAGTTATGAAAACCTTTGAAAGGCTAGTGCTGTCTCACTTGAAAACCATCATCGATCCACTGTTAGACCCTATGCAATTTGCATACTGAGCAAACAGACCAACAGATGATACTTTTAATATGGCTCTGCACTACATCCTACAACATCTTGAATCTCCAAAGACTTATGCAAGGGTCCTCTTCGTAGACTTTAGTTCAGCATTCAATGCCGTCATTCCAGAAGCTCTTCTAACTAAATTAAACCAGCTAGTGATACCTGAATACACAAACAGAAAGCAGCAGGTGAAGCTAAGCAGAATCACATCGATTACAATTAGAAACCCCACACACACACTGTGTGCTCTCTCCACTTCTCTTCTTCTATATGCCAATGACTGCATTCAGCTCCTACCCTTCAAAATGTCGCTATAGAGCATTGCACACCAGAACACACTAGACACAAGCTCAGCCATCACTCTGCTAAACAAATAATTCCCTCAACACTGTCATACTATTTATTAAGTCTACACTACTATTAATCTTCTTACCGTTCCCATCTTCCATATCCTCCCAATAATAACTGTATGACTGCAACTTTGTTGCTTCTATCCTTATGATTTATATTGACTGGTTCTTAATATGATTGGATTGCTTATTTGTACCCTATGACTATCATTAAGTGTTGTACCTTATGATTCTTGACGAATGTATCTTTACTTTTATGTACACTGAGAGCATATGAACCAAGACAAATTCCTTTTGTGTCCAATCACACTTGGCCAATAAAATTCTATTCTATGCTATGCTAATTATATAATTTGCTAGTAAAATTACACTGCATGAAAGATCCAACACCATATTAAATTAACAATTATAAAATATTTTTTATGTTGATTCTATCACTAAACGTTGAAACTGACTTTTTTTCTCTTTGTCTATAGATCTACAGTATGTAATGATAATTAGTTAGAATAATATGCAATTATTCTCAATGTAATATAATATAAAATGCTAGTAGAAGAGAAGTTTGATAGATCAGAGATGACAAGAACTCATAGATACAGTGACTGACAGACTATCTAAGTAAAATATGTCCATTGGATCATAATGAATTGGAACTGACTGAACAACTCAACATAATCAATAGCAATCAGATAAATTACTATTACTGTTGTCCTATTCCTATATATCTGCTAGAATTCAGGAGCTATTGATCATTATGCCCTGTCCTCACGGAGTATTTTAGCACCTATCTTTGGGTATTTTTAGGGCATGGGTGTCAAATGCATGGCCCGCAGGTAGGATACGTCACATGCTGGCCACCCCCACCCCCATTTTAGCGAAGGGGAGAAGTCACAATACGTCATGTGATGACAACATTCCACCACGAGTTTAACACCCCTATTTTAGGGGAATCCTACAGGTTGGAGGGATTTTTCTGTAAACTTCAATGCCCAGTCAACAAACATCTCTGTGAGTACAATGTGCTGCACACTATTTTGACTAAGTAAATATCAACTGTGAACTTGGTTCAGTATTGATGAGCTAATGTTTGTGTTCAAATAATTACAGTTTAACAAATTAGTTTGAGATATTTAAGATATTGTTTCTTTTGATGTCACACTAATCAAGTCAATTATAATCATAAAAATTATAATTATTATAATATAATTATAATAAGAGATCATAAGAATAAACTGTAAATGAAAGAAAGATTGCTGGTAACCTTACAACCTTGTCTTACAATGTATCCGGAGAGGGATGGCATATAAATCAATCAATCAAACAAACAAACAATGGGGAAAATAAAGTTAAAAACAACTGTAGCTGTATCTCTTTTATATCTTGTATCTCTTGTATCTCTTTTATAGATAGACTGTTACCATTTTACCAAAAGGAGAAGTAGTGTGGCTTTGCAAGTGAGAAATTATCCATTGTCTCCCTGAAGTTTTGTAAGAAATCTAACCAATTTGGAATGCGAAAGCGATTCTAGAAAAGAAGAGTAAATACAAAGAGAGATGAATTATTTTTTGGGTTTGTTTAGGCAGAGTTTGCAAGCAAATAATAGGGCTCATAAGCAAGATTCAAGTCCGACAAGTTTCTGCTTGACTCAGTCCTATATATATGCTCCCTCACTCCCTTATCCATACCCTTATCTTGAGATTTGGGAGGGAGTCATCTGGGAGTGACAATCTACTTTTCCCAGGGCTTCGGGAGATAGTATTTCCAGATCAAATTTCGGATTACCAAGTCAAGAATTTCCAAAAGAAAAATTGCACTCACAAGATCATTGTAGGAAGACGTTTCAAGATAGAAATGATCCAACAAACATCATTTTCTCTTCACAGATTTTGGAAGCAGTTCTCTTATTCTCATCTCGAGGGAGAAAGCCATTACTCAAGCTTTGGCAAAGCCTTATCCCAGTTTTGGGAAGCAATTTTTGTTTCCTTCTCTCTTCATCCACAAAGATGAACCTTGGAATTTAAGACTTGTGAGTGGCGGTAATGGAAATGAAGAGGTGACAAAACTTTGCCAGTACCTTCAGATCTTTCAGAAAGTTCCCAAAAAATAGTCGCCCACGTTAAGTAAGATAAGAAGATAATAACAATGCATATGGTGTGGAAAAATACAGAATTGCTCTAATGGTATTGAAGTTCAAAATCCAATGAAAAGGATTAGCAATAGTTTCAGATTATAATAAAGGATAAAACTGGATTTTGTCCCATGTCACTTCCTGGATTCTAAACAGTTATTCTTACATGTTCAGAGCTTTTGCATCTTGCTATTATCTCAACCAAACAATTGTTGTTCTCCAACCTTCATTTAATGGATTCACCAAACCTCTAGTGGGTTTTGGATAATTTTGTTTGTAACCTGAATAGCAGATGAGTGAAGTTAGTTGTTGAAAATATTGCCTATGAATAAAGTTGCATTTCTGGGTTTTTTTTGCATGGTAGATATAACATCGAGAACAGAAATTTGAACAGAAAAGGTGTCTATACCTAAAATATGGAAGAACCAGCTAGGGGTGTTTTCTTTTTAATATCACTCTTACACAGGGTGTGCTATCCCCAGAGACAGAGATAGTTGGACTGTATTTAGCCATGTCTCTTTAAGATATTGCATTAGGGGAAATGTAGTGAAATTGCAGCTCTGGATAATGTAGTTCTACATGTGACCACATTTGTGTATTCCTATTGGCTCGGACTCGGGATGAGGGGTAATTGGAGAGAACATTCCAGAGGGTCTTTGTCTTCACCCACTAAGCTGGCCAGCATGTAGATTCTACACCTAGATCCTGGGTCAATTCAACCTCTTTTTACCTGCACAATGGGAAAGATTATACTGCAGAAGAGTCGCATCATAACTGTGAGTTATTGTGAGAATGCCTGTAATAAAATGATCTGTGATATCTCTTTGTGCTGAGTTACCTGACTGGGAAAAGTTGATTTGTACCAGAACACTAGGATGCAGCTAACACTGTTCTGATTTCAAACATCTGCAAGATTCGAATTTTAAAACATCTTTGAATTAGCCTTCCTTTCTCTAGCTCAATGAAGCAATGAGCTCTCCCATGCAGGGCTACCCAAGATGGATAGGACATAGCAGAGATCTCTGACAAAACGTGATCCACTGGAGAAGGAAATGGCAACCCACTCCAGTATCTTTGCCATGAAAACCCCATGGACAGTACAAAAAGGCAAAAAGATATGTTGCTGGAGCATGCGCCCCTCAAGCTAGAAGATGTCCAATATGCTACTGGGGAAGAGCAGAGGGCTACTACTATTAGTGCTAGAAAGAGTGAAGTGACTGGCCCAAAGCCAAAAGGATGCTCAGCTGTGGATGTATGTGGTGGTAAAAGGAAATTCCACTGCTGTAAAGATCTTTTTGTCCATAGGAAACTGAAATGTAAAATCCATGAATCAAGTCAAGATGGATGTGGTCAAACAAGAGATGACAAGACTGAACAGGAATGGGTGAATTTAATTCAGAAGAAATGGAGTAGCCTTCATAGTCAATAAAAGAGTAGGAAAAGCAATATTGGGATACAATCCCCCAAATGACTGAATGTTCTCAGTTCAAATCCAAGGCAAATCATTTAACATCACAGTAGTCCAAGTCTAAGCCCCAACTACTGGTGCTGAAGAGGATGAAACTGACCAGTTCTATGAAGCTCTACTGCACCTTATAGAAAGTGGTGAGTTCTAAATAAGATCACCACCAGTTCATGGAGCCGGGGTGGCGCAGCAGGTAGAGTGCTGTACTGCAGGCCACTGAAGCTGACTGTAGATATGAAGGTCAGCGGTTCAAATCTCATCACCGGCTCAAGGTTGACTCAGCCTTCCATCCTTCCAAGGTGGGTAAAATGAGGACCAGGATTGTGGGGGCAATATGCTGGCTCTGTTAAGAAGTGCTATTGCTAACATGTTGTAAGCTGCCCTGAGTCTAAGGAGAAGGGCGGCATAAAAATCAATCAATCAATCAAACAAACAAATAAACAAACAAACAAATAAATAAATGTGTGCATGTGACACTTCTGCACATGCTCAGAAGCTTCCCGAGCAAGTGAGCAGAGCCTCCCAATGCCGCCATCGGTTCTAAGAACCAGTCCAAACTGGAAGCAGTCCATTGCTGCTTACAGAACTAACACCAAAAAATGATGTCCATATCATCAAGGGGAATTGGAATGCTAAAGCAGGAAGCCAAAAGATAACTGGAATAATAGGCAATTTTGGTCTTGGAGTACAAAATGAAGCAGGGAACGGGATGATAGAGAATACAATTGTCATAGCAAACACTCTTTCAACAGCCCAAGAGATGACTCTACACCTGGACATCACCAGATGGTCAACACAGAAATTAGATTGACTATGTGCCTTGCATCCAGAGATGGAGCAGCTCTATACGGTCAGTAAAAACAAGACCAGGAACTGACTGTAGCTCAGATCATGAGTTGCTTGTTGCAAAATTTAGGCTTCAATTGAAGAAAGTTGGGGAAAGCACTAGGCCACTCAGGTATGTGACAAATAGATTTGAGGATTTAGATCTGATAGACAGAGTGCCTGAAGAACTATGGATGGAGGTTCACAACATTGTACAAGAATATACCCTACGAGACTAGACTTTCAATCCTGGGCTTAGAAAGCCTAGAACTAAGATGCCTTAAACAAAATTTAAGTATTGCCCACAAGATCATATGCTGTAACGTCCTGCCTCTTGGCGACTACTTCAGCTTCAGCCACAACAACACAAGAGCACACAACAGATTTAAACTTAATATTAAACTTAATAGCCACCCCGAGTCTTCGGAGAGGGGTGGCATACAAATCTAAGTAATAAATAAATAAATAAATAAATATTAACTGCTCCAAACTTGACTGTAAAAAATATGATTTCAGTAACCGAGTTGTCGAAGCGTGGAACTCATTACCGGACTCCATAGTGTCATCCCCAAACCCCCAACACTTTACCCTTGGATTATCCATGGTTGACCTATCCAGGTTCCTAAGAGGGGCGAGTACAAGTGCACTAGAGTGCCTTCCATCCCCTGTCCTATTGCTCTCCTATATCTCCTATACCTTTCTTCTATTCCTATATCTCTTCTTCTATTCTTTCATTGATATGTTCTATTCTTATATCTTTTCTATTCTTTCATAGATATATTTTACTATGAGTATCTCCTCTATAACCTTCATCATGTATTTTACTATGTGTATACCCACTAAAACCCTCAGTGTGTATTGGACAAAATCAATAAATAAAAATAAATAAATAAAAGTAAAAGAAGCAGCAACTAAAGCCATCCCAAAGGAAAAGAAATGCAAGAAAGCAAAATGGCTTTGAAAATAGGTGAGGGAAGAAGGGAAGTGAAAGGCAAGGGAGAAAGACAAAGAAATACCCAATTGAAACTGAATTCCAGAGAATAGCTAGAAGAGATAAGAATGCCCTCTTAAATAGAAGAAAACAATAGAATGGGAAGGACCAGAGATCTTTTCAAGAAAATTGGAGATATGAAGGGAATGTTTCATGTAAAGATGGGCATGAAAAAGGACCAAACTGGCAGAGGTCTAATAGAGGCAGAAGAGGTTAAGAAGAGGTGGCAAAATTACACAGAAGAACTATACAAGAATGAGTTTAACGTCCTCGATTACCATGATGGGGTGGTCACTGACTTCGAGCCAGAAATCCTAGAATGTGAAGTCAAAGGGGCCTTAGGAAATCTGAGCAACAACAAAGCTAGTGGAGGCACTTGCTCCTGGGGAGGAAAGCTATGAATAATCTAGGCAACATATTAGAAAGTAGAGACATCACCCTTTCAACAAAAGTGCTATATAGTCAAGGTTATGGTTTTTCCAGTTGCAACATATGGTGTGAAATTTGGACCATAAGAAAGCTTGAGCACCAAAGAATTGTGGCCTTTGAACTATAGTGCTGGAGAATAATTATCTAATTTTGTATATTGAGTAAATAAAGAGGGGAAAAAATCAGCTAACCTTCACATCTCTAACTTTTGTCATTCCTTACTATTGTACAAATTCAAGCACTGTATGTAAAGAGAAGCATACCCAAAATTAATGAAACAGCAGAGTGTGAATTGCTTGAAAAAATATATACTTTAAATATATTTATGCTTTTACAAAGGAAATGAAATACACTTTTTAAATTTTCAAGCTAACATAGAACAGGGCAAATGGGATGTAAGATTCCCTCCAAATCGCAAACATGTATATTTTCTGAATTGTTGTTGTTGTTTTTATTACTATTATCCAATGATGCTTCATTGGAACTTGTGGCACAACTACTACCTACCAGTGGTAAAGAACTGGTGGGATCATAAATCTGGCATTTTAAAACAAAAAACATTGACAAAATCATGATCTGCCAGTTGCAAAGGGCCACTGTACTTGGATCTGCGCACATCATATGAAAATACATCACACAGTCCTAGACACTTGGGAAGTGCTCAACTTCTAATATTGTGATATGAAATCCAGCATATAAATCTCATTTGCTGTGTATTACTGTTTTTGTGTGAAATAATAATGATGATGATGATGATGATGATGATGATGATGATGATGCTTTGCCAAAACCTTCATTGAAATTTCTCAAAAGTTTAATTTGCACTACAGTTGTCTTCCAGTTTTCTAACTTCATCTCAGGAAGTTTGAGAATTCCTTCTGGATTTCACTGGAGTTTAAGCTCATTCTATATTGCTTGAGGAAATGAAAAAAGGATCTCCAGGGGTTGAGATTATTTGGTTTCACAGATAAATCAGAGAAATTTCCTCATGATGTCATCACCTGGGACTTAATGATGAAAGCATAGAGAGCCAGGTAGGTTACAACTGATTGGCGAGCTTATTATGCATTGACAGCACACACACACACATATTCATCTCAAAACTAATAAGATCATTCCTCATCAATGGGAAAGCATATTCTCAACAAGGGACAGGTAGGTAGTAAAAGATAATGCGATAAATTTTTTGTGCATAACATTATTCCGGATTATTAGTGGCTACTATGCATTTAATAGCTGAGAGTTGGGAAGCACACCAATAGCTTCAGATCTAAAAAGTCAAATGGAATGGAGATTTCTGGTTTTATAGTTGGTTGACAAAGAAATCTGGGGGAAAGCTGTTTTGTTATTGACTGTGGGCATTAAAACCTGCTTTACATGCTAGCAGCGTCAGCTTGCCTGCCTTTCTGCTTAACTTGTAAGTTGTTGTAACAAATTGAAGGGTATTTTTTTAAAATATATTCTACAAATTACCAGCCTTAATCCAAATGGCCATTCATTCTTTATTCCTCAGCCTGACCCAATTTATCTCTTCTTATTCATTTATTATTGAATATATTCATTTATTATTGAGTTACCAAATAACATTTAGTTACTTGTTAAAAAAATATTTCTGAGAAGCACTACAATGCTGCAGAATGCTAACTACCCATCTTTATCCTACAGTCTAATCCAGTTAAGCAAAGTAAAATTCAGAGTGTTTAGATGAAAATGCAAGCATCTGCCTCTTGTTTTAGAAGTGTGGGTTGTCAATCACTTTTGATTCTTGTCCTTTGTTAGCTGAGAAATTGCTGCAAGGTCTTTTGCTTTGAAAGGGCCAAAGATGCTTAACGATTCAGTATGCGGAATCCCAAGGGAGGGCTCCACAGGTAGCAAAAAGGAAGAATGAGTCCTCGAAGAACACAGAATATAAGATAGTAAAAGGAAGAAGGAAAGAAGGATGCAGTTGGGCACTGTGGAAAGAGAAATCATTTTGGCGATTTAAAAAAAAAAAAGTAAGAAGAGGATGGATCCATGGTTTCTGTCCAGGGCTCTTGCTACAACTGGATTAAAAAAAATAGAATAAGGAGATCTCCTTCATTCTTCCAATATGAAACAAGAAAAAGCTAAGTTTGCAAAATAGACATCCAGAACATAGTTCCCTCTAAGCTGAGCAGTGAGCAATCGCTCACTTAAAAATCATCATCAACTCAGAGTTTTCCAAACCTGCCCAGAAGCTGAGAGGGAAAGAGTGAGAGGGAAGGAGAGAGAGAGGAAGAGAGAGAAACAGATAGAAAAAAGAGAGGAAGGAAAAGAGAAAGAAAAAGAATGGGAGTAAGGAAGAGAGAAAGAAAATCAAAATCTAGTTTGAAACTAGCTCAACTATTTAAGTGGCATTTTGATATTGATAGAGTTGCCCTATTATGAGCTCACTGTTATAGACACACAGTACAGTATTTTATTTTGAAATTCTCTGAGGCAAAACAGGGTGGGTTTTTTGTTTGTTTGTTTGTTTGTTTGTTTATTATTTTTGTGCCGCCCAGTCCCGAAGAAGCTGCCACTCAGACACTATACTTTTCCGCCCACCCCCCAAAAAAATTAGAGGGAACACTGATCCAGAACCAGGCTGGGGAGGTTTGCAGCAAGAAAGCAATATTGAGAATAGAATAGAATAGAATAGAATAGAATAGAATTTTTTATTGGCCAAGTGTGATTGGACACACAAGGAATTTGTCTTTGGTGTATATGCTCTCAATGTACCTAAAAGAAAAGATGTTAATCAAGAATCATAAAGTACAACACTTAATGGTAGTCCGGTTACAAATAAGCGATCAAATCATATTATAAAACCAGTCAATATAAATTGTAAGGATACAAGCACAAAGTTACTGTCATATAGTCGTTAGTGGGAGGAGTTGGGTGATGGCAAGGATGAGAAAATTAATAGTAGTGCAGACCTATAGTTTGACAGTGTTGAGGGAATTATTTGTTTAGCAGAGTGATGGTGTTCAGGAAAAAACTTCTTGTGTCTAGTTGTTCCGGTGTGCAGTTCTCTACAGCATCATTTTGAGGGTAGGAGTTGAAGCAGTTTGTGTCCAGGATGTGAGGTGTCTGTAAATATTTTCACAGCCCTCTTTTTGACTCGTGCAGTATACAGGTCCTCGATAGAAGGCAGGTTGGTAGCAATTGTTTCTTCTTCAGGTTTTTTTTTTTATTTTCACAGGTGATCCAGAAGCCCTGAAATGATTTATGGAGGAAAGGGAACCATAGCTAGTCCTGAGAGTTCTAGATACTGTAGTGTAGATGTGTTTAAATTAACTTTGGGGGGAAATAATGGGGGATTTCATTTTTTCTGGACCAACACATTTTCTGGACTAGGCAATAGTTCCTTCCCCTATGAATTCCAAGGAGTAGATCTGCATCTTGCAATAGAAGAAACAATAACAGCAGAGGGCAATAACCATAGTAGACATGAAGGAAAACATTTCTCATGTTTTAAATAGCTTTGTTCTCCCAAAGCTTGAAAGTGATTCCTTCTGTATTTATTTTGTTGTTGTTGTTGTTGTTGTTATTGTTATTGTCTTAGTATAAATCTTGATGCATTATGTTATTTCTGTACAATGACATTTATATATTTCAATTCTATTGTTTAGATACATTAAAGTATTGGATATAAAAAGGGGAGGATTGGAGAACCATTTGTCTGAAATGGTATAGGATTGGAGGTTGGATTAGAAGACCTCCATGGGATCCTCCCAACACTGTGGTTCTTTTATTGTGTCATTAGTTACTGTTTAGGATTTCAGTGATGCAATAATTATTTGGCTTTTTCATTCAAAGTTAAGTAGAATATTGGAAACAAAGATCACTTATCAAGCTATTAGTTCTGTGATAAAGGTTTCAGTCTGAGGCTAAATTACTTGATATTGTATATATTGTGTTGTATTATCACTTGGTATACGTGTGTGGGGGTATTTATACACATTAAAGAAAAAAAATTGATAAACAATACAATTTAACCAAATTAAAATGCTAATAGAGGAAATAAAAGTAAGAAAAATAAGCTATTGTGTCTGACATCACCTCTTAAAATGTCTGTTAATTACAATATTTATAAAGATTTGGACACCATAAAAAATGAACTACAGATGATTTTATTTGCCATTGCTGTATATTACTGTATATATGAGAACCACTTTTGCTTAAATTCAGTTAAATTTCTATTGTGTGTGTGCATATATGTAATATCTGTATGTATATACAGTGATACCTCATCTTACAAACCCCTCTTCATATGAACTTTTCATGATACGAACCCGGTGTTTAAGATTTTTTTGCCTCTTTTTCTGAACTATTTTCACCTTACGAACCTGAGTCGCTGAGTCGTATTGTGTACTGTACTGTTTTTTATTATTGTTGTGAGCCGCCCCGAGTTTGCGGAGAGGGGCGGCATATAAATCCAATAAACCTAACCTAACCTAACCTAACCCACTGGGATGCCCCAAAGCGCTGGGATTTTCCTGGGAATCCCTGCCTCCAAACTTCCGTTGCCAGTCAAAGCGCCCTGTTTTTGCATTGCTGGGATTACCTTGAGGCTCCCCTCGCTGGGATTCCCTTCATTTTTGCCAGCACTGCTTTGAATCCCAGCAACAAACTCCCCCCTTCCAAACTGCATGGGGAAAATGAGCACAGTGGGGGGGCCAAAAACGGGAGGGAAAGACTCATGGAGCTCAAGAGAGGAGAAAGTTGTGAGGGAGATGAGGAGAGTGGGGGGGACAAAAAGGGGAGGGAAAGACTCATGGAGCTCATGGGGGACAAAAACAGGAGGGAAAGACTCACGGAGCTCAAGGGAGTCTCTTTTCACCTTGCTTCGTTGGGACTGCCACCTCTTGCTACCTCTCGCTGTCCCTCCCCCCACTCCATTCACCTCAGCTTTGTCTGCCTGCCGCTTTAAAAAAAAAAGACTCATGGAGCTCAAGAGAGGAGAAAGTTGTGAGGGAGATGAGGAGAGTGGGGGGGACAAAAAGGGGAGGGAAAGACTCATGGAGCTCATGGGAGACAAAAACAGGAGGGAAAGACTCACAGAGCTCAAGAGAGGCTCTTTTTGCCTTGCTTCGTTGGGACTGCCACCTCTTGCTACCGCTCGCTGTCCCTCCCCCCACTCCATTCACCTCAGCTTCGTCTGCCTGCGGCTTTTTTTTAAAAAAAAGACTCATGGAGCTCAAGAGAGGAGAAAGTTGTGAGGGAGATGAGCAGAGTGGGGGGACAAAAACGGGAGAGAAAGACTCATGGAGCTCAAGAGAGGAAAAAGTTGTGAGAGAGATGAACAGAGTGGGGGGGGACAAAAACGGGAGGGAAAGACTCATGGAGCTCATGGGGAACAAAAACAGGAGGGAAAGACTCACGGAGCTCAAGAGAGGCTCTTTTCGCCTTGCTTCGTTGGGACTGCCACCTCTTGCTACCTCTCGCTGTCCCTCCCCCCACTCCATTCACCTCAGCTTCGTCTGCTTGCCGCTTTTTTTTAAAAAAAAAAGCCTTAATGTTTTGGATTTTCCTAATGGGCTTGCATGCATTATTGGGCTTTCTAATGGGCTTGCATGCAACATTTTCCCTTGATTCCTATGGGAAACATTGTTTCATCTTACGAACTTTTCACCTTACGAACCCCGTCCTGGAACCAATTAAGTTCATAAGACAAGGTATTACTGTATATTTGTGTGCATGTGTGTGTTAGCTTTGCTATAGTTGTGTATTCTGCAAGTTCCCTATCAAGTGTTGTTGGAACTGTGTTTTCCTTTTTATATTCTATAAATGTTATCCTGTGCTCACATATCTCATTAAATTATGATGTTTCTAGATGATTATTTTCTGAAATTATTCCTAGTGAGAATAGTTATGCTTTCATTTTGAATTTAAAATGCACTGTACGGCGTATGTCTTTCACCAGTATTTTTGGGGTCTTTAACCCATTTATCACATACGACAAAATGTTCCTTCTGTTTCACGGCATTTCCAACATCTGTGATTTATCCGTCATAGATATTATTGATGGGTTTATTGATGGGATACCATCTGTAAAACATTGTATGCCAATTTTTCTTTAGGTTATAAATCTTACAAGGTTACGCTGTTGAAATGCTTTCTTTTGTATTTTGCAACAACGAATAACATAAAATAATGTGTGAAAAAGTCATGACAGATGAATCAAACTCTAGATTGAAAAGTAACCCATTACAATCTGAGCAATCCATTTCTTTTGTTATGTTTCCTTGGGCAGAAATTGTTTTAGCTCTCTTCAAACTAAAATTTCTTCTGCCTTAATCTTCCTGCTTTAACAACCCACTGTTGTAGATAAAGAATCCAGACTAGGTGTACACAAAACAAAATTACATCACATTAACCAATAAGTGTTTTTGCTGTCCTTATATGATTATTGTCTATATAACCTCCAATATTTCCTGTTGGTTACTGCAGGCGAATCAAAAGCAACAGAGGTTACATTCTTTGTTGAACAAGAAAAGAGAAAAACATATTTTTTTTACCTGACCTCACTATTTATATGTTGATTTAAGGCTTTCTGTGTTTCCTATTCAACCTGGATATTTTGAGAACATTACTGAAAATGACTTTCCCAGCCTAGATGCATTGAAACTAGATTCCTGAATTTCCAATCACAAAAGGGAATGGCTTTTTGGCAATTAGCTGCACGTGAAATTTAACAAGAGTTTCACAGAAAGCTTCCTATAATGCAGTATTATTGATATTGTTGTTATTCAGGACATGATCTTTCAGCAACAATTACTGTACTCACGAATAAATTGAGCAAACTTCGTTCTAATGTTACTCTAAAGTCCCCTGTTTGCTGGTTGCATCCGTTTTATGTCTTCCTGCAATTGCCATTGAACGATTACTGGTAAATAGCCTCTCAGCTGCTGTTCCTATAGTGATTCTTGTGCACCATAGTATTAATTACTCAGGAAAGAGGTAGATTATATTCTATACCTATATTTTACAAATGACATTCCAATCCAAGAAATGTTTATTGTATTTTATTTTATTTTGCCCTGCAAATAAAATAAATATTCCTTGGTTTGGTTATCTTTTATAAGGTCATCATTATTAATCATTTTGTACCTTATGATTCTTGACAAACGTATCTTTTCTTTTAAATACACAGAGAGAATTTGCACCAAGACAAATTCCTTGTGTGTCCAATCATACTTGGCCAATAAAGATTTCTATTCTATTCTATTCTATTCTACTGTACTCTACTCTACTCTCCTCAATTCTACTCTCCTCAATTCTACTCTCCTCAATTCTACTCTCTACTCTATCCTGTGTAAAATGTAGGTATCAGAAAACATGCAGAGGTGGTTTCCTCCCAGTTTGGACCGGTTCACCCAAACCAGTAGAAACTCACTTGTAATGTCATGATGACATCGCAGAACTGGTTCTGTCAGTGCCAATCCATGGGTACAGCCATTTTATTTTTAAAATTATTTTTCTTTATTTCTTTTTTTGATTTTTTTCTGGTTTTTTTTTCTTCTGCACATGCGCAGAAGCTGAGTTTCTGGCACTATGCATGTCGTCACCATCTTGCTTTTGGCTTTTTGGGGGGATTTTTTTCGAGGTTTTGCTACTGCACATGCGCACATACCGAAAGCGCGCATAGCCACAAGGCGCAGGAGGAAACAAACCAGCAGTGTGGTAAGTTTGAACTCATCCCTGAAAACAAGTCACACTGTCTGGAAGTCTTTTCATAAGAAAGGAAATTGGATTGTTGGGATGCTGTGATATCAAGCTATTTCATTAGAAAGTTCTTAAGGGTACAATATTGTATGTTTCTAGTATTTTTTTAATGCCAATCAAACAATACAGTGACACCTTGTATTACAAACTTAATTGGTTCTGGGATGAGGTTCTTAAGGTGAAAAGTTTGTAAGACAAAACAATGTTTCCCATATGAATCAATGGAAAAGCGATTAATGCGTGCAAGCCCAAAATTCACCCCTTTTGCCAGCCAAAGCGCCCATTTTTGCACTGATGGGATACCCCTGAGGCTCCCCTCCATGGGAAATCCCACCTCCAGACTTCCATTTTTTTTGCAATGCTGGAGGGAAATCCCAGCAGGGGAATCCCAGCAACGCAAAAATGAGCGCTTCGCTGGCAACGCAAGTCTGGAGGTGGGGTTTCCCAGCAAGGGGAGCCTCAGCGAAATTGCAGCATTGGAAAAACACAGAAGTCCTCGAAACCCCACCTCCGGACCTCTGTGTTTTTGCGCTGCTGCGATTTCACTGAGGCTCCCCTCGCTGGGAAACCCCACCTCCGGACTTCTGTTGCCAGCCAAGTGCCATTTTTGCACTGCTGGGATTCTCCTGCAGGATCACAAAAACACGGAAGTGCAGAGGTGAGGTTTCCCATGGAGGGGAGCCTCAGGGGAATCCCAGCAGCACAAAAACAGGTGCTTTGCTGACAACAGAAGTCCGGAGGTGGGGCATCCCAGCGACGGCCATGGATTTGTAAGCTGAAAATAGTTTGTAAGAAGAGGCAAAAAAATCTTAAACCCCAGGTTTGTATCTCGAAAAGTTTGTATGACGAGGCGTTTGTAAGATGAGGTATCACTGTATTTTCAACAGTGTTAGATTGCATCATGGAATGCACAAGATAAGCATCAACATTACCACCAATGCATAATGTATTATAGCTATGTTACTAGCCACTATGGCATAAAATGGATAATGTTGCTTTGTCAGAAGTAGAGCCAAATTCTATTACTTCACTGTTCTCCATATTCTGGAAACAAAGAAACGAGGCTCCCTAAAGACACAGGCCATGCATTTCAGTACCGCGATCTAGTCAGTTGCCTGCAGTCTGAGAAACATGTTACCTACCAAATTCCTGCAAGATTTGTGGAGTAGAAAAAAAGGAAAGATTTGTTATTCCAGAATATACCGCAGGAGTAGCAATACATTTTGCACAAAATACATGGAAGCTATGCATGCCTCCTAATGTACTATCATTCATCACAACAACTAGAGCCCGGGACCATTGGTGGATTTTAGTTTCCCATTCCTTTTCTACTGCTAGTTTTCCACGGACAGTTGGACCACAACATTGTTGAAGTAGACCCAGAGACAGGGTTTGAGCAATCGGTACTTTTATTCAGCTCAGAGAATAAGTGACAGCTCAGCAAGGTAAAGTGACGATTCAGCGAGTACCGACTGGCTCTGCAGGGAGAAGCCGCTTCTTTTATACTTTTGCGGTTCCCGCCAAAGCGAGAGCCGGCCGCGTCTGAGCCAATCAGGAGCGACTTCCTGCTTGGGCTCAGACAGCGCTGGAAAAGAGGAACAAACTATTTACAGCGTTACAAGGTAGCCATTTCAGGATACAACACCCCTCCCCTCATAGTTGGACCCATCCATCAAGAAAGCCACGTGACGAAGTCGTCCAATCGGTGAGGCCTTCGAGACTCTCGCGCTGACCTGCGCAGTCCATTTTCTCCTTCGCCACTGACTGTGGAGGATGGCTCGCCGCTGTTCTCCCGGTGCGGCGGACTAGGCCTGGCGGGCCCCACGAAGGCCTCGGAGGACGAGGATGGCTCGGCGTCGCTGGATGGTTCCCCCTGGCCCGATAAGTCTCTCTGCGTGTTTCTTAGTTCGGGCAATGTATAAAAGTCTGTTGAGGGGGGAGAGTCCGAGTCAGCGGGTTGTTGTAATTGGTTTTCAGTTCGTTTCCGAATGTGGTCTATGTGTCGTTTCCACAAACGACCATCCTCCAGTTTAACAATATAAGTCTTGGGTGCATTTTGCTTAACAATAATTCCCTTCATCCAGTTTACATTTCCATCAAAGCATTTTACATATACATTTTGACCCAAATACATTTCTCTTTCTGGTTTTATGCACAATTGGTTATTATTCAAACAGAACCTTGGGTTTAACCTGTCTAGTGGTGACCTCAACTTTCTCCCCATCAATAACTCTGCAGGGCTTACATGTGTGTGCGAGTTAGGGGTAATGTGCTGGGTTAATAAGAATTGGTCCAAGTTCTGTTGCACATCTCCAGGGCCTGACCTGTGCAATGCCTCTTTTGCCACCCTTACGTAACGTTCTGCCAACCCGTTAGCCCAGGGCGAGTAAGGCGAGATGAGGGCATGTCTGACCCCCAGGCCATCTAGGAATAATTCGAATTGCCTGGCTGTTAGTTGTGGTCCATTGTCAGACACCAATAGATCAGGGCAACCATGGGATGCAAACAGTCTGCTCAATACCTTGATAGTGGCACTTGTGGTTATGTTGTTCATTGCTATTATTTCCAACCATTTGGAGAAAGCATCAACCACTATTAGGAAATACTGAGACCCCACTGGGCCAGCAAAATCAATGTGGATCCTAGACCAAGGGCCAGCAGGCTGTTCCCACTCAGCCGGAGTTGTTTTGGGGGGATTGGGCCTAGACTCTTGGCACGGGTCACACTTTGAAACCCAACTTTCAATATCAGCATCAAGCCCTGGCCACCATAAATGCCCCCTTGCTAGGCTCTTCATCCTGACAATCCCAGGATGGCCCACGTGTAACATTCTGAGTACCTTTTCCCTTAGGCGTTTGGGGATGATCACTCTATCCCCCCACAGCAAACAACCTTTTACATATGACAATTCAAGCCTTTTGTTCTTAAAATCACACAATTCAGGTTTAACAATATCATTTTGCCATCCCTTTAGAACACAGTTCACTACTTGTTTCAGGATTTGGTCTTGCTGCGTGTGTGCAGCTACCTCTTTTGCTGTGGTTAGTGGGTTTTCCTCGAGTTCTATCATTAGCACGTCTGTGGTTGGAACAGGGTCTTCTACCAAGTCTGCTATGGGGCATCTGCTGAGGCCGTCTGCGTGATTGATTTCCTTCCCCCCCTTGTGGGTGAGCTCATACTGATACCCAGAGAGGAAAAGGGCCCATCTGATTAGTCTTGGAGACATAAAAGGTGGAGTGGGCTTGTTGGGGGCTAGCAGGCCTAGTAGGGGTTTGTGGTCAGTGACTAGCTCAAAATTTCTTCCAAAAATGTAATTGTGAAACTTCTTTACCCCTGCCACTAATGCCAGAGCCTCCTTGTCTAACTGGCTATAATTTCTCTCCGTGCTGGTCATGGTTCTTGAAAAAAATGCTATTGGGGCCTCTGTCTGATTAGGTAGAACGTGAGCTAGGACTCCTCCTATGCCGTACGGCGAAGCGTCGCACGTGAGCCTAATGGGTAGTGAGGCACTATATTGGACTACTACACTTTTAGAAGTTAGTAAATTTTTTATTTGAGCAAAGGCTTCACGTTCAATTTTCCCCCATGTCCAGCGGGCTTCCTTCTGGAGTAAACGATGGAGAGGCTCTGCTACTGTTGCCTTCTGCTTTAAAAAAACGGAATAAAAATTAAGGAGGCCCAAAAATGCTTGCAACTCACTCTTATCTCGTGGCTCTGGGGCTTCTCTAATTGCTCTCAGCTTCTCAGTTGTGGGGTGGATACCTTCCTTATCTATTTTATATCCTAGGAATTCAATACTGTTAGTTCCCCAGACACATTTATCAGGCTTGATTCGTAACCCTTTGTCCTGTAGCCTCTTAAGTACTTCCCTTATTCTTTTGTTCACTTGTTCCTGGTTTTCCCCTGCAATTAAGATGTCATCAAAATATGGGATGGCCCCATTTACCCCTGACAATAGGCGTTCCATGATGCTCTGGAATATCCCTGGGGCTATGCTCACCCCAAACTGTAACCTCGTGCATTTGAAAGCCCCCCTGTGCGTTACAATTGTTTGAGCGTTTGCTGTTTGTTCATCGACCGGAAGTTGCTGGTAAGCCTGCGCCAGGTCGATCTTTGCGAACCTTTTCCCCTCCCCCAGGGAGTGTAAGAGTTGTTGCACAACCGGAATGGGGTAGGGGTGGTGTTGGAGTGCCTTATTCAGGGTTGATTTGTAATCAGCGCAAACTCTTAAGGAGCCATCTGGCTTCAGGGGTGTCACTATGGGAGTTTCCCATGGCCCCTGTTCCACAGGGACCAAGATACCTTGACTAATGAGTTTGTCCAGCTGTAAGTCTAGCTTGGGGAGAAGCGGGAGGGGAACCCTGCGAGGTTTCAGTCTAACTGGTGGGACCTTGGGGTCAATAGAGAAAGATATGGGGGTTCCCTTATACAATCCTAAGGTGGGGCTGAACACTTCAGGGAATTCTTTCACAAAGTTAGGCATAATATCACAGTTTACATTACACACACCCGAAATTTCAATCCCCAACGGTTCCATCCATGCTAGCCCTAGCAGGGAGTGTTTGGCCCCCGTCACAATAAGCATGGGAAGGGTACATTTGACATTCTTAAATACAATAGGTACATTTGCAGTTCCCAGGACCGAGATTACCCCCCCTTGGAAGTCTCTGATCACCAAAGAGGTTTGAATTAGGTCAGCCTCAGACACATTAGGCATATATAGCTTAAATTTTTCCCAGGGCATGATGGTATATCTCGAACCCGTATCTAGCTCCATTGAGCAAGGCTGGTTATTTAGCAACAACGAGATAACAATTTTAGCCCCCTTTTTGGTTGCCGTGTTATTCACGGAATATTGAGAGTTACCTCTATTGTAGTCTCGGTTAGCGGTGGGGTAATTCCTTTGACCCGAGTTGCGGAACGGTCTCCTTTCTCGCGATTGGGGGGGGTGGTTTTGGGGTCGCTGGTATTGTTGTGTGGCAAAAGTTTCTTCTGGTGCCGTTGCCCTGCATGCGATGGCGATGTGGCCTCTCCGGTTGCAACGGCGGCAAGTGGTGTCGCGGAACGGGCATCGATGGCGCTGGTGATTTCCCCGGCAGCCCGCGCAGGGGGCTGGATGAGTAGCTCTAGGGTGTCTCGGTTGGTCTTGCAGGAGGAGGCAGTCGTCCCCGTTGCTAGTTAGCTGGCCGCGGACGTCTGTTCCCATGGCGCTGGGAGACTCGGCGTCGATTTTGGCAATGGTTTCTCGCCTTCCGTGCTCTTTTAATTCTCTTGCCGCTGCGTCGGCTGCTTCCGCGGTTTGCGCTAATTTGATTACGGTTTGTAGAGTCGGCTCATCTTCGGTGAGGAGTTTACTTCTCACTGTGTGGTTCTTCATGCCGAAAATCAAGGCGTCGGTGAGGCGAGCTTCCGGATCTTGAAACTTGCATTGAGCGAGTACCGTTCGAAGCCGCGTTGTGAATTGGCTTATCGACTCGGTTTCTCTCTGAGCCATCATGTGAAATTGATGCCGGTAAACCACGGCTGGTCTGGTTGGTTTAAAATGGCTCGCTAGTTTCTGTTGAAGGACGTCCCACGCTGTGGCTCTTGCTTGTTCTGGTTCGGTGAGAGTTTGGGCAAGTCTACGGATCTCTGCGCCGCAGTAGTTTAGAAAAATAGCCCGTCTGCGATCGGCTCCGGCGTCCTGCATTCCCGCCGCCTCGAGGAATATCTCGAAGGTGGCCATGTACTCGTCCCAAGTCATTTTCTCGGCATCGAAGAGTTCTGGAGCCTGGCCGATCTGGATTTTGTCCATGTTGCACGCGAAGTTCTTCCGTTCGTTCGTCGCCAGTGAAGTAGACCCAGAGACAGGGTTTGAGCAATCGGTACTTTTATTCAGCTCAGAGAATAAGTGACAGCTCAGCAAGGTAAAGTGACGATTCAGCGAGTACCGACTGGCTCTGCAGGGAGAAGCCGCTTCTTTTATACTTTTGCGGTTCCCGCCAAAGCGAGAGCCGGCCGCGTCTGAGCCAATCAGGAGCGACTTCCTGCTTGGGCTCAGACAGCGCTGGAAAAGAGGAACAAACTATTTACAGCGTTACAAGGTAGCCATTTCAGGATACAACAATTGTAAACTGCTGGGAATGGGTAGGTGGTTACTTTCATCTTTCCGTCTAGATTTATATTCTCTCATCTCATTCTTTTTTCCTCTTGCAGGTCTAATGTCTGTGGGCGTTCTCATGGAGAGCAATAACCAGACATCCTCAAGCATGGGATTCCTGCTGCTTGGGTTCTCGGACTTGTTCCACTTGCGGGTTTTCTTTTTCTGCATCCTCTTTGGGTTGCACTTGGCCACCCTCGCGGGAAACCTGCTGATTCTCTTGGCTGTGTCAGCGGAGCCCTCCCGTCCTCCGATGCTCTTTTTCCTCTGCCAGCTCTCGGCCATTGAGCTCTGTTACACCCTCATCATCGCTCCCAAAGCGCTGGCTGACCTGCTGAGCAACGGGGCAAGCCCCATTTCTTTTGTGGGCTGTGCTACCCAGATGCATTTCTTTGTTGCTCTGGGAGGAGCTGAATGTTTCCTCCTTGCAGCCATGTCTTATGACCGCTACGTAGCCATCTGCCAGCCCCTTCGCTACATGGCAGTGATGAACCAAGGGTTCTGTCTTCAGCTTTTGGTCATCTGTTGCCTCGGGGGATTTGTAGTCTCTCTGGGGCTGACTGTGGCTATCTTCCACCTGCCCTTCTGCAGTTCCCGCCATATTGACCACTTCTTTTGTGATGTCCCTGCTCTTCTCCACTTGGCCTGCACCAAAAGCTACGTCAATGAGCTTCCCCTCCTTGTAGCTTGCACGCTCATCCTGCTCCTCCCTTTCCTCCTCATTCTTATCTCATACACCTGCATCTGCCTTGCTGTGATGAGGATCCACGATTCCTCTGGCAGAGGTAAGGCTTTCTCCACTTGCATCTCACACCTGGTGGTCACAGTCTTGCACTATGGGTGTGCCACTTTCATATATGTCCGGCCCAAGTCTAGTTACTCACCCCGTCGAGACAAGATGGTCGCCCTCATCTATACCAACATTACCCCCCTGCTGTATCCTTTAATTTATAGTGTTAGGAACAAAGAAATCAAAGGAGCCGTGAGGAAGTTATTGCAAAAAAGATTAGCTCGTCTAAACTGGAGCATCTTTAAAAGCAGACCTGCTCATTCCTGAAGAAATAAATTGAGTCCAGTCCATAATCCATGAAATCAATATGTCTTGTATATTTCTTGTGTAATGGAGAGAAAGCAAATAAAAAACACCCACTGTGATTCACCAATTAATCTTCTCTCTTTGCCCTCTGCCTGGGATGGTCAAACATTAATTGCTAATTCATCTTGGTGGATGGGTCATAAACTATGCAAGGCATCATTAACAACTGGGTATGATAAGGTACATGCTTAACTGTGCACACTCAAACTAAGAACTTTGTTGGTGCAGTGGATAGAGTGCACTACTGCAAGCTACTTCTGCTGATCATCGGCTGCCAGCAGTTTGGCAGATCAAATCTCAGTAGGCTCAAGGTTGACTCATCCTTCCATCCTTCCAAGGTCGGTAAAATGAGGACCCAGATTGTTGGGGGCGATATGCTGACTTTCTGTAAACTGCTTAGAGAGGGTTGTAAAGCACTATGAAGTGCTATATAAAAATGCTATTGCTATTGTTATTGTTATTTATTTATGTTTCACATTTCTCTACTATTCATCTCCCTCTAAGGGGAACTCTGAGAGATGTACAATAAAATGTTAAAATATAAGAGAGTATTTTTTTTAAAGAAATCTAAGAGAAGGCAAAAGTTAGTTAAAAAGTTAAGGGAGGGCTAACTCCATGGCTGTATTTATTTGTTTGTTTGATTGATTGATTGATTGATTGATTGATTTTTATGCTGCCCTCCTTAGACTCAGGGCAGCTTACAACATGTTAGCAATAGCACTTTTTAACAGAGCCAGCCTATTGCCCCCACAATCAGGGTCCTCCTTTTACCCACCTCGGAAGGATGGAAGGCTGAGTCAACCTTGAGCCGGTGATGAGATTTGAACCACTGACCTTCAGATCTACAGTCAGCTTCAGTGGCCTGCAGTAAAGCACTCTACATGCTGCGTCACCCGGCTGTATGATTTCCTGGGCTCCCCATGCTAGGCCACAGAGCCATGTCTTAACTCATTCGCTCCTTTTTTGGGGACCAAGGGACATGCAGTTGAATTCTAGGTGTAATTCTGCTGGGTTTTACCCATAAAGTCAGAGGTGGGGTGCTAAGGTGGAACGGTGACCTGTGTTCACCTCGTGGCTCTGAGTGCTAGTGGGGTCCAGCGCAATTACGCTACTACACCTGGGCAGGTACGCAGGGGCACTGTGGGCAATGCTTCTACACTTTCCATAAAAGTTAGAATAATTCATTAGGGAAGTAAAATGACATAGAAGTGGTGTTGGTCATAATACAGCAGTGGGTTGCTGCAGAGGCAGGTTCCTCTTACCTGACTACCAGTACACTGCATGTGCATCACCAGGTTTCACGTGTGCGCTCACTTTCTACGCATGTGTGCATGCACATGCATCCCCTCACGCTGTTTTTTATTACTGTTGTTAGCCGCCCCGAGTCTACGGAGAGGGGCGGCATACAAATCCAATAAATAGATAGATAGATAGATAGATAGATAGATAGATAGATAGATAGATAGATAGATAGATAGATAGATAGATAGATAGATAGATAAATAAATAAATTTTGCTTCCGTGCATGCACAGGAAACAAAAATTACCAAAATCTCATAAGGAGACATTTGCACATGTGCAATTTTGGCAAATTTTTGCATTCGTGGATGCACAGAAGCAAAAAAATGGTTAAAAACTTACGCACCTCATGAGATTTTGCAGGAAGCAATTGGAAAAAAAGATGGTGCCAATTGCACACTTCCTGGGCCACTACTGGAACAGCACACACTAGCGCACCTGTAGGAACCCACCACTGGGTTGCTACCAGTATGTTACGGTTCTACGAACTGGTAGCAGCTGTGGCAGGAGGCTCTGTCCACCTGTTCCAGACGCTTCTGCACACGCAGAACTGGTAGCGATGGAATTTAGAACCCCTCACTGTCATAGCGGTGGCTTTACGTTGTTGCCCTATTAATATGTGGACTTCCTCCACACATAAGACATGAAAGGATAACTGTTGTCCAACTTTGTGCATCAAAGCACAGCTTTTAAATAACCATCCTAGAACGGCTAATTCATTTCATATTAATAAAATGCATACTGTTCTGCTCAGGAAGCCTGGGGTCTAATGAAAGCAAGTGATGTTTGGTGGGTGTTATGGAAGTTATAATGCAATCCATGCACACATATAAGCTAAAACTTTCTGCCACCAATTTACACAAGAGGAGAGAAAAATCCAGCAAATGGGCACAAGGGGGCTCCCTGGAATCATTTTGCTTCACAGAGGGCTTTCCTATCACTACTACATCAGTTTTTTGCAAGGTGATTTTTATCATAAAGAATCTTTGGAGTGAGGCTGCAATCTGCAGTCCTTGTGATATCATTTTATATTGTATATTGGGGTTTTTTTTATATGCTGTAAGCCGCCCCAAGTCCTCGGAGAGGGGCAGTATATAAATCCAATCAATCAATCAATTTTAATTATAAATTTATTTTAATGTAAACATTGTATATGGTTCCATTATGTACTAGGAAGAATGGCCATGTTAATCTTTTATGGCAAAGGGAACAGAGAATTTTCAATCCCTTAAGGAGTAAAAAAAATCTATATTAGGACATTCACTGGTGTATTCTATAGTCCATTCATCAAATTGAAGGACTGTCATCCTGGCATAATACTAAATCCTGCAACCATTCATTGAACTTTGCTTGTGGACAATGTAGGATAATTTATATAGTGTTGTATGAAATGCAAATAAATAAATAAAATCAAAGGCAATGATAATTTCTTGACCATTAGTTGGAGTGTTGGAGTAGCAAGCAAATTTTTCCACAGTTGATTCAATTAATGTGTGTAATATTAAAAACTTTATCTTCTCTTTGGAATAACTTTGTTCAGGAATAGCAATTTCAAGCTCAGTGCCTGATGTTACTGTTATGTTTTTCATCATTTTTAAAAATATTGTATTTGTTTTTAAAAGAGTTTCGTATTTGTGAATACTTTCCCATTGAGATTAATCTGCTTGTCGAGTAAAGTCGTTATTTCATTTTCTGTTTCTTCTCTAAAACACAGAGTTCTACCCCTGTTTCAATGTCCTTCAGGTTCATGATGCCTTGTGTCCTATAAGGAAGAATGGAATAAGACTGATGAATAAAACTGTTTTATTTATTTGTAAATTTTATTAGCCAATCATCTTTCCTCACAGTAAGTCTGGGAGGTTTGCAATATTAAAAAGTGCAGCTGTCCAAAACCTAATGAAATAATATATAACAATCAACCTAGCTAAAAAGAGCAGGGGAGGGCATAGGATGTGGAGCATGTGAGATCAATTATTGGCCTATCAGCCATCTGTATTTGGAAACCCCTAAGCCAAGATCTTTGGGCTCTAAAGATTTTTTTCTGTGTCGGTTGAAGGTAGCAGTCAAAAAGCAAGCATGATAGTGAACATAGCAGTTGTAAAAAGTGAACCTATTGTCCACAATGGGTTGGGTTTTTTTGCCAAAACCCAGAAGTAAATGCTGATTTTTAAGCAAAACCATTATAAATTGTGGTCATATGAGGAACTGCAAATGACTATAAATACAATTACACAACCATGGGAAAGGGCAGCCATCACAACATCAAATCTGAGTATCAGGCTGAAGCCATCGTTGACTTGGAGGCTTTGGCCTGCCATACTTATGCATTTATGCTGTAGAATGTGTTCCTGTTGTGGGAATTTGCGGGGGAGAAGGGCTATTGCATGAAGGATGTAGCGATGTAGCCATAACAAATTCCTTCTAAATTCTCAAGTTTCCTTTGTTCTAGGGATAGGCAAATTTGGCTCTTCCATGTCATGTGGACTTCAACTCCCAGAATTCCTGAACTAGCATGATTGGCTCAGGAATTCTGGGAGTTGAAGTCTACAAGTCATGGAAGAGCCAACTTTGCCTACCCATGCTTTCTTCGGTACCTGCACAGAAGCTGATGGGAGTAACAGACACATTTGGAGAACCAGACTTGTCAATGTGATAAACTTGTGGGTGTGGGAGCAAGCGAATAAACTTTAAACTGGGTGGAGAAACCCTCCACCAGCTTTAGATTCAGGTTTCTCCCAGATGTGTCAACATGGCTCTGCTATTAAATTGGAACTTTGAAGAAAACTTTGCCTCGGACTCTGATTTAATTTTCAGTGCTATTTGGAACCTTGACACTGAGTCATGTCAGAACCTTTTTGGGGGGGGGGTTGTCATAACTCTGAACGTTCGCTAAACAACCAGTCACTAAATGAGGATTCCTTGTACATCCTATTAAAGACCAAAGAACCCAATGCAGCATCTGCTAAAGTCTGAGAGCAGTGAAATAAGACCTTCATGGCATCGGACCAGAATATCTCCGGGACCACCTTCTGCCGCACGAATTCCAGCGACCAGTTAGGTCCCACAGAGTTGGCCTTCTCCAGGTCCCGTCAACTAAACAATGCCGTCTGGCGGGACCCAGGGGAAGAGCCTTCTCTGTGGTGGCCCCGCCCCTCTGAAACCAACTCCCCCCAGAGATCAGAGTTGCCCCCACCCTCCTTGCCTTTCATAAGCTCCTTAAAACCCACCTCTGCCGTCAGGCATGGGGGAATTGAGATATTCCCTTCCCCCTAGGCTTATAAAATTTATGCTTGGTATGTCTGTATGTATGATTGGTTTCTCAAATTAGGTTTTTTTAATTTAACTTAAACATATGATTTGTTTATATTGTCTTATTATTGTTGTTAGCCGCCCCGAGTCTACAGAGAGGGGCGGCATACAAATCTGATAAATAAATAGATAGATAGATAGATAGATAGATAGATAGATAGATAGATAGATAGATAGATAGATAGATAAATAAGAAATAAGAATTTCTACCAATGGGAAAATGGGTCATCCCAAAGTCTGCAAAATATCATTGTTTCAAAATAGCGTTATTTTTTTATTTTTTTTCTGGCCAATGCAGGTAATACCATACCATAATAATACCATACCAGTAATAAATCAAGTAACATTGTGAGAGGAGCGGAATACATGTGGTGTATCTTGATTGATGCAAATAAATTATACTGAAATGCTTTACTTTGGTCTTTGGAGCGATGTGGTTTATGGGCTAAATAAGAAATCCTATGAACAGTATTAACCAATTTGTTTGGATTTATGGTATCATTTTGTACTTTGTCTCGCTTTGATACCTTCTCATTGTGATTGATCATATTACAAACAGAGATAATCTGCCCACCATAAAAAAAAGGCATTGCACCCACAATGTTATCTGATATCCATGTTGCTATGAGGATCTGCCCTTATTCTGACTCGTCTCCATCTGTGTTGACAATTCAAAAGGAACATATTCCCTAAAGGGAAAGAAAATAAAGGCAATGAAAAATCCTTGAGACTTAAATGACTCCAGTATTATTTTAGATTGTTTTCAATCTCATCTTAATTATTTGTATAAATAGCTCAAGGCAATGAATACACAGTATTTAATGTTCCTCCCCCCCCCCCCACCCCCAGCAATCATCCTTGTGAGACAGGTTGGGTTCAGAGAGAGTGACTGTTGGCTGCCCTCCATTCCTAAAGTGGAACTAGAAATCACAGTCTCTTTGTTTCTAGTTTAGTACCTTAATCACTTGGTGCCAGAATGTATTACAAAACAATGCTTATATTTGTGAAGAAGATCACCCCCTCCCCTTTTTTGCGCCAATCATCTTCAGCAACTTGGTAGTGTGTAAAAGTAACATTTTATATGAAATGAAGCAGAAATACATGTGGAACACAGAACATTACATTTCTCAGCTCCAATAACTGCCTTAAGTTATGAACTTTCTTTAAAAACAAAAGAACAATGGGTTTCAGAGAGTTCTAGGATAGACTATAACAGTGATGGTGAACCTTTCTTTGCTCAGGTGCCATAAGGGTGTGTACATGCACAATAGCATGTGCACGTATGCCCACACCCATAGTTCCCTCTAAGCTGAGCAGTGAGCAATCGCTCACTTAAAAATCATCATCAACTCAGAGTTTTCCAAACGTGCCCAGAAGCCAAGAGGGAAAGAGTGAGAGGGAAGGAGAGAGAGAGGAAGAGAGGAAGAGAGAGAAACAGATAGAAAAAAGAGAGGAAGGAAAAGAAAAAGAAAAAGAATGGGAGTAAGGAAGAGAGAAAGAAAATCAAAATCTAGTTTGAAACTAGCTCAACTATTTAAGTGGCATTTTGATATTGATAGAGTTGCCCTATTATGAGCTCACTGTTATAGACACACAGTACAGTATTTTATTTTGAAATTCTCTGACGCAAAACAGGGTGGCTTTTTAATTTGTTTGTTTGTTTGTTTGTTTGTTTGTTTATTATTTCTTTGCCACCCAGTCCCGAAGGGGACTGCCACTCAGACACTATACTTTTCCGCCCACCCCCAAAACAAATTAGAGGGAACACTGCCCACACCCATAATGCTATGACCTCTCCCCCCCCCCCCCGTGCATGGGCGTACAATCCCCACCCTGTGCTGCCCCCCAATGAATGTGTGCAGGCCTCACTGAAGCCTCTGGACTTCCGGTAGGACCAGTTGGACTGTTTTTTGCCCTTCCCAGGCTTCAAGAAAGCCTGCATAGCCTGTGGATGGTGAAAAATGGACTTAATGTTTTTCACCATCCATAGGGTCTGGATGCTTTCCTGAAGTCTGGAGAGGGCAAAAACACCCTCCAGAAGGCCAAAAATCAGCTGCTCAGCACGCACATACGCACTGGAGCTGACATATAGGCCAAAGCCTAGCATGCCCTCAGATATGGCTCCGCGTTCCACCTGTGGCATACATGCTATAGGTTGACCATCACAGGGCTATAAGATTGCCTTCGATCTGGTACCTTCTGGTGACATAGGGGAAGATTTGGTAGGGAAGGCTTGCCTATTTGCCGATTACTCTAAAGTGTGCAATAGGGTTGATATTCCTGGAGGGGTTTGTAATATGGTAAATGACTAGATAAATGGT
The DNA here is from genome assembly GCF_031021105.1 of Erythrolamprus reginae. Taxonomy (NCBI): domain Eukaryota; kingdom Metazoa; phylum Chordata; class Lepidosauria; order Squamata; family Dipsadidae; genus Erythrolamprus; species Erythrolamprus reginae. The sequence goes on along the minus strand of NC_091951.1, from coordinate 225,111,037 downwards.
CCAAGCAATGGAAACTGCAGTTTAATGTTTCCAAATGTAAAATAATGAACTTGGGGAAAAGGAATCCTCAATCTGAGTATTGTATTGGCAGTTCTGTGTTAGCAAAAACTTCAGAAGAGAAGGATTTAGGGGTAATGATTTCTGACAGTCTCAAAATGGGTGAGCAGTGTGGTTGGGTGGTAGGAAAAGCAAGTAGGATGCTTGGCTGCATAGCTAGAAGTATAACAAGCAGGAAGAGGGAGATTGTGATCCCACTATATAGAGCGCTGGTGAGACCACATTTGGAATACTGTGTTCAGTTCTGGAGACCTCACCTACAAAAAGATATTGACAAAATTGAATGGGTCCAAAGACGGGCTACAAGAATGATGGAAGGTCTTAAGCATAAAATGTATCAGGAAAGACATAATGAACTCAATCTGTATAGTCTGGAGGACAGAAGGAAAAGGGGGGAAATGATCGAAACATTTAAATATGTTAAAGGGTTAAATAAGGTCCAGGAGGGAAGTGTTTTTAATAGGAAAGTGAACACAAGAACAAGGGGACACAATCTGAAGTTAGTTGGGGGAAAGATCAAAAGCAACGTGAGAAAATATTATTTTACTGAAAGAGTAGTAGATGCTTGGAACAAACTTCCAGCAGACGTGGTTGGTAAATCCACAGTAACTGAATTCAAACATGCCTGGGATAAATATATATCCATTGTAAGATAAAATACAGGAAATAGTATAAGGGCAGACTAGATGGACCATGAAGTCTTTTTCTGCCGTCAGTCTTCTATATTTCTATGTTTCTAGATACATTGGATCAAGAACTTCAATATCCCTAGTTAATATGTCCTTTGGTTAGCCTTGAAGGGAGGCCTAGGACATTAATTTAGAAACACCGAATCTAACGGGAGAGGGGAGGAATAGCATTATCAAAAATGTAGGATATAATTATTTTTAACTCTAATGCAGCTCTAATGCACTTTTAATAAACATATGCTGGTTAGCTGTACATAGAAATATGCATTCTATCAAAAAAACCAATACATTTTTAAAAAAAACAATTGATGTGTGAAAGCGTACTCCCTATGCCCTGACCATTGGTAATCAAGAAGCAATAAGCATTCATTATAGCTTCATCTTTCTATTCAACCATTTTTCCACCAGCATTTCAAGAGATTACTTTATTCTTGCTTCTGCATATTCATGTTTGCTACCTCTGGGCAAGGATCTTGCCACACAAATTCATATAGAATAAAGAAATATTGAATAGTTTAATTTATTTGTTTAATATCTTGCCTTTATTTTTATTTTTTTATGAACAACTCAAGGCAGCAAACATATCTAACACTTCCTCCCCCGCCCCCAACCCTGTGATATGAATTGTGAATTAGAGAGAAAAGTTACCCAGCTGGTTTTCATGGCTAAGGCAGGACTAGAACTCACAGTCTCCTGGTTTCTAGCCTGTTCATATACTTGAATCTCGCTTGACAACATGAGTAAAAAACATGACTATGCCTCCTACTACCATCCCAAAAGAGAGGGTCTGCATTTACAGTGGTGGGTTGTAGATTATTTTGCCATCAGTTCATATGCTCGGACATGCCCGCAATGCTTCTACACATGCGCAGAAGCTTCTATGTATGTTCAGAAATGTCCCAGGAGGGTGGACGGAACCTCCCACCGCCAGTGCTATCGGTTCTAAGAACTAGTCCAAGCCAGGAGCAACCCACACTGGTCTGCCGCACGAATCCCAGCATCTGATGAGATCCCACAGAATTGGTCTCAGGGTCCCATCGGCCAAACAATGCTGGCTGCTGGAACTTAGGGGAAGAGCCTTCTCTGTGGGGGCCCCAGCCCTCTGGAATCAGCTCCCCCCAGAGATTCGCACTTCCCCCGCCCTCCTTGGCTTCCGAAAGAGTTTAAAAACTCATCTTTGTCGCCAGGCCTGGGGTCATTAGATCTTCCCCCTGACCAACGAGTGTTTTTAGTTTAAATTTATTGGCTGAATGTTAATGAATGTTTTTTTAAAGTGTTTTAGAATTTTTTAAGATTTTTTAACTGTATTAATTGGATCTATTGTATTGTTATGTCTTATATATGCTGTGAGCCGCACCGAGTCCTTGGAGAGGAGCAGCATACAAATCCAATTAAAGAAAAGTAAAGTAAAAGTTCCCACTATAGTTTGGCTATGAACATAGGAAAGCTGGAAACATTGGAAACTGCCTATTATTTAGGCAGTACTTTTTGAGAGATATTACTAGATTTCCCATATCTACAGAATGCAAAGATCCTCAGGAATGAATTCCTCTACTGTAAATCAAGGTTCAAATCAGCAACTATTTAGCTGTGGAAAATATCAGTCAAAAGGCATATCAGAAAAAGAAATGCAGTTATCAGAAATTTAGTGTTGCTGCTACCAAAACTCTGGCTATAATTCCAGTCACCTGTTGCTTCAGTCTCCATTCCTCGTGCAACCTCTTTCATGAAGCCAATGAGAGGATGTAGAACACAAAACAATTCTTTAACAATTCATCATCCCCAATAGAACAGAAATGGGAAGGACCTTGGGAGGTCTTCTAGTCCATCCCCCTCTTCTTAAAAGCCTCCAGTGATGAAGCATCTACAACCTTCAACCGCAACAACACAAGAGCACGCAACAGATTCAAACTTAATACGAACCGCTCCAAACTTGACTGTAAAAAATATGATTTCAACAATCGAGTTATCAAAGCGTGGAACTCATTGCCGGACTCAATTGTGTCAACCCCTAACCCCCAACATTTCTCCCTTAGACTCTCCATGATTGACCTCTCCAGGTTCCTAAGAGACCAGTAAGGGGCGTACATAAGTGCACTGGTGTGCCTTTCGTCCCCTGTCCAATTGTCTTTCCTTTCTCTCACTTATCATATATATTTTCTTTCTTTCATATATCCTCTCCTCTAAGTTCACTTTTACCCTTATATTTATTACTACATGTCTATTTTTCTTCCTATGTATTTGTGTATTGGACAAATGAATAAATAAATAAAAATAAATAAATAAACCTCTGAAGGCATGCCAATCCACTGGTTTTCACTATCAGGAAATTTCTCCTTAGTTCTAGGTGGTTTCTTTCCTTGATCAGTGTTGTGTCCAGAGGACAGTTAGGCCTTGTACCCGCCCCATATTCCTTGGGCGGGAGAATACTGCAAGGTGATTGGTTGGCCCAGCCTGGCAGCCCAGTATATATATAGCTGCCAGGCACGGCCATGTTTTGTCTTGTCTAGTTCTGTAAACCGTTACTTCCTGTTAATAAAAGAACCGTTACTCACTACAAGATTGCAGTTCTTGATTCCGCCAAGAATCCAATAATCAGTTTCTATTCACTGCTTCAAGCTATCTTTGAAATTGTAGTAAGGAAATGGAAATGATAAAACATTACAGAACAGCTTGGAAAGCTCTCAGAATCAAGTTGAACAAGCATCTGATTTGGAAAGGAATCAGCTCACCCACAAGCAGGGGTGGCCTGCTGCCTGGAAAGGGGGGAACGCAGTGGGGTAGCAAAAATGGAGCTCCACCCCATTTGCACTGAAAGATGTTGAAAGAAATTGCAGGACGTCCTGCATAAACCATGGCCACAGTGTGGTAGTAAAATTTTTGGTAGCCCTTCACTGCCCACAAGGCACCCGATAATAACTAGTATGTAGTTGTTTAGAGCAGTGTTTCCCTACCTCGGCCACTTGAAGATATTTGGACTTCAACTGCCAGAATTCCCCAGCCAGCGAATGCTGGCTGGGGAATTCTGGGAGTTGAAGTCCAGATATCTTCATGTGGCCAAGGTTGGGAAACACTGGTTTAGAGGATGATCCAGAAGAATTCCAGCCAATTTTCATATACAGACTCCTTTAACCACAATGAAAGTAATAAAGGATGTCTAATGAAAACCAATAAAAAACCAAATCTAAGCTTAGCCTCTGATGACCTTAGATCTTGTTTAACTCATTTGACATAAACCAAGGTCACTGACACACTTCCTGGAAATTGAAATGCAAAAATCTTCAGATCCTCCACTTTTAGAAAGGATCCAACCTACCAAGAATCAGTCTACATTTTTTTATGCAATAAGAAATTTTCAAAACATGATTTTTGGGAACAATGATTATGAAATGAACACACAACCCAGAAAAGACTTTCCTCCTCCTGCTGCATGATTTATAATCTGAATTATACTCTGCAACCCATATTTTATTTTTACTTCAAAGGTTTTCTAACGTTACATTAGTATTAAGCAAAACCTGGTATTTGGAATTTCAAAAGCGAAAGTCCATGGGAAAGAATAGAAGCAGATGGTAAGAGTACATTAAAAGGTGAGGGAGGCAAAAAGGCTTGATTAACTAGTATTTTTCTAGTGCAAAAGAATATACCACAGGCTTCAACAAAAGTTTTATGTAACTTCTCAAGAGCTCTTAACCTATTTTAGGTTATTGTGAGAATGTCCTAATTTGGATGGATTAGATTTTCTGATAACATTGGTACTTGGATATCCCTGAGTTATTGACAAATTGCAGAAGCTCATGTGCGGTACCCAAAGGGAGGATCAAAAATAGGTAAGATGGTGTGCTTAACCATGCAATTGAAGGCCCACACACCTTTAATGTCCACATGATGCATGTTAAAATTGGTTGTATCTTGACTTCTCTGATGAACATCCTTGTCTTCTCTCCATGTTCCTCCTTCCAAAGAGACGGCAGAATTTGAGGAACAGCTTAAACATTGTTCTCATTTTATTTAATATTGTTATTTATGTTAGGGAAGTTAGTAGTTATCAATCCCTAACTAACTTTGACTATTCTTTTTTTTAAAATGTTAAGCAGGATCAAGCTAGCTTATTCTTTGGATGGGTGTGTGCTAGGAAATCCAAGGATTGTAGACTGCACTAAGAAACCCAAAACATCACAAGAAGACAAAGCTAAACTTCTTGGAGATTGTTGCGGGGGGCGGGGGAATGGCATGATAGATCAATCCAGATTTAAGACTAGACTCCTGATGATTTCCTAGACCAATCCCTCCAGTTTTCTTGGCAACTTTTTCACAAGTGGCTTTCTACTGGCTCTTTCCTGGGGCTGAGAGAAAATGACTGGCCCAAAAGCATCCAGCTGGCTTTGTGCTTAAGGAAGGACTAGAACACGGTGTCCTTTGGTGTTATGCTTAACTTCTACATAGAATGGAATGGAATGGAATGGAATAGAATTCTATATTGGCCAAGTGTGATTGTGCGACACACAAAGAAATTTATCATTGGTGCATATCCTCTCAGTGTACATAAAAGAAAAGATACATTGGAATAATTTACCTAGACATATGAATGAAGCAAATATGTCTCCATGCACGAAGACCAAGATTTTGTGTATTCTATCTTGCTATGTCCCAACGATGCTTTTCAAAAGCCAATCGATTTCCTTGGGTCCTTTTCCTTGAAAAGTTTTCACTTCTCATCCAAGAAGCTTCTGAACTGAATGAATAAATGCCTTGGATGAAAAGTGTTCCAAAAAAATAGCCAAGAACACGACCTGGATGATTGAGAATCTATCTCCGTTGTCTTTTACTTTGCTATGTTTCACATTCTCCTCTTGTGAGAAGGAAAGCCCCTCGGGCATAGATCTGAAAAATATCACCACGAGCCCACCAGGTGGCCCTGTGGAGCCATCCACGAAGCCTGACGGAGCGGGAGAAACTTCGCATGAAAAGTGGCAACTACCTTTAAGGTGAGCCTATCTGCTCGTAGCTGGCCCAACCCCTTTAAAGCTAGTAGCAAGCAGTTGATTGGGAGAGAACTGGTTTCACCACTTCTTTGCTGTACTCTTTCATCATAAGTCAGGGCCAGGCAGGTAGCTTTTGCAATGCAGGAATCTCCGTCAGTCCTTTGGTTCTGGTGAAAGTCTCACACTTCAAGGGCACCAGGCGAGCGCCTCAATGTCTCAGGCCTGTGGCCACCAAGCTGAGAGACTTGCCGAGTGACGGAACTGAGTCTCAGAGCCAGCCTGGCCTGGAAGCAGGATTGCCTCCACGGGAAATGGAGCTGGCATTCCTTGGCAGAAAAGCCGCTCTACCCTTGGAGCTGCTGTTTCTGTTCTCGGTTTCCTTTCTGCAAGAGATACCTGCTAAAGAAGGTAAGGGCAGCTGGGGAGAAGGGAGAGATACCCAGGGCACGAAATTTGGGGGAGCCGCATAACTTCTTGGAATGTTGCAAGTGGGAAGTTTTAGACTGCGAAACCAAAAGTGCCAAACAAAAGGAGAACACACTTGGCAAGGACATGTTCTTGCCTTGAAAAACCATACAAAGTTGCATTGTGCACCAGGGCTGAAGTTTGGGAAGGAGAGCTGGGGAATTAGGAAATGTCATCCTCAGATATTTTTTTCCCACAAAGACAAAGCCTGGATCTGCCAAACTGTACTTACTTAAGGTTTGCTTGTCAGCAGGTTGGAAATCAATCGCAGCACCCAGTGATCAGCCTGGATTTGCTGCTGTCTCAATGTATGAAACAGCCCCAGCTTTGGAAGACAATGAGGGACCTGACAAGAAAGTTGAGTTAGTCACGCTCCAATTTTGCCCATTGAGGGGTTAACCTGCTGAAAAGCCGGATGAAGTGGGCCCTGGTACTTCCAATAGCTTGGAAATCTTTGCATATGACACATGGTAGCCCTGGAGCTCTAGATTTCAGGAAAGGTTTGCTTGGCTTCCGGATTTTAGGATTGTTTTTCAAAGGATCTTTTTTTTTTTAATGAGATTATTGGGTAACTGAAATCTCTTGGTGAGCAAGCAACAATGTTATGAGTCAGTTTATTAAGTTCATTACATTAAAATCCGAATGGAAACAGGAATCTGGTATCTTCCGCTTGTCTGTAGCAAGGCAAGGTTGGGCTGTAACTTGTAATTTCTGTCTTGGGGGTTGGTTCCCAATTATACACCTCCACTCCCTGTCCTGATACAGTACAACATGCATGTAAATTTTTTAATAGTATCTATAAGACTCACTGAACACATTGTTTATAATTAATAAAGTAAAATTAGGCTTCTCTGAATTAGCCCTTGTAAAAAAAAATTACTAATGCATTCTGTTAGCAGAACTTACAAATATCTTTATTGCTGTAGAACATTAGCAAATTAAACAGTTCCTTCTTTGCAGTGGATATACACTCCAATACACAAACTGTCAAGGTTTGCGTTATCTCAATTAGTGTTATTTAATGGCTGAAGGTGCTTCAAACTCAGAGGTGTCCAACTTCAGTAACTTTAAGATCTGTGGGTTTCAACACCCAGAATTCCCCAGCCAGCTATGGCTGGTTGGAGAATTCTGAAAAATGATGTCTGCACGTCTTAAAGTTGCCACGTTAGGACACCCCTTTTCTAAATTATTGTAGACCCTGAAAAGTTCCTTTCTGCCTAGCTTCTTATGAGCATCTAACATTTCATTTTCTGTGTTAAAAACACAGCTAATGGCTCCAAGCTGGGATGGAAAACGTGCATGTTTAGCAAATGATCTACAAACAAATTGTTAGGCTTTCTGCATTTGTGTAATCATAGGACACGGATGATTAGATTAGATTAGATTTATTGGATTTATATGCAGCCCTTCTCCGCAGACTCGGGGCGGCTCACAACAATGGTGAACAACAGTACATAGTAACAAATCTAATATTTAAAAATCTAGATTACAGTTTTAGATTAAAAAGTCCAAAAAAGAAACCCCAATATATAAAAAAAACAACACACAATCGAATCATACACAAAAACTACATGGGCAAGGGGAAGATGTTTCAATTCCCCCATGCCTGACAGCAGAGGTGGGTTTTAAGAAGTTTATGAAAGGCAAGGAGGGTGGGGGCAATCCTGATCTCTGGGGGGAGCTGGTTCCAGAGGGTCGGAGCAAACACAGAGAAGGCTCTTCCCCTGGGTCCCACCAGACGGCATTGTTTAGTCTACGGGACTCAGAGAAGGCCAACTCTGTGGGACCTAACCGGTCGCTGGGATTCGTGCGGCAGAAGGCAGTCTCGAAGATATCCTGCTTCGATCCATGAAGGGCTTTATAGGTCATAACCAACACTTTGAATTGTGACCGGAAACTGATCGGCAGCCAGTGCAGACTACGGAGTGTTGGAGTAACATGGGCATACTTAGGAAATCCCATGATTGCTCTCGCAGCTGCATTCTGCACGATCTGAAGTTTCCGAACACTTTACATGCTGAAAAATTCTTAAGAGATTCCCATTGGTTTGTTCCCTTGATTCTCCTAGCATAAGCCAACTCAGATCTATTGTAGTAGCTTCCATAATGAAGCTAAATATTGTATTGATTCAGCTATTTTGCACATGATAACTAGAAAAGGAAGCTGCAACATCTTAACAATAACCAATCACAGTCATCTCTATGGCTGATTAGAATAATTTTACTTAGAATGCTTTGGTTTAACTAGTTTATGTGATTGGTTGAACTTGACGCTGTTGCTTTATAAACAGCAGAATGGACAGGAATGACCTTTAACCTCCAATTATTGAAAGACTGACAATGACCTGAGGTAGAATCCTAGGTTTAAATACAGCAGCCAGTTACAAATGTCTGAAATGAATGAATGAAAATATGCCACCATCAGATTCAAATTTGATAAGTTACGTTTACATTACATTTAAAAAATAAAATAGAGTTTAAAATTATGCTGCTTTCAATAATGTCTCATGTTCTAGGAAACCCTTTTCCGCTACAATATCTTTCTGTGTAGCCTCAGTTTTTAACTACATGACACTTTATCCTCATATAACCTAGTGAGAACCTGGCAAATCATGCCTTTACAACATGACCTTTTATTTCTCCCAAATTTAAGGGCAATTGTCTTGAAACTCCGCGTCTGCCCATAATTAAGAAAATAGTATAATTTGAGCTGAGGTTCTCTCTTGGCACCTCCATACCAGCCTACCTGCCTACTTGCTGCTACTTTGACAAGGGTATTATCTACTCAGGAACTTCAGGAATTTAATTCCCTTGCTCACACCTAAAGGATCACCACGTGAGCAAGACCCCCAATTCTCCGTGTCAACTTGCATGCTTCCCTCTCTCTAGTATCCATTCTTTGGTTTTCAATTTCATAGCATAAAAATGGAAGGAACTAGATATTCTACTTTTAAGAAAACAACTTGCATTTATTAATCATTTCAAAACAGATTTGCTACAGTCCTCTCCTCCCCCCTCCATCTGTCCAGAGCACTCTTTATCCAATCAGTGTGTATTCAGTCATTCATCTCTATTGCCAAAGTTTTACTCATTGTACAATTAGGAGAAAAGCTCTCAAAAAAGTATTCTTGTATCTAACTTTCCCTAATGGATCACATGTGTAAGCATTTTTGAATGCAGCTTTCTGTAAGATAGACATTTTTATCTATAACTTTTAAGCCAAGAAATGTAGGCATGAGCAAACTTTGAATTAAGTACCTACTTGTGCCACGATATATTCTTTATTTCACAGAATGCGTTGTTTCTCTTGGAGGGAATCCAAGATAAATTTCTTTCACATTCTTAGCATATGTATTGCATAATTTAAGTTTTAGTTTCATTCCTAACACTGATATCCAGTTACAGCAATTCTTGTACTAGGGCTGTGATCCAAACTTGTATCCACATGAATTGTTATAGTTAAGAGGCTGAATTTAAGTATTGTATTCCAACATAATATTTTTTTTCTCAGAAAAAAATAACTAACATTTTTGTTCTTTAGAAATGTTGTTCGAAAATATTGTTAGCATTATTTTAGTACAGTTAGTGACTTTCTGTGTATATTTTTTATTAAATTTGAATGACACCTAAAATGTGAAGAAGTCATATGCAATGAAAAGATTTTCACACTCCTGCTTGTGCTGTTTGACTTACTTAGGAAAATAAAGTTTCCTAAGATAATTAAGTTTTTCTAATATATCTTTAACTAGAATGATCTATAACAGGGGTGTCAAATTGGCGGTCTGTGGTTTGGATGCCTCATGTACAGGCTATACCCACCCCAGCTGCACAAAGGCAAAAAAGTCACGATACGTCACGTGATATGGTCAAGATTGACACTTGTGATCTACATTGTCATCTTAACAACCAAGCATAACGCAGACTATTGTATAGTTGCAAAGGAGCCATGGTAGCAAGTAATACTGAGAAATCTGTCAGAAATCCTTAGTGAGATAATATGGGCGAGTGGTTAGGATGCCTCTTTATTATCTATGACATGTATTGATGTATAGATGTTCTAACCTTTTAGAACATCTATATTACCTTTGGTTTCCACAATAGGGAGATAAGATACTCTTCACAGAGACATGACAGCAGCTGAGAGACTGGAGGAAAATAATATTTCTGTCATGCCTTCACTGCATGTTTTCATTTTAAAGCTTTCACTCACTTGTGGAAATATTTCCTGACTGAAATTCCTGATGGAAAAGTGGGTCTTATACAAGAATGAGGAAGCCGGGAAGAAGTAGACTTATCAGTGGCTGAAACGTAGACATCAGAGAGTTATTGTTAATGGCGAGTATTCTGAGCAGAGACAGGTTACAAGCGGTGTGCCACAAGGGTCTGTTCTGGGTCCTATTCTTTTTAATATGTTTGTGACATAGTGAGTGACATAGGGGAAGGTTTGGTAGGGAAGGTTTGCCTATTTCCCGATGACTCTAAAGTGTGCAATAGGGTTGATATTCCTGGAGGGGTCTGTAATATGGTAAATGATTTAGCTTTACTAGATAAATGGTCAAAGCAATGAGAACTGCAGTTTAATGTTTCCAAATGTAAAATAATGCACTTGGGGAAAAGGAACCCTCAATCTGAGTATTGTATTGGCAGTTCTGTGTTAGCAAAAACTTCAGAAGAGAAGGATTTAGGGGTAGTGATTTCTGACAGTCTCAAAATGGGTGAGCAGTGTGGTCGGGCGGTAGGAAAAGCAAGTAGGATGCTTGGCTGCATAGCTAGAGGTATAACAAGCAGGAAGAGGGAGATTGTGATCCCGCTATATAGAGCGCTGGTGAGACCACATTTGGAATACTGTGTTCAGTTCTGGAGACCTCACCTATAAAAAGATATTGACAAAATTGAAAGGGTCCAAAGACGGGCTACAAGAATGGTGGAAGGTCTTAAGCCTAAAACGTATCAGGAAAGACTTTATGAGCTCAATCTGTATAGTCTGGAGGACAGAAGGAAAAGGGGGGACATGATCAAAACATTTAAATATGTCAAAGGTTTAAATAAGGTTCAGGAGGGAAGTGTTTTTAATAGGAAAGTGAACACAAGAACAAGGGGACACAATCTGAAGTTAGTTGGGGGAAAGATCAAAAGCAACATGAGAAAATATTATTTTACTGAAAGAGTAGTAGATGCTTGGAACAAACTTCCAGCAGACGTCGTTGGTAAATCCACAGTAACTGAATTTAAACATGCCTGGGATAAACATATATCCATCCTAAGATAAAATACAGGAAATAGTATAAGGGCAGACTAGATGGACCATGAGGTCTTTTTCTGCCGTCAGTCTTCTATGTTTCTATGTTTCTAAGTAGCAAAAATGAGAGCACGTACAAATAATATAATGATGCCTTTATCTTGTTAATGTTAATTTTTGAAGCTGATTTTTAAAATGTTTCAAGGCATACAAGCAGCAGCATTTTTTTTTCCCTGGGATGGGCACTGATTCAACTTTAAAGAGTTCCCTGATGCCTCACAATCCCAGGAAAAGAGGTTGTTGCTTTAAAAAGTTACATATGCAACCTGGTGCTTTCCAAAGCATTTAAAAAAAAAACCACGGGTACAAAATACTACACAGTTCTAATGCTTAGTATGATATTGGTTTTAAGATCTTCTAGAATGGATAAAGATACTCCAAATGTATGCTAGAAATGTGGAAAACAACAATGGGACATTTTATCATCCTTGATAGATTTGTAAAAAAGCTAGAAAATTTGGGGTTCAAATATATACAGTAAATGAAGCATTTTCAAAAGTTAATTGCAACTCACCACAAACCATTAAGTCTTTCCTTCGCCTTGCCATGTTCTCATTCCAACTCCTGATCTGTCCCATTCCTTCCTTAATTTCCTTAATACATGGACTGTGTCAACAGCTCAAAGGTGATATTGTTTCCGTGGAGTAAAGGGGAGGGGTGATGTCTCTTCTACCCCTTTTTGGTGCCAGGAAGAGAGGAGAGGAGACTGATAGGTGTAGAAGAAAGAATCTAGAGCAGAGTTGACTTAAGGAGGAAAAGAGAAGATGGAGTAAGAACTAAGAAGTAAGCTCAACAGTATGCATTTCCGCATGGCCAATGCAGCATGGAATATAAAGACAAGCCCTGAGAAAAAAAATAACTGAAGTTGCAAACACCTATTTGCATGTTTTTTAGATTCAGCAATTGCATGGAATAGAAGGATATAGAAGGCTGTAGATTGCAATGTTTAAAAAATATTTTATATGCTTCCTAAATTCAAACTTGCAAGCTCACTGCTGCTTATAGATGGATTGATTTGATTTGGGGTACGCAGAGTCCCAAAATTAAACATGAAAATTCCATCACTAAAAGTCAAAAGAAAGTAGACGGAAAGCAGGTGCTAAAGGTTCTAACCCTTAAACTTTCTGAAACACCAGGAAGCTTCTTGGATTTAAGCTTGGGTCACACTCAGTCTTTTTATCCATGTAGTTATTTACAAATAATTAACAAATAATTCAGTTATTTGCTGTCTGGGTTTAAGGCAAAAGTGTCCATGACTGTACACACTTTCTTTGACTTGTAGAGGCTTTTTTCTTACAGCCTGCTAGCCGACCAAGTCTGCTTTTAGTGTAGATCCCTGAACCGATACTAATTAATTGGGTAATTTCCTCTTGTCCCTTTTCATGCTTTTGCTAGCTTAAAATGAAATAGTAGCAACATAGCGTTCATTTTTAGAATCTAAACATTTGGTTGTTGATTTTTTTTTTAATTACTAAGATTTATGATGCATGAATCCCTGGAACTGCCTTGATTTTGAAAGATGTTATATTATGAAATCTAATAAATCAACTGTAACCTAATAGCCCCAAGGAAATAGTTCCTTGCAAGCAAGGAAAGATGAGCTACCCAAGATTCATGGTTGTTCTTCTTGGTTTGAATTTTAACCAAGTGACAAAGAAGAAGATAAGAAGGGGAAGGGAAGAGATGGACCTCCATGATCCCAACTTTATTGTTCCTTGGAGTGGAGTAAAAAAAAAAAACTAGCCCTGGCCCTTGTATCTTTCACTGGAACAAGGGAGGAAACCTCCAAAAATAAAGTGAAACAACAGCAAGAAAAGTATCAAAGCTCTTTTCCTTCCTTCCTTCCTTCCTTCCTTCCTTTTCCTTCCTTCCTTCCTTCCTTCCTTCTTCTCTATAACTCAATAGAATATTCTGCAAATATTGATTTCATCAGCTGTTAAATGCCATCAAGTATTAGTTATAGTATTACAGCGGGCAATGCAGACTAATCAGATGTCAAATAATGTGAAGAATGGCTTTCTTTATCCACTTAACTTTCTCAAATTAACAAATATGATGATGGTCTCAAGCAACCTTTGGAACAATTTATTAAAAAGATATTTGATTAGATCCTTCCAATTACAGATCTATCTGTGGCTGGTAATTTATACATTAGTTAGCTTAATGGAAATTTGGTTTCTTGGCTGGATGTCAAAATTGTGCTAGGCCCAAGCAAGTTGGATTCAGAAACAGATCAACAGTTGACTACTTTTAGATCTCTGGCAGAAAAACACATAGCATCTTCTGGCCAAAATTCTTTTATTTTCTCTGAAGGGAATTTGGGCTTAAATTTAACATTACTTTTATTACTTTCAAGGCTTTTCTATTTAATTATCTCTCTTTATCTAGGCAAACTAGAAGACAATTTGATTCGGCCTATATTTGTCACAAAATGGTTTCACTAGGCCAGTAATTTTTTTGCCTCAGATTTCCTTTGTCTAAAATTGGAGAACACAAAATTCCAACAATTAGACTTCCATTGTTTCATTGTTCAACTGTCGCTTCCCTTCAACAAATATATACCTGAAGAGATATATTACGTGCATTTATTGGTTAGTACTTCAAAATTTGTTTTACTGATGATAATTTCAGTAAATCTAAAATAAAAGAGAGTATAGTATCTATAGCCCAGGGCTGAGATGAGGGGTTAAATTACTCTCAGAGACCAACAAGTACCCCTCAGTAAATTTAAAATAATGGTTTTTTTCCTTTAAAAAATAAGCATATATTTATATCAACAGTTCATTACAGCAGTGTTTCCCAACCTTGACAACTTGAAGCTATCTGGACTTCAAGTCCCAGAATTCCCCAGCCAGCATTCACTGGCTGGGGAATTCTGGGAGTTGAAGTCCAAATACCTTCAAGCTGCCAAGGTTGGGGAACACTGCATTAGAGGACAGTCCATGGAACAAAACCAACCATCCAAAGATTTGGAAATCATGTGAGAATAATTTCAATTCAATATATTTGATAATGTTCTTTTTCTTGACTATATAATTTATGCAGTTCTCAATTTGTTCCTACTAGTGTTAAGGCCATCGCTCTCTTTTTTTCTTATCAAGGTTGGAGAATTTCTTTCAGTTTCTTCACAGATATTTAAAGCTAAAGACTAACTCCAGTTGTTAGGTAGCTTGGATTTGGGTTGGAATAAGTTATCTCTATTTTTTCCCCATTACACTCTTGACATGTCTAAATTTATCCTTTCTTTGGCTTCATGTTAGAGGCTGGTTTTCTTTCTCTCAACTATAGGCCTTGACAGGCATATTTCTACTGTGGTGCACTGTAATATATATTAGTGAAGAGAGCTACCATTGCCCTGCCTTAGCCTCAGAATCACCATGTTTAGGCCTTTGGCTTTGTTTCTTCTCTCTGCCAGAATATTGGCAAACATGAGCCCTTCGTGATCTGTTTATCATAAATATTGACTTCCAATATTCTTAGTAGTTGACAGACTTGTCCCAGTTTCCATTGTACAGATTGTCCTCGAGTTACAGCCCTAACTGAACCGAACAATGACAGTCGTAAATCATGGTGGTGTCATAAAACAGGTCACCACGTGACTACTGATTTTAAAACCAATTGTTAGGAAAACATGACAGTCATTAAGTGAACATGGAGGCTATTAAGTGAAAGTGGCAGTCATTGTGGTAGTTCTTACGCCCATACAACACCTATGCTCTGCGAACTGCACTGGCTTCCTATTAGTCTCTGGGCACAATTCAAGGTGTTGGTTATACAAAGTCCTACATGGCTTAGGGCCAGGCTATTTATGGGACCGCCTCTTGCCGCATACCTCCCAC
The DNA here is from genome assembly GCF_031021105.1 of Erythrolamprus reginae. Taxonomy (NCBI): domain Eukaryota; kingdom Metazoa; phylum Chordata; class Lepidosauria; order Squamata; family Dipsadidae; genus Erythrolamprus; species Erythrolamprus reginae. Next base: position 225,095,704 of record NC_091951.1, on the reverse strand, counting down.
GTGGACTCCCAGAGACCAATAAGAGCTCACAGAGTTGGCTTCCTCCGGCTCCGGGTCCCATCGACTAAGCAATGCAGGTTGGTGGGATGGCAGGGTAGGGCCTTCTCTGTGGCTGCCCTGGCTCTATGGAACCAACTACCCCCCAATGTCCATACTGATCCCACCCTACTGGCCTACTATAAGATCACAAAGACCTGGCTTTGCTGGCAGGCCTGGGGACCATGAATTGTACTTTCTTTCATAGCCAAACTCTATTAATGGAAAGTATGCATGTGATTATGACTGTTTTATAATTAATGGGTTCTTTTATTATGGGATTTTATAGTTTTAGATATTATATTGGACTTCTTATTGTTCTGTATCTATTTATATTTATATTATTATTGTAAGGCCGCCCTGAGTCCTTTGGGATTGGGCAGCATAGAAGTCGAATAGATAGATAGATAGATAGATAGATAGATAGATAGATAGATAGATAGATAGATAGATAGACAGACAGACAGACAGACAGACAGACAGACAGACAGACAGACAGACAGACAGACAGACAGACAGACAGACAGACAGACAGACAGACAGACAGACAGACAGACAGAGACAGACAGACAAAGTGAATGCAACAGTTGTTAAGCAAACCCATTGCTCGCCATCAGGAAGTTTTGGCTAGAAATCTAAAATAAATGCTGGCTTCCAGGAAAACCATAGTGAATTACAGTCATGTTACCATAGGACATTGCAAACAGGCATAAACCAATGTATGAGCACCCAAAATGCAATTATGTGACTACAGGGGAGGGAGAAACATCAGAACTACAAAGTCAGGTCATAAGTAGCTCTTGGGGGGATCTGTTGTAATTTTGAACAGTCACTAAGCATTCAGTTATCGTAAGTTGAGGATTACCTGTAGCTCTTAATTGGTACCAAACACAAGATAATTACTTGAACAACCTAAGCATATCCTTAATCTGCTATGCGTTTTGAAGCACGGGATTTAGTTTTGTCCTCCTTGCCTTACTAATTAGTCACTATCAGAGAATATTGCATGATAGCTGCCTTTTGCCTTGACAACTATTTTGGTTTATTTGCAGGTCCTTGATTATATAATTACATTTTATTAACATAATCATTAGGTCTGCACTACCTACACTTGAGAGTATTACAGGAACAAAAAGAACATAGAATCATAGGGCTGTAAGGGACCTTGGAGGTCTTCTAGTCCAACCCTTTGCTCAAGGCAGAAGACCTTTTCCCAGACAAATGGATGTCCAGTCTATTTTTGAATACCTCCACTGAGACCCACAACTCTAGGAAGCAAGCTATTCCAATGATTAATTGTTTTCTCTGACAGAAAATTTCTCTTTATCTCTAGATTGGATCATTCTTTAACAAGCTTCCACCCATTTCTTCTTGTCCAGCCCTCTGGTGCTTAAGAGACATGTCAGCTCTTAAAAGATCCTAAGAATCACACTGACCAAACTCCTAGATGTGGTGTGCACGGTCTTGTCAGCCTCCTACATCACTGAGGTGTTTTGTCGAGCTCTCTGGCAGAATCCTCCCGAAAAGTCAGATACAAATTTCAGACACACACACGTTTGAAAATTCAAAACAATGTTCTTTATAACGAAAATTCACTTAAACTAAGCCCTCTTTTTTGTATAGCAAAGAGCATTCCTCTCCAAACAAAATGGTAATTGGTACAAGTCCCTTATCAGTTCTGAGATACTTAGCTTGCAGCTGTGAGGCAATTCACAGTCCTTCTTCTTTCACAAAGTGAAACACACTTTGCCCTGGTTTAGTTTCAAAGCGGGGGGGAAAGCAACACACCAAGGTCGAAGTCAGCAAAGCAGGCACGAAACACAATGATCAGATAATCCTCCACAATGGCCAAACCCACACGCTGCTCTTTATAGCAGCCTCACTAATTACCACAGCCCCACCCAACCACAGGTGGCCTCATTTTCTTTGATAATAATCTCTCAGTTGTTGCTGCCTATACATCGCTCTCCGCATGTGTGGCTGTATCATTAACTCTTGTTCTGAATCCAAGGAGGAGAGAGATAATTGATCTCCTTCTGAGCTGTCAGCCACACTCTCCTCCTCCCTGTCACTCATGTCTTCTTGGTCAGTGGAGCCTTCATCAGCAGATTCCACCGGGAGCAAAACAGGCCTGCGGCAGTCCTTGGGGCAGGAGCTGGGCTAGAGCTAACCACAACACTAAGGGGGGGTTGTTTTTGCCTTCCCCAGGCTCCGTAGGCTTTCCTCGAGCCTCTTGGAGGGTGAAAATGACTTCCTCCAGCTCCGGAGACCTTCTGGAGGTCAGAAACGGGACTGTTACCAGCCTTTCCAAACTTCCATTAGGCCCATTTTTGGCCTTCCATGAGCTCTGCGTGCACCTTACACTTATTTGCATCCAAAACGGGCCACATGAGGACTCCTAGGAAGGGAGGAGAGGGCAGGGCGAGCCAGGAGTGGGAGTTGGAGGTTCCCCGAACTGCACAGAATCTTAGCTAGAGGTTCTCCTGAACCCCTGCGAACCCCCAGCAGCCCACCCCTGCCTAGAGCTAGATTTTGTTTCCAGGATTGCCTCTGAATAGCAGTCGATGGAGAACTCCAGGAGTAGGGTGACTTTGCCCTCACGTAATGCTTACGGACTTTCTTGAAAGCACCTCTTTGATCTCTGGTGAGAAAAGAATCCTGGCCCCATGGCGGCCTTTGTGGCGATTCTTCATTATTTGTTTCAGGCAAGTTTGGCATGAATTTTGATGGCTGACTCCTTTTTTTTTTCTTTGTTCTTCTTTTCAGTTAATCTTCTGGACACAAGCACTTCTCAGAACGAGCTAGGCTGGCTGCCAGACCCTCCAGACTCAGGGGTAAGTAGAAGTCACAAAAACTAGGATGCAAACCACCTGTATTGCATTGCAGTGTGGAGCTGAATTTTCAGTGGCAGCTAGGAAATCTCTGCTAGAGATTACTTGGTGTACTTAATGTGAAAGAGAGAGACCTAGTCATCTGGGTTGCTCTGTTGCTTGGAAAGGGCAAAGCAGCTAATGAAGTTTGACAAATGAAGGTCAATAGAAGCAGAGGCCTTAGAAAAGTTGAATAGGAGTTGAAAATAGTGAAGGGCTCCTCATCTTCGGCACTACCGCTGCATTCTCCAAGACCAATGCGGGCATGTGCATGCATCGGCATGAGATTTGACTTCTGCACATACGCCGCAGGCAAAATTTCATGTGAGGACACTTGCGCGCACAAGATTTCACCTGTTTCTGGTGATTTCTTTGCTTCTGTGCATGCAGGGAAGCAAAAAACCTGCTGAAAATAGGTGAAATCTCATGCGCAAGCGTCCACGTGAGATTTCACTTACGGCGTATGCACATAAGCCAAATCTCATGCAGGGGCACACATGCAGGCATCAGAGATGGGGTGGCGCAGCAGGTAGAGTGCTGTACTGCAGGCCACTAAAGCTGACTGCTAGATCTACAGGTCAGTGGTTCAGCTCTCATCATTGGCTCAAAGTTGACTCAGCCTTCCATCCTTATGAGGTGGGTAAAACGAGGACCCGGATTGTGGGGGCTCTGTTAAAAAGTGCTTTTGCTAACATGTTGTAAGCCACCCTGAGTCTAAGGAGAAGGCATACAAATTGAATAAATAAATAAATGTGCATCACAATTTTTGCTACCACGCTGCCGTGTGGTTCCATACCAGGTGCAGCCCACCTCTGGTGGAAAAGGGAAGAAAGGGTGGAATGTGGGGCTAGCCTGAAATTTTAAATGATTTTAAAAGGGGATGCGCCAGAAGAAAAACAAAGGCCAAGATTTAGAGAGGAAGAGGCAAGGAAAACAGTTGAAGCATGGGCAGAAAGATCTACCTGTCACAAAGACTCTCCAGTTTTTTAACACTTCCTTTCGAGAGGCAAACATTTTTGGCTGAACTTCACCTGGTTGATTTCAGTTTTAATTTTGCTAATGCCCATTACTTTCTGTGCAATGTTCTAATCCGTGAGATAATCCATAGGTTGGATAGATTTTGCTGGTTTTCTGATATCTAGTCATTTCTTGTTTTATTCTTTTTCCTCTCTTTTTTTCCCCCTTCCTATCTAGCTTTGTTTGCTGGTTTATTTTTATTTTTATTTTCTAGTTTCAATAACAGGAGTGGGATATAAAGACACAAGCCAATTTATGAACTATGTGTTAACCGATCAAGCTTTACTGCTTAGTGAAAAATCTCTTACATGGCCATTCTAAAGTTTCTAATTCTGCAGTATTTAAAACAGTTTTCCCAAATGAAACTCTTGATCAGATTCTCCCTCCCTCTCTCTTACCCTTTATGGCTTTGTGGAAGGCTACCTTGCTGTACTTTGCAATCCTTTGGAATGCACTGTACATTTCAGTTGCCTCTGGGGAACTGTCACCCATGTCAGCTTTTTTGATCTCCCTGTAGCGCTTTAAATATTCGGGATTTCTACCATGGGCTGCCTCCAGTTTATGTGAGAAGTTCTCCCTTCCCCCATCCCTACAAAAGAATGCTCACCCTCCCCCCCCCCCACCCGAATCTTAGGAAAATGAATGCTGCTTGACTGTTTTTGTGTTTTTATGTATTTAACAGTTGTATTGTTATTGTCGTTGTTTTCATTTTTAAATTATTTGTGCTGTTCGTTTTTGGTATTATTTTTTGCACCTTTAATTTTGTAAGCAGGTCAGCGATATGGTAGTGAGGTCGGTGGCTATATAAAGTGAGTGAGAGAATGAGTGAGTGAGTGAGTGAGTGAGTGAATGAATGAGAAAAGGTCTACAGAGTTTCCTGAAATCATCATTCCAGACTTTCTAATTGATCAACTGAACTTCCTTTACATTATCCATTTTCATTTTGCGATTATATATTGTTCGCCATATTTAAAATACGGTCAAATGAAAAAAACACTAAGCAAGAACCCTACAATGTATCTGTAGTCAGAAGAGGGCTGGCTGGTCTTTTCAGCAATAAATTGTTCCATAGTGGAAGGCGGGAAATGGTGGGATTAACTATTGATGTTAAAATGCATCTATAGAATATTTGTTCCTCCCCTGCAAAAGGTGTCCTGCTGAATTCTAAGGGGGAGGCATTGGTGCAAGCAATTTGAGGCTTCTTTGTATCATCTATAGGCCACAATCAGTACTTTGCATTGATGTGCAAGAGAAAGGCTCTGTTCTTATCCTGCTTATTTCCATCCTCTCTTATCTTTCTCGTTTTTGGCTCTGTTTTTCTTTTTCTTCTCGACTTAATTGTGTCTGAACATTAATTGTGTTTGGCTTTCACTGGACAAATCCCTGCAGTTTTCTTGCCAAGGTTTTTCAGAAGTGGTTTGCCATTATCTCCTTCCCAGAGCTGAGACAAGCTGAGTGACTAGAGGTCACACAGATTACTTTGTGCCCAAGGTGGAACCTGAACTCGCAACCCACCCACCCCAGTTTCCAGCCTTGGTTCCTCCTATATCAAACTGGCTCTCTTGGGGCAAGTACAGCCTCCAGATCCAAATCCTTTTTGCCCACTAATTCAGCTTCTTTTTTCTTTTCTTTTTTAAAGTCAGTTGCATTAGTGTTAAGGGTGGTGGTTGTCGTAGGAGACAACAGTTCGTATTTCTGAAGATTTTGCTCATTATGTTTCATGCTACAAAGACTTAATTTGCAACCTTTCAGCTAGGAGCTCTCCGGCTTTGCAATTGTGGCAAGGAACTGATAAGGTCTTTTACTGCAGTTAACTCTTTAAAGGACTATTTTTCGGTGGGTGAATGCAATTAATTCACAGAAGGTAAACGAAGAGAGGGTTTTCATGACAAGGGGTCTGTTTCTAGCTTCTGTTAAGGCTGGGTCAGAACAAAAGTTTGCGTTTCTTTTAAGTACCCATTTTATTTCTGATTTGAAGCTGTCCTGAAAAAGGCATTTGCTGAGTGATCTTGTCTCAGGATAAATGAGGGTTGAAATATAATAACAGCATTTTAAACGTGAAACAAATAGGTTTTCAAAGCTACAGCTATGTTTTTGGGTTGGGTTATATTGCTGGTTGGTTAAAGCCTTTTTCAAATGGAATTTAATTCCCTGCAATTTCATGTATATATCTATGTAAAAAAAAATTGGCAGCAACATAGAAATGATTTACTAATGTTCTCTTCTGGCATGAGTTTTCAACTTTCCAACATTAAAACACTTGCTGGATTTTCCCGTCCAAGTAATAACCATGCCTGGCCCTGCTTAGCTTCTGGGACCAGAGAAGATTGACCACATAGTGTCACCTATTAATAATAATAACACACCACCTGAATCCATCCAGATTCCAAAACATTGTTAAAATGAGCTGCATGCAGAGCATAATATAGTAGCCTCTTGGAAGAACTTCAATAATAATGGCAAGGCACATGTCTTGTGAATAGGAGATCTCATTGCATTGTGGTTAATGAACACTGCACATTCTTTTGTGTCAGGGTACGGCTGACAGCTGAACAGGGTCAGAATCCTGAGATTCTTATAATTGCTGGATAGTGCTGCTAGGCAACGGCCCCAACAAATATTGTGCAATGTTCATCTTTGCCTGTTTCTCTAGTTGAGCCCAAAGCATGTCTAGGTCACAAAGGTTGTCAAATATTTCCTTGAAGTCAAAGTTCTACCATCTGTGTCCTGACACCAGTATTTGATACCGCTAGGCCTGCATGCCTATTTATTTTTCTTCTGACCTTGGCAAGTGTAAAGAATAAAAGCCGGAGCTGTTGGGTAATTCAATGCTGTCCTTTCAAAGTAGCCAAGACGTAGTTACAACATGCTGGCTACCCTGAAGGAAACAGGTTTGGTAGTCTCTGTAGTCTTCCTCCCAGTTTGTAACTGGACTAGAACAGAAGACTGGGAAAGAGAAGTTCATTTCTTCTTCTTTTTCCTGCCATGATTCATATTCCTTTCTCACCCTCTTTATAAAATGGAGGTATATAAAAGAGCTGAGAGCTTTTGCCCTTATTTCCCGTGAATGTTTAGTGTTTCATAGGGCTGAAAAGAGAGTAATTGCTAGAAAAGGGACTATCTTTAGCCATTTCAGATGGCATTTGTCCTTATGAACCGTCCTAGCATTATGACCTTAAGAAGATGTTCACCTGTTCTCCTTCTCTCATTAGGTATGTTTTTCTAGGAACTCAATGAAGCCTTCTGTGTGGTTGCTTCCCAGTTTTGGATTCTTTCTGAAAGGGATCAAGCTCATTTCCTGTTTGTTATCTTTTGGTTGCAAGCAAAGCCCATTTTTTTTACTTAGTGTTTAGTAACGTAACAGTAGTAAAGCTCCTGAGTATGTTGGATGTAGTTTACAGTACATTTATAATAGTATTGTTAACATACTTCATTATTCTATTTTATTTTATTTTATTTATTCATTTGTCCAATACACAATACATATGGAAGAGTATAGACATGAAGTAATATATATAAAGATAATATGTAAATATAGAGGAGAAGATATATGAAAGGAAGAAAATATATATGATATATGAGATAAAGGAAAGACAATTGGACAGGGGACGAAAGGCGCACTAATGCACTTATGTACGCCCCTTACTGACCTCTTAGGAACCTGGAGAGGTCAATCATGGATAGTCTAAGGGAGAAATGTTGGGGGTTAGGGGTTGACACTATTGAGTCCGGTAATGAGTTCCACGCTTCGACAACTCGATTGTTAAAGTCATATTTTTTACAGTCAAGTTTGGAGCGGTTAATATTAAGTTTGAATCTGTTGCGTGCTCTTGTGTTGTTGCGGTTGAAGCTGAAGTAGTCATTGACCGGTAGGACGTTGCAGCATATGATCTTGTGGGCAATACTCAAATCGTGTTTTAGGCGCCGTAGTTCTAAGTTCTAATGTTAAAAATTGCTCATCTCCATTTTGTTAGAGAAAAGTGAAGTATACAATGTACAATTGTAAGGTGGTCTGTCTGTCTTTTTCAGAATACTTTTTCAGCAGTAAACAAAGCATTTAAATGATAAAGAAGGGAGGAAGCACCAAATAATTTTGTGCTGATGTAAGTTTACAAGAAGTCTGCTACAGGTGCAAAGCTGTTAGGAGATGAAGCTCAACCAGTATATTCCAGTTTTCCTAATTTGGGGATTCCCTGACAATTGCAGACAAGCTATGCAAATTAATTAAGAGATGCATTGGGTTCCCCCCCCCCCCCACTTTACTTACATCCCTATAGGAAACTTATACCTACTTTCTTCCTAATCTGCCCATCTTTTTAAGCAGAATAACTGAGTTGGATGGGACCTTGGGGGTCTTCTAGTCCAACCCCCTTCTCAAGAAGGAAATCCTATACAATTGCAGACAAATGGTTGTCCAAACTCTTCTTAAACATCTTCAGTGTTGCATGGCAGTTCTGTGCTGTTTTCCACACAATGTCCAGATCTCTGCTTTTCTACAAAAGTGTCCGAGAGAAAGAATATGCAGAGAATACAGTTATCTTACAGTATCAAAGCCTTTTTTCCCCCCATGTCACAATGCAGTGGAAGATATTTAAATAAATTGAGTGTTGAAACAAGCTTGTGTAGCATTCCCTTAATTCAACCTCAGGCAAGCCTCTAGTGCGGGGCTTCCCACATTTTGGCTGCCACATGGTTAATTCCTCCCCTTCTACATTGGAAAATCTCTTCTTCCAGTGGATGGCTTTGCTAATGCTGACATTGTAGATACTGTATGTGAGAATAACATCATAATTTCTGATTCAATTCAACTGTTGTAGTCTAAGCCTTTGTGGGTCAAAGTGCTGTTAATAGTGATGGGCGAACTGAACCCACACAATTCAGGTCCGTACCAATTTTTTCAAACTTCGGGCAAAGTTCGGGGTCGTGTTCGGCGTTCGGAGCTTTGACATCAGTGGCAGGTTGCTAAGGACGCCAAGGTGATCACTGCCTGGATTCCATGAAATCCAGGAAGTGATCACCTTGGCGTCCTTAGCAACCTGCCGGTGATGTCAAAGCTCCGCCCCCGGAATCTCTTCGTGGGAGGGATTCCCTGTTCGGGTTCGAGTTTGGTTCGGGTTCGGCCGAATTTTGCGTAAAGTTTGTCTGAACTTGCCGAACCCGAACACCGTTGGGTTCGCCCATGACTAGCTGTTAATCATTATAGTCATCTCCAGACGGGAGGACACCTATCAATATATATTTATCCAGAAACATACAATACAGTGATTGTTTCATTCGTGCACTTTCTTTTCTGAAGGCAGAAAGAGAGAGAGAGAAATCTTCCCTAGAAGATGAGACCAAGAGAACAAATAACCCAAAGGGTAGATGCGCACATGTCAACCTTATGCTGAATATATATTAAAATAGAATGTAATAAAAGGACAAAGTCTAATTGGTGTGGTCGTGACTCATTTCCGGTCCTTGCTACTGTTGATAAGAGGTGTAATGAGATCGGTACACTCATAAAAATTCTGAGTAACTTTCGGTTGAATTAAAAATAATTCCAGCTGCTCTTGTTGGAATCAAAGGCTACCGTTCCAAATTTGCCAGTGAGTTTTAATTTTTCAAGTGGTTTGATATTATGGTATTTAGAGCTCCTTGTTTGGTTCTACTGAACGGTGACCATAATGCCTGCAACATAATGTCTTTTAATTCTGTGTGGAAGTTCTCCTTCTCAGTGGTACACTGATCAATACACACATGGACACTTAGGTTGAGAGAGAAATTATAACTGAGTTTGCCTGCACATCACTTTAGAACTGCCTGCCCCCATTAAATCAAGTGAAGTGCATGGTCAGAGCGTGTCTGTTCAGTTCTATATGGCAATATGCAGCTCATCTGGATTATCTTCCATTGGAGCATGTGTGTCTCAACATTTTGTTGGTATTAGCTCAGCCCCAGCATCTAACAGGAAGTCCAGAGTCCATTCATGGAAGAAAGCAGGTTCTTCTGAGCCAATGGATATTGCTTTGTTCCTAGCAGTGGACTGTTACTGCTGACCTCTCTGAACTTAGGGGTAAGGGCTATTCCCTTAACCCCCATTTTATTACTCAGCAAGCCACAGGTGATCCTGGGAAGCAACCCAGGGAAGAAGGTGACAAGTACCTGTCCATGGAGATTCTCAGTCATCCAAGTCATGGTTGTCCCAAAGGTGCTTTTTCAAGAGGCAACTGGACTTTCTGGTTTATCTTTAAAGATGTCTGAAATTGAAGAGGTTCAGAGCAGAAGAAGCTTCTTGGATGAAAAGTAAAATATCTTCCGATTGAAACAAGAAAGTCTAGTTGCCTCTTGAAAAAGCACATTTGGGACTTACAATTACCTCTCCTTAATTTTTAATTAGCAGAGATTTTGAAGAATGCACCTGGAACTTAATGTTTCCATGACCTTCTTATAATTATTTAGGTGAAATAGAAAGGGGAAGATGTACAAGTCAGCTTTTAGGTCAGGGAAAATGTTTATAGTACAGTGTTCCCTCGCTTTTCGCGGGGGATGCGTTCCAAGACCACCCGCAAAAGTTGAATTTCCGCGAAGTAGAGATGCGGAAGTAAATATACTATTTTTGGCTATGAACAGTATCACAAGCTTTCCCTTAACACTTTAAACCCCTAAATTGCAATTTTCCATTCCCTTAGCAACCATTCAGATTATTACTCACCATGTTTAGTTATTAAAGTTTATTTTAAAAAATATTTATTAAAAGCAGACGAAAGTTTGGCGATGACATATGACGTCATCGGGTGGGGAAAACCGTGATATAGGGGAAAAATCCGCAAAGTATTTTTTAATTAATATTTTTGAAAAACCGTGGTATAGACTTTCCGTGAAGTTTGAACCCGCGAAAATCGAGGGAACACTATATTTCTTTCTGGGCATGCATTTCTGAGCTCTGCCTCTTGTAATCAACAATTGCTCTTACCCAAAGCCTTTAACTTTGACTAAGACACCAAGCAAAATTGCTAGATTATCCACTAGAAATCTTGACTTTAAGATTTTCACACATTCTTTTTTAACCTGCCCATTGTTTTACAAATGTATTACTTTCCTCCTAGGACTGCTTTGGATTAAGTATTAAGTCCTTAATGCTATATTGGGTACTGTAAAGGAGGTACTACATAAAAGAGCTCCAGAAGTCATTCTATCTCCTGTATAATATAGACAAGCAGAGTAATCCTTACTTTATAGACCAACCATCAAACCAGATCATTTACTCTATAAGTAAAATATGTATTCAGTGATTAAGCAGTGATCCCTGTTAATGTAAATTGGGAAAATGGAGTTTTCATTTAATGTGTCACTGTCCTGCAGTTAGCAATCAGCAGAGAAATATTTGACTTCTGCCCTTCAACAATGCTGTCTCTTAAACAATGGTGCCTAATATTGCTGCTTTGCAAGCTAGTTTACAGGTAGTACTCGACTTACAGCTGTAATTGAGCTCGCAATTACAGTTATAAATCATATCAGTCATTAAGCAGGTCATCATGGGACCTTGCCTGATTTTACAACTTTTGATTAAGCTAGAAGTAAACATCAGTTTCTTACACACACACAAAAGATCACAAATCATGGTCACATGACTGAGGGACACTACAAACTACTGTAAATGCAGGCTGGTCGCCAGATGATTGCAGGGAGAAGGAGTAGATGTTGGAAATTCATATAGGGTGTAAGCAGGGGTGGGCAGCAGACAGGATGGGATGGAACGCAGTTCCACCGGCGGAAATGAAGATGTGTACATAGCTCCAGCTGATTGGTGGCTGTCACTTCCTGGATTACTGGTCTCGGCTCAGCTCTCCTTTTTTTTCCTTGCTGCTGCTGCTGCATCTTTACTCCTTGCTTTTTTCCTCTTTCCTCCTTTCTGGCCTCAGATGAGCTTCCCTCTCTCCTGCCCGGCTCCCCTCCAGCCTCCCGCGGCTACCTCCCGCCTGAGATGCAAGCAGAAGGCATGGGTGGAAGCAGCGCTGGCAGCATTTATGTTTCTGGCAGCACCCGTTCGCCTAGCTACCCAGCCTGAGGCGGGGGGGCAGCCCAAAAAGGAGAGCACGGGAAACATGAAGCAAATTGTCACCCCAGCGAGCGACACTGTTAAGGTTGTAAGTCGAGGACTTAACAGTTCCCTTGAACGATGATGATCGTTCAAGCCACTCCCACCTGGTCACATGGCCGGCAAGCCACTCCTACCCAGTCACATGACCATTAAGCCACACCCACAAAATAAGCCACACCTACAGTGTGGCAGTAAAAATTTTGGCTGCTCATCTCTGGGTGTTTGGGGGGGGGAGTCTATTGTAACTTTGACCATTGTAGGTTGAGGACTACCTGTACTTTAATATCTGTTTCATGTAAATGGTAAAAAGCATTGCCAAAGATAAGATGCTTAATTTCCCTGTATTGTTCCAAGCTACTTTAGTACATGTGCTGTCAAAGCAAGCACAAAATGGTGATGATTATTAAAGATAAAATGATAAAATGTTAAGCATGTAGAAGGGTAAGTCTTCTGAAGAAGAATTACCATGGCTTTTGCAAAGAAATGTCCTAGTCCATTAATCACCCAGAGCTTTTGAAATTATCAGGAAGCTTCAGGCATCAGGAAGAGTGCAAGAAAGAATTAGTTGGATGGGTATTAACATAGTAAATGATTCAGTGTAAGAAAATATATAATTATGCATATTGGGGTGGGGGTGAGAGAGAGGGGGGGAGTGGGGAGATAGCATAATTGTGTGATCACTAGCCTCACTAATACTGTATACATAATTAGAAACAAAGTTGATAAATTCAGTCTTTTTACTTTTCTTGAGGAAGAATATTCTTGCCGGATTGTCATTGAAATGAAAATAGGAGGACAGTATGTTGGACATGTTCACGGTTTTATGTTATTTATAAAAATAAGGAAGATGAGATATAAATAAATGAAAATTAAAAAATGAAAAAGCCTATTTATGTACCTATTTATTTATATCCTGTCTTTATTATTGTGATGCAAGAAAGCTTTATATTTGAAAAGAGCTAATTTGTCAAATTACTCAACTTTCTAGTTCTTTTCTCCAGTCAATTTATTCTATCTCCCTATTAGTTTGTTGTTTTGTCTATGTAAAAATTTATATGAATTTTCTTGTTTATTTTGAACATAGATAACCTTGCAAGTGATTGTCCCTGGTATATTTTGTTTTTGCTTCTCTATGTGATATACAGATTTGGGGAAATCTGCTACAGTAGTATTATTTATTTTATTTATTTATTTATTAAATTTGTATGCCGCCCCTCTCTGTAGACTCGGGGCGGCTCACAACAGTAATAGAAAAACAATGTATAATACAAATCTAATAATTAAAACTAAAAACCCATAATTTAAAAAACATGCACACAACATACCATACATAAACAGTATAGGCCTGGGGAAATTATCTCAGTTCCCCCATGCCTGACAGCAGAAGTGGGTTTTAAGGAGTTTACGAAAGGCCAGGAGGGTGAAGACAGTTCTAATCTCAGGGGGGAGCGGGTTCCAGAGGGTCGGGGCTGCCACAGAGAAGGCTCTTCCCCTGGGACCCGCCAAACGGCATTGTTTAATCAACGGGACCTGGAGAAGGCCAATTCTGTGGGACCTAAGTATGTATTTTTGTACAAACCTTTCACTCATCCCAACTCCCCTCACACGGTTGTGGTTGTGTAGAAAATAGAAGAAGGAGTACAGAATTAGATATATTATTTGCCTTGAGTTGATGAAATATGCTTTTAAAAGGCAGGATAAATATTGAATAATAATAATAATAATAACAACAACTGCAAGTTGATCACAAGTTTTGGAAAACTGAAGGTAGCTGCTCATATGTGCAAGTTGGTTCATATACTGTACAGGAAGTGCAAATTAGCTAAATTAAGCTAAACAAATTATTCTCACTTCCCCAATTAAGTCTGAGGAGATTCCAACTTCTTCAGATAGAAAAAAACACAGAGCCTTTGTTATACTCTACTGTATATACTGGTGGGGGTGGGTGGGACCCTAACATGGTTATTCCTTTGCATTGAGTTTTCCAACATTGCTCGTGTCCCCCTGCTGGTTAAACATACATTTCCAATTACTGTTTTGCAAAAACTGAGAGAAAACTGTGGGTAGGGGGTCCACACTTATACACTTTTACAATGGGTTTACCAGCCAGTGAATACTGGAATGCATTCCTGCATCCCACAGGTCTTAATTGTATATTAGGTGTAAGGTGATTAGAGATCTTTATAGTGAAAACAAGATTTCACAGAGGAGAAGCATAATGTGCAGCCTTATTCCAAGCAATTATCGGTGAAGGAAGAAAGTCTGCATATATTTTGCTGAAATCCTCCAGATTCTTCTGTGAATGTAGTTCAAATATACGTTGTGAGAATAAAATAAGTTAAAAAAAAATATATGCAGGAATGTTAAGAATCTAGTTTGGTGAGCAAGCTGCTACATGATGTCAGACTCTTGATCACAACATTTGGCCCTGTCACAAAGGATGACAACATGGGGCAAGAGGAATGACATCTAGGGGGTATATACCATGGTGAAGCAACCCTACATTGGATAATCTAAGGCAGTGTTTCCCAACCTTGGCAACTTGAAGATATTTGGACTTCAACTCCCAGAATTCCCCAGCCAGCGAATGCTGGCTGGGGAATTCTGGGAGTTGAAGTCCAGATATCTTCAAGTTGCCAAGGTTGGGAAACACTGATCTAAGATGATCCAGTATAGCCACCTTTGCATAGCAAGGATCATGGACTAAGATCCAGTCTCCTTAAGTAACTCACCTAATAACATTCCTGTTATGCATGCAGGTTCAATCACTACTTCCTCTTCTGCTTCTCTCCTTCATCTTATTCAGCCATTAAAGATTAACAGTCTTTCAGAGCAACTGTGCTGGGCAGGCCATCAAACATCTCAGCAAGCCTTTAATTTAGGACCCTCCTGGTGTGAACTGATGGTGCAGAAGTAATTGGCTGATTGGCAGTTTCAGGGGAGGTGGGGGGCAGGGCACCTGCATGCCTGCATGAGAAAACTTGCTCCCAGCTTGTCACATTTAGATGCAAATATTTGGTCCCCTGGTTCATTGTTACAAGGAAGGATTGCCTGGACACGTTTTGGGAGATGCTTGAGGAGGAACACAGGGCTTACTGCAGCTGGCAGTTAGGAGGGAATGACTTATTAGTTATTCCAACCATACCATGCGGCTGTAAGGAATATTTTAAAAAATAGTAAAATGAAGAGGGAGAGAAAGAGAGATGTCTTTCTCTGTCTCCAAAGAACTTGTAATAAATAAAAAAAGAATGCAGGCAGACAGAAATGCAGTTTTGGATGGTGATAATAATAATAATAATTATTATTATTATTTTATTTTATTTATTTATTTATTAGATTTGTATGCTGCCCCTCTCCGAAGACTCGGGGCGGCTCACAACAGTAATAAAAACAATATAGCAGTGGAACAAATCTAATATTAAAAAACATATAAAACCCTATCATTATTTAAAAAACCAAACAGCACATTCATACCAAACATAAAACAAAATATTAAAAAAAGCCTGGGGGAAAGGTGTCTCAACTCCCCCATGCCTGGCGGTATAAGTGAGTCTTGAGTTGTTTACGAAAGACAGGGAGGGTGGGGGCAGTTCTAATCTCCGGGGGGAGTTGGTTCCAGAGGGTCAGGGCCGTCACAGAGAAGACTCTTCCCCTGGGGCCCGTCAAACGACATTGTTTAGTCAACGGGACCCGGAGAAGGCCAACTCTGTGGGACCTTATTGGTCACTGGGATTCGTGCGGTAGCAGGCGGTTCCGGAGGTTCTTTGGTCCAATAATAATAATAATAATAATAATAATAATAATAATAATAATAAACATTTATAATGCATTTTTAACAAAGGGAATAACAGCAAGCCATATACAACTAATAAAGAGACAGTAGGCAATACTCACACAACTAAAATAATGTGCCACCGTGAGTGTCTTGATGTAGTAGTGAGAAACTGCACATATGATCTTCCATCCTAAAAGACAGACCAGCTTTGATCAGTGTAGATAAATTCACTTACACACACATGAGGGGTGGGAGAGGATATAATTCCTAGAATCACACATTCGTCAATGTCTATTTCAGATGCCCTTCACAAAAAAAGTATTTTCCAAATGTCTGTCTTTTCTGACTATCCAATACAGCTTGTTGCACTACCCATTCCTTTGCTTTTCCTTCAAAAAGTTATTTTGATGTTTATGGATTAGTTAGCAAATAAAGATTTCCAAATCCATATTCGCTAAGAGGACATTATAGGGCAAGAGCTGGTTCATAGGAAAGTCACTGTAAATGGGACAGAGAATATGACCCCTAGCACTTCTGCATAGAGAGCTTCCCTCTCTTTTCACTTCTGAAAAATTTACAGTCTCTTAGCCCAGCTGGAGGTGGGGGAAAACAGTTTTTAAAAGTGCAAGGGAACAATTGAGAATCAGGAAGGCAATGAATGAGTTGATGAAAGACTTCCTGCCCATTGATTCTCAGTTTCTTCAGACTATTAGCATTTCAAGGAAAGCAAGACTGTTGTGGAGCCTTGTTGCCCCCCTAGGACATTACTAGTAAATTTTCTGCAAAGGGTTTTTGTCAGAGAAACAGAAAAAGAGTTGACAGTTGCTTGTCTCTGATCAAATGCAGGAGTACAGTACTTTAATTTGTGTGGCCTCTGACTTTAGGTGGAATATACTGTATGTATGTGAAGTTGGAAGAGGGTACCTTCAAGGTTCTTCATATAGTGCCAGCATTACTATGGAAAGAGTTAGAACATATCAGTATTTAAAATAGTTTCCTCAGACCTTCAGCAGAAAAATGTGACTGTTTCAATCTCACCCATTTTCCACCAAATAAAACATCATCATCAACACTACCGCCATCATCACTGTCATCATTCATATTTTCCTAGCTAGTATCTGGAAGTGGGCACCAATGCTTTTTCCTATAAGAAATTTCATTCTACTTTGTAGCAATCAGACACACTTTCTAATAAGAAATGTATACATAATGTCCTTGCAGTAGTTAGCGTGTCTAAAACTAATTCAATATCCTCAAAATACCTGATTCGGTAAAATTGAGTGTGAATATTGCAGGCTGGAATAACGCAACTCTTAAAATCAATTTCCTTCTAATAGGAATCATTTTCCAGAATTTTAGAGCATTGCCACCAAATGTGAAAAATGATACATCCTGTTCATTGCATTGCCAACTATTTTTTTTTAAAAAAAAAACATCTTCTCTATTTTAACAATCAAAACTGGAATGATATATCTATGATAAAATAAGTATCTCAATTTCCTCTCAGTATAATATTCAGTCAATTAAATATTCTTCCTCCATTGAGATTTCCATTGTTGTGTCTCTCTTACTGCATTCAAATTCCACATCCATTTAATCATGCAAATTTTGACTTGTTTGGATTCCAAGTTAAACTTTAGCATAAAATTATAAATGAAGCCTTAAAAATGTTCCAAATCGTCTGTTGTGAGATTTTTAAATGTAGTCGAGTTTCACAATAATCTTCCGTGCTTCAATAATTCTTGCAGTACCGTACTAATAATTTGAAGATACTGAAACCAAGCAGGTAAACTAGACCATTGTGAAATAAATGTTCGAAAAAAGATTTTATCTTCATCTTCAAAATTATTAATGTCATCCAGAGTCACTATTGCGAGATGGGTGACTGTATACTCTATATGTAAATCAATATAAGAAATAAATATTATTGATAATTAAACATTGCAATCAAAACCAGTTATTAACTTTCCACTGAACTAATCCCAATATTGTCTTCCTCATAAACTAGATATTTAATAATGAAGCAGTAGAAGAAGGAAATTTGGACTTAATCTTTTATTTTATTTTATTTTATTTATTGGATTTTTATGCCGCCCTTATCCTTAGACTCAGGGTGGCTTACAACATGTTAGCAATAGCACTTTTTAACAGAGCCAGCATATTGCCCCCACAATCCGGGTCCTCATTTTACCCACCTCGGAAGGATGGAAGGCTGAGTCAACCTTGAGCCGGTGGTGAGATTTGAACCGCTGACCTACAGATCTATAGTCCACTTCAGTGGCCTGCACTACAGCACTATACCTGCTGCGCCACCCCGGCTGTATTTATTCTAGACATCCCAACAGAGATCTTCTTATTATGCAAACTTTTATTACATTATTTATTTATTTTCTTTGTCAACCCAAAGATATTTGGGCAGGCCATCTGAAAGTTCTGCCTCTCCCCTTGAAGCAGATGGGCCAAAGGAAATACAGTTTATTCTCAGATATACAGTATGTTAAGCAGCTGAGCATTTAAAAGTTAAAAGTTTCAAGCTTTTTGGACCATAAGTAGTCTGTACTTATTTATGCCAATCACTCAATATTTTATTTTCAACCCATATTAGACTGGTTTGAAAAGAAAATCATGTCCTGGTGGTGTTTTCATTTTAACTGCTGCAGTTCTTCCTAGTCATACAGAAATATATTGCCTGTTTTTATGCTTTTCCAGCTCAATAAATGTTAGCAAATAAATATTATTTTCATCAGATGCTTTCTTATATACACTGCTCAAAAAAAGGGGAACACTTAAACAACACAATATAACTCCAAGTAAATCAAACTTCTGTGAAATCAAACTGTCCACTTAGGAAGCAACACTGATTGACAATCAATTTCACATGCTGTTGTGCACATTCAACTTTGTACAGAACAAAGTATTCAATGAGAATTCAGATCTAGGATGTGTTATTTGAGTGTTCCCTTTATTTATTTATTTTTGAGTAGTGTATTTGGTCTCTTTACCAGTAATGTTAAACTCCATTGTTACATATAAGTACTGCTTTTCTTCCGTATCTTTTCTTTTATGAGAGCATCTGCACCAAGACAAATTCCTTGTATGTTCGATCACACTTGGCCAATTAAAATAAAATTATATTCTCAATTCTACCTAATTCCATGTCATCATTTGAAACTTTTCTTCAATAACCTAACACAAAGTTTCCATATACAACATTGCTATATGTGTTGATTTGGTTCCTTAAGATGGTTCCCAGTATTTTTACATAATGCATTGTTGTAAGTATTCATGGGAGTGTTTCATTTTCATCCTGTGAAGCAATTTTGAATGAGTCAGATTATTTGTACAACTGACCCAGTCCCAGCTACTGTAGCTAATGATGGCTCTGTAGCTAATGATGGCTCTCTAAGTACTTCGGGAAATATCTTTCCTTATACTTTTGCTTAAGATCTGGAGCCTGATCATTATTTATTACAAGTGCCTTCGTGCTCTACGGTACTCCCAGTCTACTTCATTGTTTCAACAACTCACTATGGGCCTTTCTTCACTATCACCTAGTTAACATCAGCAGAATATTGTATAGGCATGAAGTTTGAAGCCCCTAGTGCTGATTCCTATCTTGTCTCTGATGTCACCTGGCACCCTTCTCTATCCTGAGATAATGGGTGACAGATTCCTTTGAATATTATCAAAAGAAGAGGGAAGCCACCGCTTGAACATCTTTAGTACAGTTAAGGATCACTTAAGGCTGTCTCGTTCATGAGTTGGTGATGACATGAAGGCAACATCATAGGATAGGAAAGAAAAGTTGCAGGGCATGTTTGTACTTTGGTTAACTGCAAGTCTAGAAGATGCAAGTTTCGACATGGTTCATAGGATGAGAGGGAAAGGATTGGTCCAAGATAATATAGCAAACTCTATAGCTAATTGCTTCACAAATTCTTAGCAGTATCGAAATAAAGTGCACTTGGAATCCATCCATCCATCCATCCATCCATATATATACCCATCTCCAGAAAGCGCAGCTATTCCTTTCTATCTGGCAGGGAAATCCCACCAAAGAAGATGTGAACCAACTGAAGCAGAAAACCTGGCTCCACCAGATGAGCAGAAACCACATCAACACTATAGACAGGATGTGTCCGGGGAATAGGCTAAGAGCTATGGTCTGAATTGAGCAGTGAGACTGATTAGTTTGTCATCACATTAGGGTGCAAGTTTAATAACCTAGTATGTTTTCAGACCATATAATTGTTATTCAGTTTGACTGCTCTAAGCGTTGACAGCACAGCAGGATTGGCTGCTATGATTCTTTGTAGTCTTGGAAAGCTGGAAAGGCTGGTCCTTCAAATAAACAAAACAAACCTCACCCATAGTATTAAAGTTAGGAGACCAAATCAGCAAGTTCTGCAATGCAATTCAGCAGGCTTCTTACTCTAATATCTTACCCAAGTTTCATAGCAAACGCAGAGATCTAATTAACATTTGGTGAGGTGACTACTTCAACATTCCTCCTCTAAGGTGGTTTCATGCCATATCATCCACTTCCCCAACCAAATTAGGAGTTGCCATTTCATGAATTCACGTAATTGAAGTGATCCAACAGTAGTTTTGGTTGGACTTGTGCCATTTACAAGATGAAGTTTTTAAACTCTAAAGAGAAATACCAGCTGCAGCCAATTAATTTGAGGCTTGCAATGAACATCTATAAACAAGTCTTAGGTCACTTGATTCATACATCATCATCCTTCTTTTGTTAGATTTATACCCCATCTTTCCTTCACCAGCTCAATAACAGCAAATATAGCACTTGTCCAATTCTTCTTAGAAGAAGAATATAGATAGAGCCGGGGTGGCACAGCAGGTAGAGTGCTGTACTGCAGGCCACTGAAGCTGTCTGCTAGATCTGCAGGTCAGTGGTTCAAATCTCATCACCGGCTCAAGGTTGACTCAGCCTTCCATCCTTCCGAGATGGGTAAAATGAGGACCCAGATTATGGGGGCAATATGCTGGCTCAGTTAAAAACTGCTATTGCTAACATGTTATAAACCGCCTTGAGTCTAAGGAGAAGGGCGGCATAAAAATTGAATGAATTATTTTTTATCTATCTATCCATTAATTAATTAATTAATTAATTAATTAATTAATTAATTAATTAATGGATAGGTAGATAGATAAAAAATAGATAAATAGATAGATAAATAGATAGATAAATAGATAAATAGATAAATAGATAAATAGATAAATAGATAAATAGATAAATAGATAAATAGATAAATAGATAAATAGATAAATAGATAAATAGATAAATAGATAAATAGATAAATAGATAAATAGATAAATAGATAAATAGATAAATAGATAAATAGATAAATAGATAAATAGATAAATAGATAAATAGATAAATAAATAATCCCGTGCTGTTAACTGAAATTGATTGAAAGAAACTGAAAATTTTACAGTGCTTAGTTTCTTTAAGTTGATTGTACATTTCAAAAATGGTGAAAATAAGATAATTTGTACATTTTAAATAACACCTAATTGCCTCAAAACAGAAAGGAAGCAAATGAAGACTATATCTGTAGTATATACTATATGAGTATTCCTATGCCAAAAAATAGAGCACTGTATTTTTATTTATTTGTTTGTTTGTTTGTTTATTAGATTTGTATGCCGCCCCTCTCCGAAAACTCAGAGCGGCTCACAACAACAAAACAATACAAATCCAATGATTAAAAGACAATTTAAAACCCTTAATATAAAAAACAGTCATACATCTCAGACAAACCCTACATAAAACGGAAACGACCCATAATTGGGGAATCAATTTCCCCATGCTTGATGGCAGAGGTGGGTTTTAAGGAGTTTGCGAAAAGCAAGGAGGGTGGGGGCAATCCTAATCTCTGGGGGGAGTTGATTCCAGAGAGTCAGGGCCGCCACAGAGAAGGCTCTTCCCCTGGGTCCTGCCAGATGACATTGTTTTGTCGACGGGACCCAGAGAAGGCCAACTCTGTGGGACCTAACTGGTTCACCCAAACCAGTAATGACCCACTGGTGACATCATGATGATGTCACAAAACCGGATTGGTCAATGCCAAGGTGGGAGGGAGCAAATCGTCAGCGAGGTAAATTGGAACCCACTCCTGATCTAAATAAAATGAATATATAAATTGCCACTTTGGTGCATGAAAACCTAGTAGTTTTCAATACTAGTTAATGCAGCTAATGATATTTCCATTTCATGTTTCCATTTTATCTCTGCTTTCTTCTAGGACCTTATATTATTTTAATACCTCTTCCTTCAATATTTATCCATCAAAACAAAATAGGATGGGCCACAAGATCTTGACTGCCACACTTGGTGAACTTTTGTGGTCGAGAGTAACCTTGAATCTGGGCCTTCTCTTCTAATCCAAAACCCACATTGCTAAGTCAATCTGACTCTCAGATCATGGGGCAATATTTTCCTTGTGGTTGTATTTTTGACTTCCTAGTACCATTCATAGAGATGGGCATTATGCTGACTTCAAATATAAGTACATGTTTTAATACATGCCCATAATGTGCCATTTTAAAAAATCTCTCAGGTGGACTGTGGAAAAGGTGAATCTACTTTAAGTCAACTCAAACTTCTGGTGACTACATAGCAACCATGCAATTTTCTTAGCTACAGTATAGAAATGGTTTGGCCCAGAGGTGGATTCCTTTCGGTTTGGACTGGTTCACCTGAATGAGTAGCAACTGCTGATGCTATCACAATGATGTCATGAAACCAGTTCTGTCGGTGCCGGTCCGTGGATGCCACCATCTTTGGGAGTGGGGGAATTGGAGGGGGGTTTTCCCAGGTTTTTTTTTTCTTCTGTACATGTGCAGAAGCTGAGTTTCTGACACTGTGCATGCAACGCAATCTTGTTTTGGCTCCTTCTTTGGATTTTTTAAAATTCAGCACTGTGCATACATGTGCATGTGAAGCGTGCGCACCCACAAAGTGCAGACACTTCCAGAAGAGGTCATGACAACTGTCTACCTGGATAGCTTCAAGGCAGGATTAGACAGATTCATGGATGCCAAGTGTATCTGTGGTTATTGAAATGGATGTCCAAGTGCCGCCTTTATGTTGGTTGAGGCAGGCAGGATTCCCTTGAGTACCATTTGTTGGTCAGGGGAAAGGGAGGGTCTTGCCTTCTCTTTCTGCTCAAGATTTCCATGGACAATTGGTGGGCCACCGTGTGACACAGAATGCTGGACTCGATGGGCTTTGGCCTGAGCATGGCTCTTCTTATGATCTTATGTTCTTGTGTACTGTAAGTTAGAACCCACCTTGGTTTGGCCTTGCATTTTGAGGGATATTTTTTTTTTACTTTCAGTCCTGCTCAGAGCCCCATTATTTCCTAATGGTTCCCATCCAATTACTCATCCGACCCAACCCAATCTAGCTCCTAACCCTTAGAAGGCTGACAGGGACTGCCACCTGCTGATACCTCCACTGTAAATAATCAGAACATTTTAAAATACTCGTTTAGCAACATCTCAAAATCTTTTGAAACACCAAAATAAATGTAAGTGAGACAAGACAGTTGAATAATCAAGAGTTAATTATGAAAACTAAGGCTACTTTAATATTTAATATTTAAAATGTTAAATACTTAATATTTAATATTAATATTAAGTAATTAGATATTAAATGCTTGGTATTTGAAATGCTAAGACTCTAGCAGACTCTAGATCAGTGTTACAACCTGAGTCTCCAGAACTTGCCAGACTACAAGTCCCAGTGATCTCATTCAGTAAGTAACATTCAGAGGGCCATCTTAATATTTAAAAAAAAATACATGCCAAATGTGAAGGGCCGCTAATTAATGTGTCCTCCCTGACATAAATGAGTTCTCACTCACTAACCAAGTATTCAGTTGATTAATCTGCCAATTAAACTGATTAAATCTTGTAACCCAATTATCCCTGCACCTAAAATAGCAGCTCTGTTTTTAATTATGTAAAAGTATTATTATGTTTATACAGCATTTAGCATGTTTAAAGCCTTTCACATCCTGATCTGCATCTCAGAAATGCTTGCCAGAGTTCTATAAGCGGGTTTCATTATTCTTTTATTGCAGATAAAGGAATGAGGGGGATTTAGACCAGAAATTAGAAGAAAACCACCCACAGCTCACACTCTGAACCACTCCTCTACATTAGAACTTGCATGTCTCTGATACATGAAGTTAAAAGTATGGAGTCTGTTTAGGTTCAGAGGTTTTTCAGACATCTGAGTGTCAGCATGGAGACTGTTTGAATCCACATTCTTCAAAATTCTTCAATTTATGAATGGCCAATTCCAGAATAAATTGTCCCTTTTGACTTTGTGTTGCTTTGATCGTTAGTAGATTACCCACATGCCAATATAAGTGGGTAGGTCACATTTAGTGGGCAAGACGCCATTTAGGGAAACAGAAAGAAAAATGGATCAAAACTGGCCACCTACAATCTTGAAAAGAGAAAGAGCCAAAGACAAATCTAAGTAAATGTAGTACGTGATTACATTAGATTACTACTAGAGTTGGAAGAACCTTATAGGCAGTGATGGGCTACCAAACCTTTTACTACTCTGCTGTGGGCGTGGCTTATGCAAGACGCCCTGCATTTTCTTTCAACATCTTTCAGTGCAAATTGGATGCTCTGGGGTGGAGCTCCATTTTTGCTACCCTACTGCGTTCCCCTCACCCTGTCTGGGCAGCAGCCCACCCCTGCTTGTAGGTCATCTAGTCTAACCCTCTGCTCAAGCAGGAGTCCCTACACTATTTCTGACAAATAGCAGTCCAATCTCTTCTTGAAAGTCTCAAGGGATGAAGCTGCTCCCACAACTTCCAAAGGCAAGCTGTTCCATTGGTTGATTGCTCTCACTGTCAGAAAGTTTCTCCTTATTTCCAGGTTGAGTCTCTCCTTGGTCAGCTTCCATCCATTATGCCTTGTCTGGCCTTCTGGTGCCTTGGTTTATCTACGGATATGTATAGTTGCACTTGCTGTAACAGCAGCTACTACAAAACACATTTTGTCCAACATTTTTTATTTACATCACCAGAGACCTGTTGGGTTATTTGCTCCTTAATTTTACTTCCTGTGGATACTTGCATCTTCTGGAACTTTCTACATTTGGAGAATAGAGATCTGAATTTTCTTATCATTTGTTTAATGATTGAGCTGTCAATGGAAAGGTTGGCAGTTTGAGACTCCTGCACCGCAGGATGGGGTGAGTTTCCTTTCCCGGCCAACCTAGAAGTTTGAAAGCATGCAGATGTGAGTAGATAAATAGGTACCCCTTTGATGGACAGGCAGTATTGTTCCATACAATTTGATATATAGTCATGCTGACTATACATGACCATGGAAGCATCATCAGACAATGTTGGCTCCCTTGGCTAAGAAACAGAGATGGCCACCATGTCCTAGATTCAGATACGACTGGGCAGGGGAAACCTTTACCTCTTTTTCTAGTAAGGAACTTAAGTAAATAGCAGAGAATTTGGGTTACTTGATACCAAGGTTTGTTTCCCTCTCCCCCACACCTGGCTCTGACTTTCTTAACCTCATAAAAATAATGCCTTTTCTAGGATTTTTTCAATGCTCTTTCACACTACAGATGAAGAATGATCATAGAAAACTATCATTAGGGGAATCTCTAATTGGAGCACTTTGCTTTGCTTTGGTTTTCCTGGTTTGCAGAATGGTTGAATGGAAACTAAAGCCTCCCACTCAAGTTCAAATTTAAGTAAAACCTACTTTCTTTGGCCTCTCGTGGTTCTCTGAAACTTGTGGGAGGTTTAGCATTTTTTTTACTAAAGGAATATTAGCCTCACCCAACTCTCAGCTTTGGGGTTTCAGCTGCCCTAGCAAGTCTTTCAAGGGAGAAGTTACCTAGATGAATTTGAATCCAGGAAGTGCTTAAAGGTTTTGCCTAGAACCAGGCCGGTATACATAATTTAAAATAAGGAGATAGAGAACGAACATCTTCCCCTTTTCGTGAGGAATGGCTGGATGAGGGGATTTGGGTTTCTCCAGGACCTGTGATAGCTCAGTAAAGGTAATCCTTGACTTATAACCACAAGGAAGAGAGAGAGAGTGAGAGAGAGCAAGAAAGAAAGAGTGAGAGAGAAGAGAGAGAAAGGAAGAGAGTGAGAGAGAGGAAGAAAGCAAGAGAGAGAGAAGTGGAAGGAAGAGAGAGAGAGAGAGAAATGATAGAATAAAGGGGAGAAAAAAAGAGAAATGAGAAAATGATTGAGGCAGAGAATGACAAGAAATAGAGAGAAACAGAGAGAGAAGTGACTCTTGATTTAAAGCATATGGTAAAAGCACTTAAATAATAACAGAGAAAAAAAAAACCCAGCCCTCACCTGTTTTTATTAATAGTTATGTTTTTGGATTTGCTGGTTGTTTTAGTTTTAATAGTAATAGAGTTTTGTTTTGCTTTATTATTAATTTCTTTTAATAAAAAAGAATGGATTTATTATTTTTATTTGTTTGTTTGTTTGTTTGTTTGTTTGTTTGTTTGTTTGTTTGTTTATTTATACTTCTATGCCGCCCAGTCCCAAGGGGACTGCCGCTCAGACACTATACTTTTCCGCGCACCCCGAAAAAAAATTAGAGGGAATATTGCTTCTAAGTATTTGTCATGTTCATTTATACTGGCATTGTCTTCGGAATTACTCAGAGTAGCACCCAATTAAACAGAAAAACAATTCCGCCAAAGGCAATTCAATAAATCAAAACAATAATCCAGAATGCTGCTGACCCAATGCCTGAGGGGACAGACAGACCTTCAAAGTTTTTTTATGAAAGGCAGACAGGTCCAAGGCCTGCCAGATCTCAGAGGGAATGTTATTCCATAAGGTGGGTGAACATCAAAAAAGGCACGTCTTCTGTTTCCCAGAAGATGACCTTATTAAAGAGATGGAACCCAGAGCATGACAGTCTTGTCTGATCTTATAGGAGGGGAAGAGATTATCAGTGACAAATGACCAGGTCCTGTACCTGTACTTTAAAGGGGAGACTCAGTATGTAGAAGCCCACTGGCAATTAGAGTGACTTGAAACTACCAACGTTAAATAACTGTAACCAAGATAGACCCCTAAATACCTGCGTTGCTGCATTCTAGATTAGCTGTAGCTTGCAGGTATTGTGTCGGTTTGTTGGAACATGGAAGAGAAGATGATTGCAGATGGTCCTCAAAGAGCTTTGAAGTGTATTGTTGGAACAGAAACAGCAATGTGGAAACGTTCACACAGTGCTCCTTGCTAAAGTATTGAAAAAAATATGATCAACTGCCAGTTATAATATTCTAAATATTTTATGTGTGGTACAAAAAGGTGAAAACTATGCTTAAATGGTTTCTAGGCTGATAGAGGCCATCACATACCTAGGTTGTTTGGTCACATTGAATCACTGGTGGGCCAGAATTGGACAACGGTACTGCTAAATCAGATCACAAATATCTGAGACCTTCAATAAATAGAGTACAGTGTTCCCTCGATTTTCGCGGGTTCGAACTTCGCAAAAAGTCTATACCACGGTTTTTCAAAAATATTAATTAAAAATACTTTGCGGTTTTCCCCCCTATACCACGGTTTTTCCTGCCCGATGACGTCATATATCATCACCAAACTTTCATCCACCTTTAATAAATATTTTTTTAATAAACTTTAATAAAGAAACATGGTGAGTAATAATCTAAAAGGTTGCTAAGTGAATGGGAAATTGCAATTTAGGGGTTTAAAGTGTTAAGGGATGGCTTGTGATACTGTTCATAGCCAAAAATAGTGTATTTACTTCTGCATCTCTACTTTGTGGAAATTCAACTTTCGCAAGCGGTCTCGGAACGCATCCCCCGTGAAAATCGAGGGAACACTGTACTCATTTCAACACCTAGATTGCAACTAACGTCATCAGTTTTCTGAAATTCAGGTTCAAATTGGCTAAATTCAAGTCAGTAATTTTTTGTCTGGAACATTTGGACATTTCAGATAGATAATGTTGCCCAAGGACATTGTGCTCATCTTGAAAGATTGTGCTTAATCCATATTTATCAATAGCTCCAGGGACAGATTTTGTAGCACAGGAAGGTTTTTTAGCAACATGCCAGCTGAAAAAAACAGACCTCAATTATCACTGTTAATCTACAGTTTGGCTTGCCATATAGGGCTGTTTTTGTTCAGAAACAGTACAGAATGTGACATTATAATATCATATATTAAATTGATAAGATCAATAAAGTGTTGGATTGGCACCAGCAGTGCACAGATTCAAGACCACACTCACTCTCTGCTCAGCATAAACTATATCACACAGTCAGGGGTGGGCTGCTGCCCGGAAGGGGGTGGACAACGCAGTGGGGCAGTGAAAATGGCGCTCCACCCCAGAGCACCCAATTTGCACTGAGAGATGTTGAAAGAAAATGCAGGACGACCTTCATAAGCCGCGCCCACAGTGTGGTAGTAACACATTTGGTAGACCTTCACTGCACACAGTTGTTGCTGGTGCGGGAAGGGAGAGAATGTGCACAGGACAGGAGGAAGGCCTCTATTCCAAAGTACCTTGAGTTCATTAATTAAAGACAGGATACAAATGTAGGAAACAATAGATATATATGTCTATAAAAGTGGTCCAATTCCAATTTAGAATGCTGCATTTGAAGTTTATGTGGCTGCCCCTTTGCCATCATTTAAGAACAGACCCTACTACACAAAGGGTTTGTGGTGGAGAGAGTGAGGGTCAAAATGTCAAATTGACAAATTGACAAAAGCAGTTGCAAAATCAAATCCCCATCTCTCTTTTATGTGTATCACCTTCTTTGTGAAATTATTTAGTACCTATCCAATGTCTGCTGCATTTTAATTCCCAGAAAATACATACCGGTATTACATATTCCCAGTATTTTTGACATAATTTTAATTTTCTTGACTGCTTTATGTTCCATGACCTTTGAATAGAGTCTGCTGATCGGGCTTCAATAATAAAGAGTACTTTAAATAAATTGGAGTTTACATTTTTCTTTTCTACAAACATTGCTTACTTAACCTTGCACTTTGTAAAGGCAGGATGTCTAGCGAAAATATTTACCTGCCTCCTTGCTAAAATATTTTACTTGGAAATGTCAGGAATTCAGTCTGGCACCATCTACATGGAAAAGGTGTGCTCTGCTTCCATATTATCGACCCTCCCTTGTTGAGCATCCTGGCATTAATCAATCTGATGGTATTTCCCTATGTTATGGAAGGATTAAAGCTTTTTATCTAGGATAAAGTTTAGCGAGAGTTTTGAATTCAGAGGAATAACAAACCTTCCAGTTGGTGTGCTTATTATGTCTCCAGTCAAACCTCTTCCTTTGATCTGTTAACTATAACTTTGCAGCCATGCTAGTTATCAATGTATTTACATCTTTATAAGCTCCATTTATACTGCATGGCCTCTCATCCCAATATTTGTGATACTGAGTGGCTCAAAAAATAACAAAAGCCCTAAAACATACACAAGTTAATAGCCAAACAACAAAAAACATTTAAACCAAATTTTAGCGGTGCAAATTTTAACAATTTGAGGACAGTGCATGTGCATGCAGTGTCCTCAAATTAGAATCACTTTATATGCTGAGGGAGCATTTTTGACTGCAGTTGTTACTATCACTTTGTTTTATGCAACTCTCACTTGCCCAGGTATGGCTAGAGAACAGCAAAAATAGCAAGATACTGAAAATCAAAAATATAGAATTCCTGCATTGCAGACAAGCATCAGAGAAATCCAAAGGAAGAGGATTGAAGAAGGAGAGATGAAAGGCTAGGATTTGTAGTCTGTTTGGAGATCCATTAAAAGTTAAATAAGTATAACAGCATTTTATGTTGAGATACAGTGGTACCTCTTTAGAACTTTTCTAGATAAGAACTGGGTGTTCAAAAATTTTTGCCTCTACTTAAGAACCATTTTCTACTTAACAACCCAAGCCCAGAAAAAATTCCCAGGAAATTTGAGAGCGACATGAAGGCCCGGCCAGTTTCCTCCTTTAATCCCAGCCATCTGGGCTGCCAGAGGAGCCTTTCGGTGGCACTTAAGGAGGCTTTGGCAGTCCAGAGCGAATGAAGCATTATCCTTTCTCTGGGCACTTGGACAGGGAATAAACCTTTGCCAGCGCCCAGAGAAAAGAAACACTCCCTTCGCTCTGGGCAGCTGAAGAGTCACCACAGCGAAGGAAAGGCGCCAGCTACAAAGTAAAACAAAAGAACATGCCACAGAACATAAATGAAAACAACAAACTATGAAACCTATAATTTGTTCTTGGGTCCTCCAGACAAAACAGTATCTTCTCTCTCAAAGACCCATTTGAGGGTCAATGAAGAAGGAAAGCCACAGATTATAATACCTGAAACTAGCTGTAGCCAATCCACACCAGTTGTGGATTACTCTCGGTTTGGACCGGTTCTATAGAACCAGTAGTAACTTGGTGCCCTGTGTTGCTAGAAAAGGAAGTGACCCAGTTCTGCCATGATCTTGAACAGGCTCTCATTCTGTTTTTTGCTTCTGCACATGCATCAGGAGGCAAACTGACAGGGAGGTAGATCAGAACCCACCCTAATCCCCACAATTTATTTTTTATTTTTCATAGCAAGTAGGACCATAGTGCATGCACCCAAGGACACGGACACGCGCACACACAAATGCCGACCAGAATAAAGTAATTTCTGTCCCTGCATGTAGATGATCTCTTAAAACTACCTGATTTTTAAAAAAAAACAACATTGTATTTTTTTTTTAAAAAAATGAAACCCTAATCAAAATGACAAACTTTCTGATAGGCAATGTACACGTGGGAAGGGGAGGAACATTTTGAGGGAAACAAAAATCTAAATTATTAGGGAAGGAAATGACAAGGAAGATTTAAGAGTCTTTCAAAGAATACAAGCTTTTAATATGGCAGGTTGCCTGGTGGTAGGAGGCATTATCATAATAAAATATATTATTATTATTATTATTATTATTATTATTATTATTATTATTAATTAGATTTATATGCTGCCCCTCTCCGAAGACTCGGGGCGGCTCTCAGCATATAATATAAAACAGTAAATACAAAGGCAAATCTAATTAATTAAAAACTACATAAGCTAAAAAAAAAAAGATATATCAGACATATCTTTCTATTTTACTTATTTGAAAGTATCCAAGGGTATTTAACAGAAATAACTTTACTTACAATTACTAAGATGCCTTGAAGATACCATGATTGTTTTATAACATCCAATATAATTTTATAATGTCAATAAGCCCCAGAATCCTATTTCCTCATTCTGCCAAGGAAAATGGCCTAGAAATTCTAATTTAAAAGAGGAAAAAAATAACCACCCTTATCTGTCTCTAATGGAAGCCAATTTTCATAAGTTAGTACCCAGGAAATAAATCTGTTGTAATATTATTACAGTGCCTTTTCCTCCTACAGTGGCATTTAAATAATATTTTCATCCCACATGGGCGGCTGCCATTAGCGATAACAACCAGTCTATGCCACCCCTCCCCAAGAAAGAATTACCCTACTAAATTAACCTTAATCCATTGATTTAATAACTGTACTTTAAACACTAATCAGTTATGTTCCTTTAATACCCAGATACACTAACAAATAACAAGATAAAGATAATTATTTGTGTGTGTATTTATTTGCTTTGTTTTATTTGTTTAACAATGCTATTTGTCTCAGCAGGGCAAAGGCCTCTGGGAAACTGCTTTGTATATTTAATAGTATATTACTTTTTTTTTTGTACATTGTACTTACTTCATACAATGTAAATTTAATATTTAAGAATATACATACTGTATATCCACACATTTTCAGACACACAGGCAGGGCACATACTCCTTTGCATATCTTGATATGAACTTACGTTTTCTGAACTTAGTTCAGGAACTTGTGATTGACTAGGCCAGGGGTAGGCAAAGTTAGCTCTTCTATGACTTGTGGACTTCAGCTCCCAGAATTCCTGAGCCAACCATGCTAGCTCAGGAATTCTGGGCGTTGAAGTCCACATGTCATAGAAGAGCCAACTTTGCCTACTCCTGGACTAGGTTAAGGGAAAACTGATTATTTTGAGCTTGCTGATTCCCACAGGGTAAGCTGGATGACTAGCAATCCTGTGTATTGAACGGGGGAGATATATTATTTTGTATGCTGTTGAAAAGACCTTAGCTTAGGTCAAATGGTCACAGACCATATAGAGCAGGGATGTGAAACTCGCGTAGTCACAGCGGCATCACATGACGTATCAGGATTTCCCCCCCCCCCCTTTCACTAACCTGATTGTGGGCATGGCCAGCACATGACGCATCTGGCCCACAGGAGGTGAGTTTGACAACCCTGATAGAGAGTATGCCTACGGTACTTTCTCTTTGAAATTGATTTGGAAGGCTTATGGAAATGCCTGTTAAATGATGGCCTCCTTTAATAAGGAGCAGTGAGCATTAACACTCTTCCCAGGTCCAAATCAATATTTTAAAATACAGTGGTCCCTCGATTTTTGCGATCTCGATTATTGCGAAACGCTATACCACAGTTTTTCAAAAAATATTAATTAAAAAATACTCCACGGTTTTTTTGCTATACCGCGGTTTTTCCCACCCGATGATGTCACTCTCTTCCTTCCTTTCTCATCTTTCTTTCTCTCTCTCTTTCTCTATCTTGCTTCTTCCTCTCTCACACTCTCTTCCTCCCTCTCTCATCTCTTTCTTTCCTTCTCTCTCTTTCTCTATCTCTCCCGCTCTTGCTCTCGAGCGGCGGGCGGCGGGCGGGCGGGTGAGCGGCAGGCGGGCAGCAGCGAGGAGCCAAAGATCGGGGTTTCCCCTTTGCGTGGGCGGCGGGGAAGACCCAGGGAAGGTTTCTTCGGCCGCCCAGCAGCTGATCTGCTCGGCAGCGCGGCAGCAGCGAGGAGCCGAAGATCGGGGTTTCCCCTTTGCGTGGGCAGCGGGGAAGACCCAGGGAAGGTTTCTTCGGCCGCCCAGCAGCTGGAGGGGGCGGGGGCAGCCGACATTCAAAGCAATCTTTGTCGGCTTCCGCACTTTCATCGCTCCCCGGCTCCACCATTTGCGCATGCGCGGCCATGGAAAAAGGACGCGCATGCACAGATGGTGTTTTTACTTCCGCACCACTATATCGCGAAAAATCGATTATCGCGAGAGGTCTTGGAACGTAACCCTCGTGATACTCGAGGGATCACTGTAGCTAGGAAATTAGGAAGACACCAGAATTTTTCTTATTAGGTATCACGGATATTAAATATAAAAAAGAAGTATATTATTTAATAATTCATATTTTAGTAGCAGCTAGAATTGCATTTGCACAAAAATGGAAAGAAAAGGAAATTCCAAAAGATGAAGAGATTTTTAGGAAAATTATGGAATGTGCAGAATTGGATATGATGACGAGAAGGTTAAATAATCAAGCGGAATCTGAATTTTATAAAATTTGGGAAGAAGTGTATAAATGGTGGAATTTTTTAAAAAAAAGATAATTGAAGATAACAAAATAAAGTATGAAACAGTAAAATGTATATTTTTGAATACAACTCATAGTGAAATTCAATGAATAACACTATTTTTATTAACTGAGTTTAACTATTTAATCATAATTATATAATCAATAGAAAATGTTTGAAATTTTAAGTTTATTTTTCTTTGTATATTAGTATTGTATACAAACAGATATTTCATCAATAAGTTTACTTTTCTGTATTGATCTAAAATAGAATTAGTTTTTCATTTTTGTATTAGGAAGACTTCTACAATAAGAGGAGCAATGGTAGCTCCTATATATGTTAAATGTTGTTAGTTCTGTCTGTCTTACATTTAAAAAAAAATCAATAAAAATTATTAAAAAATAAAATAACTTTTGAACTTTTGCCCAAATTAACTCATGAGGTATGGGGGGGGGGGGGAGGGAGAGATTTTGCTCCTGTAGATATTCCCAGGGTCATATTTCCAGGTTGCACTTCAGGTGAAATAATTTTGTTTCATGCTATCTATAGAATAATTCTTTAGAATTCCTGTGCTTATAGATGTTCCACATAATATTTTTTTCTCTTGTGATCACTACATCCAGCTGCATTTTAGAGCTCATTAAAGATATAATTCATAACTGAATCTGCAGGGGGCTCATAGGAATACAGTAAAACAATCCCCATAAAACTGGATATGCTGGAAAGCAAGCTTAAGCCTATTTCTCCCTGACATGCATTTATTTAAAGTCTACTGAGTGTCATTAAAGTGGTGTAGCCTCAATACAGAGCTAAATTGACTTGTTTGGTTAGGGAGATTGGTGGTGGAACTACTTTTATAGAAGACTGGAAACTTTTTATGGAATTTATGAATAGTGATGTCTATGGAATAACCTTCCAAAAGTCAGTTTTATATCTGAGTCTATAGAAGAGCTGTTAAAGATAGATATATGTGCATGAATATATGCTGTGCATGTGCATGCAATGTCCTCAAATTAAAATCACTTTATACACTGAGGGAGCATTTTTGACTGAAGTTGTTGCTATCACTTCATTTTATGCAACTCCGACTTGCCTAGGTCTGGCTAGAGCAGTGTTTCCCAACCTTGGCAACTTTATTTATTATTTTATTTATTTATTTTGTCCAATACACAATGAGGGGTTTAGTGGGTATATATCTATATACAGTGATCCCTCGAGTTTCGCGAGGGTTCCGTTCCAAGACCCCTCGCGAAACTCGATTTTTCGCGATATAGCGGTGCGGAAGTAAAAACACAATCTGCGCATGTGCGCCCATTTTTTCATGGCCGCACATGCGCAGAGGGTGGAGTTTGCGTGTGGGCGGTGGGGAAGACCAAGGGAAGGTTCCTTCAGCCGCCCAACAGCTGATCTGCTCGGTTGCGCGGCAGCAGCGAGGAGCCGAAGATGGAGTTTCCCCTTTGCCTGGGCAACGGGGAAACCTCATCTTTGGCTCCTCGCTGCTGCCGCGCTACCGAGCAGATCAGCTGTTGGGCGGCCGAAGGAATCTTCCCTTGGTCTTCCCGCTGCCCAGGCAAAGGGGAAATCCCAAGATCGCTTGCCGCTTACCGCTTGCCCGTTCACCCGCCCGCCCGCCGTTTGCTGCTCGCCCATTCACCCGCCCACCCGCCGTTTGCTGCTCGCCCATTCACCCGCCTGCTCGCCGTTTGCTGCTCGCCCATTCACCCGCCCGTCCGCCGTTTGCTGCTCGCCCATTCACCCGCCCGTCCGCCATTTGCTGCTCGCCCATTCACCCGCCCACCCACCGTTTGCTACTCGCCCATTCACCCGCCCACCCGCCGTTTGCTGCTCGCCCATTCACCTGCCCGCTTGCCGTTTGCTGCTCGCCATTCACCCGCCCGTCCGCCGTTTGCTGCTCGCCCATTCACCCGCCCACCCGCCGTTTGCTGCTCGCCCATTCACCCGCCCGCTCGCCGTTTGCTGCTCGCCCATTCACCCGCCCGTCCGCCGTTTGCTGCTCGCCCATTCACCCGCCCGTCCGCCGTTTGCTGCTCGCCCATTCACCCGCCCACCCGCCGTTTGCTGCTCGCCCATTCACCCGCCCGCTCGCCGTTTGCTGCTCGCCCATTCACCCGCCCGCCCGCCGTTTGCTGCTCGCCCATTCACCCGCCCGCCCGCCGTTTGCTGCTCGCCCATTCACCCGCCCGCCCGCCGTTTGCTGCTCGCCCATTCACCCGCCCGTCCGCCGTTTGCTGCTCGCCCATTCACCCGCCCGCCCGCCGTTTGCTGCTCGCCCATTCACCCGCCCGTCCGCCGTTTGCCGCTCGCCCATTCACCCGCCCACCCGCTGTTTGCTGCTCGCCCGTTCACCTGCCCGCCATCAGGACCGCCGCGCACTAACTTGATGACGGCCATGCCGTCCCAGATCGTGGGGAGGGGAGCTCTTCTCCAGCCAGGGGACGGCGAGGCCCTCCCAATGCTTGCCCGCCGCCCAGGCCCCGCGCTTGGAGCCGGAGTGAGGCCACTTCCGCCTCCGGATGAAGGAATCTCCTCGGTGGGCGGCATCGGAGGATGCAGCAACGCAGCCCCGAAAAGGACCGGCTGTTGGTCCCTTGAACCCGCCGCCGCCGCCCACTGCGGAGATCCCTTCGCCCGAACGGAGGTGGCGGTGGTGGGTTCAAGGGACCAACAGCCGGTCCTTTTCGGGGCTGCGTTGCTGCATCCTCCGATGCCGCCCACCGAGAAGATTCCTTCGTCCGGAGGCGGAAGTGGCCTCAGAGGCTGCAACGCAGCCCCGAAAAGGACCGGCTCTTGGTCCCTTGAACCCACCACAGCCACCTCCGTTCGGGCGAAGGAATCTCCTCGGTGGGCGGCATCGGAGGATGCAGCAACGCAGCCCCGAAAAGGACCGGCCGAGGTCGCCAGGAAGGGAGAAGAAGAGTCAATGAACGGTGCCAGCCGCCGCCTCGCCCAACGCAAAGCGCAAGAGCCCAGACCCGGAGGCAACCCGCTTGCTGTCCGCGGCGCTTCGAGTTTCTCCTCCCGGAGGCGCGCTCGGCGCTCGCTGCAGCCAAACATCCGGGGACTCTTCTTCTCCCTTCCTGGCGACCTCGGCGGCGGAGGGTGGAAGAGCGGTGAAGAAGAGGAGGAGGAGTCCGCGCTGCTCCGGCTGCCGTGTCTCCTTCTCCCTCCTTCTTCCACCCTCCGCCGCCGAGGTTGCCAGGAAGGGAGAAGAAGAGTCCCCGGATGTTTCCCCGGATGTTCGGCTGCAGCAAGCGCCGAGCGCGCCTCCGGGAGGAGAAACTCGAAGCGCCGCGGACAGCAAGCGGGTTGCCTCCGGGTCTGGGCTCTCGCGCTTTGCGTTGGGCGAGGCGGCGGCTGACGCCGTTCATTGACTCTTCTTCTCCCTTCCTGGCGACCTCGGCGGCGGAGGGTGGAAGAAGGAGGGAGAAGGAGACACGCAGCCGGAGCAGCGCGGACTCCTCCTCCTCTTTTTCATCGCTCTTCTACTCTCCGCCGCCGAGGTTGCCAGGAAGGGAGAAGAGTCAATGAACGGCGCCAGCCGCCGCCTCGCCCAACGCAAAGCGCAAGAGCCCAGACCCGGAGGCAACCCGGTTGCTGTCCGCGGCGCTTCGAGTTTCTCCTCCCGGAGGCGCGCTCGGCGCTCGCTGCAGCCGAACATCCGGGGAAACATCCAGGGACTCTTCTTCTCCCTTCCTGGTAACCTCGGCGGCGGAGGGTGGAAGAAGGAGGGAGAAGGAGACACGGCAGCCGGAGCAGCGCGGACTCCTCTCTCGGTTGGAGGTGAGCTTGACGACGCCCCCCGGGAAAAAAACTGAAGTGGCCACTTTCTCCGTCGTATGTGTGTGGGGGCTCGGGAGGAAGCTGCCGGAGGAGGGTCGACGACGGGTAGCCCCGCAGCTGTGGTCCCCGCCGGGATGGAGGCGCCTGGGTGCACACGCGCGCACATACGCACACGGATGGGGGGAGTGCGAGCGAGCGAGAGGGGGGGGAAGCCCAGACGGGATGAACCGTTTCTTGGGTGGCCCGTGTGGAAAAGGGGAGCGAGGGGCCGGGCGGGTTGAGGGAATCAAAGAGGGGTGGGGGTGCTGCTCTGAGGCGCTCGGAAAGAGTTTTCGGAAGGCTCTCGTGTTACGGCGAAAGGGCGTGTGGAGAGCCTGATGTTGGCGGAATTGGGGACCAGCGAGGAGCCGAAGAAACCCGCTGCCCACGGAAAGGGGAAACCCGGATGTTCGGCTCCTCGCTGCTGCTGCGCTGCCGAGCAGATCAGCTGCTAGGCGGCCGCTGGAGAGCAAGAGGGGGAGAGATAGGGAAAGAGAGAGAAGGAAAGATGAGGAAGGAAGAGAAATGAGAAAATGATTGAAGCAGAGAATGACGAGAAAGAGACAGAGAAGTGACTCTTGGTGATGACGTATGACGTCATCGGGTGGAAAAATCGCGATATAGCGTTTCGCGAAGATCGAGATGGTAACAATTGCTGAAAAATCGCGATATAGCGTTTCGCGAAGATCGAGATCGCGAAACTCGAGGGATCACTGTACACATAGTAAAATACATGATGAAGGTTATAGAGGAGATACTCGTAGTAAAATATATCTAAGAAATAATAGAAAAGAAGATATAGTAATAGAACATATCAATGAAAGAATAGAAGAAGAGATATAGGAATAGAAGAAAAGTATAGGAGATATAGGAGAGCAATAGGACAGGGGACGGAAGGCACTCTAGTGCACTTGTACTCGCCCCTTACTGACCTCTTAGGAATCTGGATAGGTCAACTGTAGATAATCTAAGGGTAAAGTGTTGGGGGTTTGG
Source organism: Erythrolamprus reginae (assembly GCF_031021105.1). Lineage (NCBI taxonomy): Eukaryota > Metazoa > Chordata > Lepidosauria > Squamata > Dipsadidae > Erythrolamprus > Erythrolamprus reginae. Next base: position 225,057,589 of record NC_091951.1, on the reverse strand, counting down.
GGATGACACTATGGAGTCCGGTAATGAGTTCCACGCTTCGACAACTCGGTTACTGAAGTCATATTTTTTACAGTCAAGTTTGGAGCAGTTAATACCGTGTTTCCCCGATAGTAAGGCAGTGTCTTACTTTTTTTAACCCCCAAAAGCCCCCCTATGTCTTACTATGGGGGTATGTCTTACATTGGAAAAAAATTTGAAAGGGTCCTTTTAGCGGCGCAGCAGCGAGGAGGCGAAGATTGGGGTTTCCCCTTTGCGTGGGCGGCGGGGAAGACCCAGGGAAGGGATAGCGGCGGTGGTTTGGATTAAGCGATCGTAATCCCCCAAAAGGATGAACTCCAGCATCGGAAGGCCGATGAACCGATGGCTATGAAATTAAGGCTTTTCTTTGAGAGAGAGAGAGAGAGTGGGGGATAGTCGTCGTCGGAGCGCTAAAGACCAGGGCAGAGAAAGCGCGAGCTGCATGCGGGAGAAGCGGAGGAGGAATCAGGCAAGCCGAATGGGAATCCCTCCCCTGCCCTCCCTCGCTCCATTCCCCGCCAGCAATTCCTCCGCAAACCCACCTCTACATCCTCGCTCTGCAAGTGCCGAGACAGGCGGACCACATTGCAAAGGGCTGCCTCTCCTGCTGCCGCTGCTATTGCTAATGCCCGGGGCTGTAAGCAAAACCCGGAACGGACTCACACAGAACAGGCTCCCATTCGGCTTGCCTGATTCCTCCTCCGCTTCTCCCGCATGCAGCTCGCGCTTTCTCTGCCCTGGTCTTTAGCGCTCCGACGACGACTATCCCCCACTCTCTCTCTCTCTCTCAAAGAAAAGCCTTAATTTCATAGCCATCGGTTCATTGGCCTTCCGAGGCTGGAGTTCGTCCTTTTGGGGGATTACGATCGCTTAATCCAAACCACCGCCGCTATCCCCCCCTCGCGCGATTCCTTGCACCTTCTTCCCAATGTTATATCTGCGGTTCAGCCTCCTTCCCCGTCGAGAAAGCGTGTGCAGCGGGGAAGACCCAGGGCTCCCCCCCCCGCAATACCCCCATGTTTCCCCGAAAGTAAGACATATGTCTTACTTTCGGGGTATGGCTTATATTAGCCAACCCCCCTGAAACCCCCCATATGTCTTACAATCGGGGGGGTCTTACTATCGGGGAAACACGGTATTAAGTTTAAATCTGTTGTGTGCTCTTGTGTTGTTGTGGTTGAAGCTGAAGTAGTCGCCGACAGGCAGGACATTGCAGCATATGATCTTGTGGGCAATACTTAGATCTTGTTTAAGGTGTTTTAGTTCTAAACTTTCTAGGCCCAGGATTGAAAGTCTAGTCTCGTAGGGTATTCTATTTCGAGTGGTGGAGTGAAGGGCTCTTCTGGTGAAGTATCCTTGGACATTTTCAAGGGTGAAAATGGCTGGGGAATTCTGGGAGTTGAAGTCCAGATATCTTCAAGTTGCCAAGGTTGGGAAACACTGGGCTAGAGAACCAGCAAAAATCAGTTTAAGCAGGATCCCGAAAGTAAAAAATGGGGAATTCCTGCATTGCAGACAGGCATCAGAGAAAACCAAAAGAAGGGGACTGAAGAAGGAGAGATGAAAGGCTAGGATTTGTACTCTGTTTGGAGATCCATTAAAAGTTAAAATAAGTATAACAGCATTTTATTTTGAGATACAGCTTCAGCCCCAGATACAGCTTATTGGGACAGATTTCTAATGAGCAAACACAATGAGCAAACCTGTTTCCCGAAAGGAAAGTGTTGCTTCTGTTTTTCTTCTGAAGCTTGGCCATTCCTTGCCTAACCAAGACTGCAGGAATTGACTTAAGCTGCATCTAGGAGCAAAGTACTGTAAATAAATTTTGTCAATGGGTTTTGCTTTCTTTGGAAGAAAATTCTAGAGCCTACAGCATGAGATAAAAATTACAAGTACCGTATGTTTTTCCTTCCCCTGTCTCGTTCAGCACCAGAAACTGCGGCTCAGTCAGAGAAACAATCTGTGCTGTCAAGTTCTGTTTATGTATTGTTTAATTATACTGAAGAAGACTGCAAAATGATTGTTCTCTGGATCTCTGGGAGTAAGCCTCACTAAAAACTCATTTGGACTGCCATCTAAATAAGTGGATATCTAATTGCACGGTGCAGATAACAATTTGAGGGGTCCTGGGTGCTTTCTGAGCTTGGTTGTTTTCTTGGAGATGTGCCCTTACCCAAATTAGGTAACATCATTAGTGCTAATAAGGAGTGAGGTTTGCTGGGAGACCAGATAACAATCTATTCACACTTCTGAGGAAGGGGGAAGAGGAATTGCACCATAAATGATTTTGCATAAAGTTGGAGGCTGGAGGAAGCTGCTGAGTTACTCAAGGAGCAAGTTCATGCTTTAAAATTCTCTGTGAGGTGACTGCAGTCTTACCCCTGAGATGAAATTGTCCTAAAACTGGTGAAACTACCTTCGGAATAGGCATGCAGAATAGCTGCTTTTTCAACTCTGCCCTTGCTAACGTTTGAGTAGGCATGCAATGGAGAGGTATTTGCAATAATTAGAATGGCAGGAAAAACAATTGCTCTCAACCTGCCTTCCACTGAGGACTTGTATACTGCAGGAATCAAAAAGAGGGCTGTGAAAATATTTACAGATCCTCCCATCCTGGACACAAACTGTTTCAACTCCTACCCTCAAAACCACACTGTTGAGTATTACACACCAGAAACAAGAATAGTTTTTTCCCCCAAGCGCCATCACTCTGCCAAACAAATAATTCCCTCAACACCGTCAAACTATTTCCTAAGTCTGCACTACTATTAATCTTCTCATCATTCCCATCACCCACCCACTAATGACTGTATGATTTTGTTGCTTGTATCCTTCCGATTTACATTGACCCGTTCCTAATATGATTTGATTGCTACATTTGATTTGTACATTGTTTATTATTGTTGTTGTGAGCCGCGCCGAGTCTTCAGAGAGGGGCGACATACAAATCGAATAAATTATTATTATTATTATTATTATTACCTGGATTATCATTAAGTGTTGTACCTTATGATTCTTGATTAACGTATCTTTTCTTTTGTGTACATGAGAGCAAATTCCTTGGCCAATAAAAAAAACACTTGGCCAATAAAAAAAATATATTCTGTTCTGTTCTGTCCCGTTCCATTCTGTTCCGTTCTATTCTATGTATGGATGCTCCTCTGTGTTTTGCAATTGACTTTTGAAAAGTGATTCAGATTAACTTCAGCCCTACCAAAGTGGTGTGGTGGATTTGAATGGCAAACAGGTCCTGGGATCTGTTCTATCCTAAGCAATGGAAATTGACCAGGGGACATCAACCAGTCCCTCTCTCTTAGCCTAACCTATTTGACAGGGTTCTTGTGGAGGAAAGAGAGAGAACAGAGCACTCTATACTAAGGTGACCAGATGTCCCGTTTGTAAAAAAAAAATTGGGGACTTTTAAAAAACGCTGCAGGACACAGGATAAATTGTTCAAAAGCGGGACTGTCCCACCAAAAGTGGGACATCTAGTCACCATACTCTATACAGTATGCCACCTTGAAAATGGAATATAAATTGAATAAATAATAGCATTAAGAATTGGAAATTTTTTTGGGTGGTGCCTCTGTGAAGATTGGAGACAGGATTGGTCCTTCGTGAGGTAGGAAGGGGCAAAAGAACAGCGTTCAATGTACAAGGCATGTTGAAATGACCACATCCCTGTTGCAGTCACTTCAGGAGGGCATTTTAGGTCAAGAAAATGGCAGAACCAGGTTGAATAGGCCCATCCCAGAGAGGCATTTGCTGATCAAAACAGACAGGTGCCCTTCATTGCAGCTGCTTTAATGAAAAGCAAACAAAAGAGAAACCTGATCTGCTGTCTAATGTGTTATTGAAATAAAAAAATAATATGAACATGAGCAAAAATGCATGCGACAACCAGATTTACGGCCTAAATTTTGGTGAGGCAGAGAAAAAGAAAGCAAAAGAAGGTAGGCGGATCCAGATTACGTGCAGGTGAGGACAAACACTGGAAGAGGCTTTTTTTTCCATGTGTGGCAGCTTATGAATATTTGTGTGTTTTTTTAAAAAAAAACATCTACAGATATCCACCCATCCATCTGCCCTGTAGGCAAAGGTTGGAATACCAATTTATCATTAAGGTTGGTCACACAACCTTAATAATAGTGAGCCAGATGTTTAAACTGGATTTGGCACTTTTATCCCCCTGGGTTAGTTTTTATTATTATTCTCATTGTCATGCCAACAGCAACATTGCAATGCTTCTTTGATAACCTGTCCAGAACCTCAGTTCAAGGTCTTCAATCTTCTCTTCTTCTCCTATGCAGTGGAGTGAGGTGCAGCAGATGATCAATGGGACTCCTGTATATATGTACCAGGATTGCAGCGTCCTCTCCGAAGGAGACACTGACCACTGGCTCCGCACAAACTGGATCTTCCGAGGAGAGGCCTCTTCTCGCATCTTTGTGGAGCTGAAATTCACCATTCGAGACTGCAAGAGTTTCAGAGGAGAAATGGTGAGCTGCAAAGAGACGTTCAACCTCTACTACATGGAGTCAGACCAAGATGTTGGAATCCAGTTCCGCCGTCTTCTCTTCACTAAAGTAAGCTTTGTTTGCTCGTTTCTCTGTTTATAATAATTAATAATAATAATTTATTAGATTTGTATGCCGCCCCTCTCCGTAGACTCGGGGCGGCTCATAACAAAATAGTGACAGTGTAACAATTCTAATATTAAAAACATTCTAAAACCCAACATTGGAACCATATGTCTACGGAGAGGGGCGGCATACAAATCTAATTAATAAATAAATAAAATATGTGTATATTGCCTGACTCCCAGTGACTTGTTGCACAAAGACAAGCCATATCACAATAAAGATAATGGCAAAAACAGACAACAATGAAAAGCACCCAGGTACTAGTCAGAAAGGGATTCAAGCACCCTTGCCAAAGGCAAGATAGATGACTTAGGGCCAGACTATCTTCAGGACTGCCTTCTGTCGCATAGCTCCCAGCGACCGATAAGGGCCCACAGGTTGGCCTTGTCCGGGTCCTGTCGGCTAGACAGTGTTGGTTGGTGGGGCCACAGGGAGGGCGTTCTCTGTGGTGGCGGCAGCTCTCTGGAGCCAGCTACCTCCTGAGCTCCCACCCTACTGGCCTTCCGGAAAGCCGTGAAGACCTGGCTCTGCCGGCAGGCCTGGAGCCATTGATCAATACGGTACCACCTAGATCCGGCCACAAAAAAGATATGAATGGTTATTTTACGGGTTTTGAACTGTTTTTAGATGCGGTATGCCACCCAGAGTCCGGAAGGAGTTGGGCAGCCTATGAATTAGATTAATACATAAATAAATAAATATAAAGGCCTAGGTGAATGGCCAGGTTTCCATCAGGATGGTGGAAGCCTCCAGAAATGCAATTCAAGAGGGTGTACTCCCAGGGTTCCAAAAAAATAGTGCCATTTAATTGAAGGAACCTGCAGCATGCCAACTCATTGGATCAAATCAGTCAGGCAGATACTATGAGAAATAGATGGCCCCTCAAGTAATTATCCCCTATATGCCATGTAGGGCTTTATAAATAACAACCCGCATCTTGAATTACACCCAGAAGCAAAATGGCAATGAATACAGTTTGTAAAACAGGGGTGTTACATGGGCATACTGAGGCACGCCCATTACTGCCTGTGTTGCTGGGTTCTGTAACAGTTCCAAATTGTCTTCAAGGGCAGATCCAAGTAAGCACATTATAGTAGTCAAACCAGAAAGAGACCAGAAGGGAGTGCCTATCTGAAGGGCTTTCCTCTCTAGAAAAGATCACATATGGTTGTGCAAGGCCTTCCTTGTCACAGCTACCACTTGCTCATGAAGCAGGACCTGTGAGCACAAGGAAGGCCACCATTGAAAGGCAAGTACTGCAGGAAAGTTAACAAGACAGACATTTTTCTTTTATACAGAATCTTCTGTGTATAATTTCATAAGCAGAAGAAAGGTCCAGAATGTCAACACTGGGGAAGAAGAAATAAGGATAGCAGTAAATGGCTTAAGAAAGAAAGCGGTGGAAGAAAATGAATGATGAACTAGAGAGGATATGGAAAACCAAGGTCAAAGTATTCCCTTGGTGGTAGGAGCACGTGAGGCTGTGACACCCTACACTAGGAGAGTGGTTACAACAGGTCCATGGAACAATGTTAAGAATTCTGTCCAGAAAACTGCAGTGCTGGGAAGAGCTAAGATCCTGCGCAGAACCCTCAAACTCTCAGTCTCTGGAAGAGGCCCTGAGATTGAGAAAAACACATATCATCCATAAAACTGAGAAGGGAAAACCAATGCCTATATTCATACCCAAAGTTATACATAGGAGCAGTGAAGGGCTACCAAAATTTTTACTACCACACTGTGGACGTGGCTTATTCAGGACACCCTGCATTTTCTTTCAACATCTTTCAGTGCAAATTGGGGTGGAGGTCCATTTTCACTACCCCACTGCGTCCCACCCCCCCCGGTCCGGGCAGCAGCACACCCCTGCATATGAGGCTGTGCAATTTTTTTTAAGTACAATGTACATGATCCTTAACAATGTTCTTCAATTCCTCATCACTGAACAAATACCTCAATTTCAGACTGACTTGGAGATTAGCCAGATTTCTTACATTCTTTCAGAATACAAAATTATTCAGAATTTTTTTTTTAATGGCAGAATGATCAGAAACTTGTAACAACCTGTTTACAATCATAGATACACGCACTGGTTTGTTCTTCAGACAGAGTAAGATGCACATAATTTAAAGTGAGAAAGAATATAGTTGACATGAACAATGACTTGGTTTAGAAACTGAGGTGCTATGCATTTCGATGATGGCCTGGTCGAAGATTTTCAGAGATTTTTACAAAGCCAAAAATGTGTTTTATAAAATAGTATAATTATACTATTATAATCAATTTATCTTTCTAGATAAGGGAAGTTTTATCCCAAATTAAAGTGTTCTACACTAGAAGCTGCATTCAGTACAAGTAATCTTTACTTACTGACTGCCTTGTTTAGCAACCTTTAGATCTTACAACAGTAAAAAGAAAAAAACATCAGCTTTTTGACCAATCTTCACATTTCTGACTGCTATAGTGTCCTGTCGTCGTATAATTGCCATCTGGGCAGTTTGCAAATGGCTTCCAACAAGCAGAATTAATGGAAAACATAGAAAATTGCAAGTCACAGTCATGTGACATCTTGTTTAATGACTACAGTCATTCAGGAGAAGTGGAAGTGACATCATAGGTCTGGAAAGACTTGTGGTTAGCTTCATTTTTTATATGTAGCTCTGCTTACCATAGAGGACAAAATTGTGGGCGAATTCCCTAATTATTGTGGAGGGAAAGGTAATAATTTCAAACAAATACGTCAACATAAAATATATATTCTCCACTGCATCTGGAAGGAGAGTCCAACATGGGTAATTCACCAATCTTATTGGTAGAGACTGAGTTAATTTAAATATTTAAATATGAGGTAGTCACCGCCCCTTAGCAGCCCCCAATACCTCAGTTTTAAAAACTCAGTCTAAGAGTAGAGACTGTTGATCCATTGAAAATGGATTATAGAGAATTTAGGCTTAAATTTGCCTTACACAATCTTATTAGTATTAGAATTTAATTTTTCTTGTTGGGTTTTATTGAGAATCACGTAAATGGCAATGACACTGAAGGTACATAAAATGAATGCAAAATCAATATTATAGCAAATAAATGGCTGTAATTAAAGGACTTCCTTTCAATTGATTGCTTAGACTCAAATTCATATTGAAAGAGAGGGCCTGTGTGTTTCTATTGGCTACCATTAACTGCCTTATGGAGCATGTTTATTTTTCAACATCTTATATGATTGAATGTAATTTTAGTTCAGTAAATAATACATTAACAAAGGAAAGAAAAAGTATTGATATATTGTCAGGGGGGAATTAGTATTAACCTACGAGCATCATACCAACAACTGAACTTTTAATGGAAAAAACCCCCATCAGATTCAGGAAATCCATGGAATCATACTTGGCTAGGTAACTTTCCTTTGTAAATTTAATTGTAAGTTAAGTTAAAAATTGTATTCACTAAAAATATTTTGTAAGAATTCAATTTATTTTTTTCTGTTGTTTTATTTTTTTCTGGAAATGATTTAAAATGCTTATATCTATATGTATTTATATAAATTGCTAATTTGCTTCTGTAGCTTAATACATTACCATTTATATAAATGAATTACCTTCAAAGTAACTCCACAAATACTATTAGAAAATTAAGTTAAATTTAATTGCTTTTTAATCTTTAATTGAACTTTCAACTTAAAAGAATATTTAGCCATTCGTAACCCTGCAATAAAAATTGTCTTATGTACATATAGTACTGATATACTGTACAATATATGTGTGTTATTAACATTTCCAGGATTTGATTAGGGAAAAACTGTCTAAAAAGACTCCCTTGGGGGAGCATAATGGGAAAAAATGGTTGAGGAATATTAGGTTACATGGAGGAAAAAAGGAAACATAACTTAATGTTTTCTGGTCCAATGTAGAGTTGCTTTCTGGTCCAATGTAGAGTTAGAGGTCATGTAGAGATTGTGTGCAGCAAACTGCCTACCTCAAGCAGGCCTCACATGCCTATATGATCTCACCCAGTTCACATTGCCACGTTGATGTAGGACACTATCCCTGGCTGGTACATGATCTCATCTAGGTTTATTCAACAAGATGTTCTCAAGGATTGGCAAGAAGAATTCACCAATAAAAATGCTGTGGCTCTTTGTTACTTTTCGCTGCTTGGAAAACAACATAAAAGTAATAAACACTGTGAAGGCAGTGAGACATCTTAGGATCCTGCAATGACTGGTCTCTAATTCTATCAGTGCAGGCATTTTAATCTTGACCATTTTAAAATGGGTGGGCGTCAACACCAGGAATTCCCCAGCCAGCATGCGGAATTGTGGGTGTTAAATCTACCCATCTTGAAGTTGACAACATTGAGAAATACTGCCCTAGTGAGTGGGATCCTGCCATTACTTTATATCCTGAGAGTCAAAGCTTGGGCTGGTGGGTCATCCACAAAAGTAGTATTCACTCGAATACGTACTGAGAGAAGAATGGACTTACATATATACAATTTGCATTCCTTCATCAAGAGTAAAATCTCTTATACATAAAAAATACAACAAGGATTTCTCTCTATGTGATCACTGATTCTTTAGCATTTCTTACACTGAAGAAACTCTATGAGACTCTTTCAGACTTCGGATGTGGTCATCAAGAGCCAGGGATCATCTTCCACCTCCACTGACCCCTTCAAACACCATCCAAAGAGGGACGAAAACAGTTATTTAAAAATATTCACATGGTCATTTCTGTCTGCATTGGAAGCAGAAGGGGCCCTTGATCTATCCCTTCTGTCTTAACTCTGCCATACAGTAATATCCATTTGAAAACAGTTTTAATATTTTGGCTTCTGCATGTTTGCATATGATGTCAGTTTGAATGACCCATTGGCATTATGTTCAGTCTTTTTAAATATAGTTCATGCGTCTTTGTATTCGGGTATAATATGATTAGCTGTAAATGAATAGGGGGGGTCACTCTACTGCACACATAATTGGCAGTGTGTCAGCATGTGATGAATTCTTGAACTGAACAGAGCAGGCAGGAATCCAAATTTGGCAACAGACTTCCATAGAATTGTTTAGCATTTTAATTTAATGTTTCAAAATAATGCACTAACTCAGCGTACAAACCTACTCAGACATTCTCCCCCCCCATACGCCCCATTGAAGATGTTGTGCAACTTTCTGCATAATTGAAGCAATGAATTTTAGTCTCGTTATATTAATGCTTTTATTAATCGAATGAATTAGATGCACAGCCTGAGGCCACACCCTACCCCAGGGCCTGTAAAACCCAGCTCCAAAATTTTATGTTTTAATGGGGCAGGCATTCAGAGCTGAGAATAATCATTTATTCTCCTTCCCTGCCATCTTTGTTCCTTTTTAGGTCAATAGATATTAGTTTAATAGTTTTTCATTGGTTGTAAGATGCCTGGAATCATCTCTAGGTGAGATGGGCAGTATATAAGTTTAATAAACAAATAAATAAAAAACATCGTAACAACATTTAATTTTAATCCAAGGGCATGGAATCAATAATTCATATTTTTGTCTTGATTTTGAAAGTTTCGCTCAAAAATATCAGTAGAAGCCACTTTCACGGAGCTATTGATATTGATATTATGTTGTTATTATCCTACTCATAAAAGAACATTTGCCATCTGAATTATTTTCAGATGGGAAAAGTACTAGAAGCGCCCTGCACTTTTGCTTACTTCTCTGTTCCGTTGGGTTTTTTTCCCAAACCAGCCACAACTAAAAAAAGGAAACAAGAGACCAAGAGCTTCCACAGCTGTCTTTCACTTTCCCATTCTTCATCAGCTTTCAGAAATGAGTTTGCTCACACCCTCTGCCCAGCTAATGGGTACTAGTACTTTATCAGAGCATTAGACTCTTGCCCAGACAAACCCCCTGTCAAAACAGTAGCCCTATGTTTAATTTTACTTGTTTTCATGGGATTAAATATTAAGCATTCTCAAGAGCCATTAGTCAGCTTCTCGAAAGGGAGTGTCTATGTTTATAGCCAGTGTTTTCCTGAACACTCGTTCTTGAGGGACAGTATTGCACATCTGTTGCAGGTCAATGCTAGGCAGCGTGGCCTCTGGATTTTGACCAATAAAGCCCAAGCATAACAAGTATGGTCAAATAACTCCTCTGGAGGTATCTTACTGATATTTTCTTCTAAATCTTTCCATCATTTAAATAGAAGTACAGCACTTGTCAGAACCTGCCAGCCAAGGCTGATGAGCAGTTTCGTTTATGTCCTTTCTTGATTTCTTCACAGGACACAGTATGATGTGGCCCATATCTATTCTTTGTTTATTAGTGACATTCTACATTTGTTTCTTTATTCAGTTTAATCCATTTTATTCTCTGATGTAAATTTTTCAAAACAATTTTTTTGGTATATATTTCTGATTACTAAACAGCTCTGTGATATAGTCAAAACAGAAAGACAATGGCTGAATGATTTTTTAAATTTATTTCTAGTATCTTTTGGTATTGCAAGAAAGCGTTCCTATAACTAATGCAAACTGCTTGGCTTATATATAACATAAATTGGTTATGAGCTTTCTCTGATTATGTCTGCTCTCTATGTCAAATGACTAATTTGATTTCAATACTGTTGTGCAACCTTTTAACATGCTGTAGTCTTAAGGGATTAATTTTACATTTTTTCTATTAGTCAGAGCTTTATTATTGAACATACAGTACTATACTTGGGTTTATACCCTAGCTTAGCCCAGGCTATCATGATGGATATCTTATGTCAAATTCTTTGTTTTCCAAATAGCTAAAAAAAATGTTGATTTAGCTGTTTTTGAATGTTTCTTTTACTGCTGAATATTTTGTTCGAACAATCAATTTATATCTGATTTCTGCTAAACTATTTAGCAAATTCAAATGACCATATATACTCGACTATAAGTCGCTCCGATTATAAGTTGAGGCACCTACTTTTGCCACAAAAACTTGGAAAAAATTATTGACTCCAGTATAAGTCAAGGGTGGAAATTGCAGTGGCTACTAGTAACTTATAAAAATGGAAAACAATAAAATTACATCAATTGAGGCATCGGTATATTAAATGTTTTAGAATATTCATTTCAAAGAAAACTAGTAAACTAGCTCTGTAAGTTTAAAAGAGGGTAAACAGGTATACTGTATGTCCCCCCAAGGTAGGTATAGGGAAAAAAATGCAAGTACTTACCAATGTTCCCTCTAATTTTTTTTCAGTGTGGGCAGAAAAGTATAGTGTCTGAGCGGCATTCCCTTTGGGACTGGGCGGCATAGATAGATAGATTAGATGGATGGATGGATGGATGGATGGATGGATGGATGGATGGATGGATGGATGGATGGATAGATAGATAGATAGATAGATAGATAGATAGATAGATAGATAGATAGATAGATAGATAGATAGATAGATAGATAGATAGATAGAACTCTTGAACCATTTTCAAACACAGGTGAGGGCTGGGGGGGGTTCCTCTGTTATTGTTTGGGTGCTTTTTACCATATGCTTTAAATCAAGAGTCACTTCTCTCTCTCTCTTTCGTTTCTCTCTCTTTCCTCTAATTCTCTGCCTCAATCATTTTCTCATTTCTCTTTTTTTCTTCCCTTTTTGCTCTCATTTCTCTCTCTCTCTCTTCCTTCCTCTCTTCTCTCTCTCTCTTGCTTTCTCTCTCTCTCCCTCTTTCTCCCCTCTCTTGCCCCCCTTCTCTCTCCCCCTCTTGCCCCCTCTTTCTCTCTCCACCCTCTTTCTCCCCTCTCTTGCCCTCTCTTTCTCTCTCCCCTCACTCTTGCCCCCTTTCTCTCTCCACCCTTTCTTTCTCCTCCCTCTTGCCCCCTCTTCCTCTCTCCACCCTCTTGCCCCCTCTTTCTCTCTCCACCCTCTTTCTCCCCTCTCTTGCCCCCCTTTCTCTCCCCCACTCTTGCCCCCTTTCTCTCTCCCCCTCTTGCCCCCTCTTTCTCTCTCCACCCTCTTCCTACCTGTTTAACAGTGGCTGGCTCCGTCTTGATGCGGGCTGCTGCCGTCTTGTACTGGGATTGGGTGGCGGAGGGGACCCGGCAGCGGCAGGCAGCCCCCAGCGCGGCAGCGGGAGACAAAGCGAAGCTTGTGCTTCGGCCACACCGGGGCCGAGTGGCCCGAGGCTGGGCCGTCACCCCTGGCTGCAGGGGGCAGCCCCAGGACGGCAGCGGGGTAGGAGGAGGCGGATTGGGTGGCGGAGGGGACATGGCACGCTTTTCAAATGTATCACTAACCCGGGCAGCTGGCTTCACCTACTCGTCCCCCGCTGCTGCGCTGGGGCTGCCCCCTGCAGCCGGGGGTGACGGGCCCAGCCTCGGCCCACTCTGCCCCGGTGTGGCCGAAGCACAAACTTTGCTTCCTCTCCTGCCACCGCGCTGGGGGCTGCCTGCCGCCGCCGGGTCCCCTCCACCACCCAATCCCAGTACAAGATTTCCCTGGGCGCGCTTTTCAAATGCATCACTTACCCGGGCAGCCGGCTTTGCCTCCTCCTCCCCCACTGCCGCGCTGGGACTGCCCCCTGCATCCGGGGCCGACGGGCCCGGCCTTGGCCCACTCTGCCCTGGTGTGGCCGAAGCACAAGCTCCGCTTCATCTCCCGCCACCGCGCCGGGGGCTGCCCGCCACCGCCGGGTCCCCTCTGCCACCCAATCCCAGTACAAGACGGCGGCAGCCCGCATCAAGATGGAGCCGGCCACCGTTAAACAGGTAGGAAGAGGGTGGAGAGAGAAAGAGAGGGCAAGAGGGGGGAGAGAGAAAGGAGGCAAGAGGGGAGAGAGATGTCAGCTCAAAGCCCCGCAGAGCTGCCACTGCCGCCTCCCCCCTTCTGTCCCAGTGTGTGATGGGCACCGGCATCTTTTCCTGAACAGGCAGGGCCAAAGTGGAATGGGGAGCACGCAGTTTTTCAAATGAAGAAAAACCTTGTCACTCCCCGGCCCCAGCTCTGATGCCTGGCTTGTCTGGGCAGCCTTGGAAAAGGCTGCGGGGGGAGGGAACATTGGTACTTACCCCGTTGCTCCTGCTGGTTTTTTCTAGCCACCCCCTCCCCCCACTTCAGTGGCTTTGTTCCCCTCTCGCACGCAAGCAAAGGAGACAGCCAACCACTCCAACAGCGCGCAAGGGGGGGGAAAGGCCATGGGAAGCCGATGAGGTTGGAGGGGGTGGATTCTTGCCACTGCCCCCCCCCACCTCACAGGCTTTTTCCCCCTCGCGCGCAAGCTACCTCAGCTGGGAAGAGGCGGCACCCGCTCAAGCCAGCAATGCCTGCCAGGTTCCCGTGAGCGCCCTCTTGTGGTGACTTTTCTGTGACCCGAGTATAACCCGAGGTCGGGTTTTTCAGCTCATTTTTTGGGCTGAAAAACTCGACTTATACTCGAGTATATATGGTATGTGCTGAATTAATCTAAAAGGTGAATAGGGATAGGTTGCATACATGAATTAGGGTTTATAAAGCAAGAAGGGCAGCATACAAGTCTAATAAATAATAATTATTATTATTATTATATATATACGTGTGTATTTTTCTTTAAAAATCTGAATTTTAGAGACAAACCTAAATTAAACTGTTTACTTTAGTTCTGAATATTAGTGAGGATTCAAATGTACTTAATTTACTTATGGTGGAACCCCTACATTTCAGAAAGGGATTGTATTTGGTTTAAACAAGTTGTTCAACTGACTTAAATCCTTTTGCTTTCCAGGTCAACACTGTGGCAGGTGACAACATTTTCACAGCTCGAGATGTTGAGGTCGGCTCGCTGAAGTTGAACATGAAAGTAAGCTCCATTGGGAAGCTACAGCAGCGTGGTTTTTATCTGGCTTTCCAGAACTCCGGAGCTTGTGTGGCCTTGGTTTCTGTGAGAATTTATTACAAGACCTGTTCAGACAGCATTAGTGGACTGGCCCATTTTCCAGAGACACTTGCTGGTGCTGAGGGTCTAACAGAAGTGCCTGGTGTCTGTCTGAAGAATGCAACGGAAGAGATGGGTGTTCCACCCAAGATGCACTGCAGTCCCAGTGGGGAGTGGTTGGTGCCAGTGGGCAGGTGCATATGCGTCGTTGGTTTTGAAGAGGTCAAAGGAAGATGTGTGGGTAAGTACCCAAAGGGGTAAACCTGTTGTAAGCCGCTCCGCGTCTCCGGAGAGGGGCGGCATACAAATCTAAATCTAAATAATAATAATGATGATGATGATGATGATGATGATGATGATGATGATGCTAGGCGCAATGCCAAAGGATCTCAGCGGACATTTGAAAACCATCGGAATTGACAAAATCTCCATCTGTCAATTGCAAAAGGCCGCTTTACTGGGATTGGCAAACATAATTCGCCGCTACATCACGCAGTCCTAGGTGCTTGGGAAGCGCCCGACTGGTGATGAAATACGAAATCCAGCATAGTGATCTTGTTTGCTGTGTTGTATTGACATAATAATAATAATAATAATAATAATAATAATAATAATAATAATAATAATAATAATAAACCCTGACATGAATGTGGAGGATTTTCCAATTTCTAGGTTGGAAAATATGTCGTTTTACAAATAGATGTGAGAAATTACTCATGACATGATTGGGGTACATTATCTGGCTCCCCTGGCTCTTAATGCAAAGGATTATTGATCCTTTTTTGGTTCCATTCTACTACAACCCCAATCTGGTGGCAAGCAAAATCATATCATGGGGCAAAATTAACTAAATTAACGGTCTCATTCAGCAAGGGAAACTCTGGGCTCACTTTATTTATTTATTTATTTATTTATTTATTTATTATTTAGATTTGTATGCCGCCCCTCTCCGAAGACGCGGGGCGGCTTGGTGGTTGTAAGTCAAGGACTTTCTCTATTGCTTTGCTAACAACTATTAAAATTCAGGACAACACTTCTGAAAGATAGTTATGGCAGGGATCTCCAACCTTGGCCACTTTAAGACCTGTAGACCTCAACTCCCAGAATCCTGGGAATTGAAGTCCACAAGTCTTAAAGTGGTCAGGGTTGGAAATAAGAAACTAAAGTAGTTTCTGCTACTCCCACACTTCCATCACCTGTTACAAGTGCATTATAAAAACCAACCCTTGGGACTCTGGACAGCCACTGGACTGGAGAGACAGGTAGTTTGTTTTTATCTCAGGGAGTTCCCCTCTGGTGATAGAAAAATATTCCTATTCAAACTTTCCCAAAATGCCATCTGTAAATGAGAAAGGTGAAAAAAGAATAAACTATGAGAAAAGGGGGGTGCACAGGGGCTTTGGAAATACAGTATATATATTTAAAAACAAATAAAGAGGACAGGGCAGAAAGAAGGAAATAAACTAATCTGAAGAAAAGGTATATATGCCTTGTGTTATAATACTAGAACTAGGATCGTCGTGCAAAGGTGAATTGTGTTGCATTCAAGGCAGATGAAAATAGTACCTCTGAAGCACACAAGAACTTATGGAATTTCACCAGATGTAGCAATGACCACAAAAGAAACTCCAACAAAATTCTAGGGAATAAGATTTCCAATCACTACTAGCCAGGATAGCAACACCAATAGACTGATATAACACTCTATAATGCTTTACAGCACTCTCTGAGCAGTTTACAATGTCAGTGTTGAAAGTACGTAGGTAAGACCTCCTTCATCGCCAATGAAAAAGACTGAAGCTGCAGTCAGTTTAAAGTAAAGTTTATTCACCGCATAGCAGAAACAGAGTTGCTATACGAGTTGTAACCCAGGCGCGAACTGCAACAATATCGGCTTTTCCGGCTTTTATACATTGTTTCTTCCCGCTCAAAATAACTGACGCGTATTTGAATTTCCCGGGCATTTTAAACAAATCACCATTCAACAATCTATGACTCAACTATTTACATCATGCTAATGAATATTCAACAAGTGTATTGCCCCAAACAATCTGTATGGAAGCAGGGGTGAAACCCAGCAGGTTCTGACAGGTTCTAGGGAACTGATAGTGGAAATTTTGACTAGTTTGGAGAACTACCGGTCATCAGCCTGTATGCTGGCCGGCTGTTGCAGGGTAGCGGAAGAAGCAGCTCGTGGGTTTCTTCATGCCAGGCGATCCCAAGGCTTGAAGGAGCTGCCCAGCAGGCTGCTCAGTTTCCGCGCCATTTGGACAGGCCAATTCAGAGTCTCTCGTGGGTGGGTGATCCCTGGTGTGATGGGATCTCCCAGCATTAAACAATGTCATTTGGCGGGGCCCAGGGGAAGAGCCTTCTCTGTGGCGGCCCCGACCCTCTGGAACCAGCCCCCCCCTGAGATTAGAACTGCCCCCACCCTCCTGGCCTTTCGTAAGCTCCTTAAAACCCACCTCTGCCGTCAGGCATGGGGGAACTGAAATAACTTCCCCAGGCCTATACTGTTTATGTATGGTATGTTGTGTGCATGTTGTCTTAAATTATGGGTTTTTAGTTTTAATTATTAGATTTGTATTGTACATTGTTTTTTCTATTACTGTTGTGAGCCGCCCCGAGTCTGCGGAGAGGGGCAGCATACAAATTTAATTAATAATAATAATAATAATAATAATAATAATAATAATAATAATCCGTGGCCAGCGAGCATGCTCAGATCAACCTGATTTGAGGGCCACATGGCCGGTCCCAGAAGTTCATGGGATCGCCCAACAGGCAGCATGGCACTCGCGCTGGCCCAATAGGCTGAGGGACTTTTCCAGGCCAGAATAAAAGGGTCGGCACCCCTACCCACCCCCAGCACATCCTTTTTTGGATTCCTCTTCGCTGGCAGGGGTGAAATCCAGCAGGTTCTGACAGGTTCTAGAGCAGTGTTTCCCAACCTTGGCAACTTGAAGATATCTGGACTTCAACTCCCAGAATTCCCCAGCCAGCGAATGCTGGCTGGGGAATTCTGGGAGTTGAAGTCCAGATATCTCCAAGTTGCCAAGGTTGGGAAACACTGTTCTAGAGAACTGATAGCGGAAACTTTGAGTAGTTTGGAGAACTGGCAAATACCACCTCTGGCTGGCCTCACAGTGGGGTGGGAATAGATATTTTGCACTATCCTTCCCCTGCCATGCCCACCAAGGCATGCCCACAGAACTGGTAGTAACAAAATTTGGATTTCACCACTGGATGGAAGGTTGAGTCATCTTGAGCTGGTCAAGATTGAACTCCTGGGTATGGACAGAGTTAGCCTGCCAATATTGCATTCCAACCACTGTGACATCAGGATGGCCCTCTGTAAAAACCAAAGAACGTGTGAAACTGCAAAACTGGAGTGGAGAGAGACTCTTCTCTAGGTCTGTTCTGTTGGCAAGCTTCTCACAGGGCCACTGCATAGTCAGAGTGCTAGACTAGAAACGTTTTATCTGATATACAGTAGTTGCTGTAATGATGATATTCTCCTGCAACGAAGAGATGCCTGGATGATACACCCATAATGCCAACTTCCCAAGATGCTTCCTTTTAGATTGTTTTACAGCATTTCCTCCCTCTAGAGGCTATCTTACAAGTCTTGGAAGTACCTGGGCAACTACTAAAGCTCCATGTTCCCTGCCCTTGGGACCAAAAGAAGAACAGATAACTTTTTCCGGCCTAGGATTTTCCCCTCCCTGTTCTTCTTCCACAGCTCAGCCAGTTTTTCCACTTAGCTGCTACGATGACTGCTTTCTTCCCCCGCCCTCCCGGGTTGTGAACAGTCCATTGGAATGGGATAGAGAATCCATCCTGCCCAGGCAGGTTCTCTCTGACTGCACTTACCACCGCTGTAGCTGGCATGCTGTTGCTCCTTAGCAATGTTACATATAAGTAATGGAAAAGGTGTCTTCCAACCACAGAATTCAAAAGAGTGAATGCTGCTTCTCAGATTGATGAGAGGGCAAATTTAGGGTGGGAAAGTGAAAAAAGTTTGAAGAGAAAACATAGCTGGAATAATAGCCATTGATAGCTCAAGACAGAGTCATTGTGATGATGAGAGACATTTATATCTACTGTTCAAACATAAAATTGGAATTCATCAAATGAATTGGTTGTTTATGTTTTATGAGAAAAGAAGTACAGTATTTATTTATTTTATTTTTATTTATTTATTTATTTTGTCCAATACATAATACACATTGAAGAGAATAGATATGTAATAATATAAATAAAGAAAAGAATAGAAGAAAAGATATAAAAGTATAGGTGAACATATTTGAAAGGAAGAAAAGATAAATGAGATAAGGAGAGACAATTGGACAGGGGACGGAAGGCACACTGGTGCAGTTATGCATGCCCCTTACTGACCTGTAAGGAACCTCGAGAGGTCAATCGTGGATAGTCTAAGGGAAAAATGTTGGGGGTTAGGGGTTGACACTACTGAGTCAGGTAATGAGTTCCACACTTCGACAACTCGGTTGCTGAAGTCATATTTTTTACAGTCAGGTTTGGAGCGGTTAATATTAAGTTTGAATCTGTTGCGTGCTCTTGTGTTGTTGCGGTTGAAGCTGAAGTAGTCATTGACAGGTAGAATGTTGCAGCACTTCCATTGTGTCTGGGCCCTAGTTAGCAAGGTGACGGGGACAGAGGTGAAATTTAAGCTTCATACATTATTCCCCTTTATTTTTTCCTGGTCAAAGGATATACAGTAGCTGCTGTTTGTTCAAGACAGTGCTGCCATGGGTACAAATCCAAGTTACATCTTCTGGGCACTTTGGTTTTAGTGACAAGGTGAAAAATGCCTCAGTCTATGTTGCCAAATAATTTTTGTGCAGTTTACTGATAGCTGGACAACTATACACGCAACCTTCCATCATAATCACAACTATGTTGCTTGAGTGCCGCACTGGAATTTTCAAAAATCTATTAATGGCAGGAAAGGCCTCTCCTTTTTTTCAGAAATCATTCTTGGTTTTAACCAAGCCCTTCTAGGGGCTAGATAGACAGAAAATGCCTATATATCTTTGGACACAATAATTATTCTTTTATTCTAGCCGAAAGTACGGTAGTTTTAAATATTGCCAGATGTTGATTATGGATAAAAATAAAACAAATTTGAAGAAAATTCTTCTCAAAGTCATGGCTTAAACCAGACTTTAATGGACTCGCCCAGTGTTGGGAGCATGCCAGATATATGTGTTTTTTGAGCTTAGTTCAAAGATCAGGGTGGGGTTGTATTCAAATAGGATAAAGAAAAGGCTGAGGGGGACAGCCGTATAGCTTTGGTCTTCGTACAATCTGCATGAAAGATGGAAATGGGAAGGGAAGATACATGCTTGAACTTTAACATGCAGTGCAGTTGAGAGAGGACAATTTATCCTTCATCTTGCTAAGAGAGGGAAGTTGCAAGGCTTAGTCAGACATGATATGTGTATTGTGAGTAAAATAAATAATTATTCTTTTAAATACTTGCAGGCAGTTATTGAGCAGATTTTTGTGGCCTTCACTATCCAGATTTTGCCCTACATTTAATAATAATAATAATAATAATAATTATTATTATTATTATTATTATTATTATTATTATTATTATTTATTAGATTTGTATGCCGCCCCTCTCCGAAGACTCGGGGCGGCTCACAACAATAATAAAAACAATATAGTAGAACAAATCTAATATTAAAAAGCATATAAAACCCTATCATTATTTAAAAAACCAAACAACACATTCATACCAAACATAAAACAAAGTATAAAAGAGCCTGGGGAAAAGGTGTCTCAATTCCCCCATGCCTGGTGGTATAAGTGAGTCTTGAGTAGTTTACGAAAGACAGGGAGGGTGGGGGCAATTCTAATCTCCGGGGGGAGTTGATTCCAGAGGGCTGGGGCTGCCACAGAGAAGGCTCTTCCCTTGGGGCCCGCCAAACGACATTGTTTAGTCGACGGGACCCGGAGAAGGCCAACTCTGTGGGACCTTATCGGTCGCTGGGATTCGTGCGGTAGCAGGCGGTTCCAGAGGTACCATTCTCTGTAGACAAGAGAGAGATTGAAATGCACAGGATATTCTAGTCAATAGTCTGACTAGAAAGATGCTACTGAGAAGAACTGAAGCCACAAAGAATCAGGAGGTGTCTGGGAGCATCCTTTCTGACTACCGTAATCAATTTAATAAAAATTTCCTTGGATTGTGGCTATCAGACTTGGGTCATAAGTCTTCTCCTGCAGTGTAGCTAGAAAGATGTAGCTATAAACTATTCATTATCTCTTCAAGAATATTTGGAGCCTCTTCAGTTTTTAAAAATACTGGCAAAACTCCTGAGTTGTATAAGGTGAACAACGAATTGATTTTACTTTCAGAGGTGCAGGTACAACCATTCATTTAATGACCATCTGAAGTTACAACAGCACTGAAAAAAGTGATTTGTAGCTGTTTTTCACACTTACAATCTTTTCCGCCTCCTGTGGCATTTGAATGCTTGGTAATTAGCATGTATTTATGATAGTTGCAAGGGGTCATTGTGATCATCACCTTTTGATGAGGAAAGTCAATGGGGAATCCAGATTCAGTTAACTGTGTTAGTAACTTAACAACTTAACAAATGTGGCAAGAAAGGTCGTAACATGGAACAAAACTCACTTAACTGTCTTGCTTAGCAACAGAAATTTTGGAGTCAATTGTTGTCATAAATCGAGGCCTATGGGTCAGCAGTGGGTTGCTACCAGTTCACACTGGTCCAGGCGAACCAGTAGCAGCAGTGGCAGGAGGCTCCGCCCACCCACCTGGACATCATCAAAAATGTGCAGAAGCATTGCCTGCATGCAAAGCGTATGCACCCACCCGCTCCTATTCCCGAACCAGTAGCAAAGTTAAGTGAAACCGACTACTGGTACATGTATTAATAAGGAGGATAAACATCCTTTGATAAAGTACATATATTTACAGCATTTGGAAACCCCCTGGAGCAGAGGTCTTCAAACTTGGCAACTTTAAGACTTGTGGACTTCAACTCCCAGAATTCTCCAGCTGGAGAATTCTGGGAGTTGAAGTCCACAAGTCTTAAAGTTGCCAAGTTTGGGGACCCCTGCCCTGGAGTAAAAGGTCAGCAAGTGTACTTGTCAATTATGTATTTGTTGGACTTACTTTTGTTTCAGATGGGTTTTGGGCGTTCTCCATTTTCCTGGTTTGTATGCTTTGTCTCTTTCACTGTCAAAGCTACGACAATATACTTCCTCATGCCACTGAACTTTCTCTGTATATCGTGGTCACACCTGTCAATATTCTCCTGTTTCTTTTCACACTCTTTTGATAAATAGAAATGACAGAGAACTTGATTCAGCGCTGCCATAAGGAATGGAGAGATCAGCTTGTTTCTTGAATTTGCCAGTTGGCTCACCCATCCATCTGCTCCATCCACTTTCTACATCTATTTGCTTTCCACCCACAGGGGGGGGAAATCAGCACAACTTTTATATTTTTACAAAAAAAAACCTTCCTGCACCCTTTCCCCTCAGACAGGCACTTTTGTAAACACGTTGTACTAAAATTCACATTTTTGTACTTTTCTTTTGGGGCAAGACCTGTATCATGCAATCCAAATATTTGTTTATACTGAAAGAGCTTGACCTATGATCCCAGGAAGGGCATATCAGTCTCTTTTACTTAAAGTCAAACAAGCTTCTTGAGCTGACCTAACTACCAGCACGTTGTAGAACTTTGGCACAGAATATTTACAACCTCAGCTGGGACATTTCCTGTGGTATAAGATAGCAAGGGCCTGAGTCAGAGTCATTTGTGGTATTTCACCTGAAAGAAAGACGATTGCCTCAAAGTTTTATACCTTCCCTGGCATGTCATTAAATGAATGAGAAGTTCTTCTGGGGGTTCTAGAAGATCAATGGAGCAGGTCATTTGCTATGAACATTGTTTAGACCAGTCCATTAACTGAGGAAAGGGAGGAATGATATACCATTCTGTTTTCTTTTAGGGAAGCTCAGAAAGCTTCAACTGAAGAATCCCCCATATGAGAGTGTGATCCCATATGCTTATTTTGACATCCAAAATAGATCAGGTTGAGGTGTAGACCAGGTTGAAAGGATCGGCACCTTTCAAGTGACTGTATAGGTCAGGAATTGCTTAATGTCATATGTTTTCTTCCCCAAACACACTTGAGCTGGGCATAGCATCGTGGTAGGCTTCAAAAATTTCAGCAATGACTACTCTGCCCAGTTTCTGGGTGGGCATGGCCATGGTGTGAAGGGGGTTGTTTTCGCCTTCCTCAAGCTCCGGAGGCTTTCCTCGAACCTCTGGGAGGGTGAAAACTGCCTCCCTGGGCTCCGGAGGCTCTCCGGTGGCCAGAAACAAGCCCGGTTTTGGACTTCCAGAACTTCCAGAAGGCCTATTTTCCGCCTCCCCAAGCCTCCATGCAGGCCCTACACTTAAGTGGCATCCAAAATGGGCTGCATGGAGACTCCTGGGAGGAGAGGGGTGGGCAGGGCCAGCGAAGGATGTTGGTTTGGCAGTTTGCCGAACCAGCCATAACATTATGATAGGGTTTTATGTGCTTTATAATATTAGATTTGTTTTCGCTGGAATATTGTTTTTATTATTATTGTGAGCCACCCCGAGTCTTTGGAGAGGGGCGGCATACAAATGTAATAAATTGAATTGAATTGAATTGAATTGAATTAGCTGTGGGTCTGAACCCAGCTGAACCCCTAGCACCCAGAGACCACTTGATGATTTCACAGGGACAATTCTGACTGGCTGTTTGGCTTTCTCTCACTAATAGTGAAACTTTTTGGCTCTGGCTGAACTGGGGTGGCAGCACCTATCTCTCCCTTCAATTTAATGAGCCCATACAAGCTCGTTAAGATAATTGCTGGGTGGTGGTAGCAGTTGAGCTGGTGCCACTGTCTGCCTCCCCCACAAAGGGGAGGGGTGTCTCACGGCCTATTATTTTCCCTCACCAAATTGCAACCAAATTCCCATCTGCCTGCCTGCCTTCCTGCTGTCTGTCTCAGAACAGAGGAAATGGGTCTTTCTGCATCTCACAGGGTAAGGTGTTTATCAACCACTCCAAAGTCAGAAAGAAATGTAGTGACTATCAAAGTGAGAACCCAGAAAAGTCCTAAGATAATTCACTCTGCGTCATGAAGTTCTGGCAGTTAGATTTCCAATTTCTACCTCCTTTCAAACATTCATTCGTGGATTTATTTGGTGTACTTTTGAAAATATGACAGCATGACCGTGACAAACACAGTTGCAAAACATGAATCAAGCAAGATTCTTCATTGGCTGTCAGCTATTGAATGTGTGGTGTGGGAACCCCGTGGCTGCTCTGATATTATGTGCAACCAAACCAATACACTGAGGAGTATTTATAAAGAAGCATTACTCATCTTAGAGCAAAGTGGCTCAGCATCAGCACAACACCCATCAATTTATGCCTTCCTCCAAGGAAATCAGACTGTCTGCTCTGAATTAGCCTTTCCCTATTCATATTAGAAATAATTAATCCTGGTTGACAAGAGCCCTGATCCAGGAAAATGGAGGACAATTGGAGGAGGGGCCGAAAGACAAGTGTTTTCTTGCGTCTGATTCATTTCAGCTTCAGTGTGATGTAATCAGCCAAACCCATTGCATATTAGAAATGAATAACTTCTCCAATAAAGGAGAATACTTTTAGCTCAGGGTTGACTTAAGGGGTGCTTGGTGCTCTCTGAGCTTCCTTACATATAGACTAGTGATGGCTAACCTTTTTCTCCTTGGGTGCCGAAAGAATGTGTGTGTGTGCGCTATTGTGTATGCATGAGTGCCCACACTCATAATTCAGATATTCCCTTCCCCCTAGGCTTATAAAATTTATGCATGGTATATCTGTATGTATGATTGGTTTTTCTTAAATTGGGGTTTTAAATTACTTTTAATATTAGATTTGTTTATATTGTCTTTTTTACTGTTGTTAGCCACTCCAAGTCTGCATACAAATCAAATCAAATCAAATCAATCAATCAATCAATCAATCAATCAATCAATGCCTGGGGAAGGCGTAAACAGCTTTCCCCACCCCCAGAGGCGCTCTGGAAGCCGGAAGCAGCCTGTTTCCCAACTTCTAGTAGGTGCCAATAGGCTTGTGTTTCACCCTCCCCAGGCTCAAAAGGCTTCCCTGGAACCTGTGGCACCCGTGCCATAGGTTCGCCATCACTGATATAGACAGATTTAACCATAGCTTCAATTAGGAAAATGTGACCATACTAAACCAAGCCAAGTCCCCAAATGCCAGGGAATTTCTAGAAGCCTGCTACTCTGACACGTAGATATTAACAACATCTATAGACTATGCAAAAGAGACTGCCAACCAGTTTGAAAAGGGAATAAAAAGACCCCAGCATCTCTCTACCAGCAATCAGCACACAGATCAGCATAGATGAACTCCATAGTTAACATCAGACCAACAATCAAGTAAACAATACTCCAACTGGGAAAATGCCTGTGAAGCCAACAGTAAACAGCCCAGCCAAATAATCTCTAAGACTACCCCCACCCCTGACAGGGCAAACCACTAGAATATAAACTGTCAGCAAACAACACTCCTTAATAACACTGATGATGTTACTAGTTTGGGTAATGAAACATCTACAAGAAAGCAAGCAAGTCCAGAGTGTGGTCTAACATTCCTCGCCCCCACTTCCTCCCATGCCACGTGGCTGTGGGTGCATGCGCAGTGGCAAAAACTCGGCTTGTGCATCTGCGTAGAAGCCAAAAACAAAATGGTGGCACCCTTGGACCAGCACCGACAGACCCAGCTACATGATAACGGGAACTTAGAACCAGTAGGAACCCACCTTTGAAGCAAGCCCAGCATGCACCAAGGATCTCCCCGCCCGCCGCGACTAACTTCTCACTGAACAGTTTTCATGCTTGATAATCTAGAAAAGGGGAAGACTTTCTGTATAGAAAGATGAAAAACAAGAATGGTCCTCTCTGCGCTCTGGCTAGAAATTGAGGGGGGGGGGGAATCTTGGGAGAAGACAGTGGTAAAGTCCTTCTGTACAAGGTAATTCTCAACTTACAACAGTTCATTTAGTGATTCTCAATCTTTCTAATGCCGCAACCCCTTAACACAGGTCCTCATGTTGTGGTGACCCCCAACCATAAGTCTAGCCCCAATTCTCCCAACAAAACTTGAAGCTGTTTGGCAGGAAGGTCAGAGGGACACCCCCACTGTAAAGGCCTGATTGGTCGGATTGTAAAAATATGTTCCAAGGCACCAAAATAGAAGCTTTGGCTCCTAACACCATGGGATATTTGTCTTTTCCCATGGTCTTAGACGACCCTTGTGAAACAGTCATTCGACCCTCAAAGGGGTCCCGACCCCCAGGTTGAGAAACACTGGTTTGGTGACTGTTGAAATTTATAACAGCACTGAAAAAAGTGACCTATGACCGTTTTTCACACTTATGACCGTGCCATCATCCCTATGATCATGCGATCAAAATTCAGATGCTTAGCAGCTGTTTGATATTTATGGTGGTTGCAGTGTCCCAGGATAAGAACATAAGAACATAAGAAGAGCCATGGTGAATCAGGCCAAAGCCCATCGAGTCCATCACTCTGTGCCACACAGTGGCCCACCAATTGTACATGGGGATCTTGAGCAGAAAGAGAAGGCAAAACCCTCCCTTTCCCCTGACCCCCAACAAATGGTACCCAAGGGAATCCTGCCTGCCTCAACCAACATAGAGGCGGCACTTGGACATCCATTTCATTGACAGGGTCATTGACTTCTGACAAGCAAAGTCAATGGGGAAATCAGATTCATTTAACAACCGAGTAACTAACTTACCAACTGCAGGGATTCACTTAAGAACTGAGGCAAGAAAGGTCATAAACTGGGGCAAAATTCTCTTAACATATGTCTCACTTAAAGGAAATGTTGGGCTCGCTTGTGGCTGTAAATCAGGGATTACTTGTACTATTGTCAAGATCATTATCTGGACATGATGAACATTTCTGTGTGATCATCAAACAAGGCCACTGCAACAGTAGTCACTGGCTTCAAATTGGCAGCTGCGATCAAGCAAACAAATCCCTTTTTTTTTTTTTCAATTTTTTTATTATTTTTCATAAAAAGACAAACAAATACAAACAAACAATAAACATAAAGTGGGGGTGTATTTCCCCCGCTTCTTATGAAAGTATAAATTCAAATATAGAAAAAGAATACATATGTATTAACTATTATAAAAAAAAGAAAAAAATTAATAAATTTGAATTGAAGTTTACAAATCTTAATGTGGGTATTAAGGTTAGTATAACATAGTTACCAAAAAGGAAAGATACCTTTAATATAATCCTAATTACTATAATAAAATAGTATTAAACCTTCATTCTAAACATTAAAACTAAATTCAACTATTATACTTCAAAGATCTTAATATATTGCTTATACTTATACATACATAACTATATCATAATCATCAAAAAATCCTTTTAAACTAATATTACTATTATTATCATCTAGATAAAAACTAATACAAAATAAAGAAAAAGAAAAAACAACCACTAACAATATATCTTATTTTTTCTTATCTATCCATTTGTAAACGTTGTTCCATGTTTCGTAAAATTTAGTATCCTCTTGATCGTTTAATCTTCTTGTCATCATATCCATTTCAGCGCAATCTAATATCTTAGCTATAACCTCTTCTTCCTTGGGGATTTCCTCCCCTTTCCAGTTTTGCGCATATATTATTCTAGCCGCAGTTAATATATGTATGATTAAATAAAAAATTTCTTTCTTATAAATCTGGGTTGTGACACCTAATAAATAAAATTCCGGGGTATTATCTATATCTTGTTTTATTATTTCTTTTAATATTTTTTCAATCATCTTCCAATATAGTTTTGCTTTGCTACATGTCCACCATTGATGATAGTAAGTTCCTATATCCTTCTTACATTTCCAACATATTGGGGATGTTTTGGGAAACATTTTTGCTATCCTATTTGGTGGGAGATGCCATCTATAGAACATTTTGATTTGGTTTTCTTTTAAAGAAACTGATTTAGTCATTTTCCAATTATTAATCCACACTTTCTCCCATGTGTCTATATCTATTTCCTTACCAATATTTCTACACCATCTTATCATAGTATCTTTTAGAGTCAACTCTATATTTTTATGAGCAATAAGTAGTTTATATATTTTCCCTATCATTTTTGTAGGGTTAGTGGTTATTAAGGTAGTTAAAGAATTCTTACTTTTATTAAAAATGTAAAGAGTTTTATCCTTCTGATATCTAGATCGGATCTGGGCATAGTGCCACCAATCTATTATTATCCCTTCTTCTTGTAGTTCGATTCTAGATTTAAGCTTCATCTGATCATTTAATAGTTCTTTATATCTATGAGTCATTTTCTTATCCTTTATAGACTTTGGATGCGTTATTGCTTCTAAGGGAGCTAACCAATCTGGAATGCTTAAAAAATGATTCTTCTTTATATCTTTCCATACTTCTAGTAAGTATTTCCTTAATGTATGCCTTTTAAAATATGAATGGTTTTTGTCCTTATCATACCATAAAAATGCGTGCCATCCAAGCATTAAATCATGTCCTTCTAGTTCGAGTGTTCTTTTATTATCTAAGATTATCCAATCTCTAAGCCATGTTAGTGCAGCGGCCTGGTAGTATAATTTCCAATTTGGAAGGCCAAATCCTCCTCTTTCTTTGATATCTTCTAAACAATTCATTTTTATCCTTGCTTTTTTACCTTGCCATATAAATTTTTTAACTAAGTTGGTTAAAGTTTTTAAAAAGATACCCCCTGGGTTTATTGGTATTGTCTGAAAAAGAAATAAGACCTTGGGTAAAATGTTCATCTTAATTGTTGCAATTCTTCCTAAGAAAGATATTTTCAAATTGTTCCAGGTTGCTAAGTCTTTTTTAATTTCTGCTAACAATTTCATATAATTATCATTTTTTAATGTTATTGTTTTCGCTGTTAAATTTATTCCTAAATATTTTACCTTTTTTACAGTCTTTATTCCAGAAATAGTTTCTAATTTAGTTTCTAGTGTTTTGTTCATGTTTTTAGTCAAGTAATGTGTTTTGTTTTTGTTTATCTTTAAACCTGCTACATTTCCATATTGTTCAATGGTTTGTAATAAAGTAGGAACTGTTGTAGTCGGTTCTTCAATTATAAACATTAGATCATCTGCAAAGGCCTGGAGTTTATAGATTTCATCTCCTACGGTTAAACCTTTTATTCTGGGGTCCGCTCTTATTTTAATTAATAAGGTTTCAAGGGTCATAATAAATAACAATGGTGATATAGGACATCCTTGGCGAACTCCCTTATTTATGTCAAGTATTGGTAATTGACTGTTATTCAATATTATATTCGTTGTTTGTTTTGAATATATGGTATCTATTAGATTAACAAATTTTGGGCCAAATCTCATTTTATTTAATTGCATTTTTATAAATATCCAATTAACGTTGTCGAAGGCTTTTTGAGCATCCAAAAACATTAAAGATGCCATCTTATCTGGGTGTTGTTCATAGTACTCTAGTATATTTATTACAGTTCTAATATTATTTTTAATTTGTCTCCCTGGAAGAAACCCATTTTGGTCTTGGTGTATTATTCCATTCATAACTCCTTTGAGTCTTTCTGCATAAATGGCAATAAAGATCTTATAGTCTACATTTAATAGTGATATAGGCCTATAATTTTTTATTTTTTCTGGTTCTGTACCCTGTTTATGTATTAAGGTTGTCAGTGATTCTGACCAAGATTTAGGAATTTTTCCGTCAAGTCTACAGGAATTAAAAGTTTCTAACATATGGTTTCTTATTGTTTCATTATCTATCTTATACCATTCTGCAGGTATGGCATCTGGACCTGTGGCCTTGTTGCTTTTCTGTTTTTTAATTGTTATTAGGAGTTCCTCCATTGTTATTGGTCCATCCATGGTAGCCTGTTGATCTTCTGTTATTTGTGGTAGATTTGAAGCCTCTAAATAGTTAAAAACTTCATCTTCAATGACATGATCTTTAGCATATAATTCCTTATAAAAATTATACACAATGTCTGCCTTACCTTCTGTATCGTATTTTATTTTACCATCTTTATCTTCTAATTTTTGGATTAATTTTGATTGACTCTGTTTTCTAAGTTTATACGCTAGCCATCTGCCAGGTTTATTTGCATATTCAAAGTATTGTTGCTTTGCTCTTTTAATCTTTTCAGTTAGTTGGTTTTGTTCTATAACTCTAATTTTATGTTTAATTACGTTTATTTCTGTCTTTAGATCTCTGTTCTTAGTATGTTGCTGCGATAAGGATTCTAATTGTTTTAGTTCGTTTGTTAATTGTAAATACTCTAATTTCTTTTCCTTATTGTGTTTTGCTGTATAAGATATTGTTAAACCTCTTATGTACGCTTTAACTGTATCCCATAAGTTCTGTGGAGTAGTGTCTGATGTTTTATTAATTTCAAAAAATATTTTTAATTCCTTTTCAATCCAATCCTTATATTTCTTGTCGTTTAATATATACCTATTCATCCGCCAATTGTTCTGTTTATTATTCATCGTCATATAGACCACTATTGGATTGTGATCGGCCCATGTATTAACGTCTATCTCAACTTCTCTTATTTGTTCTGCCACCGTTTTTGGTGCCCATAACATGTCAATTCTCGTCCAAATTTTGTGAGGATTGGAATAAAAGGTAAATTGCCTTTTGAGAGGGTGTCTTTCCCTCCAAATATCGCTTAATAATAGTTCCGCTTTCATTTTTTGAAAAGTACTGGGTAGCAAGTTTCTTCTTGTTTTTTTACCTTTTCCCCTTTTTTTATTACTTCCCCCTCCTGAGTGGTCTAATTGTCTATTCGCGATAGCATTAAAATCACCTATTATCAATAGATTATCAATAGCTAAATCTGTTATTATTTGGTGTAAATTTTTATAGAATGTCATTTGGTCTTCATTGGGGGCATAAATGGAAACAACCACTAGAGGTCTGGGTTCAATATCTACTTGTACAATCAATATCCTACCCTCTTTATCCTTATATATTTGTTTGGAATTTATAGAATTCTTGACATACATCACTACACCTCTTTTTTTTTGGTCTGCTAATGCAGCATACATTTTTCCAAATCCCTTTTTATGTCTGTGTAATGCAGTGTTTCCCAACCTTGGCAACTTGAAGGTATTTTGACTTCAACTCCCAGACATTCGCTGGCTGGAGAATTCTGGGAGTTGAAGTCCAAATACCTTCAATTTGCCAAGGTTGGGAAACACTGGTGTAATGCAGGCCTTGTCAGCCCATCCGAATCTTCAGAGAGGGGCGACATACGAACATAATAATAACAATAATAATAATAATAATAATAATAATAATAATAATAATTTTAAGCCAATGATTTTATTCTGTGGAACAAATGACTGAGAGTTTGGGGGAGAACTTTTAATATAAGAAAGGAAATTTAATTTCACATAAAATGAATCGATCTCTTCTTTTTCTTGAAGAGAACATAATTCAATTCTTTGGAGTCGCATTTGCGTTTTAAAGAAGGGAGACAAGTTAGGCTGTAATGTAGTAACCAAAAATTAGAAGGAATCTCATACAGCTCCATAATATGATGAAGCTCGCAAAAACTTGTGCCTGTTAATAAGATTACTTAGTCTGAAATCTGATTCAGATGTCTTTAGGCTCTTTCAGTGAGAACACTTAGCTTTATTTGTTAGTTTTATTTGGACCACACTGTGTGTCAGTTCAAAATGCCATTCAACATAGTGTTGAAAAGCAGTTTTAATAACCCTGATAAAAACTTCAAAAAGTTACTGGACTTTGTTTGAAAAAAAGAAAATCCAATACATTTATATTGGATTATACAGTACTGTATCTATAAAGAAAAATCTACCTTCCTATGGCAGGTGCTGCCACCTGCTGTTTTTAATTTATTTATCGTGCAAGGGCATGTGTGGTGCAACCTTTTCCCCAGCTTCATTCCTTTCCCTCCCTCTGGTGACATAATCCGGCTGGAACCTGTTACTGATTTTCCTTTTTCACCTTTGCTGCCTCCTTCCCCAGGTCTCTAGCACTCCCTTTAATGCCACCCACGTAACAATTCTCCTCTATTTTGTGTCTGCAGCTATAATATAGCCAAATCTGTCATGGCAACTCTTGCACAATAATAGGTAACAAAGCACAAGGAACCAAGGAAGAGATGAGGGGAAAGGCCCAGATAACTCATTTCTCCAACATTGATGGCTATGATGCCTTTTGACACGGGTGGGTCTGGGAAAACCACTGGAAAGGGTGGGGACAAAAGAATTGGCAGCAATCTTCGTTTTTTCTGCTTTTTTCTCTCTCTGTGGAGCCATTAGCAGCAGCTGATCTTTTTTTAAAAAAGGTGGGGCATAGGCATGTGAATCTCAGCTCAAGGGAGAAAGAAAAATACTAAACAATATTCATGGATTACTGGCACTTTTGCATAAAGTGATTCCAACTGTCAGCCGATTTCTAAGTTAACCATTCTGAAGCCGGTTTTCAGTGGAAATCACTAGACCGTTTTTTTAATTATTTTTTTAAATTTATTCATTTGCCCAATACACAAATACATAGGAAGAGAATAGACATGAAGTAATATATATAAAGATAATATGTAAAAATAGAGGAGAAGATATATGATAGGAAGAAAATATATATGATATATGAGATAAAGGAAAGACAATTGGACAGGGGACGAAAGGCACACCAGTGCACTTATGTACGCCCCTTACTGGCCTCTTAGGAACCTGGAGAGGTCAATCGTGGATAGTCTAAGGGAGAAATGTTGGGGGTTAGGGGTTGACACTATTGAGTCCGGTAATGAGTTCCACGCTTCGACAACTCGATTGTTAAAGTCATATTTTTTACAGTCAAATTTGGAGCGGTTAATATTTAGTTTGAATCTGTTGCGTGCTCTTGTGTTGTTGCGGTTGAAGCTGAAGTAGTCATTGACCGGTAGGACGTTGCAGCACATTCCTTGTTGAAGGAAACTCTTATTATTTATTTATTACTTAAATTTATAGGCTGCCCTTCTCCTAGTGGACTCAGGGCAAAGTACAGAATGGAACAAAGATACAAAATTTAAAGCCCCAAATATTTAAAAAAAACATTAAAAAGACATTCATCCATCACTCATCCATTACTACTAGAATATTACTGGCCGGAGCAGAGTGTTATTACTCAACAGCCCCGGGCCTGATTGCAAAGCTTTTCAAAAAGCCAGGAGGGTGGGAGCAGTGCGAATCTCTGGGGGAGTTGATTCCAGAGGACCAGAGCCACCACAGAGAAGGCCCTTCCCCATGTTCCTGCCAGCCAGCGTTGCTTGGCTGACAGGATCTGGAGAAGGCCAACTCTGTGGGATCTAATCAGTCTCTGGGACATGTGAGGCAGAGGACGGTCCCGTAAATAATCTGGTCGCAAGCCATGTAGGGCTTTATAGTTAAAACTTTACATGCCTTATCCTTCCTTATCCTTCAGCAGCTCCAGCAAATTAGACAAGGGTGATTCTGGTTTGACAGCTCAGTAGGTTCCCTTGGCAACTTTAAGACTTGTGAACTTCAACTCCCAGAATTCTCCAGCCAGCTGTGAAGTCCACAAGTCTTAAAGATGCCAAGTGTGGCAGTAGCCAAACTATTAAAAGGGTCCAGGCTGATTAGAGGCTTTTTAAATTTCATTTCCTTCCTCCCTCACTTTTCAGATAGAGTGGCAATAAGGATGTTTTTGTTACTGCAGGATTAAGAGGCAATGATTTTTTTCAGATTATTCTCAGAGTCTCTGCATTAGCAAAAGTCCACATCATTGCAGGTCACTTGTAATTTGCTTTTCAATGAATGGGAAGAGATGTTAGTGTAAAAGTACCAGAGAATGATTCAATATCTGTTTTGATCATCACCTGGATTGGACTCAAACTGAATTACTCCACACCACTACAAATGACTCCCAGGTTTTCTGAGGCTTTAACAGGACTGTTGCCTGCAGAGTTTGAAGATTTTTTTTGCATTCATGAGAATTAAACATTTTCTCTTGAGAAAAGATGAACCAGTTTCTGACTTAGAATGCAACAGAAACAAATGCTTAAACCCTCCCTCTCCTCATGCACACGTTTAGATCCAGACAAAATGCCAGGACTACCCTCTTGACAAACTTTATATCTAATTTAGTCCTCAGTTTATCCCAATAAATAGCCTAGGCTTATTCTGCATTCCAAAACACCATTGGCATAAATTTAGATGTAAATATGTACCTCATTCAAATTGGACCCCATGATCATCATCCAATGTATACGTACTATTTAAATGAATAGACAAATTTTTATTACAGTTCCATACCAAAATTAAAAGAAGTAATTCAATGTTGCCCATAACAGTTTACAGTAACGTTGGGAGCAAGGAAATTTAATATTTGGTGTAAATGCAACCATGCAACAGCAGATTGGATTATGATTTTGTGATCCAGAAAATAGATATCATCATAACATAAAGTCCACCAGGAATATTATCTGATCAGGGGCACTTTTAAGCAACTACCTTTATCATTAGAAATACTATAATAAAATTGGAAGTGTGGCAGTATCAGAAAGATAATCTGAAGATCCAAGGAATGGGGATAACCAGGACATGATTAATTTGAATTATATTATAATTTAAATATTAATTTGAATTATGTTATAATTTAAATACATTTGAATTATAGTAAATTAATTTAGTTCTCAGTTTCATAATATTCTTTGATGGTGAAAAAGCAATCTGTATTTTGGGGTTAGAATTTTGCTATTTCCTAAAAAAGTAATAGAACAAACAACAGAATTAAAATTAAAATTAATGTAATACAAAACTGAAAATAAAGAAAATATTAAATTGTGGTTCTGCCATTCATTTGGGGTCCTGAAAACATTGATTTTTTTCCCAACCATAGACTGTTTGAATCCTAATGTGATTCTTGAATCAGCAGAAATTGTACAACCTGTCTATGGAACTTGTAGAAGCTAAATTATTGTTTATCATGCCTAATCAGTTCAATTAACAAGAACTTTCTAAGTGAAATTCACCATGTCTTAAAATATAAAAATTGCTGATTATTTACCTCCTTTTCAGTTCTAAGATAAGATTCTGCAATTTTGGGTAAGAGATTATGTCTGTCGTGTCTATGAGAGTTAATTTGGGTATAGCTGTTTCCTTGGAAGTGTTCATAAGATGCTTGTCTTTTGCACAGCCTGCCCGCCTGGATTCTATCGTCACTCTCTAGAAATGGAGCAGTGCCGCAAGTGTCCTCCCAAGAGCTCCTCCCGTTTTCCTGCCTCTACAAGCTGTTCTTGCATCCCAGGCTTCTTTAGAACATCCACTGAGGATCAAACTGTGGCCTGCACAAGTAAGTCCTCCGAAAAGGGAGAACATGCCTTCGAGCAGGGAAGATGGTCCTTGGGAGAGTGATGCCTTCACATCTTTTGTAAAATGCAGATGAGAATGTGGTGGAACTTCACCATTGCATTTGATATCTGTCTGTTTAATCTACTCCCATTTCTCTCCCAGTGGAGGTCTCAATGGTTTGGGGCAAAGAGGTGGAACTGCTAAGGTTGAACATTGACGTGGGCTTGCCCCTGTGGCTCTGAGTGCTAGCGGAGTCCAGTGTAATTTTGCTACTGCACCTGTGCAGGTAGCCGAATCGTGCGTGGAGATGCAGGTGCACCCATGTTTCGGCAAAGTTGCAGTAGCATGGACTCCGCTAGCACTCAGAGCCATGAGAGCGAGCACACGTTACTGTTCCATCTTAGCAGCCCACCTCTGGTTTGGGGATACAGTGGTCCCTCAATTTTCGCGGGTTCGAACTTTGTGAAACGGCTATACCACGGTTTTTCAAAAATATTAATTAAAAAATACTTTGCGGTTTTTTTCCCCTATACCATGGTTTTTCCAGCCCGATGACGTCATACGTCATCGCCAAACTTTCGTCTGCCTTTAATAAATATTTTTTTTAATAAACTTTAATAAATAAACATGGTGAGTAATAATCTAAATGGTTGCTAAGGGAATGAGAAATTACAGTTTAGGGGTTTAAAGTGTTAAGGGAAGGCTTATGATACTATTCATAGCCAAAAAGAGTGTATTTACTTCCGCATCTCTACTTCGCGGAAATTCGACATTTGCGGGCGGTCTCGGAACGCATCCCCCGTGAAAATCGAGGGAACACTGTATATTGTAAAGCGAAGATGCATGTCCAAAAGCACAGAGATGCAATACAGGCTCCCTTCTTTTTGCTATTTAAAGGCTAAGGATCCCATCATCCTTTTTTATGTTAAAATCCACTGAACATGTTCTTTCCAGTGCTTACGGGGAAATGGTTTTCTCGTGGAAAGAACTCATAGTACAAAGATGAATGGATACCTCTGCAGAATCTCATTATGTATTGAATATATAAACTAAGAAAAGTTTAAAATCAGTGAGACGGGATTTTCCAGGATGGAGTGATTAATATGCTTTCTTTGTTTGCGTTTCCAGGCCCGCCTTCTGCTCCACGCAATCTCAACTTCTCCCTGGTGGGGACACAGATTTCCCTTTGGTGGCAACCTCCCCTTGACCAGGGTGGGCGCCAGGATCTCACTTACAGTGTTTCCTGCCGACGTTGCCATTTTCTGTGCGAACCTTGTGAAAGCAGTGTGACTTTTTCTCCCAGGGCTTCAGGTCTCCCCAAACCAAGTGTGATCGTGGATGGTTTGGAAGCTTACACCAATTATAGCTTCACTGTGCAGGCTCATAATGGAGTATCTGGACTCAGCCCTGCCTCACATAACTGCACCAGTTTCCCCATCAGGGTGCCCGTGGGCCATGCAGGTGAGTTACTCCAATGAGTAAGGAGAAAAGATGTTGCGTTCTCAAGAAGTGAGTAACCAAAGCTGGAGTAGAAGTTGAATTATAGTTCTTGTTGTTTCCCTTTTGCTAGCTAAGAGTAGCCAGCTATGTAGGTGGAGATTCTCAATCATCCAGGTCATGGTTGAAGAACCTTCTTGGATGAGAAATGAAACATTTCCAAAGAAAAGAAAAACAAGAAGGTCCAATGGCCTTTTGGAGAAACCTTTGATGAAGTAAGACATCTCCCCCAGGCTTTTTATATTTCATGTTTGGTGTGTATGTGCTGTATGGTTTTTAATTATTGGGGTTTTTATATATTTTTATTATTAGATTTGTCCCATTGTTATACTGTTTTTATTACTGTTGTGAGCCGCCCCGAGTCTTCAGAGACGGGCGGCATACAAATCTAATAAATAATAATAATAGTACCAAAGATACTTTTTCAAGAGGCAACTGGACTTTCTGATTTTTCTTTGAAGACGTTTTGCTTCTCATCCAAAAAGCTTCTCTAGCTCCCCATAGACACCTTTGATAAAACATAAGATGAGGCCATGCTGTAATAGTTAAAAGTGAATCTCTGACTCAGTACTGGTGTCAACCATAAATTATAGGAGTGGAGGAATGGAGAGCCTAGGTTTGGATGCCAGCTTTCATCAGTCCAGACAATGTGGCAAAGTCTCAAAGATAATTAGAATCAGTGATTTGGAGATCTGCCTAGAGGAAGCCATTTAGTATCAGACTTTAGGTCTACTGGAGGTCATCATCCCAACCTGCCATACATGGAAATATTATGGAGTTATGGAGAACTTTATAAAAGGATTGGAAACACAGAAGAAGTTATATAAATGGTATCATCCCTGAAAGGAGCATTTCCTTTAAGGAATGTAATCTTTCCTTAGAGCTTAAGCCACAACCATTTATGTGTAAGGGGAGAAAGCAATTTTCCATTGAAAAATTAGCCAGCATAGTAAAAACTGTGCCAACAGAGATCACTATGAACTTGATCAGATTAATTGGATAAATTAAAAGTGTTAATGATACAGATGTCCTTTCACTTCTCTTATACCTGATTATTCTGGTTAGAAGCTCTGTGTTTGTTTGATTCTTGAAACTCTGGATAATAAAACCCGAAGGTTATTTTAGCTCACATTAACTCTCCAGAAAACAATTTGTAAATTGTTGCTATGTTTTCAAAGCTCCACCAGAGGCCACTAACAGGAATATACCAGTACAGTGTTCCCTTTACTTTCGCGGGTCCGACATTTGCGAAAAGTCTATACCATGGTTTTTCAAAAAATATTAATTAAAAAATACTTTGCGGGGTTTTTTCTATACCACGTTTTTTTCCGCCCGATGATGTCATACGTCATCGCCAAACTTTCGTCTGCCTTTAATAAACATTTTTTAAAATAAATTTTCATAAATAAATATGTGAGTAATAATCTAAGTGGTTGCTAAGGGAATGGGAAATTGTAATTTAGGGGTTTAAAGTTTTAAGGGAAGGCTTGTGATACTGTTCATAGCCAAAAATAGTGTATTTACTTCCGCATCTCTACTTCGTGGAAATTTGACTTTTACGGGTGGTCTTGGAACGCATCCCCTGCGAAAGTCAAGGAAAAACTCTATATGATTTTTAATTATTCCTGATCAGAAGAAAATTCTACTTTTTAAATCTATGATTATGCTGGTGCTAGAATTGCTTTGAACAACATATTTCTATGATAAACACTTAAATAATGACTTTGTGAATTTGTTTTGTTATGCTACAGAAATAACTTATTTGAGCATTCACGGAGTAACCAGACAAGACAGGACATATCTAACTAGGCAGTGACACAAGGACTTATGCAAGTCATTTCCTTAGCAGAAACATCCATTGTGACCACATTTGAAAAACATATGAATCAGGAACTTTGAACTCTGTTAAAGGCCAAAAGACTTTAATTTGGTAACCTACCTATCCCTCCCCTGCCTCCTTGACCCAAGTTGCAGACCATGTCAATAAGAGCCACTTCCAAGCACAGCTGGGTTTCTCATCATCTTTCTAATTATTTGGATTTCAGTTCCACCTCTACTTTCCTCATTATCAAAATGAGTTATCTTGCTACCAGTTGCTTCTGGAAACAAGATTTTCCAGTCTTTATCACATCTTTTTTCCTAGATCTTAGGCTGATTTTTAAGAGTCTATTCTACATTATAATATTTCTGAGTGGTAGGTTATTGTGACATATTTATAGGATTAGGTTAATGATAGCAATTAACAAAAAAGGAAGAATCTTTTAAAATAAATAGTTTTAATAACAGCCGTCACTTGAAAAATAGACTATGAACAAATAATGGTTTAAATAAGTGAGAAACATTACTTTAATTCACAGTATTCCAATATTTAATAGGGAGCATATTTTTATGTTTTCCCTTTAAATTTAATTTGGATGTGATTGTTTTCTTTTTACTTATTGATATCCTGCTTTTATTGACAATTATCTGAGGATAGATGGCAGTAATGTAAAATAAGCACCAATAAAGCATTGATAATGAACAACTTTTGAAAAAAAAATCAATAAAACCATAGCAAAGCAAACAGAGCTAGAGATTCTATCACATTCTCGTATAGTGAGTTTATCCTAAGCATATTTCATTGTGAGAGCTTCCACCAAGTTCAGCAGGATTCCCAAATAAGTGGGGCTTACAA
Source organism: Erythrolamprus reginae (assembly GCF_031021105.1). Taxonomy (NCBI): domain Eukaryota; kingdom Metazoa; phylum Chordata; class Lepidosauria; order Squamata; family Dipsadidae; genus Erythrolamprus; species Erythrolamprus reginae. The sequence continues at coordinate 225,018,431 of NC_091951.1, read as the reverse complement.
TTATTCTGTTCTAGGCTATTCTATACTTTGCATATAAAATATTTTCAAAAGTAATAGCATAAATAATGTCTTTTACATTGTGTTCAAATGTTTATACTGCTAAGTAGAAAGAAAAGACTCCCCAAATTTTGAACTTAATGATGATGATGATGATATAGAGATATGGAATTACAGTGTTCTCTCGTTTTTCGTGGGGGATGCGTTCCGAACCGCCCTCGAAAGTCGAATTTCCGCGAAGTAGAGATGCGGAAGTAAATACACTATTTTTGGCTATGAACAGTATCCCAAGCCTTCCCTTAACACTTTAAACCCCTAAATTTTAATTTTCCATTCCCTTAGCAACCATTCAGATTATTACTCACCATGTTTATTTATTAAAGTTTATTTAAAAAATATTTATTAAACAGCAGACGAAAGTTTGGCGATGATATATGACGTCATCGGGTGGGAAAAACTGTGGTATAGGGAAAAAACCCACAAAGTATTTTTTAATTAATATTTTTGAAAAACCATGATATAGACTTTCCGCGAATTTCGAACCTACGAAAATCGAGGGAACACTGTAGACCTCTTTGGTTTACTTCTTCATACCAATATTCTAGTAACTCCCTTCCCTTCCCCATTTGAACTTTAAAACCTACAATTCCTTCCTCTTAATTTAATTCAATTTTAGCCAAATTATGCTCTCCTTTTAAAAACAACAGGTGAGCAGACAGAATTGCTCTACTCAGAGGTCATATGTTACTGTTAGGAAATTTTCAACACTGAACATTTCAGCATTGAGCAGAAAACTTTTAGCAGGTGGAAAGTCCTGCTATAAAGCCCATAAAGCAATCTCCAATGGAATAGTTTTTAGAATCAAGATCAGCCCAGGCATCTTGAACTTGGCACAGAAAATCCAAACCAACATGCACAATCAACAAACAAATTTAAAACTGTGGGATGGGAAATTCTTCTGCGACTCTTACACTATATAGCAATGATGGCGAACAGAAAAGTCCTTGGGATCTTCTGTATCCAGCAGAGAAATGTCTTGGACCATCATATATGAAGAGTATATTCTGGGAGCTACAATCACTAATCAAAATGTATTTTGGAGCCACATGCTGATTTAACTATTTGTAGAGGAACTGGCTCCAAAGTCAAAGAGATTGAAAAAAATACACAAAGAATAGTGATGGGCGAACCGAACCGCACAATTCGGGTCAGTACCGAATTTTGCGATGTTCAGTATACCAAAAACGAACCCGAAATTTTTTGAAACTTCGGGCAAAGTTCAGGGTCGCATTCTGGGTTCGGAGCTTTGATGTCACCGGCAGGTTGCTAAGGATGCCAAGGTGATCACTTCCTGGTATACATGATGTCAAAGCTCCGCCCCCGGAATCTCTTGGTGGGATTCCCCATTCGGGTTCAGGTTCAGTTCGGGCTCAGCCGAATTTTGCGTAAAGTTCGTCCAAACTTGCCGAACCCGGACACCGTTGGGTTCGCCCATCACTAACAAAGAATGCTTGGAAAATTGGATCTGATAGCTGAGATTGGCTTCTTTTGCACGGTTCCCTTTCATAGCAGGCCCCTTCTTTGTGGAATTCATCCCAGCTGTGGTTACTTCCATAGAGCAAGGTAAACGAATACTGAAAAATATAAACTTTGAATGGGTTTGGCATTGCCTTCAGCTGTAAAAGGACAAGTTGACCTTGACCATCTTCTTTGTCCTTCCATGCAGCTCCAGTTGTGGTGACCAATGTCATTTTGGATAAGCGGAATGACAGCAGCCTCTCTGTGACTTGGCTCCCTTCCCGTCTTCGCAGTCTGAGCGCTGTGAACTATGAGGTTTTGTACTTCGAGAAGGTGAAATGCGCCGTTCTATTGCCGGCCTACAAAATATACTGCTCAAAAAAATAAAGGGAACACTCAAAGAACATCCTAGATATGAATGAATGAAATATTCTCATTGAATACTTTGTTCTGTACAAAGTTGAATGTGCACAACAGCAGGTGAAATTGATTGTCTTTAAAAAAAAATATATTTTTATTAATTATCGTAAAAAGACAAACAGGACAGACACACATTTAACATATACTGGTGCAGCAGTTACCCCGCTCATTGTAGAAGTCTTTCTAATACAGAAAAGGAATACATGTATACTAAAATTTACAAAATCAACACAATAGTTAGAATGAAAAGAAGAATTTTTTGTTTTTATATAATTCAACCATTAATAATGACAATTATAAAAAACAAGCTATTTCCATACATTTACTTTGCTTTCAAGTCATTTAGTATTTTTTTTGTTTTTTTATTTAACCATAAATAAATCTTTTCCCAAATATTATAAAAGTCAGATTCTTCTTGATTATTTAATTGATTGTCAATCAGTGTTGCTTCCTAAGTGGGCAGTTTGATTTCACAGAAGTTTCATTTACTTGGAGTTATATTGTGTTGTTTAAGTGTTCCCTTTATTTTTTTGAGCAGTGTATATAAGACCATCCCCTGGATGTGTATGTAGCTCTTTGCATCTTAGTTTGATTCTTAGAAAGCAATTCTGGTTGTTTAATTCCACAGGGGGAGGAAAAACACTACACCGTTCATCATCTTCAGAAACCCCAAGTGACCTTGGGCAACCTGCAGCCTGACACAGCCTACTTGCTACGTGTGCGCTCCATCACACCATTAGGACCAGGACCGTATTCCCAGGAGCAGGAATTCCGCACTCTGCCACAAGGTTGTATTTTTCATAGCCCATTTCTGTGTTGAGGGATGTTTGTAGCTCAGTAGTGTTTGTAGCCAATTCTGAGGCAAGACGCAATCCAAATTAGAACTGCATTTGGGGCTGGGAGGAAGGGGGGCATTTTCTCTTTGTGCTGGTTTTTTTTATTATAAGCTATTTATTTCTGAAAATTAATTTTTTTTTAACAAAAGAATTTTGTTGTATATTTTTATTTCAAAATTTTATAATTGCAATTCATGTTTTATAGACGGATCAAAAAACATGGGTTGATGGAAACAGTTTCCTATGGGGCATAGTTCCCTCTAAGCTGAGCAGTGAGCAATCGCTCACTTAAAAATCATCATCAACTCAGAGTTTTCCAAACCTGCCCAGAAGCCGAGAGGGAAAGAGTGAGAGGGAAGGAGAGAGAGAGGAAGAGAGGAAGAGAGAGAAACAGATAGAAAAAAGAGAGGAAGGAAAAGAGAAAGAAAAAGAATGGGAGTAAGGAAGAGAGAAAGAAAATCAAAATCTAGTTTGCCCTATTATGAGCTCACTGTTATAGACACACAGTACAGTATTTTATTTTGAAATTCTCTGAGGCAAAACAGGGTGGACTTTTTATTTGTTTGTTTGTTTGTTTATTTATTTATTTATTATTTCTGTGCCGCCCAGTCCCAAAGGGACTGCCGCTCAGACACTATACTTTTCCGCCCCCCCCAAAAAAAAAAAAATTAGAGGGAACACTGCTATGGGGAGGGGTTAAGTTTTCCTCCTTCCCATGTATTTCCCTATTTACCCTATGGTGAAAACAGTCTCAATATTAATAGGATTCCTGCAGCAAATCTATTTATGTGATTGCTAAGAATAACTCCAACTAAATGGTTAATCAAGTTATTCAATTAATTAGCATTTTAAAAGCTTCAGTACTGACTTTAACAGTAGCAGACTTACTGAAGTTGGTCAGGTTGTCTGAGGTCTTATGCAATCAAATATATATCCATAAAGCCTCTGATTCATTGCACTAAAGATAATAACATTACACTAAAGAATTAAATATGTGGGGCTGCTCTTGCCACTGAAGTGAATTGTATTTCAGCCGCCTGGATTTGTCCCTACAAGTTATCTTGGGAAGATTTCAGAAATGGTTTCTTCTTGCCTTCTTCCCAGGACATGGAGACAAGGAATGGTCCAAGGTCACCCAGCTGGCTTTTTATCTACAGCAGGACTAGAACTCAGTCCCCCAGTCTCTAGTCTGGTGCCTTAACCACTGTACCTCACTAAGTCTCCACAAAATGAACTGGACAAAGGCCACTCATAAGTTAGCTTAATGTGCAAGTTAAAAACTCTGGATTTATTGCATACTAGTTCCATATCATATATTGCCAATCGCCATTACTGGCTCCTTTTGAGTTTATTTTGCCATTTTCGTGGCACTAGACAGCAATTTCTGCTTTCCATAAAAAGGGAAATGATCTCAAAACAAGGCACAGATATTTTTATGGGTTTGTTTCTCTCTTAGCACAAACAGCTGGCCCTGCCAAATCATTGAAATAAATAAGCCAGCTAATGATAACTTATATGAGCCATGTATTGCTGCAGAGGGCTCTGGAGAGAAACCGATATAGATGCTCAGGCACAATCTGTATTTTTTTTAAAAAAAAAATACATTAATTTAATTCTGTATTTTATTTTGACAACAATGTTAGATAATGGCATAACCTCAATTCTATTTAATTTAATCAGGAATCCGCAATTAGAATAATAATGTTCTTTCTAGATTTAACAGACTACAAGGTAAAAATAGCTACTTGATTACTAGTTTAAGAAATATTCCCTTTAACAGAAATTAATCATCCAGAATGGTGACCCAGCCTTTTTTTGTTGTCATGGCTTTATAAAGTGTCAATATAAACATAGTGTTTAATATTCTCCACTTGACCCTGACTAAAGGAGCAAAGGCCTTGTTTCACTGGAGATTTAGGGAATTTTTCTCTGAAGGAGTGCCGAAGGCAGGGTTTGCAAACATGGATAGGTGAATACCCTCCTTGGGTGTATGCTCATAAGAACAGATAAATATCAAGAAAAGGCCCTGTCTTTCTTTTAACAAAGGGAAAGAAAGAGGTAAACTTGGATGATTGAATTGAATTCCATCATCATTATTCACCTTACAAGGCATCCCCTTGAAAGAGTCAAGAATCTTTTCCTTGTCCCAAAGTTTAAGGTTCTGCCATAAAGTCAGAGAATGCAGCCACAAAATGCCAGAAATTTTGTATTTTGTTATTGGCATTACCCATGGACTATCTCCTGGTTACGCCTAATGCAAGATTTAATCCAATAGTCATCCAGGAACTATCAAATTTCTTGAAATATTTTATAATTTTTAAGTGGAGATCGAGGGCTATCCTGTTTCTGTTTTATACCGTCAGTAGGAATATCCCAAGGAAGGTTCAGAGTTTCCCCCAGAAATTTTTCCTAGATTGCCTTCAATTTAGCATTTTGCATTCTCTGCCCTATATAACTGCTTAGGAGGTCCCTGTTCCTGAAATAGCAATAGCAGTAACAACAGCATTTAAACTTATATACCGCTTCACAGTGCTTTCCAGCCCTCTGTAAGCAGTGTACAGAGAGTCAGCACATTGCCCGCCAACAATCTTGGTCCTCATTTTACCAACCTTGGAAGGATGGAAGACTGAGTCAACCTTGAGCTTACTGAGATTCGATCTGCCAAATTACTGGCAGCTGGTGATCAGCAGAAATAGCTTGCGGTACTGCACTCTAACCACTGCACAATAAGGCTTAGAGGCTTAGAAATCCTCTAAGAGTGGGAGCTGCTCATTGTCCTCTTTAGAAAGGAGGTCCAAAGGAGGAAAATCAGAATCTTTCCATGTTATATTTCCATCTTACAAAGAAGGTGGGCGTGTTGCCATAATTTCCACCCTGTCTTATATCAGAATTTCCAAACAGAATAAATATGAGTAGTCCTTGATTTACAAACCAGAATTCTCATTGCTAAGCAAGGCTTAGTGATATATACCCAATTTCATTACCTTTTTTTGGTTGTGGTAGTTGGGCAAATCATCATGGTCATTAAGTGAAACTAAGGGTCAACAAATGAATCCAGCTCCCCTCCCCCCCCATTGACTTTGCTGGTTAGAAGCTAGCTGGGAAGGTGGCAAATGACAATCACATGACCCCAGGATGCTGCAGTTGTAAATATATGCAACTTACCAAGCACCCAAATTTGTGAAACCATGGGGAGGCTGCAACACAGCGGTGGATTGCTCCCAGTTGGGCCTGGTTCTGCGAACTGGTAGCGGCAGCGGGAGGTTCTGTCTACCCACCCAGAACGCTTCTGCGCATGCGAGCGCTCACGAGCAAACCAATATCGACGGGATATAAATAAATAAGTAGCACAGAGCAAAATGGATGAATAAATAACAGTTCCAAAACAAGACTGAAAGAATTCTCGTGCTTAGATACTTACCGTTCAGCTTCATGCCTTTGTGATCCCTTATTATTATTTCTTTTTGGGCTGCTGAGCCAATGAACTATTATGCAAAAGAAATGCCATGAAGTTGGCTGCAACTGGAAACTTGTTGCGCTGCAAAATTTAGGGACAAGTCATTTTGCCACTGGAGAGAATTCTTCTCCCCCCCCCCCCTTGACCCTTGAGCTACATCTGCCCTAACAGGTCTTCTAAGTGGAATGTTGGCTTTGCAGCTCTCCTCAGTAGCCCAGGCCACAGTGAAAGGGATAAGAGGTTATAGTTGTTTTGCTCTTTTTGTATCAGCTGCCAAATAGCAGGCAAAGTGCCAGGCATTTTGGAGATGAGACTTTTGTTCCAGCAGGCTCCATGGCACTGAAGTTAGAAGAATTTTTTTTAAAAATCATTTTCTGAGTCAGCAGAAGCTAGGGCAATCACAGATGGCTTCAAAGCACTTTGGAAAGATTGGAGAGAAGGGAGTAATGGCAGCTTAAAAGTCTCTTAATGAAAATACTTTTCTTTTGGCAACAGATCTGCTGCATAATTTACGCAGCAGCTATGTTTGTCATCGACAGGGAATCGTGCCAGTTTCTGCAATAAAATATGAGGAGCAAATAAAAACCTGTGAGCCCTGATTATATGACTTCCTGATGCCAATTGACTGCATACTTACGATTGTTCCATTGTTTTTCACACATATTCATTTCCCTGGGGTCCATCGCTGTAGCTGCCTATGTTGAATACAGTTGCAGTATGAAATTCCTCTAACATCCATATGGTTCCCTTTATGACAATTTAAGCAAGGTCAGAGGAACAAGCATGGTGAAAACCACCAACTATTGTTTCTGTAAATGGAATTAGGAGAACAACATACAGGAAGAATTATCCATAAGGCAGTCCATTGCTAAGAGCATTATTTGAGGTCTGTTCAAACTACCCACTTACAAAAGCTTCAATATCCCTCTTGAATATAGAGTATTTGGATAAATTTAGCATTTCTATTTTGGACATAGACATCATCACTGTTTATTTCCATCAATTCTTCTAATAACCTGATGCATCAGGAATTTATAAATAAACCAGAACTGATTGCTAAATAGTGCAACCAATTTGATGTATTGTGCTTTAAAAACTATTTCTGTAAGCTCGTTAAAGCACAAAGTGTATCATGCAAAACTATATGTAACATCAAGTGAAATGGAAACTTGGATTCGCATTAAAATAAAAAAGAAATATATACATAGCCCCAATAATCCAGAGTCCATACTGCCAAACAGGTGGCAAGGCCATTATAGCAATAGAACTTAAACTTATATGCAGCTTCACAGTGCTTGTCCAGCCCTCTCTAAACGGTTTATGGAAACAGTATGTTGTTCCCAACAATTTGGGTCCTCATTTTACCCATCTCAGAAGGATGGAAGGCTGAGTCAACCTTGAACATGGTGAAGTTTGATTTGCCCAATTGCAGGCAACCAGCGGTCAGCGGAAATAGCCTGCATTCTAACCACTGCGCCAACGCCACTCTTATTGACCCTTATGCAGCATTTTGCTATGCGATGTGCTATGACCACTTCTTTGTTGACATCCATTACATAATCCTAATTCTTATTTGAATAAAAGTGTTTAAATATCTATATATAGATTTTCTTGTTCTAGAGAAGGGATGTCTGAATTTGTCCTTTGATCTTGCAGACACTGGTATGCTTCCTGGCGGTGTGATTGTGTCAATCGTCTTTGGAATCCTGTTGTTCTTTGGGCTGATCACAGGGCTCATAGTGTGCCATCGAAGGTAAAAACAGCAGCTTTCCCAAAGGAAAGAGGCCATTTGTATAAGGGTTTTCACCAAAGATTGGAATTTACTCTGTTTTACTCCCTGCATGCTTACAGCCTTTATTTATGTTTATTCTTATTCTTCAGACGAGCTCACCATCACCGAGCACGACCATGCCATAACGGCTACAACCGAGGTGAGTCTTCATATATATATATGTGTGTATTTTAAAAGGCAGTTGGCAAAGATCTGCATTCTAGAATTCAAGCCCAGTGGCCTTCTCCCAGTCTTTAGAACCTTCAGAAGTTTGCATGACATGAGTGGAGAGGCGATTGATATTGAAAAAAACATTTTTCGGAGTATAAGATGCACCAGAGTATAAGATACACCTTAGTTTTGAGGGAGGAAAATAGGGAAAAGAATCTGCTTACCAGGTATTCATCTGGTAAGCACATTATTTTATCCCCTGGTTAGGACTTAAAAAAAAAACTTTATTCAGAGAGAGTATCCATGAAAGAGCTTGCAAGCAAGTAAGAGCTGGGAACATCATTAGCACCTAGAACAGTGATGGGCAACCTTTTGAGCTTAGTGTGTCAAAATTCGCCAAAAAACCGAGCATAATTCGGCTGGTGTGTCACCTTGAGAAAAAAACACTCTCACTCTCTCTCACTCTCTTCCTTCCTCTCTCCTCTCTCACTCTTTCTTTCTTGCTCTCTCTCACTCTCTCTCTTCCTTCCTATTTTCTCTCTCTCTCTCTTTCTCTCTCCCTTCCTTTCTTTCCTTCTCTCTTCCTTCCACTTTTTTCTCTTTCTCTCTCTCTTTTCCTTCCTTCCCCTCTACCCCTCCCTCTCCCTCTCTTTCTTCCTCTCTCCCTTTATATTTATCTCTTCCTTCCTTCCTCTCTTCCTCCCTTTCTCTCTCCCTCTCGTTCACTTTTCTCTCCCTCCTTTCCCTCCCTCCCTCCTTCTTTCCTCTCCTCTTTCCCTCCCTCGCTTTCCCTTCTTTCTCTCCACGTCTCCGGCGGGCAGCCGGCTTTGCTGACCGGCACAAGGCTCAAGCCAGCTGCCCGGGAAAGCCCTGTGCCGGCCAGGAAAGCCGGCTTTCCGGGAAAGCAGCGCGCTTTTCATATGCGCTGCTTTCCTGCTGAAACTATTTCCGGGGGGGGGGCGACCCCCCAAACTGGTCAGATTCAAGAAAAAGCTTATCAAGGGGGGCAGGGGGTTGTAAAAATCTAGTTACGAGCCGCCAAAGGAGGAAGCAAACAGCACGACGTCCACACAGTTCTTTTTTCGGACTCTCTTTTTTGCGAGCCCGGCATGATATTTTTTATTACAAATTAATAACCCCTCTTGCTCTCCCTCTCTTTTTCTCACTTTCCCTCTCTTGTTTTCTCTCTCTCTCTTGCTTTCTCTCTCACACTCTTTCTCTCATTTCTTTCTCTCACTCTTTCTCTCTCTCGTTCTCTCTCTCTCTTGCTATCTCTTTCTCTCCCCCCTCTCTCTCTTTCTCACTTTCTCTCTATCTTGCTCTGTCGCTCTCACTCTCTTTCGTTCTCCGGAGGCTGGCGAAAGTGATTTTCAGTGTCGGGTGCGTGGGCCAGCGCGCGCTCTCCCCATCGCCCTGCCAGCCCTCCCAGAACATTCAAAGTAAGAGCGAAGGTTTTTCTTACTTTGAATGTTCCTGGCGGGCTGGCAGGGCGATGGGGAGAGCGCGCGCCGGGCCGCGTGCCCGACACTGAAAATCGCCTTCGCCGGCCCCCGCTATGAGAATGCCTGCTGCGCCTCTCTTGCAGCGGAGGAGAAAGAGAGGTGAAGCGGGCGGGCGGGCAGGGGGCAGCGATGAGTAGCCAGGGGCGCGAGGGGGCTAGAGGCACGGGGGGACGGTGTTGGTTCGTGCGCGCCCTTGGAAAAGGGTGCGCGGGGCGGGCGGCGTTTTGGGGTGCGCTGGCGCAGGCGTGCGCAGGCTACAGCAAACAGTGCGGCACAATGACTGCTGCGGGCGCCAGGGGGCCGGCACATGGTGGCGGGCCAAAACCGGGGTGGGCGCCCCCCCCAATTTTCAGTTTGGCTGGGCCCCTGACGCCAGTCCCGGTAGTACCGGCCTATCGGCGGCCCTGCTGTACCTGCTTGCAGTCGGTGGGAAATTGGAAAGCGGGGAGATTTGCATCTTGGCCACTCCCTAAAGCTCCCCTTTTCTCGGCGGCCGCGTGTCACCGAAAATGGCTACGCGTGTCAGTGCTGACACGCGTGTCATAGGTCGCCATCACTGACCTAGAAAGAAACATTTGGAGCAAGTAGAGCAATGGAAAAAAACCCCTGCAAAGACTTGTAAAACATTCTAAGCAGAGAATAACAATGAAAGAGCTTGCAAGCTGGTAAGAGCTGGGAACATTGTTAACACCTGGTTAGGGATAGAAAGAAATTTATTCTGAGCAAGTAGAGCAATGAAAAAAAAAACCCTGCAAAGACTTAGGGCTCGAAAAACATTCTTCTCAGAGAGAAACAATGAAAGAGCCTGCAAGGCAAGAGCTGGGAAGATCATTAGCAACTAGTTAGGGCTGAAAAAAGCTACATTCAGAGTATAAGACGCACCCAAATTATCAGCCTCTTTTAGGGAGGAAAAAAGTGCATCTTATACTCCAAAAATATGGTATCTGTGGAATGGCAGTTAGCAATAGACTGTTACATGCAAATAAATGTGAATAAATACATTTTAGTAGATTTTTGGCCAAACTTTTCTAACAACATTTTTCCAAAATGCACCATCCAAAGAATATTTGTTTGAGCAAAGGGGGGGGGGGGGACTAGAGGAAACTTAATATGGAGAAATGGTTTATGGGAACTGTAAAAGCCATGTTCTCTTGCCATTTCTTCATTCACTCTCAGCTCCCAGGGAATCTGTTTATGCATCTCAAAGAAATGCCCTGATGGAACATAATGTTGAGAGATTTTTCTGACTGAGGAAGCTTTCATCGGCCTGGTGTTTATTCATGAGAGTAGTGTTCATGTAGCTCAGCATGATTTACTTCTTATCCAATACGTTTAGGACTGCGGTGTGGGAGGACCTTAGTTTTCATCCAGTCAATGGAATTGATTTTCCCCCTGCTGTCTGAAACTTTTGGGAGAAACTAGTTTATATTGTCAGCTTTTATTGCAGATGAGATGTGGTTGAAACCTTATGTAGATCTCCAACCATATGAGGATCCCCGAAGGGGTGTCTTAGAATTCACAAAGGAACTGGACCCATCTATTGTCTCCATTGACACAGTTATCGGGGAAGGTAAGTTTCAGTAGGTGATTGTCTCTACTTCTCCTGATGCCATTTCTCCATTTCTTTCACCCTTTGCCTTGTCTTTGGATGTTCCATAGGAGAATTTGGGGAGGTCTATTGTGGTGCCCTGCACTTCCCAGGGAAAGAACGTATTGTTGTGGCCATCAAGACCTTGAAGTCAACTTACTCAGATTCAACCTGGTGGAATTTCCTCCGTGAGGCAACTATCATGGGCCAATTCAACCATCCCAATATTGTCCGGCTCGAGGGAGTTGTCACAAAACGTAAGCATTCAGAGTTGTAATGGCAGTGGGACAGGGGTGGGTTTAACCTACTTCGCTGCCAGTTTGCTCCTGTACTGCATGGCTGTGCATGCATTGCATGTTGCGTGGGCAGGCACGTGCTTTGCGGGGGGCTTGTGCAAGCACAATGCTGAAAACCTGCCTTCTGCACATGCGCAGAAGCAAAAAACAGACAAAAAATAGCCCAAAAACAAAATGGCGACCTGCATTGGCTGCCGATCGGTTTCCGGTCACAATTCAAAGTGTTGGTAATGACCTTTAAAGCCCTACATGGCATTGGGCCAGAATACATCCGGAACCACCTTCTACCGCACGAATCCCAGCGGCCGATAAGGTCCCACAGAGTTGGCCTTCTCCGGGTCCCGTCGACCAAACAATGCTGTTTGGCGGGCCCCAGGGGAAGAGCCTTCTCTGTGGCGGCCCCGGCCCTCTGGAATCAACTCCCCCCAGAGATTAGAACGGCCCCCACCCTCCTTGTCTTTCGCAAATTACTCAAGACCCACCTTTGTCGCCAGGCATGGGGGAGTTAGGATATTCCTTCCCCTAGGCCATTACAAGTTATGTATGGTATGTTTGTGTGTATGTTTGGTTTTTATAATAAGGGATTTTAGTTGTTTTATTAAATTGGATTGTTACATGTTGTTTTTTATCATTGTTGTTAGCCCCCCCGAGTCTGCGGAGAGGGGCGGCATACAAATCCAATAATTAATAATAATAAATAATAATAATGCACAGTGCTGAAAAGTCAAAAGTAAGGAAAATATCAAACACCCCGCCTGCAAAAGATGATGCTGTCCACGGACCAGCACCAACAGAATGGGCTTCATGATGTCACCACCGGTAGAACCAGTGTGAACCAGGATGAATCCACCTCTGCAGTAGGACATACACACCCAGTGAGGATTGTGAAATAAAGTAGATTTGTATGACTGGGATTCCCCAGAAGGGTGAATTGATTGGATGTGAAGCCCAAAAGATATTTGAGATGTAAAATGCACTTGGAAGGGTGTGTTCTGATCTGGGCTAACTGATTGCTAGTTTGAATAGGCGATAGTGAGCTAAACAGGAAAAAGGACTGATTATGCAGATAGTAGCTTTATCTCCTCCAAAAGTATATTTGTCAGACCACTTGGACTGAAATAGAATATATGTTCGTGGCCAAAGAAATGAGAAGGAAGGGGAAGATATGGGGATAATAAGAACATAACTAGAGTCTTTTTTCTTCTCTCCCCACCCCCCCAGGGAATCCAATGATGATTATTACAGAATACATGGAAAATGGGGCCCTAGACACCTATTTAAGGGTAAGAAACTGGAGAATTGTTTAATCAAAGAATATGGTAACTACTTGAACTAGTGAATGTGTGTCTGGGCTGTGACATTTCACACTGATAGTAAGGTTGAATTATCTTTCCACATAAATAAGATGAGGAAGAACAGTACGGTAAATTGTGTGTGTTTTTAATGAGTGATAAAGGTGATTCAGGTCGGTTATGGGTTTTCCATCTTAGGGAAAACCTGTTTAGGAAATAGAAGCTCCTTGGACTAGTCTTAGTCTACCCAGCATACTATCAGGCACAAGAAATCAGAGTTAGGGTTAGGTCCAAAATGAGCACATGTTTATTTCATGGTACCTCTAAAGAAGAATCTGAACTACTATGGTCAAGGCTAATTGGCTGTAGATAAGCATCAACATAATTCAGGGAGGGCTGGACTTAGATCTCTTGTGAGTGCAAAAGGTGTTTGACCCCACCCCACCCCTCAGGTTCAGCCTGGTCATCCTCTACACATATTATGGCATCTTGACAGTTTGGCAGCAGGAACTAGAGCCAGCTCTTAATTTGGTATTCTCATTCTTAGACATGGGTCTTTCAGTGTGATAAGGCCACATTTGCTGTACACATGATCCAGTGGTCATTTAACTCAGTGTTTCTCAACTTTAGCCAAATAAAATATGTGGATTTCTGGGCATTGATGTCCACACATCTTACAATGGCTGTGCTTAAGAAATACTGATTTAGCTGATGCCAGTTTTCTTAAATCTTTTCCATCCATTCAAAGCTTTGGAACTCTTGCCCAGCTAAGTTACGTTCACTCTCCCAGGATGTATATGCATAAAGTGGTACTCAGTGGTTCTGGAAACCTCCAACCTCTGCTTACTTTTTAGGAGCATAAATAAATACTACTTAGTATGTCCAAGTGCCAGCTCTATATTGGTTGAGGCAGGCAGGATCCCCTTGGGTATTATTTTTGGGGGGGGGTTAAAGGAAAGGGAGGGTCTTGCCTTCTCTTTCTGCTCAAGGTCACCATGTACAATTGGTGGGCCACTGTGTGACACAGAATGATGGACTCGATGGGCTTTGGCCTGATTCAGCTTGGCTCTTCTTTTGTTCTTGGCAAAGTCCATAGTTTGTTTTGATTGAGCGAATCCTATGTTGTAGAAGCAACCTGATGGTCTGATGGGCCATTTGAACGTATCTCTAAAGTGGAGCTTTTCAGCTGTGAATGGAGACTTAGTCCCTCCTACCTAGGACAAATGAAACCCCCCCCCCTTTCCTTGCTGTCAAGCAAACCGATGAGCAGAATATAAGCATTCATCACTGTCCACGTATGTCTTGCAGGAGAATATCGATAAGTTCAACTCGGTGCAGTTAGTGACAATGCTGCAGGGCATTGCCTCAGGTATGACCTATCTCTCAGACCGCAACTACGTACATCGTGACCTGGCTGCCCGCAACATCTTGGTGTCGCACACCCTTCAGTGCAAAGTCTCAGATTTTGGTCTTTCTCGAATCCTGGAAAATGATGTGGAAGGAACCTATGAAACAAAGGTAACACACAACAGTAGCTATTAGAGGGTACTCCTTATTGAGGGGAGGAAGCGGGGGTGACGTTCAAATTTCCCCCCTACCGGTTCTGTGGGCCACTCCCACAGAACCCACAGAAAAGATAGGCCAAGTCTTCTAGCGTTTAACCTGGCTGCTTCTTACCTCCTTTTCATGTTTGCTTTGTGTGTATGAACCCGAGAAGAAGAGAAGGAGCTAGTAGGAGAGGAAGGGAGGGGCCAGTCAGTAGTGCAATTTACAGGTTTTCCGAACTGCATATAATCACCGCCACCAGTTCTATAGAACCTGTCTGAACCTGCTGAATTTCACTCCTGGGAGGAAGTACTGTCATGTATTTATGCCACGCAATATTTTTAAAAACCTGTTGGTTTTTAAAAACTTCTGCAAAGAATATACAGTGGTACCTCTATTTAAGAATGCTTCTACTTTTCTAGATAAGAACCGGGTGTTCAAGATTTTTTTGCCTCTTCTTAAGAACTATTTTCTACTTAAGAACCCGAGCCCAGAAAAATGTCCCAGAAAATTTGAGAGTGGCATGAAGGCCCGGCCAGTTTCCTACCATTCCCCCTTTAATCCCGGCCATTACAGGCTTTTCTGGGCTGTCAGAGGAGCCTTTTGGTGGCACTTAAGGAGGCTTTGGCAGTCCAGAGAGAATAAAGCATTCTTCCTTTCTCTGGGCACTTGGAGAGGGAACACTCCCTTCGCTCTGGGCAGAAGAACCTGGTCACTGTTCTGGTTTCTGGTAGAAATTTAGCAATTACAAATAACTCTTATTAAATGCATTATTTCATGAATAAAGAAACTCCATTTATTTCTCTGCTCTTCTGGAATTCAAACACATTTCGTACAGGCACTTATCTGTTGGTCCGTTATCTCCCTTAACTGCATTTCTCACATTCCTTCTCCTTCTCCACTTAACAAGATTTATTTTCCTAACAGCATGATTTCTAAAACAGCAGCCCTGACTGTTAATCAACACAGAATACTTTTGCTTACTTGGGAGCGGCAAGAAAAACCTCCATTTTTCTCTTCGGCAATGTTGAAACTCCACCCTTCTTCCCCACTGACCCCCTGACGTACCAAATACATCACTACAGTATTTAACCCATTCCTCTCCTTAATATCTTCTTCCAGACACATGTTCTCTATGTTTTTGGGCCCTTCTGAATTTAGGGTTAACCCAGCGAGCGTCTGTGGCTGGCCTCCCACCTGCTCTACTACCTGTAACCCCGGGCCCCCCACTAATTCATAAACACTATCTGAATCCGAGTCCTCAATATCTTCATCATCCTCCAGCTGACCAGGAGTATGTACAACAGTCACGGAACAAATTAAGTTCTTAAGTAGAGGTACTACTGTATTCCCATTCAAGCTTTATTGCCAAAGAGCTGTCAAAGCCATATTGTTTTTCTGTGTTACATTACAGAATACAAATGCATCTGTGCCCAAAGCGACAATTGTGCTCTACTATTTATTAGTAAGCACAAGACAAACAAATGTTGAACTTCACAGTGAATAGCAGTCCTTAGTGCTTGCAAAAGATGAGTGTCAAGTTCTTTTGCCATCTCATTGAACAGGGTGGAAAGATCCCTATTCGATGGACAGCTCCAGAGGCCATTGCCAATCGAATCTTCACCTCTGCCAGCGATGTCTGGAGTTTTGGCATTGTCATGTGGGAGGTGTTTTCATATGGAGACAAGCCCTATGGAGATATGTCCAATCAGGAGGTAAGAGGGCAAAGAGAAACGGGGATGGTCAGTCAAACCATCCTCTGAACAAGCAAATACCCTGGAGGGGGAAAATGGTTTGGTTAGGTCTCCATTTATTCAGTCATAAATAGGCTGTTCTGTTGAATGAATTGCTGTTGGTGAATCATTAAATGTTATACCAACATATATACTCCTGGGTCAGAAATGTTTATCCTGCCAATATGAGAACCCCCCTAACCCGAATTTCACATTTAAAATTTCCATTGGCAGAAAGCAGAAGAAGATAAGACACTTTTGTTCCTTCGCCATCAATTGCCTGAGAGGTTCATACAGATCTAGAGTGGGGTTGGGGGGCAAATTTTGTTTACTGTAATAGACAAGCAATCAACTACTTTTCTTTCCTGTATTATAAGTGGGGAAATAACAGTAGAAGAAATTATGTGTCTGTTTCTGAATTCAGCACAATTCTTTGAAAATTCAAATAGTGTACTGCTTTTCATTTAAAATGACTCATTCGCATCATAATCATATAATCTTCAGAGAGGCCTCATCCTGAAGGTGTTTTGCATTGTTTTAAATCAATATTTTAATGCTTTTAAATATGTCATCTATCATGGAGCTATTTAATCTGGCATCCATGGTCCAAAAAAATAATCTAAGTGACTCTCTGAAAACTCATGGTTCTAATTCCAAATGATTCCAGTGCTTAGATTTTGGATCAAGAAATGCTCAGGACTCTTCATACTCCTGCTATATTGTCCAGGGAATTTTGCACCGGCAACCTGATTGATTGCCTGTTTTTTCTGGGTAGGTGATGAAAAGCATAGAGGATGGGTACCGGCTCCCCCCACCAGTGGACTGCCCCTCTATCCTTTATGATCTGATGAAGGTGTGTTGGTCGTATGATCGGACACGGAGGCCACGTTTCCGGGAGATCCATGCTCAACTAGACCACTTCCTTTCCAGCCCACATTTGCTTCGAACTGTGGCTGATTTTGACCCTCGGTAAGAGATAAGCACTCCTTTAGAACAGTTTGAGAGATTCTATCTATACATTATTCTTCAGCAACAAAAGCTGAATTTAACCACCAGGGTTAATTCTACTTTCTTTGTAAGATGATACAATCTGCATACAAAGATCTGTTTGGTGCACATTTATATCCTACATGCATTTGTTTAGGGTGCTCTTTTCTAGATGATGTGCGAAATCATCTTTCCTATTATGGGATAAAATTACTGACTATTCAAAGCTAATTTCCATGTGAGGCAAATAAGCGAAATTCTCCACCCAAAGTTAGGAGCTTTTCAGTCATCGAAGTAGGATCCTGTCCTTCTCCCATGTTACAGTTTAAATTTCACAATTGGTCTGAAAATACCTATCCATTTATAGGGTAACACTTCGACTTCCAAGCTGCAGTGGGTCTGATGGGATTCCTTATCGGTCTATCGCCGAGTGGCTAGAATCCATCCGCATGAAACGCTACATCCTCAACTTCCATACTGCTGGCCTGAACACCATGGAATCTGTCCTGGATCTGTCTGCTGAGTAAGCCTTGGGTACATGGGCTGTGGGCTTTGACCTAAGGTAGAAGAAGGTTCTAAGCATCAATTACAGTCAAATGCCAGAGCATCTATTGAAATTTCTACTAGAGCAGCTGTCCCCAACCTTTGTGACTTGGCAGCCTGGCTGGAGAGGGGGGGGGAGAGAGGGGAACTGGGCCACATGAACGGCAAGCACACGAAGCCCTTGCATGAGTGGTGGTTTGGCACACGCCCGCATGCTGCTTCACTACTTGCACAAGTCGAGCTGTGCATGCATGCTCTGGCCAGCAAGTCATATGGTCCAATTCTGAATAGGCCACAGCCCAGTAAGGGAAAGCAGCCTGGGGGTTGAGGACCACTGTACAAGAGTACAAAAAACTTTATAGCTTTTGCAGTCACTTATAGTTCACCAAGTTCATAATACAGCAAGGATTTTGTACCATCCTCATGCTTCCATCCCCTTGCATCGTCCTCCCTCTGTTTGAAAAAACATGATGAAAAATACATCTATTAAAGTTCAGCCTCTTAAATATTTGATCCTTTGTTTGGCAGTCATCCTTAGGAAGTACCACTGTAGATTTTGTTAGTATTGCCATCACCGTTAGGATTGCTATCAGTGTTCCTTCACCCAACTAGCATGGCCAATACTTTTCCTGATACAAAGGAATATATTAACATTTAAGGTATGTATCAAGAAGAGAATCAGTAAAACAGCTAAAATCCAAGTTGTTGCTTGGATCCATATAGCAACAAATGCATAGCCATAGTAGCAATGCTGTTCCTTTGAGGAACTGGAAATGGGTAAAAAGCTACAGCCAACTCTATTTTGGCTTCATTTTGCAAATGAGCAGTTAGTGAGGTTAAAGAAAAGCTTTGGAGTTTCAAAGAGTGAGAATTGGCATGGCAAGGACATGAGAATTCGTTTGCCAATTTCCACCAGCACTGTGATGTTCCTGGCCCAAATAGCTTTCTAGGCTTTTTTATAGTGCTTCAAAAAATTTCAAGAACTGACACACAGGGATCTATTCTTTGTAAGACAAGAAATGAAATTATTTTCCCTAGGGATTTCCTAGGGAGTTGGGCAGCATCCAAATCCAAATCCAAACACACAAACAAACAAAATTAGCTGTTTAAAGCTCTGCACCCTTATTTCCCTTTTCAGTAGCATTAAGAAGCATTTTGGGTTTATTTGAAAATCTGCAGCCACTGCAAAATATGCATTAATTTAATTAAATTAAGTTCCGTTTTTCGTGTCATTTTCTGAAAAATGGATCTTGAGAAACCATTTTCTGTTTATTTCATAGAACTGGAGAAGTGGGGGGAGGATTATCTTCCATGGATGTTACCAGTCTGGGAAACGGTCGATTTCTCTAACTTGCCCCTCTTTTCTAGCAGTTCAATGACTGATCGTTTTCCTTATCTGTGTGATTTTAAGGGACTTGAAGCAAATGGGCGTGGTTCTTCCTGGACACCAGAAGCGAATCCTGTGCAGCATCCAAGGATTCAAAGAATGAAGCATGCCAGGTGCCAAGCAGGAGTTGCTGCCGTCTCCTTTTGCAGAAGATTTAGAACAAAAAAACCAAAAAGGGACCCTGTGGTGACCCTCCTGTGAATCAGAAGCCAGAGGCGAACAGCTGCACCTTGAAACAGAATGCACAGGCTGGGGCTGAGTAGCCCAGAACAGGAAAGAACTTCTTGCACAGGAAACCAGAAAGCAGCACATGGCTTCAAAAGCAAATGTTGCTCTTCTCTTCTCTCACTCTTCCACTTTTGCAGAGGCTTCTGGCTTGGTATACTTTATAGCGACAGAGGACGTAACATGCCACTGTAAGGAAAACTGAAGTAAAACCATACCTACCTGGAAAGGACTTTTTCTGCTGCAAACTCTAGACCTCCAGATGTTTGGGGCCAGATGTTTATTACAGTATTGTTTGCAGAGAGCATGAATACCTATCCTTGTCATTTAGTGCAAGGGTCTCCAACCTTGGCAGCTTTTAAGACTTGTGGACTTCAACTCCCAGAGTGCCTTAGCCAGCATTCCTGAGGAACTCTGGGAGTTGAAATCCATAAGTCTTAAAGTTGCCTGGGTGGGAGATCCCTGATTTAGTGGGTTAGTTCTCATTTGTCTGTCCAAGTTCATGTTCCTTTGTATATAAGGTTTCTCCCTCCCTCCCTCGCTCTCTCTCTCTGCAGTCTACTCCTTAGAGCAGAAAAGGTTTGTTTAAAGCAAACCAGCACTTGCTCTTGGGAGGTTTTTTTCCTCAAGTTGAGGACCTGCTTACATATTTAAAATATCAGGAAGGGGTGGCATAAGGGAGAAAACCCAGACCTGGATCGATCATATGTTATAGATATGATTTTGTAAATAAACTCATAACACAGATCAGAGTTTTTGTCCCATGACCATTTCTATTTTTCCAAGTTGGCTATCACAGAAAAGTAGATTTTGCCCACATGTTAGAACAAAGGAAATGCTTAAACACTTAAGAAATATTTTGTAAATGTTTTATGTAGTGTATTGCAGCATTAAAGAGAACTGGAAGAATAGGAATACCTTACGAATATTGGAGTCACATAAAGGGGTTGCTTGGAACCATAAATACAAGGCAGGAAGATCCTATGTACCTTAGATGCACTTGATTTTAGATGAAAGATTAACAAGAGTTGGAACGGGACCTTGCAGGTCATCTAGTCCAAACCCCCACCGAAGAAGACCCTACATTTCTGACAGATGGCAGTCCAGTCTCTTTTTGAAAATTTCCAGTGATGAATCTCTCACATCTGAAGGCAAGCTGTTCCATTGGTTGATTGCTTTGTCAGAAAATTCCTCATTTCCAGGTTGTTTCCTTGTTCACTTTCCATCCATTATTCCTTGTCTGGTCCTTCAGATGCTTTGGGAAATAGCTTGGCCTCCTCCCCTCAAATATTGGGACACTGTTATCATGTCTCCTCTGGTCCTTCTCTTCATGGACTAGCCATGCGCAGTTTCTGCAACCTCTCTTTGTATGTTTTAGTGTCCAGTCCCCTAGAAAACCCTAAACAACAGCATAGCTAGCAGGTAGAGAACATTTGAAGGCTACATAAAATATATTTTGGCAGGAAATGAAAATAAACCAAGATACAAAGCAAAAGAAAAATGAGATCTTGTTGCATTTATTGAGGTACCTTCTGTAACTGCTTTGATATTTTAAGGAAGTAGTCTCCTATCACTTTCATTGTAATCACTGTTGCTCTTTAGTATAAAATCAAACTTAGTACGAGCTTAAACTATGAACCCTTTAGAATACCTTTGATTTGACCTCTTAACTCAGGGGTCCCCTCCCCAACCTTTTGGGAGTCAAATAACTATGTGTGTATATATACTATGAATGTTCAGTGAAAAAAGGCTGACATTACAAAGATATGTTCATGCATCCTTCAGTGGGAGTAGCTAATCTCAAAATATTGCCTTTATAAGAAGTGAAACTAATGAGATGGTGCTTATATCACCCTTTACAACTCCTCCAAGATAGCAATTATCCGCCCAAGTTTACCATTGTATTTTTCTGGCAAGATGCAAATTTTATGAAGCAAGCTTTGTAGCATAGGCACTTGACATTTCAATTTTCCAAGTAAGTTTTTGTAGAACCCGAGATTATTTTGAAAGCTGGTGATTTGCTTCGTAACACACCAGGTTTTTTTTTTATTGCGTAAGTTCAAAACCATGGACATATCCACACATGCGCTTGTGAGTGGCGCAGTGAAGATTCTGGTATTTGCTTCTATACCAGGTTAGCGTGCCCTTTTCCACCTATTCTATCAAAAGAAATTCCAAGCATGCAGCATCAAAACAATGGCCTAGTCCAGGTTCTACATCAAAGTCCTAGTGAAAGAAGTTATTGGACATTTACACACAGGATATCAGTTAACTCTGATAACCTGTTTTCTTTTTATATGTTGTAAGCCGCCCCGAGTTCTTGGAGATGGGCGGCATATAAAGCCAATAAATACATAACAACAACAACATAATAATAATAATAATAATAATAATAATAATAATAATAATAATAATGTGTTTTAGTAACATCAAGTGCTTTAATATGGCCGTCTTCTTCGAGAAGACTTCTCAATATATTTTTTTAAAGATTTTATATCTAAGTGAGTTGTGCCAGTTAAAATACAGGTCAGATCAAAATGCAAGGAATGAGTTTTAAGAACACTGACAATTGGAAGCTGGGGAGAAAAATATACAGAAGCAAATGGACATGAAAATACTTTTGTGGATTCACTGGTGTAATTTCAATTTCAGAAGATCACGTTCTGTACTTACTGTATAAGTGGCTCTTTTTCATAAGAAAAAAATACTTCCACTTTTTTTAACAGAGGGCTAAAGGAAGATTATGTAAGCATGAAATGTAGGCAAGAACATTTGCCAGAACCAAATGTTCTTGCCTTCATTTGTACGAAACAGATTTGTACAAAATCCAGCTTTAACTTAAGGCATACAAATTATGCTTACTGGTACATTGAGCAGCTTCTCATTTGGTCCTCTAGTTGTTGAAAAACTATTAGGGCACACTGACCAACAATTTCAAATTTTCAACAAAATTGGTTGTGTGAATATAGCACAAGATCAATATTCAATAAACTAAGCCAGTGGCTCCTAACTATTTTTCATACATCTGTCAGTCCCACAATATACATAAACCTCGTCTTTAAATGGTTATCCACAGAAATCTAAAATACTATTTTATATTTTGGAAAATTGCTTTGAGCCACTAAAAGAAACCCCAAACAAATGTCAAGGTAATTATGACATATATGGCTTGCAAACTGGCCCATACTGTATTTCAATCCGATATGGATTAAGCATTTTACTACTCCCTCAACAAAGGTTTTACAGTAAGAAAGAATGACATTTGTAGGAGTTTTTTTTCATTAATTCTATTCATACTGCTCATCTATTTAAGCATGCTTTCTTTCTGCATAGCTATTCCAAGCGCAAGACTCCAGGGAAAAGTAAGCAGGTCGATGCAGTCTTACACACCTTCCTTACCAATGCCATTCATAAACATGGAATGCCAATTATTCTTGTTTATTTGAAACCCCTCCCATATTTTCAAATCACAAACTTTTGAGGATGTCTTGTGATTTGCCGAAGGTTCCCTCTCACAGAAAAGGCTGGAAAGGTTCAGGAAAACTATAGATTAGATTTATTGGATTTAGATTTTTTGGATTTATATGCCGCCCCTCTCTGCAGACTCGGGGCGGCTCACAACAATGGTAATTTCCACCCCTGCTTTAATTGAATAAAGAAGTGAAGTCAGAAAGTGAATGCATAGCCCTTCTGTGTGCAAAGTCAATTTAAAAGATGAAGCCTATTTTCTTTCTTCTATATCAGGGGTCTCCAACCCATGGCATGCCAGCAACCAGGCCGTGCAAACAAGTGCAGCCCCATCCTTGGTATGCAGGCAACACACAAAACCATGTCCCCTCCAGTCCATGGAAAAATCTTTCTCCACCTTTGTGGAGAACCTTGGTGTCCAAAAGAGAGGCTGTTGTTCTGCATGATCTTTAAGGCAGAAGAGAAGCCGCCTGGTACTTTGAAAGAAAAGGTGACTTCTTGTATTGTAACACAAGAACTCTGGCTGACTTTAGGCCGGTCACTTGCTCCCTCTCAGCCCAAATCACCTTACAGGGTTGTTGTAGGAAAAACAGGAGGAAGAAGGAACAACAGATATATTTGGCGCCTTGAATTGTTTATAAAAATAATAAAGGTGGAATGTAAATCAATAAATAAATAATTGAAATGACAACAGGGAGGAAAAAACTGCACAACTTTATTGATGCAAAACAATGGCTTAGGAAGGACAATCCTTATTACATCACTATGCCAACTTCACAATAAACTCCAAAAAGCCAATTGTAAACAAATAAGTAGCCCTTTGAATAATGTGCAGTGCAGAAGTGATTAGACCAAAGTATCACATGTTCACACACACACAAAAAGAGGAACCACCTTGATTTGGGAAACACATGGAGAAAACTGGTCCATTAACTCAGGAACAAAAAGTTCTCCTGCATCTTGGCAAGAGAATCCAGTACAGAAAACAAGCCAGCTGTGAAATGTATATTCTGTCTCTAGAATAAGATATAAAATAGTAATTTACATTCCACATCTGAACAGAGAAGAGGGCAAAGTTCCACAAAGAAAAAGCAGGTTGGAAGAATCCAGCCTTTTGTTCCAGGACTACTTTATTACTCAGTAAGACCGAAAGGCTTATAGCAAGGTAAGTTTCCAAGCTAGAGAGTGAGGACTTTAAGACCTTGTATTGTAAGCGATACATTTTTATTTTTATTTTTAAAGAAGAAGTGGAGGAGCCCTTAGTGAAAAGGAAGGGATATTGCCAGACAGGCAAAATGCGTTCACGATCCTAAGGAGTCATTGGGGGGGAGGGGGGGGGGAGCATACAAAAGATCAGGTCCTGCTACTTTGGACAGGAGGAATACACTGAGGGCATCTGCTGGCTCAAGATCCTCAGACCGCAGCTTTGACACGTGTGGTGTGACATTTCCTACACAGCACATGGCCATCCAGAGGGAAGCAACCATTGTCATCCGCTTCAATGGACAGGGGCTTCCCACAATCCTGAAAGGTTAGCAGAGAAAGAAATGAGCAAGGTAGACTAAAAAATGCCAACATCAAGGAGAAGTGGGGAGGAAAAAGATAGAAGATGCTCACCTCACACTTGTAACATTTCATGTGGAAATTCTTCTCCAGGGCCACCACACGAACCGTCTCATCCTTCCCAGGCTCTGGCATGATGGGCTCAGCACACACAGAACAGCGGGGAGCATATTTTCTGCAAGTACAGGAGATTCAGAAACTCAGTTTCAGCCTTTGGGTCAAATTTATCTATCTATCTATCTATCTATCTATCTATCTATCTATCTATCTATCTATCTATCTATCTTTCTATCTATCTATCTATCTATCTATCTATCTATCTATCTATCTTTCTTCCTATCTATCTATCTATCTTCCTATCTATTTATCTATCTATCTATCTATCTATCTATCTATCTTCCTATCTATCTATCTATCTATCTATCTATCTATCTATCTATCTATCTATCTTTCTTCCTATCTATCTATCTATCTATCTATCTATCTATCTATCGATCGATCTATCTATCTATCTATCTATCTATCTATCTTTCTTTCTTCCTATCTATCTATCTATCTATCTATCTATCTATCTATCTATCTATCTTCCTATCTATCTATCTATCTATCTATCATCTATCTATCTATCATCTATCTATCTATCTATCTATCTATCTATCTATCTATCTATCTATCTATCTATCTATCTATCTATCTATCTATCTATTTTATTTATTTATTAAATTTGTATGCCGCCCCTCTCCGTAGACTCGGGGCGGCTCACAGCAGTGATAAAAACAATGTACAATACAAATCTAATAATATGAAGTTAAAAACCCATAATTTAAAAAACATGCACACAACACACCATACATAAATTATATAGGCCCGGGGAAGATTTTTCAATTCCCCCATACAGAGGTGGGTTTTGAGAAGTTTACGAAAGGCAAGGAGGGTGGGGGCAATTCTGATCTCTGGGGGCAGTTGGTTCCAGAGGGCCGGGGCCACCACAGAGAAGGCTCTTCCCCTGGGTCCCGCCAAATGACATTGTTTAGTCAATGGGACCCGGAGAAGGCCCACTCTGTGGGACCTAACTGGTCGCTGGGATTCGTGCGGCAGAAAGCGGTCTCGGAGATATTCTGGTGCGATGCCATGAAGGGCTTTATAGGTCATAACCAACACTTTGAATTGTGACCGGAAACTGATCGGCAACCAATGCAGACTGCGGAGTGTTGGTGTGACATGGGCATACTTGGGAAAGCCCATGATTGCTCTCGCAGCTGCATTCTGCACGATCTGAAGTTTCTGAACACTTTTCAAAGGTAGCCCCATGTAGAGAGTGTTACAATAGTCGAGCCTTGAGGTGATGAGGGCATGAGTGACTGTGAGCAGTGAGTCCCGGTCCAGATAGGGCCGCAACTGGTGCACCAGGCGAACCTGGGCAAACGCCCCCCTCGCCACAGCTGAAAGATGGTTCTCTAATGTGAGCTGTGGATCGAGGAGGACGCCCAAGTTGCGGACCCTCGCCCCAGGGTAATGGACGGACAGATGGAATTGTCCTTGGGAGGCAAAACCCACAGCCACTCCATCTTATCCGGGTTGAGTTTGAGTCTGTTGACACCCATCCAAACCCTTACAGCCTCCAGGCACCGGCACATCACTTCCACTGCTTCACTTCCAAGCTTGAGAGCACAGAGGGAGGACATGAAACTCAGGGGAGATACCTGTGATAATCATCAACACAATGTGGCTGGTTGGCTTTATCCACAATGAAGGATGCCCCTTCCAACGGCTTGTGGCACACCACACACGTGAAACAATGAGGGTGGTAGGAGTTGCCAGTGGCCCGCAACATCCTGTCTGTGATCGTTTGCTTGCACACACAGCATTTCTCCAGGGTGCCCTGAGGAACAAAAAGAGGATCAGAAAGGAAGCACAATCTGCTCCAATGGGAGAACATTACTTCTATCTCTGGTAAGACAAAGCCATTAATATTAACCCACTTAATTCAACCAGATTAACTGTCAAGGAGAGAAACCGCGAAGAAAATAAACTCAATTTTAGATTGCCAGAACAATGTATATTTACAATGGGTCAATTTTGGTTGGTCAGCCAAAAGTCATTATTATTATTATTATTATTATTATTATTATTATTATTATTTATTTATTTATTTTTTTAATTAGATTTGTATGCCGCCCCTCTCCGCAGACTCGGGCAGCTCACAACAGTGACAAAAACAATATATACTGACAAATCTAATAATTAAAACCTAAAACATTTTTTAAAAAAATCTAAAAGCAAGGAACCCCAATATAAAAAACATACATACAATCATATCATGCACTAGGATTACATAGGCAGGGGGAGATGTTTCAATTCCCCCACGCTTGATGACAGAGGTGGGTTTTAAGGAGTTTACGAAAGGCAAGGAGGTCATGAATTTTGTAAGTCATTTGTCTCCAGATGTCCAAGAACCTCAACACCTAGCATGTCTTTCTTGACTTGGGTGACGACCATCTTTGGATGGTCAATGAACTGCTGTAAATCAAGGACTACATTTATCACCCAAGAATCTGCTACCAGGATCAAAGAGATACTAAAATGTCTAGATTCTAAGAATCTGAAACGGTTCTTGGATGTTCTGTTTTTTTTTAATTATTATTATATTGATGGTCTTTGTAATAAAGGTCTGTTTGTTTGTTTGTTTGTTTGTTTGTTTGTTTGTTTGTTTGAACAATGCACTGGCTTTCTCGTTCGTCTGATTTGAAAAATCCATAAATAATGCCCAAACCTTTGAAATTTTCTCCTATAGCCTCTTCTTGCGAAAGTAATTTTTAATCAGGTGAAATTGAAAGGCTATTCACAGTAGATTTAGGCATGCGCACATCTGTGTATGCACTTGACTACATGTAAGATACAATTCAGATTAAGCATTTCCACAAACGTGGCCATTCTTTGTGGTTGAGCTTCTCAGGTGACCCACTATGTTAGAGACAGAAGGTAAAATGTGAGTGTTTCTCAGAGTAGAACTCAAGTTAACTCACACAGAATATATTTTTGGAGCCCAAACATTTCAACACCTTGGTTTTGGATTGATTTTCGTAATCTGAGGTCCTTCGGTTAATTTGGCTACAACTTGGTATTTTTATTTATCTGGAATCTGTTTCCTCTCATAATAATAAACAACCGGCCAAGGCCCGCCAAGCTAGCAAAGAAGGTCACCACATAATTTACACAGGTGGCTCTCATTAGCTAACAGTACAATTCCTCAAATGAGCCCATGAAAACAGGCCGGCAACTGCTAAGACAATAGGCATCATATGCTCCTTCTCCCCTCTTCCAAGTCTCCATGATTGGCTGCCTTATACGTCCCCCCACCACTTTGCTCACCGCATAGCATTCTTCACAGAAGGGCTTTTCATCCACGTTGTAGAACTGTTGCCCCTGCAACTGCCTCTCACATTTGAAACAGGTGAAACATTCAACATGGAAGAGCTGGTCCAAGGCCCGGACTGCAGGCTGAGTCCGAGACAGTGCCTTACTGCACAAACCACACAATTCTTCAATGGAAAGGAGAAAAAAAGGGGGGGGAGAGAAAAAGTCTGAGAAGATATTTATATAAATACATAACATATGAATCCCTCTAGACCTGTGATGGTGAACCTATGGCACACATGCCACATGTGGAGCCATATCAGAGGGAATGTGAGGCATTGCCCTATGTCAGCTAATTTTTGACTTTGAGGGAGGCTGTTTTTGCCCTTTGGAGTGCGAAAAATGGCCCAACAGGCCAACCGTAAGTCCATTTTTCCGAACTCCCAGTTTGCCCAATGGGCTGTTTTTTGCATTCTTTAGGCTTCAGGGCCAAAGGGCAGTTAATTTCCGAACTTCTAGTTTGGCTGTTTTTCGCCATCCTCAGGCTTCAGGAGTCCAGAGGCTTCAGCAAAACCTGTGCGCATATGCAGGGGTGGGGTAATTGTGCACATGTCATCTGCACCTCTATAATTGTCTGGTTTGGTGCTGCAACCCAACAGGACCGACACAGACTTCAGAGGATAATCAGAACTTCAGAAAAAACAATTGCTGCCAACCTGCCTTCCATTGAGGACCTGTATACTGCACGAGTCAAAAAGAGGGCGGGGAAAATATTTACTGACCCCTCACATCCTGGACACAAACTGTTTCAACTCCTACCCTCAAAACATCGCTACAGAGCACTGCACACCAAGACAACTAGACACAAGAACAGTTTTTCCCTGAACACCATCACTCTACTAAATAAATAATTCCCTCAACACTGTCAGACTTTCTACTAAATCTGCACTTCTATTCTACTAGTTTTTTAAATCATTCCTATCACCCATTTCCTCCCATGTTGACTGTATGACTGTAACTTGTTGCTTATATCCTAAGATTTTTATTAATATTGCTTCTTCATTGCTTATTTGACCCCTATGACAATCATTAAGTGTTGTACCACATGATTCTTGACAAATGTATATTTTATTTTATGTACGCTGAGAGCATATGCACCAAGACAAATTCCTTGTGTGTCCAATCACACTTGGCCAATAAAATTCTATTCTATTCTATTCTATCACTGCTCTAGACTTTATCTGCCCTCACGTTATTGCAAAAGCAGGCTTTTTTTAAGAAGTTAAGAAAATTTCCCACCTCTGTATTAAACTGCTAAAAGAAAGGAAAAGGAGCAAATAGATTGTAGTCCCCCTCTCTCCTAAACACCCCCCCCCAAAAAAAAAATTCACATGCCCCCACAGACCAGAAGTGGAGGCTTCGGCGTGAGGTGGATGATCCATGTCCTTCATCAGCTTCTGGGTTAACATCTCCAGCTCCTCTACCTCCTTCATGGTCAGAGCAGAGCTGCTCCTAGGTGGATCTGATCCAGCGTTTGGAAGAAATACAGGGTTGCGCTGGACAAATAAAGAAGAGCAAGTGAGATAAGTTCAAATCTCCAACTTTTAAACACCCCACATTCTGGAACATATATTCAAGATCAATTCACACTCCCTTTAACATTGATGATCAATGAAGACACTTCTGTGCCATTTGCCTTTTCTAGTCAGTCTACATTTTCTTTCTTCAAATTTTACTTTACAATTGAATGACCGGGTGTTTAAAAAGGGGGAGGGAGAGGTTATTTTTATTGTATCAGTGGCATTTAATTA
Source organism: Erythrolamprus reginae (assembly GCF_031021105.1). Taxonomy (NCBI): domain Eukaryota; kingdom Metazoa; phylum Chordata; class Lepidosauria; order Squamata; family Dipsadidae; genus Erythrolamprus; species Erythrolamprus reginae. The sequence goes on along the minus strand of NC_091951.1, from coordinate 224,988,964 downwards.
GTAAATTTTCAAGTTAAAAAATGACTGCATTTCCACTAATGCAAAATGTTCATAGCTTCGATGTGACTATGGAAACAATCATTCTCTTTCACCCCCTCACCACAGAAACTAGAAAATATGTACTTTAATGAAAAGCTATACAGTATTATAAACATATAAAACTAAGAAATAAATGTACATGCAGATATAAAATGCATAGTTATTCTCTAGATTTTAAAAAAAGGCTTCTTGCCAATGGTTTTTCTGTAGTACTATTAATATAAATAAGGTAGACAGTGTTCCCTTGATTTTCGCGGGTTCGAACTTCGCGAAAAGTCTATAACACGGTTTTTAAAATATATTAATTAAAAAATACTTCACGGGTTTTTTCCCTATACCATGTTTTTTCCCGCCCAATGATGTCATATGTCATCGTCAAACTTTCGTCTGTCTTTAATAAATATTTTTTTAAATAAACTTTAATAAATAAACATGGTGAGTAATAATCTAAATGGTTGCTAAGGGAATGGGAAATTGCAATTTAGAGGTTTAAAGTGTTAAGGGAAGGCTTGTGATACTGTTCATAGCCAAAAATAGTGTATTTACTTCCGCATCTCTACTTCGTGGAAATTCAACTTTTGCGGGCAGTCTCGGAACGTATCCCCTGCGAAAATCGAGGGAACACTGTACCATGAATTGAGGCCTTTGAACTATGGTGCTGGAGAAGACTCCTGAGGTCCCTTGGACTGAAAGGCAATCAAACCAGTCAGTCCTAGAGGAGATCAACCTTCTTTTTAGAAGGACAGATCCTGAAGATGAAACTCAAATACTTTGGCCACTTAATGAGAAGGAAGGGCTCACTGGACAAGAACCTAATGCTGGGAATGACTGAGGGCAAAGGAAGAAAGGGATGACAGAGGTGGCTGGATGGAATCACTGAAACAGTCGGCGTGAGATTAAATGGACTCTGGGAGATGGTAGAGAACAGAAAGGCCTGGAGGAACATTGTCCATGGGATCGCGATGGATAACATGACTTTGCAACTAACAACAATAAATACCATGCACAGCAATGTACTTGCCACTGAGGCAAGAATAAATAACCCATTTAGGTTTGGTTCTGTAAAAATGCACTGATGCCAAATTTTGAAATCCTATTTAAGGCTCTTTTTCCAGTTTTAAAAGCTAAAGTACTTAACCAGATTTGATTTAAGGTCTATGTATGAAAGAGAGGTGGACAGTCCAGAGTTCAAGGGTTGCCAATGCCATCTCACTTTTTTTCCAGAACCCACATGTGTCATATTATACTAAAAATATTTGGCAGCAAGCCATCAAGATTTGGGGGCTTTTTTTCCTTAAGCAAAATAATTTTTTTACACTACCAATAAACTAAAAACAACTATTTTGCTTAATCAACAACCTCAAAAATGCAATTCAGGTGATATCAGCCCCATATTCCCTATGGATTTGGAGTAAGCAAAAATCACCTGCCTTTGACACAGGAAAATTAACAGGCTATCCTGGTTTTTTGGGGGTGGGTGGAGGGGTTTGTTTGTTTGTTTTTTGTATGCCACTCTTTTCTTTATTCATGTATAGATTTGCATCCTCACCATTTCTCGTGGGGCAGATGACTGCCCAGTAGGATACGGCTTCTCCTGGATTTGCGGTTTTTCTCGCTGTTGTGCGTAAGTGAAAGTGGGAGGCTGAGGCTTCGGAGCTGAGCCCGTGCCCGGAGGGGCTGCGAAATGAGACTGTGCAGGAAACGAAGCGGGCTGTTTTGGCAAAGTTGGAGGAGCCGCAGGAGCCGGTTTAGGTACAAATCTTGGAGCCGTGGCAGGAAGAGATGCTGTGAATTTAGGAACTGATGGAGCTGGGGGAGGAGCAGGTGATACTGATGATGACAAGTCTTTGCGCTGCTTCATGGCTACTACCCATGGTGGAGGAACAGGAGCCGTTTCCTCCGGCTGTTTGGCCACAGAGTTTCCACCGGGACCGGATACAGCCTGGGTAATAGGAACTGGACTGTCTTTAGTTGGAGCTACAGTTTCTATAGTGCTTCTAGAAGCAGAACCTACATTTGCTGGAAATACAGGCCCTGAAGATAGCTGAAAGGTAATGATGAGAAAAGGTCAATGTAACAATCTCCACTTCCATCCCCCTCTAGCCTAGCTTCAGCATCCAGAGGCAGAACAAAGAAAGAGGTGGCAGTCCCTCTCCCCCACACTTGCCCATACATTCTCACCCAAGTCTTTTCTTGTTAAATCACTCCAGACTGAGGTTTAGTTTGAATGTCTTTTTTTTCTTGCAGAGATTTTTTCATCTCAAAGTCAAGCATAGAAAACCTTATCCACTGCTTCCTTTGCCCCAAACCCAAGGGCTTGCACTTAATTTTTACATAGTCAAGTGATCGAATGGCCATTTCTGATTGTAGATAGCTCTTGCATAAACATTCTATTATATTTAAAAAATCATCTTCACACGGAACACTAGCCCAGTGATTTTCAACCTTTTTTGAGCCGCGGCACATTTTTTTACATTTACAAAATCCTGGGGCACACCACCAACCAAAATGACACAAAATGACACTCTTAACGCAGTACATATTATACATATAGTTAATAATATAGTTTCTAAATGTATTTATACTCAGTGTGAAACCTGGGCCTGTTTCAATGGCAGGAATGGTAGTTTGGGGACCCATGTTTAATTTCCCCACGGCACACCTGACCATGTCTCGCGGCACACTAGTGTGCCGCAGCACACTGGTTGAAAAACACTGGTGATCCCATGACTATGTGGATACTGCAGTGGCCCCAACTTACAGCCCTGGTCATACATTTCTTTAGCGCTGTTGTAACTTCAAAGTGGTTTAAGTAAGGGCTTTATATTGAAGATCATATAGATTTTACATAGAAGCGCAAAAATGCTGCCTACCTCTTCTAGATTACTATTATTATTATTATTATTATTATTATTATTATTATTATTATTATTATTATCATCATCATAATCATTGGAGTCTTCAGAGAGGGGCGGCATACAAATCTAAATAATAAATAATAAATAAATAAATAAATCATTATTATTATTGAAAAACACTGCACTAGCCTATCAAACAAAGTATCCTAGCTCCTATTTTACTTTTCTTTCTTTTTCTAAAGAATGCTTTGGGAAAACTGTTTACTCATGCTGGGGCCCTTTTCCCCCACTAGCTCATTTTAAGATAGGTTTGGAAAGGCCACCCTGTACAGCAGCTCACCCGGGTTTTGAAAGGGTCATTCTTTTCCATGTCATCCAGCATTGAGGACAAAGAATCAATCTCCAGATCAATGCTGCTCAGCTTTCCACGGTCCTTCTCCTTCCACAATAGAAAAGAAAGGTAAGTACATGCTGAGGGAGGTTACTAAACCTATAAACCACCATGTCAGTCAACACAAGTCAATGCAACTACACAATCACAGAACAAATGATTGCCAAGGAGGGTCCCAATAATGAGCCATTCATTCTAAATTTGCGTTACTTCCACAGAGTCAAAGTTCCATTTCAGACAAACCGCAGAGTTTTCAAGAGGTGGTTGCAGAATGTGGCCAAAACCACATTAAATCTCATATGCTTGAAAGCAGGGATGAAATGCTACCGGTTTGGCCCGGTTCCGGCGTACCGTTAGCGTCAGGCACCGTTGGTTTGGAGAAGATGTTTGGCTCTGCCCACCCAACTAGATGCTGCCATTTTCTTTTTTTTTAACCCTTTGCACCTGCGCAAAGCATTCTGCACATGCGCAGGGGTGAAGAAGCACACACGTGAGTGAAAAATTGCACACACATGCAAAACAGGCGCTTCCAAACCGGTAGGACAAGGTATTACTGTAGATTTCACCGCTTGCTTGTTTGCTTGTTTGCTTGCTTGCTTGCTTGCTTGCTTGCTCGCTCGCTCGCTCGTTCGTTCATTCATTCATTCAATTTTTATGCCGCCCTTCTCCTTAGACTCAGGGCGGCTTACAACATGTTAGCAATAGCACTTTTTAACAGAGCCAGCCTATTGCCCCCACAATCCGGGTCCTCATTTTACCCACCTCGGAAGGATGGAAGGCTGAGTCAACCTTGAGCCGGTGATGAGATTTGAACTGCTGACCTTCAGATCTACAGTCAGCTTCAGTGGCCTGCAGTACAGCACTCTACCTGCTGCGCCACCCCGCCTTGAAAGGTGACTGTTATAGTTAGGGGACAATCATTCAGCATATACGTTTTCCTTTTCCCCACGAGTCCCAGGAATATGTGCATGGTTGAGGAAAACATCACGCCACTATTATAAATAAACTATGCAAGTACAGATATATCCAAACACATGCAGAACTGCAATTAAAATCCTATTTTAATTATTGCAGAGCATAAGGAATATTGGGGGGAGCACACCAGTAGTGGATTCTAAACCCCGTTGCTACTGGTTTGTGTACGTGCTTTCGTGCACTTCCATCACCACTTTTAGGGACCGTGGGTGGAGACTCCCATCGCTAAGGCTAACGGTTTGCAGAACAGGGCCGAGCCAGGAGCAACCCACCGCTGGAGCACATCCTTTGCTTACAAGCAGACCCCCCCCCCCTCCTTTCTAAATTCATTTTAATACACATATCCATTTAGACATCCTTAGGACTTTCTGCTCATTGATCAGATTCTGCCTCAGCACCGGAGCCCAAACATCTAAAGCAGTGTTTCCCAACCTTGGCAACTTGAAGAGATCTGGACTTCAACTCCCAGAATTCCCCAGCCAGCATTCGCTGGCTGGGGAATTCTGGGAGTTGAAGTCCAAATATCTTCAAGTTGCCAAGGTTGGGAAACACTGATCTAAAGGATAGTAGGAACAAGATAAGATGAGCCGAGGTGGTGCAGTGGGTAGAGTGCAGTACTGCAGGCCGCTGAAGCTGACTGCTAAATCTGCAGTTCAAATCTCATCACCGGCTCAAGGTTGACTCAGCCTTCCATCCTTCCGATGTGGGTAAAATTAGGACCCGGATTCAGTGTTCCCTCTAATTTTTTTGGGGGGTGGGCGGAAAAGTATAGTGTCTGAGCGGCAGTCCCTTCGGGACTGGGCGGCACAGAAATAATAAACAAACAAACAAACAAACAAACAAACAAATAAAAACCCCACCCTGTTTTGCCTCAGGGAGTTTCAAAATAAAATACTGTACTGTGTGTCTATAACAGTGAGCTCATAATAGGGCAACTCTATCAATATCAAAATGCCACTTAAATAGTTGAGCTACTTTCAAACTAGATTTTGATTTCCTTTCTCTCTTCCTTACTCCCATTCTTTTTCTTTCTCTTTTCCTTCCTCTCTTTTTTCTATCTGTTTCTCTCTCTTCCACTCTTCCTCTCTCTCTCTCTCCTTCCCTCTCACTCTTTCCCTCTCGGCTTCTGGGCAGGTTTGGAAAACTCTGAGTTGATGATGATTTTTAAGTGAGCAATTGCTCACTGCTCAGCTTAGAGGGAACTATGCCCGGATTGTGGGGGCAATAGGCTGGCTCTGTTAAAAAGTGCTATTGCTAACATGTTTTAAGCCACCCTGAGTCTAAGGAGAAGGGCGGCATAAAAATCGGAATAAATACATAAATAACTATGGAAAAAATAGTATTCCCCAATATGAGCTTTCCCTGCTCATTATCTTATATGAGGACTCACCTGAGAAACAGGCAAGCCACTCGGAAACATGGGTTCTTCCTCCAACATAGGAGGAGGAGGAGAAGGGAAGACCTCTTCTGGAGCAGGAGGAAATGGTTCCTCAAACGGAGGAGGAGGTTCCTCAAACGGAGGAGGTGGAGGAGGGAATGCATTGTTGTTTGGGACCACCACTATCTCTTCTCCTGGAGGCGGCGGTGGTGGCAAAGGAAACTCTGCAGAGAACAAGAAGCATGGAGGATTAGCATAGCTCATCCCTAATTATATACGACTACACAAAAGTGTTGCATTCCCCTTTAGCAGCAGAAGCAAACACACTAGAGCAGGGGTGTCCAACCTTGGCAGCTTTGCTGGCTGAGGAATTCTGGGCATTGAAGTCCACAAGTCTTAAAAGTTGCCAAGGTTGGAGAGCCTTGCATTTGAGTGATACAATGAAGAGAGTCAAGCAGTTCTATCAGAATTAACTCTCATAATTATGAAATGATGCCCTCAATGATCATGGTATCCCAGAAATTTTGATCCAGCAGATTTACAAAAGAACATAGCTTGGGAAGGGTGATTCACTTTAAGCAATTGAAAGTAGATCATGGATCAGATATTGAACCGTATCTTCATGTGTAGTATATTGCGTTATTTGAGAAACATTGGACCAATACAATGTTATAAAAAATAGTTCAGAATTACAAAATATATGTAATGGGAAAGCAATTTCCATACAAATTTCCCATAGACCCCCTAAGTCTTTTGAGAGTGGATGGTATACAAATCGAATTCATAAATAAAATAAATAAATCTACCTCTGATTTAAAAAAAAAAAACCAACATACAATTATCTAGTAATTGCAAGCTGCAAAAATCCAGATTACTTCTAGATGGGAATAAAGAAGGGATTGTTATTGTTCTTTTTAATACTTTACTGCCATCGATGCATATCCAGATTTCTGCAGCCCAGATCTGATAGCTACATACAGCAAACTCTACACTTATATTCCTTTGAAAAATCAGATCTTGATAATAGCACGAACAGAGAATACTACAGGATTTTAAAAGTTGAATACTTGCCAATTATGTTCTGTTATAGTTTACTTAGTTTAGGCAACTGTACAATATTTCCATATGCTTGAAACCCAACAATTTTAAGCATCTTAACCAAATTACAGGTAGTCCTTGACTTACAACAGTTCATTTAGTGACTGTTCAAAGTTACAAAAAGAGACTTATGACCATTTTTCACACTAACAACCTTGCAACATCCCCATGGGTCACGTGATTAAAATTCAGATGCTTGGCAACTGGTCCATATTTATGACTGTTGCAGTGTTCTGGGATCATGTAATCAACTTTTGGGAACTTTTGTCAAGGAAAGTCAATGGGGAAGCAGGATTCACTTACCAAACATGTTACTAACTTAACCACTACAGTGATTCGCTTAACAACTGTGGCCAGAAAAATCGTGAAATGGGGAAAAATTCACATAACTACTACAGTATTTCACTTAGCAACAAAAAGTTTGGGCTTAATTTGTGGTAAGTTGAGGAAAACGTGTATTGTTTACTAGTCCTTGAACCTTTCAATTGTTCTACAATAGCCTACAAACTGATGAATAAAATGTTGAAAATTAACTTCACAGGGCTCTGTAAAAATACTCCAATAGTACTTTCCATCATTTGAGCACACGGTACGTATACACATCTCAACCCCTGGAGATTCTGAGTAACATTCTCAGTATTATTATGGAAACAGCTCTGGGGTGGAGGGGTTTCGTTTTTTGGGTTTTTTTGCAATAATGTATTGTGTAGGGCAGTGATTTTCAACCTTTTTTGAGCCGTGGCACATTTTTTACATTTATGAAACCCTGGGGCACATTGAGCGGAGGAGGGGGCGGCTAAAAACAGTTTGGACAAAAAAATTCTCTCTCTCTCTCTCTTCCTCCCCTTCACTCTATTTCTTTCTCCCTCCCGCTTTCTCTCCCTTCCTTCCTCTTTCTTTCTCTCTCTCTCCATCCCTCTTTCTTTCTCTCCCTTCCTTCCTCTTTCTTTCTCTCTCCCTCCATCCCTCTTTCTTTCTCTCCCTTCCTCTTTCTTTCTCTCTCTCTCTCTCCATCCCTCTTTCTTTCTCTTCCTTCCTCTCTTTTTTGCTCTCTTTATCTCTCCCTCCCTACCTCCCTCTATGTCTTTCTCTCTCCTTCCCTCCCTCTCTTTCTCTCTCTCTCTTGCTTTCTTTCTCTCTCTTGCTCTCTCTCTTGCTTTCTCTTGTTTTCTCTCTCTCTCTTGCTTTCTTTCTCTCTTGTTCTCTTTCTCTCTCTCTTGCTCTTTCTATCTTTTGCTTTCTTTCTCTCTTGCTTTCTCTCTCTCTTTCTCTCTGAGCTTCGCGGCACACCTGACTATGTCTCGCGGCACACTAGTGTGCCACGGCACACTGGTTGAAAAACACTGGTGTAGGGAATGGGGGACCTTTAATAGTGCCTTATATTCAACACAGCCTGGAAAAGAAAATGTAGGCACTCCAGGAAGCCCCAGAAATTGACACCACATACCATAATATCAGCAAGACAAGATCGTCTACATTCCAGCGTCATCCTGAGAGACAAATCACCCTAGCTAGCCTTTAAGGACAAATAGCATACTTTCTTACAATGGTCTGTACTAAATTAGAGCCACAACTACCAGAGAAAAGAGACAAAATGACCTGCTCAGGAGAGCACCTTCACCTTTGTAAAGATCCTAACACACACACACACACACACACACTATCACAAAGAACATTCAAGGCCTTTCCACATAACCACCCAATTACTGTTATAGCAACCTTCTTCTATAAATAGAAAGCAGAGAGTAACAGAACAAAAACATAACTCTTCACCAGCTTCTCCCAGCAGTCCAAGCTTACTGCAATAAAAGCCAAAACTGGGCAGAATTCTGTGCACTGCAGGATTTTCAGTCCTCTAAATTTGGAAATTCCTGGTGCTAGAAGTCACCCCGCCCTCAGTGATGGCTTCAATTTGCAGGGTTTATTTCTTCAAGTGGAAGTGAATGGTTACTATTTGGTGAGGGAAGCAGAGGCAGCCCTTGGAAGCTTCTGTAGCACTATATCCTTGTTTATACACATGTAGTCCTTGACCTGTGGCCACAATTGAGCCCGAAATTTCTGTTAATTAAGCAATACAGTTCTTAACTTTGCCCCCTTTTGTGACCTGTCTTGCCATAGTTATTAAGTGAATCGCTGCAGTAATTAAATTGGTAACACGATTGTTAAGTGAATCTGGCTTCCCTCTTGACTTAGCTTGTCAGAAGGCTGCCAAAGGGGACCGTGTGACCTTGGGACACTGTAATCGTCATAAGTCTGAGTCATTTGCCAAGTGGCTGAATTTTGATCATGTGACCATGGGGATGCTACAATGCTTGTTAAGCACGGAAAATGGTTATAGGTCACTTTTTTCAGTGCCGTTGTAACACTGAAGAGTCACTAAAAAAATTGTTCCAAGTTGAGGATTATCTGTAATTCACTTTTGGGGGAGAAGAAAAAACGCTTCTTACATTTTCTGAAACGATGCAATTTGGGGGAAGGACCAAGGTTCTTGCTCTGTCCCTTACTGTGTCCCACGTTTGAGAAAAGGGCATATATTTTCCTATGGAAATATTTTATTTATTCTAGCATCGTCCCATCACTCCTTTTCTCTGATATTTTACCTTTCTTTCAGCTCAATGTCATTGGATATATTTCACATAAAGGCAAGGAAGGAAGGAAGGAAGGAAGGAAGGAAGGAAGGAAGGAAGGAAGGAAGGAAGGAAGGAAGGAAGAGAGAGATAGGAAAACAAAAGCTGTCAGGCTGAAGCCATCGTTTGATTTGGACACTTTGTCTGTCTGTCTGTACTTCTATGCCGCCCAATCCTAAAGGACTCAGGGCGGCTTACAATAATAATATAAATACAGAAACAATAAGAAGAAGTCAAATATAATATCTAAAATTATAAAACCCTCATTAAAAAACCCATAATTGAACAATCATGATCACATACATGCATACCAGTCATACGATTTGGCCATGATGGTTGTCAGTTCACGGCCTCCCAGGACTTCGTGGCCTTACAGAAGGCTAGTAGGGTGGGAGCAGTACAAACATTGGGGTGGGGAGTTGATTCCATAGAGCCAGGGCGGCAACAGAGAAGGCCCTCCCTCTCGGCCCCGCCAACCTGCATTGGCGGGGCCTGGAGGAGGCCAACTCTGTGTGCTCTTATAAGGTCTCTGGGAGGCGGTCCCACTATCATTAAAAAACAATCGATACTCCACAATCATACCATACTCAAGTCAGAAGGGGGCACATTAAACCCCCCATGCCTGGCGACACACCATCACCCATGGACTTACAAGGATCAGAAAGCTTGATCTGCAAAGAACTTACCACACCTTATTGCAAAGAAAAGAACCGTTGTACCTACCTGAACGGTCTTCTCAGTGCACTGGAAGGAGAGTCCAACATGGGTAATACTCCAATTCTATTGGTAGAGACTGAGTTAATATTAACATATTAATGAGCACCGCCCCCTCTGCTCTCCCCATGAGCCAGTTTTAAAACGAAGAAACATAGTAAGAGGATAACCAATTTTTATTGTTAACAACCAATAACGAACTAACTGCCTACTCCGGCGTCCCTGCACCCAAACTCTACCGGGTGGGTTTGGACTCTCCTTCCAGTGCACTGAGAAGACCGTTCAGGTAGGTACAACGGTTCTTCTCCATTGCATCTGGAAGGAGAGTCCAACATGGGATATACCAGAGATTCACGGCCCATGGGGGGGAAAAGGTCTTGTCAGGGACGTTGGAGATAAACAAACTCTTTGTAACACACGTCTCCCAAAAGCCGCCTCTGCAGAAGCGAAGGAGTCCAACTTATAGTGTCGTATGAAGGTCGTAGGAGCCGACCACGTTGCAGCTCTACAGATGTCGTCAATGGACGCCTGGGTGGCCCAGGCCGCTGAAGTTGCCGCACTCCTCGTCGAGTGAGCCGTCACTCCCGGCGGGACCGATTGGTTACGAGCTCTGTACGCGTCCCCAATACAGTCCCTGATCCAACGACTAATGGAGCTGGATGAAAGTCCAAGTCCCTTTTTATCCTCAGAAAACGAAACAAACAACTTTTCTGTCTTCCTAAAACTCTCTGTGCGTCTAACGTAAATCTTGATCGCCCGGCGTACATCGATTTTATGCCATCGCAATTCCGATGGGTGATTGCCATGTGTGCAAAAGTCAGGCAGTATGATCTCCTGCTTCCTATGGAACTCTGAGTTTACCTTCGGTATGAATGAAGGGTCCAATCTCAGCACCACTCGATCAGGGTAAAACACACAAAGGTCAGGTCGCACTGATAGTGCCGCTATCTCTGCCACTCTTCGAGCCGACGTAATAGCAACAAGGAAGGCAGTCTTGATCGACAAGAGTCGTAGTGGTATGGTCCTTAATGGCTCAAACGGTGGCTTTGTCAAGGCCTTAAGGACCAGTTGAAGGTCCCAAGACGGAAACCTCCGGATTGGCGGAGAATGTTGGTTTACAGCTCCCCGTAGAAAATCTTTGATCCAAGGATGGTAAGCCAAGGATCGGACACCCTCAACCTGTATCATGGTCGCGAGGGCTGCTACGTGCCGTTTGAGTGTATTAGGGGCTAAGCCCCGATCCAGTCCAGTTTGTAGGAACTCTAGGACCGTAATCACTGAGGCCTGTTCAGTACTGATTTGGTGTTTGTCGCAGAAGCCGCAAAAGGCTGCCCATGTCGTCTGATAAATCCGAGACGTGGATGGACGCCTTGCCGCTTGCATGGTGTCTATGACCTTTTCCGGTAGTTTCAACCCTCGTAACCTGACCCGTTCAAGTGCCAAACGGTCAGTTGGAGCCACTGGGGATCTGGATGTTGTAGGTTCCCCTGGCTGAGAGCTATCATCCGGTCCGGAATCCTCCAAGGGGGTGACACCGACAGTGCCACCAAGTCGGAGAACCACGGACGTCGAGGCCAATGAGGGGCCACCAGCAACACCTCCGCTCTCTCCTTCAGGATCTTTTCCACTACCCTCGGTAGTAGGTTCGTTGGCGGAAAGGCATAAAGAAGTCCTGGTGGCCAAGCTGACAGGAGAGCGTTGACCCCTTCCGCGCCCTGTGTTGGAAACCTCGTGTAGAACCTCGGAAGTTGGGCGTTCGAGGGGCTGGCAAATAAGTCCACCAGTGGAAGGCCAAACCGACTCACCGCCTGCTGGAACAGAGCCGGATCCAGTCTCCATTCTGACGGATCCAAGGTGGAGCGGCTCAGCCAGTCTGCCTGTGTATTGGAAATCCCTGCGATGTGCTCCGCTGTTAGAGACCTTAGATGTTGTTCGGCCCAGCGGAATAGTGCCTCCGTCTCCTCCATGAGACGTCGCGACCTTGTGCCCCCTTGGTGATTCAAGTGGGCTCTGGTCGCCACATTGTTCGTAAGCACCAGCACGTGCTGTTGATGAACCAGGGATGCAAATGTCTTTAGTGCTAGGAAAACAGCTTTTAACTCCAGAAAGTTGATGTTGACCTCTGAAAGGTCCTCTGCAGTCCACAGTCCCTGAGCCATGTGAGCTCCAAGGTGAGCTCCCCATCCCGTAAGACTGGCGTCGGTTGTCAAAATGACCTGATCTGTTACTTGGAATGGGGAACCCCTGCTTATGGCGGCCGAAGTCCACCATTGGAGGGACTCCCGGACTCTTTGTGGTAAACATACTTGTCTGTGTGAGTGGCTCACCTTGTTCCTTTGAGCTGGAAGCAGGAACCACTGTAGTGTCCTGATATGGAACCTGGCCCAGGGAACGATGCCAATGGCTGACACCAGAGTCCCCAGTATTTTTGACAGCAGTGACAGTGTTACTGGTCCCTTGCGAAGACTGGCAATTAATCGCCGAATATTGTCCTGTCTCTCCGGTGACAACGACACCGTGCCCTCTTGAGTATCGATAATCGCTCCCAGGTGTAGTAATCTGGTAGTCGGTACTAGCTGGCTTTTCTCCACATTGATTGTGAAGCCGTGCAGTTCCAAGGTGTGAATAGTCTCTTTGAGCTCCCTCTCTGCCGCTATCTGGGACCTGGACAAGATGATTATGTCGTCCAGGTACGCCATCAGTCTGATGGATCGAGCCCTTAAGCTGGCAGTCAGAACGTCCAGGAGCTTCGTGAACGTTCTGGGGGCCGAAGACAGTCCGAATGGCATGGCCCTGTATTGATAGTGCTTCCCTTCGGTGACAAATCTGAGGAACCTGCGATGGTCCGGGTGGATAGGGACATGCAGGTATGCCTCCTTGAGGTCGATAGATGTTAAGATGTCCCGGTATCGAATGGAAGCCAGAATGGTCTGCAATGAGTGCATCCTGAACCTTCGATATTTTACGAAAAGGTTCAATTGTTTCAGGTTGAGGATCAACCTGCAACCTCCTGAGGGTTTGGGCACGATGAAAATCATGGAATAAAATCCCTTGCCCTCGTCCTGTTGTGGCACTGACTCTATGGCCTGGATTTCCAACAGATGTGAAATTTCCTTGCGTAGCTGTAGTTGCTTTGGTATGTCCCTTGGTGTGGGACAACGTATGAAGCGGCTGGGAGGTGTTTGGATGAATTCCAATCGGAGCCCTTGAGTGACTGTTGCTGTGGCCCACTTGTCGGAGGAGGTCGCCTGCCAGGCTCTGCAGAACCCCTGCAGCTTCCCTCCGATGGGCTGCGTGCTGTTCGCGTCATTTCGTGCGTTTGAACCCTCTTTGAGAGTTGCCACGAAAGGGCCTCCTGGACTGATGATAGCCTCTTGTCCTGTCTTGATAGGAGCCACGGTCACTCCTATAGGACTGTTGGTTGTATTGTCCCTGGGAGAAGGAACGTTGGTTTTGCGTGGAACCGGTAGAAGTCTCCCAGCGAAAGGACTGCCTCCTTGAGTACGGCGTGAACCTTCTATCCGGCCTCCTGTGAGCTCTAGGAAGGACCTTCCTTTTATCTTTGTCTTCCACCAACACCTTCTCCAACAGGTCCCCAAAGAGAGTGGAACCTTGGAAGGGGCCAGAGGCTAGGCGCCACTTAGATTTAAGATCTGCCTGCCAGTTCCGTAGCCACAGCAGGCGGCGTGATGACAATGTCGTTGCCATGCTTCTGGTGGCGAACTTGGCCGCGTGGAGGGTGGCATCTGCCGAAAATTCTGTCGCCGCCAGTAGTTTACTTAAGTCCTGGCGGAGGCGCCCGTCCTCGGGCCCTAGGCGGGATTGCATTTCCTTGATCCACATGAGGGAAGCGCGGTTAATGAATGATGCCGCTGCTGCAGCCCGAAATCCCCAACCAGACATCTGGTGGGCTTTACGGAGTAATGTCTCCGCCTTCCGTTCCTCCGGTCGTAGGCATTCCCCGGTCTCCGAGGGAACCAATGCGCTGGAGACCAGCGTCACTACCGGCTGGTCAATTGGGGGAAATTCGAGCAGCTTTTCCACCTCCTCGTCGAAAGTGTAAAATTTCCTCTCGAGGGTGGAAGGTCCCTGAGCTGCCGCAGGTTGCTGCCAAGGTCTTTTGATCCCTTTTACGAAAATGCCTGATGCCGGAAAATGGTCAGACTCGGGTTGAGGCTCGTCCAGTAGGGAGGCTGAAGTTTGACCGGACTCAGTGGCTTCCGGAGTCTTTTCTGAACCCGGCAGGTTCATCACTTGCTTAGCCTTAGACAATAAGGTTCTGAAGAGCGCTGGCTTGAACAAGCCAACCGAAGGGGCCTGCTCTGGGGCAGCCTCATCCTCGGAAAAGCCATACTCCGGTTCACTTTCCTCAAACTGTTCTTGTTCTTCCAATAGAGAGCCAAAACCCGAGGGGGGCGGAACCGACCATGCATCTGGAGCGTGTTGTGGAGGCCCTCCATACTGTTGTGCCCCGGGAGCCTGCGAGTACGCATTCGCGATAATGTCCTGCAGGTCTGGGGGTAAATTGTGCCACGCCCCGGGCTGAGACCGCAAGCCCGCCGCTGTGGGCGTGAAGGTAGCTGATGGCCCCTGGAGGCCTCTAGGTGCCTGTGTTACTGAAGCTGGTCTGGCCCAGGATGTGCTGGGTGAAGGCATCACTTGAGGCAGGGGGAGAAACTGCCTATCTGGTGACCAGTCTTTCTCAGGCGTAACCCCTGAGGGCCCAAAGGTGGATGGAGGTGACATAGGGTCCAAGGGATGCCTTTGAGTTAGAGGAAGACCCCCTGGAGGCGATTGAAGTGCTGCTTCCAGCTTTTGTTCTAGCGCCTTAATGCGCTTTTCAGCCTCTTTAATGGAGGATGAGGAAGCAGATGAATGCTTAGTCTTTTCCTTGGCTTTCCCTTTCACTTTATCTTTAGGGATGGCAGGAGAGCCTGTGACCTCCTTTCCCTGATTCTCCTCCATATTACTCACGTTTGAGAGTGATTTAATTCAGGTTAAATGTTGGCTGACCTCCGGTGGCTTGGTTCTCGCCTGCCTCGTCAGCAAAAGCTCCCAAAATGGCGCCCCGGGCCTCCCCGGGTCTGCGCCTGCGCACTAGAGCCTTCTGGCTCGTTCGCGCCCTTTCGCCGCCTGCCCAGCTGTTTTTCGCGCCCAAAAAGCGCTTGCCGCTCTAGCCGCTCCCAAAATGGCGGCGCCCCGCCTCCGTGGTTCTCCGGACCGCTACTGGGTCCCTCCGTGGCCGGGCGGCTGGAGAGTGGGGCTTCCTCGCCCCTTCCCGGCTCCTCAGGCCGGCACTTGCCCGTTTGGGCCCCGTGAGGGGCTCCGGCGGTTGCGGTGGCTGTGGCGGGCGCGGCGGTAGCCGTTCCGGCTTCTCCGGCAGCGTGGAGTCGTTCCGATCTCCTGGCGTCTGCCGCGGCTCGGCGCTGACCTCCCTGTCAGCTGCAAGGCGCTCGACTTTCCTCGCTCCGTGCGAGACGCCTTCAAGCCTCCCAGTGGGGGGGGCGGACCCCCCCACCTTTGGCTGACAGCCCCGGTATGGTCTCGGAGACCAGGGACCCCCAGGCTGGTTGCTTCTCTTCGGGGTGCTCCCACTGGGGGAAGGCAAACAACCCCTGAGAAGGTTCGTTGGGGGTGCTGCCCACTGAGGGCAGGGACCCCTGACCGTCTGCTCCTCTTCTATTGCAGCATCTGAAAAACAAAGAAAAGGATTAAAACGGTAACAACACTTTACATATTTAATTTTTATTATTTTAAGGTTACTAAAACCCTTAAGCTACAACTCAGTATGTCTCTACTCTAAGACTGAGTTTTAAAACTGGCTCATGGGGAGAGCAGAGGGGGCGGTGCTCATTAATATGTTAATATTAACTCAGTCTCTACCAATAGAATTGGAGTATTACCCATGTTGGACTCTCCTTCCAGATGCAATGGAGAATTGCAACATACACCATAAACCAGCCTTTCTAACCTGCCATTTTCTAGATATGCTGAATACCATAAACTCATATATATTTATGATTTCACATTTTTATGAAGCAGTATAATATAAAGCAGTAAAGAACTGCTGCTACTGTTTAAAAATTAGAAAATACAGACAACTTTGTCTGATGAATGCTAATCAATGTTATCTCAGAAATATGGAACTCTGCCATCCTCTAAGTCAGTTTTTCCCAGTCTTGGCCACTTGGAAGATATTTGGACTTCAACTCCCAGAATTCCCCAGCCAGCGAATGCTGGCTGGGGAATTCTGGGAGTTGAAGTCCAGATATCTTCAAGTGGCCAAGGTTGGGAAACACTGCTCTAAGTACTGGCCTACAATTAGATCTGAAATGCTGCACTTCTTTTACCTAGCAGTTAAGATGGGTTCCATTTCCACACATATCTCCCAAACCAAAGCAAGTTTCCTTGATAAATGGTGGAAAAATGAGAAATATGAATGAACAAATTACAAAGATTCCCACCTTTGGTAGTCAATCTTCATTAGAAAAAAATGGAATATATAATATCTTATGATGGTGGTGTCATAGTATTGCAGCCTACTTCTGTTGACTGCCAGGAGTTCGATTCTGACTGGCTCACAGTTGATTTGGCCTTCCATCCTTCTGCGGTCGGTAATAGGTAGATCCAGATCATTTGGGGGGGGGGGTTAATATGCTGATTCTATAAACCACTTAGAGTGGGCTGTAAAGCACTGTGAAGAGGTATATTATTATTATTATTATTATTATTATTATTATTATTATTAATTAGATTTGTATGCTGCCCCTCTCCGAAGACTCGGGGCGACTCACAACAACATATAAGTAATATGGTAATAATAAGTATAATAATAATATAAGTAATAAACATATAAGTCTACAGTATATGCTATTTTTTTCCTTTCCCATCTTCTTACATAATATACTGCTCAAAAAAATAAGGGGAACATTTAAACAACAGGATATAACTCCAAGTAAACCAAACTTCTGTGAAATCAAACTGTCCACTTAGGAAGCAACAGTGATTGACAATACATTTCATTTTGTCGTCAACACATTGAACTTTGTACAGAACAAAGTAGTCAATGAGAATATTTCTTTCATTCAGATCGAGGATGTGTTATTTGAGTGTTCCCTTTATTTTTTTTGAGCAGTGTATTTCCTATACATGATTGGCAATTTAAACAATGGCTTAAAGAAATACGAGTAAAGTTTAATGATAGGAAAAATTAATTCATTCATGCAAACAAAGAAGTTGCAGAGCTCTAAAGAATCAAGCCAGAAACTGGGAGACAATGAGTTCTAGTCCCACCTTATTGGATGACCTTAAGTTAGTTACATTCTCTCAACCCAACTAATCTCACAGGGCTTTCGGTATGGGGAAAATAGAAGGAGGAAGGGGTATTGGCTATGCTCCCCATGCTGAGTCATTTATAAAATAGTAAAGGTGGGACACATACACATATGTGTATATATGCATGCATGCATGGATCAAAATTACCCTGCTCTTGCTTCCTCCAATAGTGAAGATAGTTCTCCCATTTATTATGTAACAATAAGTAAAGCCAAGGAAGAGCAGACCAAAGAAATTTTGTGCATTGTCTCTCCTGGGAGAAGAAACAGCCAAGTCAATGCATAAGAGGAGGACAAGGACTAATGATGAATCCAGGGGAAAAGAGCCCAAGTTCCAGATGTTGGTTGCCAGCTGCCTATCTCACTCTTTGGAGGAAATGAGGTTGCAGAACTGAGCCAAGAAAGACTTCTATGCCCATGCAACGTTTCTTCTTCTTTGGGAAAAACACGACAAAATATGTTCTTTATTTTTAAGGCTAATTTTTTCCTAAATTGTCCCCATATCAAAGCAAACAGGAGCTTTTAACTATGTTGGATCTACCCACAGTGACAATGTTCTTACTTGGGTTATGCATGTTTTGGACACTACTGATGGGCAAGTGACGTCAGGGCTCAGTTTCAATTTCTTTACCGCCTCATATAATATTTGCAATATTTATAATCTGCCCCAATCCCAGCAAATTCTGGCTAGGGCTTACAAATTAATATAATACTCTTAAGACTTTTGGAAAGCAGATAGTATTCCATTAATCTGCGCACCCCACCCAAAATCCGCTGGGATTGAGATGGATATAAATATCACAAATAATAAATGGGGTGTTCAAATTTAGAACTGTGACAAGGCCAATTTTTACTTAGCAATTGAGAAAACCAAGGTTTCATTTATGGCCTTGCACAGACTCACAACCCATACTGATTATATCTTAATAACCCTTCCCTCACCCCAAAATCAAAATTACAGAAAAAATATTATCAAACTCAGGGGAAAACTGGAACTTCTTCAAATATCAGGAAATGATATTTTTTTCACAGTTTCTGATCAAAGTATTAAGAGGGACTGAAAGATTTAGCTATTTTTCAGTCATGTTTCGTAGCTGTTGTTCTATAAATTTTCAGATACCAACATCCTGAGAATCCTGTCCTCTGAAGAGCCATAATACCACGATTCAGATAAAACAACTGGCCAAGAAAAATTCTGAATTCTAGGAAGTCTTGCAATTAAGTACAGATGCTGAATTGGCAGATTTAACCCCAATCTGTTCTCTTGGGATGAAAGAATCAAGAACAAAGGAAGATGAATTTGCCTGCTCTGAATGCTAAGTGATGTAGGAGCTATGTTGCTTGAAATCAATTCAACAGTCTGCAGGACCAAAATCTAAATCAAGTGGCCTACCTATAAAATGAAGATAAACAAAGCACGTTTGACAACAATTAAAATACCAATAGATTAAAAAAAGATAAAGAGAAAAAGAAGGGGAAGGGGAAGAAAGGAAGAAGAGAAAAGAATTATTTGGTTTCTGATTTCCCCCTTTTTTATGCTTCTGCTACTTTACAGCTTGTATTTCATAACCCACAAAAGCCAAACTGTATACGTTTGTATCTGCAATGCTACATGATATATATTATTATATACGGGAACCATTCTTGCTTAAATTTGCATAAGTTCTGTTGTGAACATATACTGTTTGTATTGCTGCTGCTGCATATTCTCTACATTTAAATTCCCAATCAGATATTGCCAGAATCGCATCTTTTTTCCAGTACTGGGCAAAATTTATTCTAGCAGGTGTGGGGATTTATTTCATTAAATTGTGACGCTTCTTGATCTTTTTCTAGAATTATACCTAGTTGGAAAAAAATGTGGTTTTATTTTAAATTTAAGTTAATTAAATACCAAAATTGCCCATGTATATCTTTCCAATACAATGTTCCCTCGATTTTCGCGGGGGATGCGTTCCGAGACCGCCCGCGAAAGTCGAATTTCCGCGAAGAAGAGATGCGGAAGTAAATACACTATTTTTGGCTATGAACAGTATCACAAGCCTTCCCTTAACACTTTAAACCCCTAAACTGCAATTTCTCATTCCCTTAGCAACCATTTAGATTATTACTCACCATGTTTATTTATGAAAGTTTATTAAAAAAATATTTATTAAAGGCGGACGAAAGTTTGGCGATGACGTATGACGTCATCGGGCAGGAAAAACTGTGGTATAGGGCATAGTTCCCTCTAAGCTGAGCAGTGAGCAATTGCTCACTTAAAAATCATCATCAACTCAGAGTTTTCCAAACCTGCCCAGAAGCCCAGAGGGAAAGAGTGAGAGGGAAGGAGAGAGAGAGGAAGAGAGAGAAACAGATAGAAAAAAGAGAGGAAGGAAAAGAGAAAGAAAAAGAATGGGAGTAAGGAAGAAAGAAAATCAAAATCTAGTTTGAAACTAGCTCAACTATTTAAGTGGCATTTTGATATTGATAGAGTTGCCCTATTATGAGCTCACTGTTATAGACACACAGTACAGTATTTTATTTTGAAATTCTCTGAGGCAAAACAGGGTGGGTTTTTTGTTTGTTTGTTTGTTTATTTATTTATTATTTCTGTGCCGCCCAGTCCCGAAGGGACTGCCGCTCAGACACTATACTTTTCCGCCCCCCCCCCAAAAAAAAAATTAGAGGGAACACTGGTATAGGGGGGGGAAACCGCAAAGTATTTTTTAATTAATATTTTTGAAAAACCGTGGTATAGCCGTTTCGTGAAGTTCAAACCCGCAAAAATCAAGGGACCACTGTACTTTTGAGGCTTTATAAAAAAACATATCTACTATTTGGATATAATACTGGTGGGCTATACCAAAATCAACCAAATAACCAAATCTATTGCACAAAAGCAAGGTCTGATTCTATGCCAGTTGACCAGGAACTAAAATCACGGCATTTGTTTAGACCAGTGTTTCCCAACCTTGGCAACTTGAAGATATCTGGGAGTTAAAGTCCAAATATCTTCAAGTTGCCAAGGTTGGAAAACAATGGTTTACACCATGTGATTTTAGAATTGCAGACCTAATCAAAGATAGGATAAAAACATGAAATACTTTTCTCCACTCTCCTAATTGTCTGAATGCAAGTAACTTGCAAGTGAACAGAGAACATAGAATAATGGAGTTGGAAGGGACCTTGGAGATCTTCTAGTCCAACCCCCTGCTTGAGCAGGGCACCCTATACCAGTGATGGCAAACCTTTTTTCCCTCGGGTGCCAAAAGAGTGCTGGCATGGTCAATGGCCTGCGCACGTGTACCCACAGCCATAATGCAATGCCCTCCCCCCATGTACATAAGCACAATCGCCCCTGGGCTGCCCCCCCTTACATCTGTGCAGGCCTCACTGAAGCCCCTGGACTTCCGGTAGGCCCGTTGGGCTGTTTGTTGCCCTCCCCAGGCTTCAGGAAAGCCCTTGGATGGCGAAAATGGCTCAAAGGTCCAACCAGAAGTTCAGAAACAAACTTCCAGTTGGGCCATTGGGCTGTTTTTCACTCTCCTCAGGCTTCAGGAAAGCCTCCTGAAACCTGAAGAGGGTGAAAAACAGCCAACCAGAAGTTTGGAAATAAACTTCCGGTTGGCCCATTGGGTTGTTTTTCACCATCCACAGGCTCCAAAGGCTTTCCTGGAACCTGGGGAGGGCAAAAATGGCCTCCTCCCACCCTCCAGAAGGCCAAAAAATCAGCTGGCCAGGGCACGTATGTGCACTGGAGCTAACATAGAGCAAAGCCTCATATGCCCTCAGATATGGCTCCACGTGCCATCTGTGGCACCCATGCCATAGGTTCATCATCACAGCCCTATATCATTTCAGATAAATGATTGTCCAGTCTCTTTTTGAAAGTCTTCAGGAATGTAACACCCATAACCTCTGAATACATACTGTTCCATTGGTTAGAACAATAAGGAAATATTTCCTTAGTTCTTGGTTGTTTCTCTCCTTGGTTAGTTTCTATCAATTGTTTCTTGTCTTACCTTTTGGTGTTTTGGGAAAGAGTTTGACCCCACCCACCCCCATCAATGTACTGTAGGATCCCCTCAAATATTATAAAGCATAAAATTCCCACTACGCTTCAGGAACAATTTTATCATTTAACCTAAGATTAGATTATCCAAATTGTTGCTGAAATGTGACTCAAAGTGCCATCTAAGTCTTTTTGCACTAGGAGTGGTATTCTTTCT
Organism: Erythrolamprus reginae; assembly: GCF_031021105.1. Lineage (NCBI taxonomy): Eukaryota > Metazoa > Chordata > Lepidosauria > Squamata > Dipsadidae > Erythrolamprus > Erythrolamprus reginae. The sequence goes on along the minus strand of NC_091951.1, from coordinate 224,967,339 downwards.
CGCATTCATACAATTATGTTGTTACTTAATTTCACGCACACCCCAAGCAGGGTTCAAAACCAGATGTTTTAGACGCCAAATACTGTACAGTAGTACCTCTACTTAAGAACGGGTTTTTGCCTCTACTTAGAACCATTTTCTACTTAAGAACCTGAGCCCGGAAAAATTTCCCAGGAAATTTGAGAGTGGCACGAAGGCCTGGCCAGTTTCCTGCCATTCCCCCTTTAATCCCGGCCATCTCGGACTTTTCTGGGCTGCCAGAGGAGCCTTTCAGTGGTGCTTAAGGAGGCTTTGGCAGTCTAGAGCGAACAAAGCATTTTCCTTTCTCTAGGTGCTTGGAGAGGGAATAAACCTTTGCCAGCGCCCAGAGAAAAGAAACGCTCCCTTCGCTCTGGGCAGCCCAGAGCGAAAGGAGCATTTTCCTTTCTCTGGGCGCTGTCTCGGAGTCCCTCTGGGTTTTTTTAAGCCTTAAGGTTTTGGATTTTTTGATTCCCCACACCTCACCTTCTTCCTTCAGCAGTGACTGTCCTCCTCCTCCTCTTCTTCCTCCTCCTCCCACCCAAATTCCAAGCTTTTATTTCTTTCCTAATGGGTTTGCATGCAATATTTGCTTTTACATTGATTCCTCTGGGAAAAATTGCTTCTACTTAAGAACTTTTCTACTTAAGGACCTGGTCACGGAACAAATTAATTTCTTAAGTAGAGGTACCACTGTATTTCTATTCATGAATGAACTGAACAGGTTTTGCTAGGTCAGGCTAATGAATTTTTGAGCATTTCTAGACTAGGAAAATAGAATCAAAGTGAATACAGTGAACCCTCGAGTTTCGCGTCCTCAAGGATCGCGAAAGGGCTATTTCGCGAGTTTTCAACCCGGAAGTAAACTCCACCATCTACGCATGCGTGCCCTTCCATGCATGCGTAGATGGTGGAGTTTCCCCGCCGGGCAGAGGCTTCCCTGGGTCTTCCCCCTCTTGCCCCCGTAAGACCCCAGCGGCGGCGCGAGCAACGGCGTGGGCGGGCGGGCGGCACGCGCGGGGACACCCCAGCTCGGCTCCCCAGCTGGGAAGCGGCCCCAGCAACAGCGTGGGCGGGCGGGCGGTGCCCGCGCGCTTGGGGACATCGCAGCTCGCTCCCCAGCTGGGGAGCCGAGCTAGGGAGTCCGGACCGCGCGCGCGTTGCTGGGGAAAGCGCGCGCGCTTGGGGAATCCCTAGCTCCGCTTCCCAGCTGGGGAGCGGAGCTAGGGATTCCCCAAGCGCGCGCGCTTTCCCCAGCAACGCGCGCGCGGTCCGGACTCCCTAGCTCGGCTCCCCAGCTGGGAAGCGGCCCCAGCAACAGCGTGGGCGGGCGGGCGGTGCCCGCGCGCTTGGGGACATCGCAGCTCGCTCCCCAGCTGGGGAGCCGAGCTAGGGAGTCCTGACCGCGCGCGCGTTGCTGGGGAAAGCGCGCGCGCTTGGGGAATCCCTAGCTCCGCTTCCCAGCTGGGGAGCGGAGCTAGGGATTCCCCAAGCGCGCGCGCTTTCCCCAGCAACGCGCGCGCGGTCCGGACTCCCTAGCTCGGCTCCCCAGCTGGGAAGCGACCCCAGCAACAGCGTGGGCGGGCGGGCGGTGCCCGCGCGCTTGGGGACATCGCAGCTCGCTCCCCAGCTGGGGAGCCGAGCTAGGGAGTCCCGACCGCGCGCGCGTTGCTGGGGAAAGCGCGCGCGCTTGGGGAATCCCTAGCTCGGCTCCCCAGCTGGGGAGCGGAGCTAGGGATTCCCCAAGCGCGCGCGCTTTCCCCAGCAACACACGCGCGGTCCGGACTCCCTAGCTCGGCTCCCCAGCTGGGGAGCGGAGCTAGGGATTCCCCAAGCGCGCGCGCTTTCCCCAGCAACGCGCGCGCGGTCCGGACTCCCTAGCTCGGCTCCCCAGCTGGGAAGCGGCCCCAGCAACAGCGTGGGCGGGCGGGCGGTGCCCGCGCGCTTGGGGACATCGCAGCTCGCTCCCCAGCTGGGGAGCCGAGCTAGGGAGTCCCGACCGCGCGCGCGTTGCTGGGGAAAGCGCGCGCGCTTGGGGAATCCCTAGCTCGGCTCCCCAGCTGGGAAGCGGCCCCAGCAACAGCGTGAGCAATGGGGTGGGCGGGCGCGAGCAACGGGGTGGGCGGGCGAAGGGCGGGCGGCAGTGGAAGCAAAAACACCATCTGCGCAAGCGCAGATGGTGTTTTTACTTCCGCACCGCTACTTCGCTAAAAATCGATCATCGCGTGGGGTCCTGGAACGGAACCCTCGCGATGATCGAGGGTTCACTGTATTCTACTAATTTGGTTAAACCTAGGAAAACAATCAAATCTAGTTTTTTGTTTATGCAATAATAAGCCAGAATAATACCTCAATCGTGAATAAATATTCTCTAAGTAGTGCTTAGGTTCATAAGTCAGGGTTGATTCTTTATTTGTCTTATCATTGTGTGCAAATGCTAAGTCATCCCTGTTATGGAAACATTAACCACTTCTGTATCGAGTTTCCTTTGTCTCTCTAGCCTTCCTAGATGCTTGAATTCTGTATCCATAAACTACTATTGTTTTTCTCCAACTTGACAATATTTCCCTCTGCCCTTCCTAAATCCCATTAAAGAAAACTGGGACTAGGAGGAACCGTCCCTTGGGTTTCAACTATCCACCGAGTAGAAAGATAACCAAGTCATTAATTACTAATAATGCTAGTTTGTCCCACTGACGTTTTTCACATGCAAATATACCAAGAGTATTTTATAATTAAAATGTCAATGTGTTTCAAGAGAGATCCCATCAGCAATAACAGAGTATGAATATGAAAAACAAATATATTCATGCAATACTTATATCTGCCTTAGGCTGAAGAGGCAAAAATTATACAAAAGCTAGATTCGGGATACAAGCCCCAGGGATTCAAATAGAGGTGTACTAACTGAAAAACCATAGGAGCTATGACATCTCAAAGATCAAATATTATTCTGGCATATTCAATTAATACTAATTAATAGCAATCAGGCATTTATTTTTATAATGAAAAAGCCAATCAAGAAGCCACTTTTAATGTTTGTAAACATTAAGCAATGGATTAGAAAAAAATAAATGGAAATTTCAGATAAACCTACAGTTTTGATGATACTTAATTGTACATTGTGACCAAGTCATCCCAGAGTCATTTCTATTATAAAAATTTTCCATGTTGTTGGTTTTTTGGGTGTGTGTGCGTGTGTGTGTGTGTGTGTGTGTGTGTGTGTTTGAAGACTGTTAAGAGCCTCAAATGTGCCTCTCCAGAGAAGGGCCCAGGAAGAAGCGAGGGTTTCACATTCAGTACATGTTTTCTTAAGTTTCCTCAGATGAGATGAAAGTATATGTATGCTTCTTTTTTATAGTCGGAGAAAGAATTTTAATACTATCCAACCTCAGCTATAGAGTCAAGGACATGCTGTTGGGATACTGCCAACTTTACTAGGGCAAAAATAAGCAACTTGAATTCCAAGGGTATCTGAAACCAAATAATGAAAAAAGTATCCTACTCAAAGGGTTTTTAAAAAGACAAAGGACTAGAGAGCCCTCCGTTAGGCAAGGACATTCTTAATGTGGAGCTGATGGAAAGAAAGAAAACAAAGAAAATGATTTTGTCAACAATACAGGTAGTCTCTGGCTTATAACCATTCATTTAGTGAATTCGAAGTTACAACAGCACTGAACAAAGTGACTTTTTTTTTACAGTGGTCACATGATAAAAATTCGGACACTTGACAACTTTATGATAGTTGCAGAGTCCTGAGGTCATGTGATCACCTACTGCAAACTTCTAATAAACAAAGACAATGGAGAAGCCAGATTCACTTAACAACCATGTTACTAACTTAACAAGTGTTGTAAAGGTTGTAGAACTTTCTTAACAGCTGTCTTGCTTAACAATGAAAAAATTTGGGCTCAGTTGTGGTTGAGGTCTACCTATAATTTATTAAATAGGTCTAGGAAAAGGGTTTAAAACAAATATGACAACAAAGGAAGATATGCAAATAAAAAAGTAGAAGTAAATTATAATGTCTTATTTAAATAAAACTGGCTCTGGTCTTTTTGCTCTCCAAATATGAACTTGGTTTGAAATATAGATTTAAAAATCCAGGTTAGTTTGCCACCACTACTGCACCCGCATCTGAAGGCTGAATAAAGTGTACCCAAAGGCTTTTGAGGAGGCTGGGGGAAGTAAATTCAAAATACAGATGTGTTTAACCTCCCAGAGCCTTAACACATCTGTTTTAAGGCTTAACTTTTTCTCTAAATAGGGAGAGCCCTGATGATTTGGGGAATGGTGCAGACTGCTGACCTATACAATAATTAATATATATATACAAGTGTTCCCTCGATTTTCGTGGGGGATGCGTTCCGAGACCGCCCGCGAAAGTCGAATTTCCGCGAAGTAGAGATGCGGAAGTAAATACACTATTTTTGGCTATGAACAGTATCCCAAGCCTTCCCTTAACACTTTAAACCTCTAAATTACAATTTCCCATTCCCTTAGCAACCATTTAGATTATTACTCACCATGTTTATTTATTAAAGTTTATTTAAAAAATGTTTTTTAAAGGCAGACAAAAGTTTGGCAATGACATATGATGTCATCAGACGGGAAAAACCGTGGTATAGGGAAAAAACCCACGAAGTATTTTTTAATTAATATTTTTGAAAAACCGTGATATAGACTTTTCGCGAAGTTCGAACCCGCGAAAATCGAGGGAACACTGTGTATATATATATATATATATCTCCATGTACAGTTTGTACCAAATAGTTGCAATCTAGAATTAGGAACACAGATTGAAGGACATTCACATACATCTTCTCCCCCACCTATCACTCAAGGATCTCTTGGCAGCATCCCTGAATCAGAATCTAAAACTATAGTATTTTGAAACTTGTGGTAGAATTCTTACTATCAATAGATGCCTCAACGTTACATCACCCCCTGACTACGTTCATTTATTACCACTCCAAGCAAGGAAGAGACAGTCAAATTAAGCATCCACGGTTAGCCCAAGGCCACGTGTTAAGTTTCTGATGAAGACAGTTGCCTTCAACCCCAGCCAGATAGTTATCTGATGCTCCTCCCACAAGTCTAACATTCCAGATGATTCACAGGCAAATCATGGAGAGTCATCCCTCAACTCTCCTGTTTGAGATTGCTTTCTCATTCTTCCCTGAGCAAAATTCTGGCAGCCACACCCTCACGGAGATTATTCCACTTTTTTTAAAAAAATAGATATGTAGATCTCCAGAACTAACACAGTATTACAAATGTGGTCTCACCAGTGCTCTATATAAGGGGATCACAATCTCCCTCTTCCTGCTTGTTATACCTCTGGCTGCATAGCTAGAGGTATAACAAGCAGGAAGAGGGAGATTGTGATCCCCTTATATAGAACGCTGGTGAGACCCCATTTGGAATACTGTGTTCAGTTCTGGAGACCTCACCTACAAAAAGATATTGACAAAATTGAACGGGTCCAAAGACGGGCTACAAGAATGGTGGAAGGTCTTAAGCATAAAACGTATCAGGAAAGACTTAATGAACTCAATCTGTATAGTCTGGAGGACAGAAGGAAAAGGGGGGACATGATCGAAACATTTAAATATGTTAAAGGGTTAAATAAGGTTCAGGAGGGAAGTGTTTTTAATAGGAAAGTGAACACAAGAACAAGGGGACACAATCTGAAGTTAGTTGGGGGAAAGATCAAAAGCAATGTGAGAAAATATTATTTCACTGAAAGAGTAGTAGATCCTTGGAACAAACTTCCAGCAGACATGGTTGGTAAATCCACAGTAACTGAATTTAAACATGCCTGGGATAAACATATATCCATTGTAAGATAAAATACAGGAAATAGTATAAGGGTAGACTAGATGGACCATGAGATCTTTTTCTGCCGTCAGTCTTCTATGTTTCTATGTTTCTATCCACACCTTCTTCTAACCTGGAAGTTCCAACTTTGATGTGATTGTGGGCCATATCCTTCCCTTCCAACACCACCACACACACCCCTACCACCGCCATCTTTCCATCGGAGCATCCTTTGCTTTTCCCAGTAGAAGACAACAAGGAGGACTTACCTTCTGCTGGGGGAAGAGTCACAGATATGGGGATCTCCCCCACTTTTCCTATCTGGGCACAGGCTCCAGCCGCCGGAGGCAGCCTCTGCTCGGAAGCATTTTCCGGAATCGGTCCAGCGGCCTTGAAGGGATTCACTTTGGGCTTGGGAGCAACGACAGGGGCAAATTTTTTCTGGGGACTGTAGAAACTTGGAGTGGAGATGTTGATGCTGACAGTAGAGGTCATGCGGGTTCCTGGGGCACCGGATGAGGCCATCTTGCTGAGGGTGGCACAGGACCTAGATAAGGAGGGCAAGAAAGAAAAACCCTGCTATCAGTCACGAACAAGGCATGGAGTCCAGGGCCAGAGCGGTGAACGAGAGTATTTGAGATGGAAAGGGAGGGCAGAGGCAAACAGGATGCAAGGAACAAATACACAAGGTCCAAAATGTAGATAAGCCTCAGCCTCCGATTAGGGTGAGAGAACAGCCAGGCCTGAACTTCCTCCCTGCATATATTTTGGGAACAACCTAAGCTCTGTCACATGGGGAAAGATGGATAAATGCCACGGAAGAAACCACATGCCTCAAGCGTAGGTTCCCCCTCTTATGGGGCATGCTTGGGGAGTCAACGCAGCTACGTGTAGGAGAGAATAGGGATCTGTGTACATTACGGCAGTGTTTCCCAACCTTGGCAACTTGAAGATATCTGGACTTCAACTTCAAGAGCCTTCTCTGTGGCGGCCCCGGCTCTCTGGAACCAACTCCCCCCGGAGATTAGAATTGCCCCCACCCTCCTTGCCTTTCGCAAACTTCTTAAAACCCACCTCTGTCGTCAAGCGTGGGGGAACTGAGACATCTCCCCCTGCCTATTTAGTTCTAGTGCATGATATGACTGTATGTATGTTTTTTATATTGGGGTTCCTTGCTTTTAGATTTTTAAATGTATAATTGTTATCTTAGATTTTAATTATTAGATTTGTCAGTATATATTGTTTTTTCTCACTGTTGTGAGCTGCCCCGAGTGTGCGGAGAGGGGCGGCATACAAATCTAATAAATAATAATAATAATAATAATAATAATAATAATAATAATAATAATGATAATGATAACAACAACAACAACAACTCCCAGAATTCCCCAGCCAGCATTTGCTGGCTGGGGAATTCTGGGAGTTGAAGTCCAAACATCTTCAAGTTGCCACGGTTGGGAAACACTGCATTACAGCACAGGGGTTTAAGAGGACGACCGCTCCGCATTTCTACCCATTTTAATGCAGATAACAGAACTGCCCCCCTCCTCCTTCCACGCTCTTCTCTCTCTCTGCCTTTTCGTCCCCTCTCTTTCGCTTCACCCTCAAGGCACTGGCTCCTCAACACAAAGGCAATTTGGCAGCAGCGGATAGGAGAAGAACAAAAGGAAACCTGTCTGTCTCCATGGCGCTGGCATCTGCGAGGCAGCCCCTGGAGCCCCTGATATCCGTGGTCAGCCCCGTTGCCCCTTCCTTCTCCTCCTCCTGCTCCGTCCTGCAGCTGGTCCGTTCTGCCTGGTCCTTCCCGTCACAAGCATTCTCGGGCAGCATCCTTGCCTCTCGGCTATCGGCGCTGCCACTCCCCCACCCAACCACACAGGAAGCAGCTCCTAGACCCAGCCAGCCGTGCTGACACGTTCCTGGAGTCACAAGTCTTTCCTTCCCAGACTGAGCAGCAGAGAGATTGCCCTGGAGCATGAACGTCCTGCTGTTGGGCTTTTCGGCGGCTGAAGCCAAGGCACACACAGCGAGCAGCCAATTATCAGCTGCAACCCTGACACGAGTAATATATTTTTTCTTAGTTTTCTTTTTTTTAAAAAAGGTTGCTTTGCAACTGTTCCCAGGCAGTTAGAAAGCACAGTCTCACTAGACCAATTTAAATACATAACATACTAATCCTCTTATAAAATATCAAATGCTTGCCTGTGTAGTTTAAGGCACAGCGACTGTGCTGGGAAGGGTGTTTATTTAAAGCAGTGGTTCTCAGCCTTTCTAATGCCGCGGCCCCTTAGTACAGTTCCTCATGTTGTGGTGACCCCCAGCCATAAGTCTAGTGCCAATTCTCCCAACAGAGCTTTAAGCAGGAAGGCCAGAGGGACACCCCCACAGTAAATGTCTGATTGGTCGGATTGTAAAAATATGTTCCAAGGCGCCAGAATAGAAGCTTTAGTTCCTAACACCATGGGAAATTTGTCTTTTCCCATGAAACGGTCATTCGATCCCAAGTCCCGACCCCCAAGTTGAGAACCACTGATTTAAAGGCCCGCAGGTTTTTTTTTAAAAAGATTTTTTATCAGTACGTTATACTCTATACATATCAGTATCTAAGTGATGTCATCAAGGTGTCTGGAAGCTGTGGAGGTCAGGAGGAGGGAAAATAGCCTTCACCTGATTCCTGACAAGGGAGAGTCTCTTTGGGGTTGTTGGCCTTCCGTTTCGTTATGTTTCAATGTAAACTCTGGATGGGTAACACTCCTGTACAATCTGGGGTTCCTGCTCAAAGAGAAGGGACAGTTATGGCCAGGAAAGCCTTTGCAACCTTTGTGCCAATTCACTGGAGGCACTGCTCATGGACACTCATACCCTAATCATCTCTCAGATGGGCTACTGCCATGCACTCTACATGGGGCTGCCCTTAAAAAACATTCAGACGTTATGGCCTGTCCAAAATGCTACAACATGTGCAGCGAACCCACTATGTCCAGGGCGGATAAAAACAATGATAAAAAATAATAATCAGATTTTTTAAATTTTTAAATTGTTTTTTTATTTTTTATCAAATTTATTTTAATAAAATGTTTTTGGAGTTAAAACCTATCTAAATATAGTTTTCCATTTAAGATACATTAATAATTTAGTTTATTCAGCATGAAATGGAGCTTAGTTAAGTAGCATGAGGTTGTGGGTGAGTCAACAGCAGGTCAGAGGAAGAGCCACTGCAGGACAGAGGTGACAGTTGCTCTTTAAAAAATCATGATTTAAATCAAGTTAATTTAAATCAAGCCTTTTTGCTAGTGTTTTAAATCAAATCCACCCTGCCATGTGCAGTAGTGAGATGCACCGACTTCCAGTAAGTTTTGGAATGCAATTCAAAGTGCTAAAAGCCTATCGGGACACAATCTGAAGTTAGTTGGGGGAAAGATCAAAAGCAACATGAGAAAATATTATTTTACTGAAAGAGTAGTAGATCCTTGGAACAAACTTCCAGCAGACGTGGTAGATAAATCCACAGTAACTGAATTTAAACATGCCTGGGATAAATATATATCCATAAACATGCCTGGGATAAACATATATCCATATTTCTATGTTTCTATCATAGCAAGAGGTCAACTTATTTGCAGGACTTCCTAACTGCAATAGTTTTTGCCTATTCTCCACTACATCCAGTAAAGGGAACATGCTCAGTGAAGCAATGTCATTGGTAGCAGGAAGTATGCTTTCTCTGCCATGGTACCTGGCTTATGGATCAACTTTTCCTCTGGATTTGGATGGGCTGAAGATTTTGCTTTCCAGAAGTCAATGAAGCCCAGCATGTGTCCAAATGGGTACATTTTGGCCCTGACGTCACTTTTTTGATTGATATGATCATGTATTATAATTTACCACAAATGTTATACCAGAGCTATATAAATTTGTTAGCTAACTATAAACAGAAATAGACAGACCATATCTTAGTACCATGGGCTTTATTAATAAACATTTAAGGCAATTCTTACTCTTTAAGAACTGCAAATTCCTCGGAGAGGGGCGGCATACAAATCTAATAAATAATAATAATTATTATTATTATTATTTGTTGTTGTTGTTGTGGTTAGCTCTGGCCCAGCTCCTGCCCCAAGGACTGTGGATGTGTGGGAGATACCCACATGCTGCAGGCCTGTTTTGCTCCCGGTGGAATCTGCTGATGAAGGCTCCTCTGACCAAGAAGACATAAGTGACAGGGAGGAGGAGAGTGTGGCAGACAGCTCAGAAGGAGATCAATTATCTAGCTCCTCCTTGGATTCAGAACAAAAGTTAATGATACAGCCACTCATGCGGAGAGCGATGCATAGGCAACAACAACTGAGAGATTATTATCAAAGAAAATGAGGCCACCTGTGGTTGGGTGGAGCAGCCTGTGGGTTTGGCCATTGTGGAGGATTATCTGATCATTGTGTTTCGTGCCTGCTTTGCTGACTTCGACCTTGGTGTGTTGCTTTTCCCCCCGCTTTGAAACTAAACCAGAGCAAAGTGTGTTTCACTTTGTGAAAGAAGAAGGACTGTGAATTGCCTCACAGCTGCAAGCTAAGTATCACAGAACTGATAAGGGACTTGTACAAATTACCAGTTTGTTTGGAGACAAGTGCTCTTTGCTATACCAAAAGAGGGCTTAGTTTAAGTGACTTTTCATTATAAAGAACATTGTTTTGAATTTCCAAACAGGTGTGTCTGAAATTTGTACCTGTGAATTTTTAGGAGAAGTCTACCAGAGAGCCCGACAGAGCAATTATTATTATTATTATTATTATTATTATTATTATTATTATTATTATTATTTTACTAGTACACTTACATCCAGCCAGTCCAAAGAATGAAAATGCAGTCTACCCCACTATTAGAACCGAACCCTCAGGAACCACATCAAAATCAGATAATTTTAAGATGCAAGAAGATATCTTTAACACTCTGCTTCAGATAAACAAAACTGGGGGGAGGGAAATATTAATGATGCTGTGTTGTTATATTCCAACCCAAATTCAATCAGTTTTCATGCTGAGCCAGATGCCTTTCCTTACTCATTAAGTTCAATTGGGTTCAAGGCTGATCCAAAGCAATATAAAATCTGAAGCATGTCATTAAAATCATGATTATTAGACTTCAAAACTCAGAATAGTTACCTTAGAATTTGATAAATGGGAACTTGCTTGTTCTGGCCTCTGCCTTTGTATTTGCATAGTTCATATTAGTTCCTAAAACTAAGAAATTGCAAGTCAAGCAAGTCCTAAGCATTTTTCCTTACATGTACTCATTTCTCTCTTCATCCTACTTCATGCCACAGAGCTCATTTTGTCCCATCAGTTACAGGAAACATAAGGTTCTGCTTTACCAACTTTTTCAGGCTATCCTACCAATTTCCCAAGAGATGGCAGAACCAGATTACATATAAATGGAAAGGCTCAACATTGACACAAAGACTGTCAGCTGTCCCAGAAAGACACTGGCATAGTAGGAGCAGCTGTTCCAATTCCTTCACTCTCCCCCACAAGAAGCCACTTCCCAATTGCAGCTGCCCTGCCCATCTTATCCCCTTTTCTTGCCTTCACCAGCACTGAGTCAAACACTACATTTTGCAAACTGGTCTCTGAAGAGACACTCCGTTTCCAAGGTCAACTGATAAAAGGAGTTCAATTGTACTTAAGAAGCCAAATAAGAGCCAGCCTAAGAGTGACTGATAATGTTCACATGGGCAAGGGAGAATATTTCTTCCTGTGAGCAAGTCTCAACCAGTTATTGTATCTCTAGGCTTTAGAACAGCTGTTTGGGAGGGTGGCCACAAAACGTTCAATGACTACCTTAATGGCTTTTGGTCAACCAAATTAAAGCTTTGGTTTTAAAAAGAGTGAGAGGAAGTGGGGCACTTTTTAGTAGTACAAACTGCCTTCAAATCAGTACAAATTGCACAGGCTGCTCATTTTAAATTGCTTAGGATTTCTACCAGAGTACTGTACTATAATTCCTATCACGTCAAAGATTGAAAATGAAGTTTTCCTTCACACAAATTCTGCCTTTTTCAAAGTAAACGAAAGTTTTCACCTTCCTGAAGAATTCCCTTCCATGGAGAATTACTGCAAACTAGTTCTATCAAAATGCTTAGAAGACAGACAAAAAATCCCCTCCTGCAAGTTCAACATACAAGCTACACAAAAGCTGCACTCTATTTAATTTTCCTTGGCATTATGTTACCCCTGATTTTGTGGTCTGATGGAGGAAGAGATTCCATTACATTTAAATGTCCATTAAGAGGTGAATGGGATGATATGCATGTGAAAAATAGTATCATGTATAAAATGATTGCAATCCAAACACACTAAACAAAGCTCCAGTTAATCAAGGGGTACACCATATCTACAATTTACATTGTTCCCTTAGGTAGGTTGGAAATACAGAATGCTTCTTCTTTAAACAAGAAATAAAATTCTAAATACAGTACTGATATGCTGGCTCTGTTAAAAAGTGCTACTGCTAACATGCTGTTATGCCCTTTGTTAAAAGGATACTATAAATAAACATTTATTATTATTGTTATTGTTATTATTATTATTATTATTATTATTATTATTATTATTATTATTATTATAATATATAAAAATTATGGGAAGACGCAACTTCATTGGTCCTTAGTGAAAATACGACAATAGCATATTTCCCTTTCCTTAATTGGCTTTGCAAGCATATTACATGAATTCTTTTCAATAATTTTCACCATTTTCTTCCTTCTTTCCTCACCACTCCCACCAAATGTCCGGTGCTAAGTGCTCATTGCTAATCCTCTGCCTTTTGTTTTGTTTGTTGGCAACAAAAAAAGTGAGATTGCAAGAAAAGATTGAGGCAGGAAAAAAGTGGGAAGGGCACACAAGAGTCTTGCAGTCAGTCTGTGTAATTTTTAAATGCATACAACTGTTAAAATAGTTTCTAATGAAATATTAAATATATCGATATACCCTCAATTCAAAGGGTTTCTTTCATTTTTAGAGGCATAGTAGCAAAAACACAACAGCAAAAACCATCTCTAGACAGGGAAGTTCTCCTTTAAATATTAAATGCCTTTATGCCCAGTTTATGAAAAGTGTTAGAAACACTCAGCCTCATCAATTCTAAAATGTATATTGATTTTGCACAGCAAAGTGAACTTAATGTTTCAGCAATACCAGTTTGCCCCATTCAGACATGCTGTACTTTAGCCCCAATCAGCATGACCAGTAATAAGGGACTATGGAGTTACAGTCAGAAAAACTCCAAAGGACACCAGGCTGGGAGCAATTGGACCACCCATCCTGCTTCAGTGCAGTTTCAAATATCTAGTGGTCAACCACTGAATACATACAGATAATAAGCATCTCCACCCAAAATAAAGAATGAGTCTAATATCTCTAACTCCATATTAATAAAGTAAGATTCCTTGTGGGTCTGCTACGTAAAAGCATTCTACTTTTGACCACCATTCCACTTGAAGAGTCATAGCCTGTTTGCTTGTATGATCATGTTGTCCTTCATTGCACAACCACTCCAGAACTAGTGTCTTACATAGCTTGCTGTCACAAGTACTGTATATGTTAATTTTATAAATGCACTTAATTTGGATTGTTGTAGTGTTAACAATCTTCTGACACTGGTTGGATGTTTAATTAAGGATAATTTTAAATTTGCGCATTGCTTTGGGCTCCTCGGGGAGGAGAAATGGTATTTAGAAAATCAATAACACTGTAGCTTTTCTTTAGATCGGGAATTGTTCAATATGTAGTTACTAACAGCAAAGGAAAAAGGTGAAGGTTGTTTTTAAAACTGAAATGTTTTTGTGCAACTTCCTAGTTTCAATTCCTTTCTGGCAGCAGCCCTATTTGTAATACTGTACATTAGAAGCTTCCCAATTAATATGTCAAGTTTTGGAAATGCAAGCCAATTTCATTACTAGAATTTAGGATGCCTTCAGGGCTCAGACATATCCAGGTTGGTGTCTGCTTCCTAGACAAGGCTTTGTGACCTGTGATCTACCAACCACAATACAGCATATGTGTCATGGATTATGTCTGGTTGGATGAATGACAAACCTCTGGTTCTCATAGACAGTCAAGCTGATGTTTAGCAATGTTCTAAGTCATTCTGCCATATGTAGACTATGGGCTTATGTCTGAAGAGATCGAACAATTCAACTTTGTTGCCTCAAACAATTTGGGGATAGCAGAGGCCGGAAGATCCAGGATCAGTAGATCTAGTTAAGATTAATGACAACTTGAGGTGGGATTGTACCAAGTTATACTTCTGAATTCTCAATACAAATTGTAATTCTGTGAGCAGCCGGAAACTCGCATATGGTCCTCAATGGAAAGAGGGTAGTAATAGCATTGTGAACATGTTGCCTCAATTCTTCATCTGTTACTTCCCCCCCCCCTCCATTCCTTCTCATTGCTAATCATGTGCCTTTTGAGTTAGTAAGAGACGCTGCAGAAAAGCAATAGCTGTTTTAGATGCTTGTTACTGTTTGTAGGAAGTTTTCCTGTTACATATCTTTTTATCTGTACTTAGCTGTGAGCCGCCCAGAGTCCTTTGGGAGTTGGGCGGCATACAAGTCCAAATAATAAATAAATAAATAAATTCCTGGGCAAAAAACCCCTAAAGTTATATTAAGATTGCAGAGTGTTTAACCAAGTATGTAGATAAAAGTCGCTCAGCTCTTCCTTTTTTTAACATTGGAACGGCTGTAAAAACTCGACCCCAAAAAAGTAGAGGAAAATAAAAAACAATCCTAGGAAGTTTCAACGAGCAGCAACGCTAAGTGTCTTTCTATATAGTAAGGAGTACCCAGAAAGTCACGCAAGAGTTGCCGTCCCGACAAGAACTTTGAGCAGATTCTTTTCCGCTATCTAAAACACATCTGGAAAAGCGCTCGGGGGCGCGGGGTTGCGCCACCCCCCTCCGGCTTGGTTTGAGCTTTAAAGCATGCAACAAATTCCCAGCGCGCGGCTCAGCTTTCACCGACTGGCGGAACTTTCCAAGACAAAGAAAAGGGGGAGTCGGCTGCGGGGTGGGGATACTGCCCCATAGCAGGGGAAGGGGGGGTCGCAGGAAAAGTCCGAAGAGGGCGCCCCCCACACACACCTATAATTGGTCGGCATTTCCCGAGAGAGAGGCCTTTTCCTCAGAATCCCAGTCCTTCTTTTGCCCCCCAAATTTTTCTGTCAGAGTTGAGGCGCTTCTCTACCCCCCTCCCCATCGACACCATAACCCCCCCCCCCGCGCGGTGGGGGGAGGGAGACCCTTCCAGGAAAAGTTCTTGCTGCAAATAACGTGCCTCACGGGGAGGTGCGCGCGCGCGCGCCCGCCTTCCAGGGGCCAAGTGGACGATTTCAGCCCCCGAGTGACCAATCAGGGGCCCGAAAAAAAGCCCGGGAGCCGCTCGCGCCCTCCAAGCCCGAAAGGCAGCAGGCAGAGCTATGGAGGAGCCAGCCTGCGGAAAGCGAAGACGCAGCTCTCCCTCCCGCGCAGGGAAAGGCGAGCTTACCTTCAAGGGATCGAACACTGCTCCGGGACTCCGCGTCTCTCTATCTCCCTCCGACAGGCGAGGCGCTGCACAGCCTCCGGCGGTTTGCTTTACCCGTGGCCAGGCGTCTCTGCCTTTGCCTGGCCCGAGCGCAACTTTCTAAAGCAGCCCTGGCTTGCCAAGAAGGGGGAGTGGAGCAAAGCGGGGATGGGGGCGGAGGAAAGCCGAGAGAGAGAGAGAGCCGGTGGAGCCCCAAAGGCTGCCGGAAAAAAAAAGAGCCTCCCCCTGCCCAAGCGTTTGACCATAAAAGGAAGGAGGCTGCGCTGAGCTAACAGCTGAGCTCACTCTTCGGGGAATGTGGCAATCGGGGAGGCCGGCGACGGCATGATGGGGGCGGGGGAATGAGTGCCGAGCGGGACCGAGGCTTCCGCTCTTCTCTGAGGAGGCCGGCTCGCCTCTCGTTTTACTCTATAGGGCAGGGGTCCTCCAAACTTGGCAGCTTTAAGACGTGTGGACTTCAACTCCCAGAATTCTCTGGGAGTTGAAGTCCACACGTCTTAAAGCTGCCAAGTTTGGGGAGCCCTGCTCTAGGGTCAGTTCCTGCCTATTCTGGGCGCCCTCCGAAGTAGAGGCAGTCCTCCTAGGAAATCGCCGTCGGCTTGACATACGGGCGGAGAAGGAAGTCCCCTTGGGCTTCGCTTAACGTCGGCGCAGCGCCCGAACCTATTAAACATTTACCCGCTGAGGGGGCAGTTGGAGCTTTTTAAAAAACAAAAACAAATCTAAATTAAATTTAAAAAATAAAATTTTAAAAAGTCTGACTGAAAAGGACAGTCATTCATGGTTTAATGGGCGCTGGCGCTTTCTTCAGTCCCCGTCCTGAGGCGCGACTTTTTCTCTCTCGTTGGAGCGCGGCCCCAACCTTTGCCCACACCCGCCCCCTCAGCGTATGGTTTTCTTCAACTTGGGCCGCTACCCTCTTCTTCAACTTTATTGAAGGAAAAAAAACGGTCTTCAGTTTGCCTCCTGGACCCTCGCTCCCCCTCCTCCCCTTCTTCTCCCACTAGAAGTGATTTCATTTCCTTTGGAGCCCCCCGAGCTCCGAGAAGCTGCTTTTGATGAGTCAGGGTCTGCTTGGCTTCTCCACCCACTCTCTCTTTTCTCCTTGAACCAGCTGCAAGAGTTTTCTGACTCAGAAGTTCCCTTTTAGAAAAGGGTGAAGAGGTTTGTTCTTTCTACACAAAAAGCCCCCACAGTTTGCTGTTGTTAAAATTGGTTGCATTCTTATCTTCCTAGCATCAAGGAGAAGACCGGGTGCAGGGAGGAGTGGAAGCTTTTAACTTAAGTGTAATTAATACTGTTCAAAAGATCAAATAAAGATGGTTGCTGTCATAAAGACAAAGAAGAATTCTGCACCATTTCTCCATTCTAGGTTGCAGTCACAACTTGCTTTCCCCATGCCCAGTTTGCTTCTTACACGGTTTTTGCAAGTACTTAATAGAACCTTTGTTCCTTTCATTCACTCTGTAACTTTATTTGGTGCGAGCTGAAGATTTGCTTGTGCTTTATCTATCCTGCTCATAATAACAGTACAACAGAAAACAAAAAGAACATGCATTGCTAGCCCTCAAATGTAATCAATGATATAATATGCAGCTGCGAGAGCAATCATGGGCTTCCCTAGGTATGCCCATGTCACACCAACACTCCGCAGTCTGCATTGGTTGCCGATCAGTTTCCGGTCACAATTCAAAGTGTTGGTTATGACCTATAAAGCCCTTCATGGCATCGGGCCAGAATATCTCTGAGACCACCTTCTGCCGCACGAATCCCAGTGACCAGTTAGGTCCCACAGAGTTGGCCTTCTCCAGGTCCCATCGACTAAACAACGTCGTCTGGCAGGACCTGGGGAAGAGCCTTCTCTGTGGCGGCCCAGACCCTGTGGAACCAGCTCCCCCTGGAGATTAGGATTGCCCCCTCCCTCCTTGCCTTTCGCAAACTCCTTAAAACCCACCTCTGCAGTCAGGCATGGGAAAATTGAGACATTTCCCCCTAGGCCTATATAGTTTTATGTATGTATACTTGTGTTGTATGTTCTTTTAAATAATGGGATTTTTTAGATTTTAAATATTAGATTTGCTCTCTGTATATTGTTTTATTATTGTTGTGAGCCGCCCCGAGTCTGTGGAGAGGGGCAGCATACAAATCTAATAAATAAATTAAATAAATAAATAAATAAACTACACATTTAGGGATCTGATGAATTCAAAATGGCATGCTTCAGGAGTATCCACCTATGATTTTCCTTCTTTCTTTTTCTCTTCCTCTTTCTTCCTTTTTCTTGTTGATTTTTTTTTCTCTTGTCTTCACAAAATCAAAATAACCACAAAGGAAAAGAAATACAAGCATAAAAGTAACACTATACAGCTTCTTTCTGGCAGAAGGTAAGAACCAAGGTACCTAAGCAGCACAGCCACAATATAGCTTAGTTTATATATTATACAGAGGCATGGTTTGCTTTTAAAGTAAGCTTTTTTGTTGTTGTTGTTAAGTCTGTTGTGAAGTCTGACCCATCGCAAACCCATGGACAACGTTCCTTCAGGCCTTCCTTTCCTCTATCATCCTCTGGAGTCCATTTAACCTGACACCTACGCTTCAGTGACTCCATCCAGCCACCTCATTTTCTTTCATCCCATTCTTCTTTTGCCCTCAATTCTTTCCCAGCATTATATTCTTATCCAGTGAGTCCTTTCTTCTCATTGTGGCCAAAGTATTTGAGTATTTCAGGATCTGGCCTTCTAAATAGCAGTCAGGGTTAATCTCTAGGACTGACCGGTTTGGTCACCTTGCAGTCCAAAAGACTTGCAGGAGTCTTCTCAGCACCATAGTTCAAAGTCCTCAATTTTTTGGCACTCAGCCTTCCTTATGATCCAACTTTCATAGCCATACATTGCAACTGGGAAAACCATAGCCTTGACTTTGGTTGGCAGGGTGATGTCTCTGCTCTTAGAATCTTAAGGCATAGCTACGTAATAGTAAACCTATAAATCTGAGTGACTGGATTTACACAACTACCATCAATTTTAACCTTGCAGTTTGCATTTACTATACACTTGTACTGTTTAAGGTGTAGTGAAATGTAGCACAAAAAAACCCCCGGAAAAAAACCCACCGCTCTCATAGTAAGAACACCTCAAATGAGGAAAAGTCAGTTAATCACAAATTTGAGATTTGCATGATAAATAATCTACAGGTCTCAAAATTCATTTCAGGTCATATTGACCCGAGCAGAACAGCAAGGTTAACACACTGCATTATGACTTAGCACTATATTTGCTCTTTCAGAATAAAGATATCTGTCTGCATTTGTCAACAACAAATACAACTCCCAATTCCTGCCACTGGGAGAAAGGCAATACAGGGATAGAATTTGTATACAAGGAAAGGAACATGGGAGAGACTTGGAAAACAGCAGTCACTGTTATATGTTGCAAAGGGTGTATTGTTTACCAAGGTGAGTTGTTAGGTCTTAGAGGCCAGAGTGGAATTTAGTGTCTGAACTCCTAAGTATTTGGAAAGGTTCTCCAGACACAAAAGTGCTGCCAGTGTACATGCATTCAATGCTGTTATATGGCAGCTTCATGCGCATTGACTTTTTAAATATTTCCTCACTCATGTCTTTAGCACCTTCTTTTCTAGTGTCATGTAACCAAAATTGCAGCAATAGGAATTTGTATTGCGTCAACAATATATGATGTGGCTAAAAGATACTGGAACTCATAATGAAGAAATGACCTTTGTGTGCAAAGTGCCTCTCGTGCAGAATTTCTTTTGTGTCTCCATAACATGAACCCAGGGAGATACAACTTTACCATAATATATTATCATCTGAATTGAGAGCCCCTTCAGTGCTGTAGATATTAATGTTGTATGCAGTGACTATGTTGAGTCACTTTGTATTCTGAGCTTAATTCTGGCAATATGGACACTGCCACCAGTTGCGGCCCTATTTGGACAGGGAGTCACTGCTCACAGTCGCTCATGCCCTCATCACCTCGAGGTTTGATTACTGCAACGCTCTCTACATGGGGCTACCTCTGAAAAGTGTTCGGAAACTTCAGATCGTGCAGAACGCGGCCACGAGAGCCATTGTGGGGCTTCCTAGTTTTGCCCACGTTTCTGCAACACTCCGTGGCCTGCATTAGCTGCTGATCAGTTTTCGGTCACAATTCAAAGTGTTCGTTATGACCTTTAAAGCCCTGCATGGCATTGGACCAGAGTACCTCCGGAACCGCCTGCTACCGCACGAATCCCAGCGACCGATAAAGTCCCACAGAGTTGGCCTTCTCGTCGACCAAACAATGTTGTTTGGCGGGCCCCAGGGAAAGAGCCTTCTCTGTGGCAGCCCCGGCCCTCTGGAATCAACTCCCCCCCGTAGATTAGAACTGCCCCCACACTCCTTGTCTTTCGTAAATTACTCAAGACCCATCTATACCGCCAGGCATGGGGGAGTTGAGAGACCTTTCCCCCAGGCTTTTTAAAAATATTTATGTTTGGGTATGTATATGTTGTTTGCTTTTTTAAATATGATAGGGTTTTATGTGCTTTTTAATATTAGATTTTTTTACGCTGGAATATTGTTTTTATTATTGTTGTGAGCCGCCCCGAGTCTTCGGAGAGGGGTGGCATACAAATCTAATGAATTGAAATGAATAAGGGGACAGCAGTTTTCTTCTTTCCTTTCCTGTTGAGTTCAAAATTGCTTAACCAGTTTTGAGTTTATCTTCTATTGACATACCAAGAAGTTGACAGAATTCTTTCTGAGCCTGATACTCTCTAGATGTCTTGGACTGAAAGTCAGCAATAAAAGCGAATATATGTAGTCAGGGTTGACTAGTCAAAAAACTCTGATACCCTCTGAACTTGGTTCAAATAACCAACGATCCACCAAACTCAGAGCATGAAATAATCCAAATAAAACTCAGCAAATAGCAGGTTGGAGAAGGCAGTAACCCTTAAGTCAGCACCCCTCCCATAATATTGGTTTGTAGCCTGAATGTAATCTTGAGCTGCCCCGGGGAAGTGTTCATAAAATGAAATGCCACGTTCTATGGCTACATTTCCAATCTGAAAGATATCCCCAGAAAACAATTCTTGTGCCACTAGAAATAAATGTGACTACCTGTATTGGAGATTGATTGTTGTATCTTGTCTGGATTGTTCACTAATCATGCATGCTTCCAAGCTAAAGCACATGAAGAAACTACTTTGTGGGCAAGCAACTTTTAAAAATAAAATCTTTTTGGCTAAGAAAAGACAAGTTTGGTTCCAATTTTAGATATGTCCTCACAAATATTTCAGAACAACGCAGCAAAAATGTATTAACAGCAAATTTCCTAATGAATGAAGTTTTACATCTGAAATTAGCAAGAAAATAATGACAGACAACACTTGTTAATTATCTGTAAGTAATTATTTCTCTCAGCGGGACCGCTCCCTTTCTTGAACTCTTGTGTCCTGATCTTTTCCTAAGCACCAGGAAAGGGTGTGCCTAGGAACTGAAGTACAGTATGTCATTCTTGTTACTAGCAGAAAACAATGGATAAAGAAAGCACTCCAAAATCACTATACAGTACAGTACTTATAATAGTTTGTAGCCCCCTGCTGGACAGTGATGAATGTGTGAGTTTCACTGTTGACCCCAAGAAGTCAGAAGTCAATATCCTTTATTTAGTTATTACTCATTAGTAGTTTTTAGCTGATTTGTTGTAGTTACATTCTCTACATAGATGATTCAAGTCCTGCACCACTAGCGGGGGGGGGGGAGGGGGGGGGAGAGAAAAATCCTTGCTACGGACAAAAATGTTTGTGATTCAGAGAATAGTACTGAGTTACAGGAACTAGTGCTTTGACTCCGCATGAAGCAACTTCCTGTTTTACTTAGCCTTCCTGCAATTTTAAACAAATTTATTCTTCCACCATCAATTTTTTTAACACAATTTTGAAATTCTTCTTTATTCAAAAAAATATCATTTGTTATATCTGAATTCAGTGATACTGATTAAGCTTTCTTTCACATTTATCAACTATGCTACTGCATATTTTCATTACTTACATTCCTTTTCCTACAGAGGAATTATTGAGTCTGTCTATAATTGTGGGGTTTGGTATAAACAGGACAAAGTATAGACTTCAATTGATAGTTAGGACTGCAGGAAAAAAGCAATAGTCTTCTATTGAGGACCTGTATATTGCACACATCAAATGGAGGGCTGAGAGATATCCCTCACATCCTGGACATAAACTGTTTTAGCTTGGGACCCCACTACAGGGCATTGCCTGCCAAAACAACCAGACACAGAGACAGTATGCCATCCTTCCTGCCATCACTCTGCTGAACACCTAATTCCCATAATACTGCCTTATGCCTAAGTTTATTTAGTCATGTTGATTGATTGATTGATTGGTTGGTTGATTTTGTCCAATACACAATGAGGGTTTTAGTGGGTATAGCTATTATCCTTTTCAGCTTTACTACCTTTCCTTATCTGGCTCTGCTGGTAGGCCTGGGGCCATTGATCAATACCATCTAACTCCAGCCTAGAATTAATGAATGCTTTTATCTTAAGGGTTCTAAATGGTTTTTATATTGGGAAGGTTTGCCTTAGGGAAGGTTTGCCTATTTGCCAATGACTCTAAAGTGTGCAATAGGGTTGATATTCCTGGAGGCGTCTGTAATATGGTAAATGATTTAGCTTTACTAGATAAATCATCAAAGCAATGGAAACTGCAGTTTAATGTTTCCAAATGTAAAATAATGCACTTGGGGAAAAGGAATCCTCAATCTGAGTATTCTATTGGCAGTTCTGTGTTAGCAAAAACTTCAGAAGAGAAGGATTTAGGGGTAGTGATTTCTGACAGTCTCAAAATGGGTGAGCAGTGTGGTCGGGCGGTAGGAAAAGCAAGTAGGATGCTTGGCTGCATAGCTAGAGGTATAACAAGCAGGAAGAGGGAGATTGTGATCCCGCTATATAGAGCGCTGGTGAGACCACATTTGGAATACTGTGTTCAGTTCTGGAGACCTCACCTACAAAAAGATATTGACAAAATTAAATGGGTCCAAATACGGGCTACAAGAATGGTGGAAGGTCTTAAGCATAAAACGTATCAGGAAAGACTTAATGAACTCAATCTGTATAGTCTGGAGGACAGAAGGAAAAGGGTGGACATGATCGAAACATTTAAATATGTCAAAGGGTTAAATAAGGTTCAGGAGGGAAGTGTTTTTAATAGGAAAGTGAATACAAGAACAAGGGGACACAATCTGAAGTTAGTTGGGGGAAAGATCAAAAGCAATGTGAGAAAATATTATTTTACTGAAAGAGTAGTAGATCCTTGGAACAAACTTCCAGCAGACGTGGTTGGTAAATCCACAGTAACTGAATTTAAACATGCCTGGGATAAACATAGATCCATCCTAAGATAAAATACAAAAAATAGTAAGCGCAGACTAGATGGATCATGAGGTCTTTTTCTGCCGTCAGTCTTCTATGTTTCTATTGTTTTTACTTGTATGCCACCCAGAGTCCGTGAGGAGTTGGACAGCTTATAAATTTAATAAATTAAATTAAATTATTGGCATCATCATCATCATCATTATTACTTTATTACAGTCATTTTGCATGTACATTGAAAGCTTAATGCACCAGAGACAAATTCTTTGTGTATCTAATCATACTTGGCCAAATCTTCTATTTTATTCCATTCTATTTCCTACTATTTACTGAAGTCAACAAGATCCACAGAAAATTGGCTCGGGTTCCATCCAGGTAGGTGTCCTTCTCTGGTTCATCTTCTCCGCCATCTGTCGTTGCAAAGATTATCAGAAAGGCCCTTTGCTTACAGCATCCAAATTTAGTGGAAGGGCAGCACAAACTATGATCAGTGTTAAACGTGGGCATGCTTCACCTCACCATCACCAAGTGTGCCACCACAGAAATACAAAATACATCATTTGTGAATGGTGGGAATGTATTGGGTGAAGCCAAGGAAGATTCCAGAGTGATAATTAAAGCATCTGGAGGTGCCTACTGCCTACGTAATTTCTGCCTAAAGTATCTGCGTAATAAGCTTAATTTGGGCTATCTGACTATAATTTAGAATGTCTTCTACAGTGATCAATCTAGCTATTGTGGGGCTGAAGTAATAATCAGAACGGGTATTATACCACCTTTTGAAAATATTGATTTATTATATCATAAAATACATGGTACAATGATATTTATACAGCCTTAACTAGAAATTATTAATACAAGAGTTTATCAATTTACAAGAGTTTAGTGATTGTTCTTAGTTACAATAACACTGAAAAAAGTGACATGACTATTTTTCATGCAACCGTTGTGGTAACCCTTTGGTCATCAAAATTCAGACACTTTACATCTGACTCATATGGTTGCAGTGTCCCAGGGTCATGTGAACATCTTTTGCATCCTTCTGACAAGAAATGTCAGGGGGAGGTCAGATTCACTTAACAGCCATGTTATTAACTTACCACTTGCACTTAACAGCCATGTTATTAACTTACCACTTGCACTTAACAGCCATGTTATTAACTTACCACTTGCACTTAACATTCACTTAACAACTGGGGCAAAAAAGGTCATTAAATGAGGCAAAACTCATGTAACAAATTTCTCACTTAGCAACAGAAATTTTGGGTTCAATTGTGGTCGTAAGTCAAGGACTTCCTGTACTGGTATTATATTCATCTTTACAGGGTGCCTGGATACTGTAGAACAGTGTTTCCCAACCTTGGCCACTTGAAGATATCTGGACTTTTGCTGGCTGGGGAATTCTGGGAGTTAAAGTCCAGATATCTTCAAGTTGTCAAGGTTGGGAAACACTGCTGTAGAAGACTATTAGTGGGAAATGGCCGCCAAACGCACCTGAAATTTAGCTACTTAAGTTGGAATGTTCTGTGTAACCTCTACTGAAGTATTGATAGAATACTTGTTATCCTCAAAACGTGCAGAATAACCAGTGGTGGGATTCAATTTTTTTTACTAATGGTTCTGTGGGCATGGTTTGCCGGGCAGAGGAAGGATACTGCAAAATCCCCATTTCCTCCCAATCAGCTGGGAGTTGGGACGCAGAGAATAGATGAGGGCAGGGCCAGTCAGAGGTAGTATTTACCACTTCTCTGAACTTCTCAAAATTTCCGCTACTGGTTCTTTGAACTACTCAAAATTTCAGCTACCAGTTCCCCAGAACTGGTCAGAATCTGCTGAAACCACCTCTGAGAATAAACATAAAGTGGATGGCATAATCTTATTGGACAAAGGAGTTCAACAACATGTTTTGTGAAATTTTGATGCTGTTTATGTGCTTTGCATGGGAGTTGTGCTTCAACAGCATTAGAATTGGCTCTCCTAACAACAATAAGGCATTATTTAATGTGGTAATTCTTCCTCAGATAAGCTTCCTTAGACTCATTCTGTTTCTGATTTATAACGCTACACCAGCACAGCTTGTACTACAATTAAAGGGCAAAATTATGTAGTTTGATTTATCCAGGGACATCCCACTGTGAAAGCTAATTTCTGGAAATTGTCTAAATCAAATAAAGCTTCAAAATAGTTGAATAAAATAGCAGTAAATTCTTTTCTTAAAATAATTTTTATTACATTTATATACATTTTAAAAACATCATACAAAAATAAAAAATTATAAATGATAAGCATAATAACACTTAACACATCTCAGAGAAAAAAAGAAAGGAAAAAAGAAAAAAAGACAGAGATATACTATCTATATTGACAGCTTACCCTTTCTCTCTTGGTTTATCTTACAATGCTAGGTTTACATTCAGTTTTTATAAAAGACCTATCTCATAGATACCATTTGTATTATCCCATTTTTTAACTTTGTTTATATCATCTTACTTCTTTTAATTATCCTCCATCGCATCGCTTCACTCTTTCTGTCCTTCCTTGTTAGTAGATCAGGTCGCCATACCTCAGGACCATACAATCATCAGTCTCTTCTCCATCCAATCATGGGTGTTCATCCACTGCAGCGAGGGCTTGTACCTCCACCCACTGTTGTGCAATGTTCCCCTTTCTTGCCCTCCCCCCTTCAGGGTTCTGCGATGTCAGAAACTCAGCAACAAAGGCGAAGAACGTCGGGCAAAGTCCAGCGATTGCTTTCCTAGCTCCGCATTGCCATGGTGCCGCCCCAGAAGTCCAAAATAGCTGTAAATTCATATATACAATTTATTATAATGTTAGCCATACTGAAGTGTCCCACAAAAATATTTTTGCCAAATAACCCAATTGTTTTTATCTTTGTGGAACAAGATTTTAAGCTCTTGCTGGATATGTTCTTAGAGGTTTCATTGCATGATGTAATGGCTTTGGATTCCATGCATTCCTGGAGAATCTGTAGTTTCTCTGGCCTTGGAAAACAAAGACAGGAAGAAAATTAACACATATCGCTGATTTCTTTTTAGCTGGAACAATTCCCTATGATGTTTTCCCCCAGGTATTTGCTGTGCAGATGTATCTTCAATTCTTGCAAGTTTCAAGGTAATGTAGAATAATTTGGAAGCTTCAGTGAATCAACAAGGTAGTACTTAATTTATCAGTGGTGGTGGACGCAACCATGACAATGGGCACCCTATGACCTTTCTGCTATTGAAGTTTTCATTTGCTAAATAAGAGACGATTGCAGGATTAATCTTTCACAAAATTAGTGCACTGGCAAAAAAGAGTTCTGGGGATGCCCATAATAATAATAATAATAATTTAACAATAATAATAATAATAAAAATTATTATTATTATTATTATTATTATTATTATTATTATTTATTAGATTTGTATGCCGCCCCTCTCTGAAGACTAAGCAGCGGTGGGCTACGAGCCGGAACGCTAAATTGCGCTCGCCAACGTGGCTCATAAGTTTTTGTGGGGCCAGCGCGATTTTGCTGCTGCACCTGTGAAGGTAGCAAAATCACGCACGGAGCCGCAGGTAAAACCTCGCTGAAACACTGGTGCAATTTTGCTACCTCCACAGGTGCAGCAGCAAAATCGCGCTGGTCCCACAAGAACTTACAAGTTGCGGCGGCGAGCGTAATTAACGTTCCAGCTCATAGCCCATTACTGCCCATAAGCCTTCTAAAATAATGCCCAAACCTATGGTTAAAAAAACCCACAGAGACTCATTTTTCACAACGACAGATTGTTTATTTATTTATTTTATTCATTTGTCCAATACACAAATACATAGGAAGAAAATAGACATGTGGTAATATATATAAGGGTAAAAGTGAACTTAGAGGAGAGGATATATGAAAGGAAGAGAATATATATGATAGGTGAAAGAGAGGAAAGACAATTGGACAGGGGACGAAAGGCACACCAGTGCACTTATGTACGCCCCTTACTGGCCTCTTAGGAACCTGGAGAGGTCAATCGTGGAGAGTCTAAGGGAGAAATGTTGGGGGTTAGGGGTTGACACAATTGAGTCCGGTAATGAGTTCCACGCTTTGATAACTCGATTGCTGAAATCATATTTTTTTCAGTCAAGTTTGGAGCGATTCGTATTAAGTTTGAATCTGTTGTGTGCTCTTGTGTTATTGCGGTTGAAGCTGAAGTAGTCATTGACCGGTAGGACGTTACAGCATATGATCTTGTGGGCAATACTCAAATCGTGTTTTAGGTAGATTGTCTACCAGGTCCACAGAAATACTGCAGATCATCACTTAGTCAGAGGCTGATCAAATTCTCTCATCCAGCGAATCAGCAATCAGTGCATTACAGAGGCAGGTTCTGATTTTCTTCTCTGCCAGTTCACTTCCTGACATGTGAGCATGGGTGCTTTGTGCGGGTGTGCACAATGTTAAAACCCCAGCTTCTGTGCATGCACAAAGGCAAAATACAGCTTTGTGCATGCGCGGCAGCAAAAAACAAAACGTCAGTGCCTATGGTGCCGAGTTGGTACAGGGGCATGGTAGACTGGTATTACTGCCAGTTCCAGCAACCCAGGCCACCACGTTACGACTGGTACCATAGAACCGGTCCGAACTAGAAGGAACCCACCTCTGGTGCACTATTTCATCCACCCTTAGCAGCAGCATACACAACATGCAGGACAAAATCCCTGCTGTACACTAGTATCTACAATAGCAGAGCCATAGCGGCATTCTGGTAGGCCTTGAATGAAGTAGTCTTGGAAAGTTTAAAGTGAATATTAAAACTTAGGGAACTGAAATGAGGTTAAAATGTAATTATCAGGAGAGAAAAAAAACACTTTTAATGGAATGTTGGAATACCTGCTTTACCTTAAAATAATCCAAACTGATCATTCTCTTATTTTTGATCATTCAGAAACATGAACTTAAACTCATCTGATTCTCTTGCAGCAAAAATTTGTTCTCTGGCACCAGATTAAGCACAAGTCAAGACTTGACTAACAAGGACCAATTTATTTTTACTATCAATTAAAATATTAAAATTGGCCTAATTGTAGTCAGATTGTTCACACAAAGTTAGGCAATTTACAGCAAATGAATGTAGATTCTGTTGATTCCAAACTGTGTATTTTTGCCTCAGAATGAATAAATCTTCCGTTCAAATTTTCTGTAATCTATTCCTTACCTAGTAGGAAAAAGACCTATTCATTGGCATGAAGAACAGTTTTATTCTAAAACCACCTGTCTAAGAACAAAGGTCTTTTGCTACAGTTCTGAGTTGTAGTTAGTGTTAGTCTAAAATAGATGAATACCCAGGGTTTCCTCAAAGGGCTGACATTATCCGAGATCTCTAAATTATACGCCTTAAACAAGATCTAAGTATTGCCCACAGGATCATATGCTGCAACGTCCTGCCTGTCGGCGACTACTTCAGCTTCAACCACAACAACACAAGAGCACACAACAGATTTAAACTTAATATTAACTGCTCCAAACTTGACTGTTACAAATATGACTTCAGTAACCGAGTTGTCGAAGCGTGGAACTCATTACCAGACTCCATAGTGTCATCCCCAAAACCCAAAACACTTTACCCTTAGATTATCTACAGTCGACCTATCCAGATTCCTAAGAGGTCAGTAAGGGATGAGTATAAGTGCACTAGAGTGCCTTCCATCCCCTGTCCTATTGCTGTCCTATATCTTCTATTCCTATATCTCTTCTTCTATTCTTTCATTGATACGTTCTATTACTATATCTTCTTTTCTATTATTTCTTAGATATATTTTACTATGAGTATCTCCTCTATAACCTTCATCATGTATTTTACTATGTGTATATAGATATATACCCACTAAAAGCCTAATTGTGTATTGGACTAAATAAATAAATGAATGAATGAATGAATAAATAAATAAATAACAGCTGGTTTTGTTAAAGTTCATTATCCCAATTTTGCTGAAAATTCCACTTTCTTAATCTTCATAACTCGTGCTACAAATGCACAGCTCCTTTCAAAATCTTATGGGGAAGGTGTAGACTCTTGCTCCTACACAGAAGATTTAACAATATTCAGTAAGTCCTGTGAACCATTTCTCATAGTTGAAACCAGGAGGACATAAAGGCAATCTGAATTAACCATCAAGCCCACTAAAGGTCAACTTGCCTGAATATAAGAGCAAATTTGATGCAAGGGCTGTATTATGGGAAACTACCAAATCTGACTATGTCCAATTGCTTTAATTTTTTTTCTTTTTATAATTGATTTATTTACAGGCCCTTTTATTCCACCAATTCCCAATGTCATTCAATGATTTGTAACAAAAATGTGAAATGTTAAAACTGTGAATGTTCAAAATGAAACCACATCTTCACCAAATTAAAAACCAGCACAAATGCACACAGTAAGGACTTTTTTTTAAAAGTAACACAAGATTTATTCCCTCTACCCAGCAAGGAGTACATTCCAGAAACCAGGACTGCCTAGATAGAATGCTGAATTGCAGCCACAAGGCAAATTTGCAGTAATCTCTAACATATCATCTGATGAGCCCGATGAATGGAGAGGATAATTCAGAAACAAACATTATCTCAGATAACTCGGATGTATGACATACCACATTTTAAAGAAAGCTGGATAACCTATTCCATGGGTCATTGTTTCAAAGATTATTCTTTACTCAAACAAAGAAATAGAATGATCAAGGGCAGGCAAAAAAAAGGAGGAAAAAGAATGTCTTCCAAGGTCCACAATGAATTTCCCTGTAGAAATCTGGTGGGCCATCAGATTTCTCTTTTCCCCTCCTTCCTTCCCAGCAGGCAGGTAACTGGCTACTGCTGAAATGAGGGAGGAAGTGAGGGATTGCAAGACTGCCTGGGAAACTGTCATGGAACATTGAAGATAGCAATCATGTGACTGCAGCATCAGCAGTCACAACTTTTCAAAATTTCCTCTTTGGGAGTTACAGGTCTTGGATTTTGGACATATTCTATAAATCCATTTGATGCACCTTGGTTCAAAAAGTATTGCCCTATGATACACAGTTCCATGTGCTTAAAATAATAACAATGAAAGATTTAGTAATATATAGATTATCCCACATTAGTATATCTCTTGGTTTGGAGAGAATTTGACAACTGCCCCTTACTGGTTTTCAGTGCAGATGTGGTTTGAATTGTTCTAGAATAATTGTAGATTATTCTACAATAATTCTAGAAATCCAAAATTAATTAGTACTACTGGATATTGCCTCGTGCCGGAACATTAAGGAGAGCTTAATCTAGAAGCATTCTCAAGCAGTATACCACCTCCTCCTTGTCATGCTTTTTATTGAACAAGAGTGCACTGGCACACACAGCTTCCAAGTATCAGTCACATTCCAGGAGATGACACATTATTATTATTATTATTATTATTATTATTATTATTATTATTATTATTATTATTATTTGGATTTGTATGCTGCCCCTCTCCGTAGACTCGGGGCGGCTAACAACAATGATAAAAACAGCATGTAACAATCCAATACTAAAACAACTAAAAAACCCTTATTATAAAACCAAACATACATACAAACATACCATGCATAAATTGTAAGGCCTAGGGGGAAGGAATATCTCAGTTCTCCCATGCCTGATGGCGAGGTGGGTTTTAAGGAGCTTACGAAAGGCAAGGAGGATGGGGACTATTCCAATCTCTGGGGGGAGCTGGTTCCAGAGTGCCGGGGCCGCCACAGAGAAGGCTCTTCCCCTGGGTCCCACCAAATGACATTGTTTAGTTGACGGGACTTGGAGAAGGCCCACTCTGTGGGACCTAACTGGTTGCTGGGATTCGTGCGACAGAAGGCCGTCCCGGAGATAATCTGGTCTGGTGCCATGCCTTGAGGAGCATCCTTCCAAATGTTCTATGTAGAAAGTAGAAGAAAGCTTACATGGAGAACTGCCTAATTAAAAAAAACAACCCTGCATCTCTGGATATCTAAATCAGAATTCCCACCCCATGGCATCTTTTAATATATGTAGAACTTCATCTCCTAGAATTCTCCAACCAACTCAAATAATCTCCAAAAGAAAATGGAAATAAATTCTAGGGTTAAAATAGTTTGGAAACTTAAGAGTTTATAGCCTCTTAATCCAATTCTGGCAATTAATGCTCAAATGTACAAGGTCAACATTGAGCAGGTGATAAGCATCAAGACAGCACTTAAAAATTATTAGTTTCTTAAATTGCCATTTCTATCTTTGCTGACATTCAGTTTGTCTTCATTTTCTTTTCTTGAAGTTTTTTTTAATCTTTTTTCACACATCAAGTATTTACATTACCATACACAGAACATAATAATATTTCTCAACAAATATTCATTACTTTGGCTTCAATATATACTATTCCTATCAGTATCTGCCAGTCTGAACTTTCATAATCTCTTTGCTCACCTCTCTTCACCTCCTCTCCTGTTTTTCTTGCACTTTCTCTCCCCCTTCCTTCTCTCCTCTCTCCATCACCTACCTACCGGTACTCCTTCTCTTCCTCCTTCCTCTTCCTCCTTCTCAACCCTTCCCTGAGTGAAATATCTCTGTTATAGTAACTATTTGTTATAACAGACTGACAGTTTCTTTATTCTTCTAATTTTGCCAATCCCATTATTATTATTTTTCAGTTTTTTATTCAAATTTATCTTAGGTGTATGTCATTTATCTAGTGCTACCTCCTATCCTATTTTTGTCATCTGGGTTGTCGGTGTTATTTCTAATACCCCCCTTTTCCTTTATTCTTGCTCATTCCCTTTTCTAAATAAATTTCTTACCTAAAATTACACTCATATTTTATAGTACAGTATTCAGAATCTTCTTTATCTTTCATTTTCATTGTCAGTCTATTCATTTCTGCACAGTCCAATATTTTCTTCAAAACTTCTCTTTCTGTTGGTATCATATTTAATTTCCATTTTTGAGCATATGCTATCCGGGCAGCTGTCACTACATATACAACATATACAACTAAGTAGATTTCTACTTTGTTGAATTTCTCCGGTAAAATACCCAATAAGAGCGTCTCTGGCTTAGGTTTTAAATATTGATTCAACATCTCCTCCAGCCATACTTTGATCATAGTCCATTATATTTTAGCTTTAAGTCCACCCCATATGGTAAAACAAACCTGGAATTTGCTTACATTTCCAACATTCTTTGAACATTCTTGCTATTCGTTCTGGTGATATATGCCATCTATAAAACATTTTTACATGTTCTCTTTATAGGTAGTTGCAATAGTCATTTTATAATTCCTGTCCCAATATTGCTGCCATTTTTCAAATTCTATCATGTGCCCAACATCTCATCAATTTTATTATTGTCTCTTTCATCTGCTCAAATTATAATTCTTGATTTGATGGATTAAATTTAAAATTGTTAAATACATATTGGTATCTCTAGAGGAAAAGAATTATAATTAGCAATGGTTGAAATAAGTTAATCTTGGGAAATCTGGGACTTTTAATGATTAATGTTTATTTGGAAATATAGTTGATGATAATTTATATTGCTATTGATAATGAATAAGTTTTCATTTAAGAATATAAATCTAGTATAATTATTTAAAAGTAATTATACAATTAAGTGATAACTCTGGGAAAATATTATTACAGTATACAGTATTATAGGTTGGTATAAATTGGATCTGTTGAGATAAAATTAAAACGATATATTTGAAACATTAGTATTGTATTTTACTTTAATTTTTGTAAGCTGCCCTGTGTCTGAGGAGAAGGGTGGCATAGAAATCTAACCAAATAAATAAATAATAAATAAATAAATAAAAGATGGAAATTTAAAGAAAATGGTTGATCGTTATCTGACTAGTTGATCATTATTTGATTACTATATAATGGTTCAATTTTATTTATATTTCATGGGATACATTTATGAATATATTATTTTAATAATTAATATTTTCATTTTGAATCAATTTGTAATGGATGAAATGAGTTAGTTTTTGGGAATTTGAGATTTTGAATGATACTAAAAGAATGGGAATTTTGGAATATATTTGGTTATGATTGTTATTTGATTATTTGATTACTATTTGACTACCTTATGACTTCTTTTTTTTCACGATTTTTTTGAAAATTTTGGATTCTGATGATCGACATCTTTTCATAAATATACTTGTTGATGATAATTGACATTGATTTTGCTAATGAAAGATTTTACTTAAGAATTTAACTATTTAAAAGCAATTAGTTTGCAGAGAGGGGCGGCATATAAATCCAATAAATCTAATCTAATTAATTATACAATTTAGTGACAATCTTGGGAAAATATAATTATATTATAGACTGGTACAAATTGGATTTGTTGAAATAAATTTAAAATGATATACATTAGAGGGGAAAATATAATGAATAATGAATGAAAAAAGTTAATGTGTTTGAGTTTTGGAATTTGAATTATAGTTGCTTTTCCTTGTATTGTAAAGGATATCAATTAGATATAAGATATAAAATATTCAATATGAATTGATACTTTATCTCTGATAATAAATGTGAAATTTTCTTTGGGGCATTTAGTTAAGAGGGGTTAAGAAAAACAAATGATGAATAAGAAAGTAAGGAAATGAATGAAGCACAAAGGATTAGATTTATTTAACAAGAGAGAATAACTAGCAAAGGAAGTAAGCAATAGCAGTAAAAGTTAATTGATAAATGAAACAATTGGTGTAATCCGGGTGACGAAATTAGACAGAGGCAGCATGAAATTAATTTATTATTTATTTATTTATTTGATTTGATTTGTATGCCACCCCTCTCTGAGGACTCGGGGCGGCTCACAGCATATGTAAAGAGGCAATAGTAAAATCAATCCAATTCATACATAAACAATCCATAAAAATCTACTTTAAAAACCTCCATTACCATTCATTCAACAATCGTTAACATAATGACATATACTGAGAATAATGGATATGAAATTGAGAAGTATTAATGATTATATTTAGTAGATAATATATGTTTATTGAATAGGATTGGAATATAGAAATAATTTAAAAAATTGTAAGTAGAAGATGTGAGAGGAAGTAGGAGAGAAGGCGAGAAAGGAGAGAGAGTAGAAAGGGATGTAGAGAAGCAAGAAGGAGAGAAAGTACAGTGATCCCTCTATTATCGCGAGGGTTCCGTTCCAAGACCCCTCGCGATAATCGATTTTTCGCGATGTAGGGTTGCGGAAGTAAAAACACCATCTGCGTATGCGCGCCCTTTTTTTCTATGGTCGCGCATGCATAGATGGTGGAGTTTGCGTTCCCCGCCGTCCACGCAAAGGGGAAACCCCGATTCGGCTCCTCGCTGCTGCTGCGCTACCGAGCAGATCAGCTGCTGGGCGGCCGAAGGAACCTTCCCTGGGTCTTCCCCCTCTTGCTGGCGGGCGGGCAAGCGGCGGGCATCAGCGAGGAGCCGGGGTTTCCCCTTTGCGTGGGCGGCCGGGAAGACCCAGGTTGGGGGTTCGGGGGGGTGCTGGGAAGCCCCCCAGGCCGGCTGCGACCTTTTAAAACAGCCGCGCCGCTTCCCAGCTGAGTCCTGAAGCCAAATGCGGAAGTTCGCCTTTGGCGTTTGGCTTCAGGACTCAGCTGGGAAGCGGTGCGGCTGTTTTAAAAGGTCGCAGCCGGCCTGGGGGGCTTCCCAGCACCCCCCCGAACCCAGGTTGGGGGTTCGGGGGGGTGCTGGGAAGCCCCCCAGGCCGGCTGCGACCTTTTAAAACAGCCGCGCCGCTTCCCAGCTGACTCCCGAAGCCAAACGCGGAAGTGGGTTTTTTTAAATTAATATTTTTTTAAAAATCGCGATATAGCGTTTCGCGAAGATTGAGATCGCGAAACTCAAGGGATCACTGTACTAGGAAAGGGGAAAGAAGATATGAGAGTTGGTTGGAAGGAGAAAAAGGAGCGAGTAGAAGGGGTGGGAGAAAGGGGAAGGAGGACATGATAGTAGGAAAGGAGAGAGAAGTTGTAAGAAAGAAGGTACAGTGATACCTTGTCTTACAAACTTAATTGGTTCCGGGACAAGGTTCTTAAGGTGAAAAGTTTGTAAGATGAAACAATGTTTTCCATAGGAATCAATGGAAAAGCGATTAATGCGTGCAACCCCAAAATTCAACCCTTTTGCCAGCCGAAGCGTCCGTTTTTGCGCTGCTAGGATTCCCCTGAGGCTCCCCTCCATGGGAAACCCCACCTCTGGACTTCTGTGTTTTTGCGATGCTGCAGGGGAATCCCAGCATCGCAAAAATGAGTGCTTCGCTGGTAACGGAAGTCCGAAGGTGGGGTTTCCCATGGAGGGGAGCCTCAGGGGAATCCCAGCAGCGCAAAAACGGGTGCTTCGCTGGCAACAGAAGTCCGGAAGTGGGGCATCCCAGCGGCGGCAGTGGGTTTGTAAGGTGAAAATAGTTTGTAAGAGGCAAAAAAATCTTAAACCCCGGGTTTGTATCTCGAAAAGTTTGTAGGATGAGGCGTTTGTAAGACAAGGTATCACTGTATTAGGGGTGGAATAGCCACCTGAGATAGAAAGAGGGGAGTGAAGAGAGAGATTGAGACAGATTGAGTAATA
Source organism: Erythrolamprus reginae (assembly GCF_031021105.1). NCBI lineage: Eukaryota > Metazoa > Chordata > Lepidosauria > Squamata > Dipsadidae > Erythrolamprus > Erythrolamprus reginae. The sequence goes on along the minus strand of NC_091951.1, from coordinate 224,931,921 downwards.
AGATTAAAATTGGGTTATTGTATTACTGTTTTTAAAGCGATAATATATGCATATTAAGGTATATATAATGTTATATATGTAATATTTTCACACACAAACACACTGCAAAATAAAAATCTTTTAATGATGACCTTGCATTAGTAAAACTGGAAGTAGAACCAAGAGTTTTCTTTCTCCCAAACCTGCATTTTCTATTATCTGTTGTACTTCCATTCCAATTGTAAATCACACTTCCAGCTGCTGAATGTAGACCAAGGAGAGTCAAAAAAGGAAATAGGTTGGACACAATCAGTGCTAACACAAGTTAAGGTCTCTCCCTTTCAGGAGTTAAAATGAAGATGATGCTCGGTTCCATGCTGGTCTTGGCAGCCAAGCAGCTTTACACTGAGTATATCTGACACAGCCATAGCATTTTATCCCGGCTATGCCATCATCTTTAATTGCAGTTAATTGTAATAATACTGTGTGATGCATCTTATACAAGACATTTGTGGCCTAAGATGTCAGACCATCTTCCTCCCTTGGTTCAACACCAAGATTGAAATATTTCTGTCCAAACGGATGTTTGGATTTTGTGATCTTGCTTTTGCTGTTATGAGTTTTACGGGTGTTTATGATTGTGTGTTAATCCTGGTGCTGTTTTTCAGTTTGTTGGAATTTTAATCATGGAAAACTGTTATTCAGTTTTTATAGCCTCCCTTTCCTTGCCTGGGAGGGTAGCACAGTCCTTTCTCTTTGGTATACAGTACAGGTAGTCGGGTTATAACAGTTCATTTAGTGCCCAAAGTTACAGTGGCACTGAAAAAATGACACGACCTTTTTTCACACTTATCACCATTGCATCCTCCCCATGGTCACGTGATGAAAATTCCAACTGCCAATTGGGTCACATTTATGACAGTTGCAGTGCATGAGGGTCATGTGATAATCTTTTGCGACCTTCTGGTAAACAAACTCAATGGGGAAACCATATTCACTTAACAATCATATTACTAAATTAAAAACTCCTGTAATTCACTTGACAATTGCAAGAAAGATCGTAAAATGGGGTAAAATCTTAGCAACAGAAATGTTGGGCTCAATTATGGTGGTAAGTCGAGGACTTTCTGTGGTGCCAAGCTTCAGCTAACTATCAGTAGCAAGGACATCCCATTGGGCAGTTCTTGTCATGGCAGCTTTTGCTAGCACCTACCTGTTTGGCAAGAATTATCATGATACAAGATTTTATGAATTGCACTGTACTTCAGCAGTTGTATGAAATAAGAGAACATTTTATATATACAAAGTTGTTGGAAATGTGGAGAGGGGGAAGAGAGCTGATATGGCGAGGAGACTGGTGAGTAAGCAAGAGATAGAACTATTCATAGTATTTATAATTTACAACCTCTCCAGGTTAGCTTCCATGTCACTTTAGTGCAATCAATAATCATCTAAAAACCGATGGTATCTGACGTTTGTTTTTGCTGCAACAGATGCTTCTCTTTCAACCGTGTGTAAACATGAAAACTCTCCTTCTGGACATGTCACGAGGGGAGAACAACAGAAACTGTATTTTGGTCAGTGACCAATAAAAATACATTATATAAAACATGGGTCTCCAACCTTGGCAACTTCTAACACTTGTGGACTTCAACTAAAATAAAGTTACTTTGGTTGTTTAAGAGATAATGCAAATAAAAATCATTAGAGTGCCCTGGAAAATTTGAATTAAAAAGAGGGCAATCAATGAGTGACAAATGTCTCTGTAGAATGACATTACAAAAGAAAATGGACTGCGATTTCAATAGCACATGAGTCACAGGAGCAATGCTAGATTTCATATGGGGTTTTCCTAAATTTCCCTGAGGCGAGAGCATTAAATCTAGCTAAATATAAGGCTCTCCTGTATTTGGAGTCCAAAATATGTACAGTATTTGGTATAGGCACTAAGATCTGGTTGTATATAAACACATATATACATAATGTATATAAACATACTGTACTGGAACCTGACACTATCATTTTAATTATACAATCACATAATTTTTACGGATCCAGTTTCTCTAGAAACCTTTATGGTTCTTCCAGTGAAGCCATCCTAATCTTAGGATCAGACCAAGCTAGGTCAAACTAAGCAGATCTTGTAATACCGAAGGCGAAACAGAAACTGCTGCTTTTTCCTCATAATATGATGGTTAAATATAGGAAAATCCATGTAAAACCTAATACCAGCCCTGGTACTCAGGTGCCATAGAAACCGTAGCCCATGTACGTTCTGTACTCTTTGTTCTACAGGATATTTGCCACCAGCGATTATCTCTTCTTGATTTAAATTTCCAGGGCACTCTGATAATTATTATTTTACATTATCTGTTAAACAACAAAGATAAATTTATTTCTCTCAAAGCAGCAAAATATTGTGATGTTGTGGGCAAGCTTCCCCCACAAACGGTTGCTGACCATTACTGATGATGCTAAGGGAACATTTTGGTTTGTCTATTGGAGATTCTCAGTCACCCAGGTCATGGTTGTCCCAAAGGGGCTTTTTTAAAGAGGCAACTGTTTTTTTCTTTGAAGTTCTTTGGTGTCTCAATCCAAGAAACTTCTTCCGCCTTAGAAGCACCACCTTTGCCTCTTGGAAAAAAACACCTTTGGGATAATTTCGGTTTCGTTTGTCTAAGAGCCAGGGTGGTGCAGTAGTTAGAGTGCAGTACTGCAGGCCAGTGTTCCCTCTAATTTTTTTTGGGGGGGGGCGCAGAAAAGTATAGTGTCTGAGCGGCAGTCCCTTTGGGACTGGGCGGCACAGAAATAATAAATAAATAAATAAACAAACAAACAAACAAACAAATAAAAAACCCACCCTGTTTTGCCTCAGAGAATTTCAAAATAAACTACTGTACTGTGTGTCTATAACAGTGAGCTCATAATAGGGCAACTCTATCAATATCAAAATGCCACTTAAATAGTTGAGCTAGTTTCAAACTAGATTTTGATTTTCTTTCTCTCTTCCTTACTCCCATTCTTTTTCTTTCTCTTTTCCTTCCTCTCTTTTTTCTATCTGTTTCTCTCTCTTCCTCTCTCTCTCCTTCCCTCTCACTCTTTCCCTCTCGGCTTCTGGGCAGGTTTGGAAAACTCTGAGTTGATGATGATTTTTAAGTGAGGGATTGCTCACTGCTCAGCTTAGAGGGAACTATGCTGCAGGCTACTTCAGCTAACTACTAGCTGTAGTTCAGCAGTTCAAATCTCACCACCAGCTCAAGGTTGACTCAGCCTTCCATCCTTCCGAGGTGGGTAGAATGAGGACCCAGATTGTTGGGGGCGATATGCTGATTCTGTAAACCGTTTAAAGAGGGCTGTAAAAATACTATGAAGCGGTATATAAGTCTAAATGCTATTGCTATTATAGAACGCAATTTATTTATTTTTCAATCGGCCAAAGACAGGAATAAAAGTTTCTGCTCTCCTCCTGCTCCTGTTTGCCTGGAGGGCCCGATCCTCCTCCTCCATCTGCTCCGGGAAAGGCAGTGAAGACAGAATCGCGACGAGCCCTCTCCACGCAAGCGGCTGCAGATATTTCTGCGTGGAGGCACTTGGGGGAGGGAGAGGGGGCTCCCTTCTCCCGTAGCCATCCGCCGCCGCCAGCTCACCCTTTTCCCTCTCGCTTCGCCTCCTTCTCCGGTATCCACCGGCTCAAGGTTGACTCAGTCTTCCATCCTTCCCAAGAGGGTAAAATGAGGACCCAGATTGTTGGGGGGGGGGGGGTTTGCAATAGGCTGGTCCTATAAAGCGCTTAGAGAGGGCTGTAAAAGCACTAGGAAGCGGTATATAAGTCTAAGCGCTTATTGCTATCCTCGCCCGAAGTTATTTGAATTTCTCTCTCTCTTTCTCTTCCTTCGGCCTCTCCGCCCCTTCTCCTACCGCCGCGTCTCCGCAAAAGGGTCTCTCCCTCCGTCCGTCGGAGCTCCCCGCGCGCCCGTAAAAAAAAAAAAAAAAAAAAAGCGATGCAGTGTACGTAGCGCAAGGCAATGCGGTTGAGGCGCGTGCTCCGAGGCGGCCGCTGCAGTTCCCCTCGACGAACGCTGGGAGGCTCCCCGCGCGCTGAAGGGATCCGGGCGGGAAGGAGGAGCGCGAGCCGGGCTTTCTGTAGGTGGCGCTTCGGGCGAAGACGGGGTCGTCCCCGCTCTAAAAGCGGAGCGCGCGAGTCCCGTTGGGTTTCTTTTTAAATCCCAGGTAAGGCTGCCCAGAAATGGCAGCTTTGCCGCCTCTTCCCTTTCCCGGCCACCCGCTCAAAGGAAGGGGACCGTCTTCTGAATCCAACGCTTCGTCCCGCGGACCCCAAGTCGGACTCCTGCCTTGAGCTCTCGCCGGTTTCTCCTCCTTTTCCTCCCCCCCGCCCCCCGCCCAGGTTGCCTCAGAAATGACCGCTCCGGCAAAAGCAGCGGAGCCGCTTCGCCAGGAGGCGTGAAGGCGAGCCCTCCGCTCGCTTTGCGGCGCCACTCCCCCTCTATCGCCGCCGCCCCCGCAACCCGGGGCGAATGGGCGGGCGCGTCGGAGGAGCGTCTGGCTCATTCGGCTGCTTATTCCGAGCCTCACACGTAGCCGGAGCGGCGAGCAGCGCGGGGGGCGCCTCCTTTGCCTCCAGTCGCGGCTCCGTCTCAGCCAATGGCAGGCCGGCCGCGCGAGGCTCCCGAGCTGTCGACCCAATCTGGGCGCTCTTTCGCTTCCTCCTCCTCCCCCGCCCGCCCGTCTCCCTTGTGAGCCCCGCGAGCATCCCTCAGCCAGGCGGCGAGTCCGGCGGCCGGGCGCCTTTCTCTGTCTCTCTCTCCCTTTGCGAGGCGACGCGCGCTGCCCTGCCGCAGCCCTGGCTCGGAGCGCTCTCCCCCGCACCCTGTGCGGAGTGAGGATGAGGAGGAGCTCCACCCGGCCCCGGGAGGGCCCGCCTTGACTCCCGCCGTGACGGGGATTCCTGCTCCACGGCGCGCCCACGCTCCCCGCTCTCTTGCTTCGGTGTGCGGGGCTGCTGCAGCGGCGGCGGCGGATCTCCCTTCACCGCTCCCTCCTCCCCGGAGGAGCCCCTGGCTGAGCGGAAGGATGGGCTGCATCGGCTCCAGGACAGTAGGTAAGGAGGGGCGTGGAGGAGACGAGGCGGAGGTTTGCCGCAGTTTTTCGGGGCTCCGGTAGGCGGTAAGATCCGGCCGCCCTTTTCGGGTGCTGGAAGCCGGGCACGGCCTGATGCGGCGAAGCGCCCCGAGACGTGCGGCCGTCCGAGGCGGAGCGCGCGTCCTTGTCTCGAGTTCTGCGCCAGGACCGCGGAGAGGAAGGACCCCCCCTCCCCGCCCTTGGAAGACGATGCCCGTCCCTTCCTGGCACTTTCCCCCCCCCCCCGCCCCCCAATGTGGCTTTTTACCTTCTCTGTCCCCTGGAGGGAATTTCTTAGCTGAGTGATTGACAGCAAGAGATTTCTCCCCCCCCTCCCCGGAAGCCCACAATGCGCTTTTTTGTGGGATGGTTGGCAGAGAAGGGGTGTGTGTGTTTGTGTGTGTGGAGATGCTTCCACCTGACAGCTTCCACCACAGGGATGGCCTGACTGGCATGGGTAGTGCTGGTGATGGTGGTGGTAAGGGTGAGAAGAGGGAGAGAGTTGTTAATTTCCTCTCTTCCTCATTATAAATATTTATTATTTATACTTATAGGCCGTCCGTCTCCTTCCAGGCTCTGGGCAGCATACAACATATAAAAGCAGTAAAAAATAATCTAAAAACCCATTAATTACTATAACCAGACTCAATCTCTCTGCAGTGATAGCTGCACGTACCTCTCCCTCCCTCCTGAGTTGCTGCCCACGCCTCAGCAGAGAACAGCCTCTGGATCCCTCCTACAAAGAGAGAGCTATGCCAGATCCCTAGCTCCTTTGCAAGTCTCCTTTCTTTTAATTTTCCCAACCTTTTTTTGGTTTTTTTGGCCATGCCCCACCTAAGCATCTCTAAAATCCTAATCCCCCCCCCCCCACTCCATGTAATTCTTGCTATTCAAAAAGTGAACTCCTTATTCACTGTTTTTAAAAACTTCCTGGTTTTTAGGCAGGGGAAACCTTGAAAGGCCATTAACATGGTTTTAACAAGGTTCTAATTGCCCCCTGTTAAATTGTCCTCTTGTGGGGCCCCTCATTGGGACCACTGCTTTAAAGCCTACTGGGACAGTCCATCTCTACCCAGTTCAGTTTGTGGCCCCAAGTTCCAGTTTGTGGCCCCAAGTTTTTCTTTGCAGAAAATTGCAAAATAAAATGCTTTTCATAGCATCCATTGACAACTGTAACCGTCCAGGAAATATATCAGAGTGGGTATGTTGCGGATGCTCTGAAACGTAGCCTTAATCAGGTTAATCTTGATCCACCAGGAATTTTAATTAAGCAATAATCAATAGAAATTGACAATCCCATTTAAAGAGACTTGTTGTGTAGATTTCCCCAGTAGATTGGACTCCCTATCATCAATGACGTGGTGTGATTTTGGTGTTTTGTGCCAATGACACAGATACATTGTGAGTAAACTACCTTTCATACTATGCCAGCTAATTATCTTTCTATCTATTATTTTATATTTCTTTTTTTCCAGTTCTCTACATCTCATGAATCATTACAGAGCGTTTAGGCATCCTATTTTAGCTCTGTAACACAGAAACTACAGTTGTTGTTGCATTTATTAAGGAGTAATCCTGTAAAACAGTGTCAGCTCAGAATAAATATACTGAGGATCATACTGCAGGATTCAGCGATCTTTTATTAATGTTGAACTTTATGACCTGGCTGAATTTGAACTTGGCATTTGCAAAACTGTCCCATCTACCAGTCCGTTTTTCTCCTCTGCCATTTCATATTTTTCTCTTTCTCTGTCCCTCAAGCACTGACATTTTGGGAAGTGCAGCAGTAATCAGAATGGAAAGTGTGATTAAGGGAAATTAAATATAGGGATCTATTTAGAAGCTGAGGAGTCCAAGCCATATGGACTAAACTGGATGTGACACAAGAGATTTGGGAATAGACAATGCGCTCTCGCTCGCTTGCTCCCTCCCTCTGTCTCACACGGACACATGCACACTGCTCACATCTAAGTGTGCATGTTTTCCCTGAAGATGAAAAGAGTTTGAGGCCACATTGCTTCATATTGGTAAGAGTGTAGATTGTTTGATTGAAGGAAAAGTGTTTAAAAACTTTCTATTTCTATCCTGTGACCTGGAGGTGAGAAATGATCATGGTTTAAAACTGTTCACAAATTGCTATTATCAAGTCTACTTTTGCACTGTATTGTAAACAGACTACTGGCACTGAAGGTTCAATCCAAAGGCATTGAAATTAGTGGGAGTTGTACCTTTGAATTCAGTGAAATATACATTGCATCCTTGCATGGGGTTTAATTGTGGGGGGGTGTTTCTCCCAGTTGTAGTGTTCTGCATCTTTTTGCGTGTATTCTGCCATTATATATTAATGTTGAAAATCTTGTTTGGCTCAAATTCTCAGAGATTTGGGTATACCAGGAAAAAAACAGTGATTATATATAGAAATTATCTAATACAAATTGTTTGGAATTTCCTGGTTCATTAATGCATGGGTGCCAGTTGAGGAAATAAGATTTTGACGTATTAAGAATATGTAAAACAGCCAAATTATAAAGGATTGTACTTTAGAGATAAATGGATTTTGAATAACATTTTAAGGTGCACCGCCAGATTTTAAGAAAGATTATTGCACGTCTTGCTCATCGACATATTACCTACAGTATTAGCATGCAGTACTGCTGCTCTTTGGTTGTTGATGGATCTGATGAAATGTAGTTTGGGTGAAAACTGATTCAGCCATACATTTGTCTATATCACTTAGCATTTTTTTCTACAAATAGAAATTGTTGAATGGGTGGACAGTAAAATACTGTAGAATAAAAGCTGCATAAAAGCAGGTGAGAGGGTGGGAGGGAGGGAGGCAGGGAGGGAGGGAGAAAGAAAGAGAGAGAAAGAAAGAAAGAGAGATTTGTAGGCTGTACTATTTTATGGTAAAATGTATTGCTTAGTGTTGGTTTTAACTGGAATATTTTATAAGTAAGCCCAGAAAAATAAATAACATAAAAATAAAGTTAACTTTTCTTATTATAAAATGGATAAGGATATGGTAATCTCTTTCAGAGAGAGATATTTACAATAGAATCTTTTACTTTCTATTTAAAGGTAGATTACATAGAATTTAGTGGGACTTACTTCCATGTAAGCGTGCTTGAAATAATTTTTTTGTTATACCCACTACAGAGGTACAATATCTTAAGGGTATGAGAAACAAAAGAGCTGGACTAAGGAAATGCCAAAAGCCATGAAAATCTTAAGTATACCTAGCAATTCCTACCTTAACAGCCACTAAAATAAAATGCCATTTAAAATAATCTGAAATTTGGCAGTTCAGGAAAATTCTGCTCAGTTGATTATCACAAGACTATCCACCCTCTTCAGATCAATGACTCCTTCATGAAATTTCAGATTGCTCATCAGCGCCCTCCCGCCTAATCTATCAAATCTCAAGAATATATATACAGTGGTACAGTAGTCCCTCGCTATACTGCGCTTCACCTACTGCGGCTTCACTTCATCGCGGGTTTCTGAGGCAGTCGATCGGCAGATTTAAATAGCCCGCCGAACTCGATCGGCAGGTTTTTTTAAAAAAAAAAAAATCTAAAAGTGTAAATACTGTATTTAAATACTGTATCTAAAATAAATACTGTGTGGGAAGGGTTTATAAACACTTAAAACAATGAAAACTTGCCAAACAATTACAATATAAATACTTAAATAAGTACTATCAGTCGATAAATTCCCCATCGCGGATTTCACCTATCGCGGCCAAGTCTGGAACGTAACACCAGCGATAGGTGAGGGACTACTGTACCTCTATTTAAGAACCTCTCTATTTAAGAACTTTTCTAGAGAAGAACCGGGTGTTCAAGATTTTTTTGCCTCTTCTCAAGAACCATTTTTTACTTAAGAACCAAAGCCCGGAAAAATTTCCCAGGAAATTTGAGAGTGGCACGAAGGCCCAGCCAGTTTCCTGCCATTCCCCCTTTAATCCCGGCCATCTCAGGCTTTTCTGGGCTGCCAGAGGAGCCTTTCGGTGGTGCTTAAGGAGGCTTTGGCAGCCCAGAGCAAACAATGCATTTTCCTTTCTCTGGGCACTTGGAGAGGGAATAAACCTCTGCCAGCACCCAGAGAAAAGGCTCCCTTCGCTCTGGGCAGTGACTATCCTCCTCTTCTTCCTTCTCCTCCCACCCAAATTCTGAGCTTTTATTCCTTTCCTAATGGGTTTGCACTCATTATTTGCTTTTACATTGATTCCTATGAGAAGAATTGCTTCTACTTACAAACTTTTCTACTTAAGAACCTGGTCATGGAACGAATTAAGTTCTTAAGTAGAGGTACCATTGTATATAAGATAAATCTATCTCAGCATCTATTGTTGTCCTATTATCGCAGCACCATTTTCACATGGTATGGGAGCAGTTCCATAGCGGGTAAAAAAGCATTACAGAGAATCATTAGAACTGCCCAGAATATGATTGGGCTCCAGCTGCCAGCCCTGGACTATATCTTCACATCTTGCTGTTTTAGAAAGGTGCACAACATTCTCAGAGACTCTTCTCATCCTGCTTACAATCCTTTTGGACTGCTGCCTTTTGGCAGAAGATACAGAACAATTAAAACTCGAAACACATGTTTTCTGAACAGTTTTTATCCCAGAGCTATAATTGCATTTAACAATGTCCTAGGAGTCACCATCAGTAAACTGCTGGACAATACTACTTGGTCTGTTGTATGGATGTTGGATGGTTCAAGTGGGAAATTGTGGCGAGTTGAACATGTTCTTTCGGATTGTTATGTATGTTGAGATTGGTCTTTGGCGTCATACGAATTTCGTTTCATGGGTATACTATGTATATACATGCAATGACAATAAAGTATTCATTTATTTATTATTTTATTTATTTATATATCATACATACATAAACATACACACCCAAACACAAAGAAGATAATCATTATCATAAGAATTTAATATTTCTACATTGAAATACTATTTTTATTTAAACTTTTATAAAAACTTTTATTTTTATTCCAAGCTATTTAGGCTGATGTATATAGTCTTTTCCCCTACAATTCTCCATTCATTTGATAATCTACACTTAATATCCTGCTTCTGGTTGCAGTTCCTTGCAATTATAGATCACAAAAATCTAATAAATAAAGAAATAATAAATCTTACTTGCTGATAAAATTTCCTATAAATTCCTGACTGTTGCTCTAATTCTTAATTCTGCAGTCAAAAATATTGTAATTCTATAAAGTAAGCTGTTACCTAAACAGCAGTAATACTTAGAATATTTAACTGAATGGAGATGTATAAACACTACAGTAAGCAACCAGTGTACAGATCGGTACTCAAATTTATCATTTGGATAGAATCCCAGTCTCTGGAATATGATCCTTGTTTACTCTCATTTGAACAACTGTTGTAAGTATTGGCTCAAATTATGCCTTTGTATTTGTTGTAACTGTGATAGTCTAGCAAGTGTTAAAAACATGATGGTATAAGAACATCAGTTAATAACAAAACAAATTAAGGTTATGAAAATGTGGACCTCATGTGTTTTCAACAGGTTTATATATCATTGTGGCTTACAGCCTAAGCAGGGCCTTGTTAAAGGCGAGAAGAGTTGGAGCTAGCCAAAGAGGGGAGACACTATCCTCTGGGCAGGTGCTATGATAGAAAAGGAATGACTCTTATGTCCCATTATATAACATTGATGCCACCCAGAGCATGCCTTATTGTAATCTTGTAATCTAGACATATTGTATATAATTAGAGTTAGGTGGCTCTGAAATATCCAGGGCCTTTGCTGTATAGGACTTTATAGGTGATCAAAAGTAGCTTTTGGAATTAATGTTTTGCAATGTTTATTTAGAAAGGTCTACAATATATACAGGACCACTAAATTACAATATACAAGGTCTTTTGGAATTGATGCTTTCATTGAATTCTGCCACTGAATTTATTACCAAAGTGTATTAAGAAACAAGTGTTTTTCTCCCAGGTGGTATTCCCTCATCTGGGTACATAAACATTTAGGCTAAATGTTTTGATGTGTTCCAAATTGTGAGAAAACTAGTCTATTTTTTTAAATGCTCAGAATTATGCCAATAGTGTCTTGCGGAAACAGGGGAAAAATTTTTTTTTCTACATTTTAAAAAAAATGTATCAAACTGAAATAGGAACATATGTAATATATGGAACATGAAATGCAACATGTTTGAACTAAAGATGCAAGTAGAACAACAGAATTAGTGATAAGCAATGAGGGCTCTAATATATGATTGTTTGTTTGTTTATTCATTTATTGTATTGAGATTCTGCTACAATCCACATGGAAGAGGCAGGGCCTATAGCAGTGATGGCGAACCTATGGCACGGGTGGCACACAGAGCCATATCTACTGGCACGCCAGCTGTTGCCCTAGCTCAGCTTCAGTGTGCATGTGTGTGCTGGCAGGCTGATTTTTGGCTCACGCAGAGGCTCTGGGAATTCATTTTTGGCTTCAAGAGAGCCTCCAGGGGGGTGAGGGAGGGTGTTTTTACCCTCCCCCGGCTCTAGGGATGCCTTTGGAGCCTGGGGAGGGCAAAACAAGAGCCTAGTGGGCCCACCAGAAGTTGGGAAATAGGCCGTTTCCAGCCTCCGGAGGGCCTCCAGGGGATGGGGGAAGCTGTTTTCACCCTCCCCGGGCATTGAATTATGGATGTGGGCACTCGCGCATGCATGATAGTGTGTGCCCACACTCTTTCGGCATCTGAAGAAAAAAAGGTTTGCCATTATTGGCCTATAGGAATAGAAAAAGGCTTAGCGATGCCATGCAGAGTGAACATTTAATAAAAATATAAATTTCCATTAGGCAACAGTTCCTATTGTTATGACAATATTCTATTGTATTGAATAAAGTGTGTGGTAAAAAGTCCTCATTACAGATATTCCTTGTTTAACAGACACAACTGGGATTATTAATTAATTTGTTAAATGAATTTATTCAGTTGCTAAGTGAAACTATACTAATGATTTTCCTTCAGATTTCCTTTGCTATACCACCAGTGAAGGGCATAAATGTGAGTTACTTTTTCATTACCATAGTAACTGAATGTTTGCTAAACAATGCAGTTGCTAAACAAGGACAACATACATTTATTGCATTGAAGAACTGTTCAATTTTTAGAGCAGGAATTTCAGGGAAAACCATTTGTGTGAGACTCTTAAGTTGTTACTCTATTTTTAATTTTACTGACCACACTAAACTTCAACTTTCTGAAAATATTTGCTTGTTTCCAGGCCAAATTTCTACCTTGTTATGGAGAGTCCAGATTATATCCTTACAACATTTTCAAAATATCCCACAAGATCTCAGTTGCCTGATATGCAATCTATTAATTTATTTTACCCAATATACTCCACTTCTATCTCTTGTATGTGAAGATCACCCACACATTATCCTAAAATAACAAAGAGCAACCCAATAACACCCACACTTAATTGGCTACGTTTTCACTGAAGTATTCTGTGTTATCTATGTAGATAATTTGCCCTACAGGCAAATTAGGACTAGATAACTAAGGAGGAAAATATTGTAAGGATTATATTTATGAACTTCTAAGGAGAAATATGTTTGTGAATTCTTCAGTCTGTTGCTGTTCATTAGCCATGATGGTAGGCATAGCTAAAAGGCAGAAGATGACATAAGCAAATGAAGGATGCTGATTTAGTAGCAATAGTAAAGAAATCCCATATTAAATGCTCACTTTAGCTATAATTTAGTTTCCACACCAATAGTGTGAAAATTACTGTGGTGACGTAAGTTAGTGTTTCTCAAACTTCACATACAACTTTAAGGTGCATGTCTTCAACTCCTAGAATTCTGGCTGAGAATTCTGGAAATTGAAGTCCACATATTTTAATAAAAGTTGCTAGAGTTGAAAAACACTGGCTTAGAAAATGGTGATCCCTGCACTGACTGAAGTTTATAGGCCCAAGCCTATATCATTTTTCTCCCAGTTTCTTTCCCCAAATTGGTCAGTCGTATTGTATGCATTTATACGCATTTGCATAAAACATTCTACTTCACATACTTCATGCTTTCCTCTTAAGAGGACTAATTTTTGTCTGTTCATTGGGGAAATAATTAAATCTGAATTTCTAAACCCCTACCAAGTGGGGTTTAAAGATCTTTGACCAAAGTAAATGCATCTCTGCCAGAATGCTTTTGGTTTGTCGTTTTTATTATCCGAGTATCTAGAAGTTATTATTTAGAAGCTCAGGTTGTTAAATTTGAGGATGAAAGCACAGTGCAAGGACTGTCAATTCATAAGGGAGTGAGATCAGCTGATCTGATGCAATACGTACATGCTGTACAATATTTCATTAGAATAATGTTTCTCAGCCACAGCAACTTTAAGATTTATGGACTTCAATTCCCAGAATTCCCTACCAGTTGATTTCTGGGAGTTAAAGTCTAAATATCTTAGCATACTAAGAATGAAAAACATTGGCATAAAGGCAAACACCTCTGTTCATTTACATCTGTCGTCTTTTATTACAGGTTTTAAAATAGGGCATAATATACATATGCAAAAGAACATAAATATACAAGTAAAAGTAGCATATCATTGATATAAAATAAAATATATAAAAAGAAGGTTCATTAAACAGGATTTGTTTTAGAAATGATGTAGCTAGTTGATAATAAACACCAATAGCTAGGCTGAGTTCAGACGCTGCCATGATGCGGCATTCTTTTGTTATGCTGTTAATTCAGCCAAGGCTGCAGACCTTTACACACTTGGGAATCACCTACTGAACTGAGTAAACATGTGTAACTTATTAGAGTTCCTGAGTTTTTCCAAACCATTTCATTTCAGCTCTGAGCTTTGTGTGTCAGTCCGGGAACAATTAACACATGCATGAAATAAAATCTCCATATTAATCAGTAACATTATTTTATAGAAAAGCCTACTGTGCATTATGGTATTAACCGTAAAAGTAATAAAAATGTGTTAAAACAGCATTTTCAAGAAATCACATTTTTCTTTTGGTGTAGCGTATAAAAATCAGCTTTGCCTCCAGTCACAGCAATGAATTTGATAATATATTCTTTGTTCTAAGAATAAAACCTGTCAATTCTCTCAACACATTCTGTAATAAACCCATCCTCTACTTCATATATGTGATTCATATTCAAATCTTTCTTTTAAGTGATATACACATTTACGTACATAGGCATAGTAGTATTTGCTTAGGTTTCTAACATTTCAAGAAATAGCCACTTTTCAAATTTTATCTTCTGGTTTTTGATCCAAAGATCCTGCCACCCTAACAGAAGGTATTTCCACCCACAGGATGTCATGCATGTTGCTGAATATCAGCAATTAGGAGGCAGGGGTATGAACTGAAAAGACAGGACTGTTGACTGGCTGACCTGAAATTTTTATTTTCAAGAATTGCCACCTCCTGCATGGAATTACAAGAACGTTTACTTGTGCTCTAAAGAAGATCTCTACTCTCCCCTAATCTTTCCACATTCAACACAAAGAGAACAAAGTTTACCTAGTGGTTAGTAGCACCGAGTCTTCAGAATAATATACTGTATTGTTGTCTGTTCTTGCAAAATTCTGTGGCTGTGGCAAAGGCAAGCAAGGGTAGTACCAATAGTAATAGGTTCCTTGGGTGCAATCCAAAACAACTGGAGCACACCAGTGGCATTGACAAATTTGCCATCAGTTAATTGCAAAAGGCAGCTTTACTGGGAACAGCTTCCATCCTGCAACGATATTTGTAACACCATCAAACATCCAGATCTGCCTATCCCAGGTTTTTGGTAAGGACTTGATAGGTAAACAAAAATGCCAAATCTAGTATGAACTTCTGGCTGGCTATGCAGTGATCACTAATAATAACTTATGTTATTAAACTCAAAATTCATATAGAGGTTTGCAGGGGGACATTGAACTCTTGATATGCTATTCCATCCGATCCATAAAGTTTATTTAGATTGGTGGTCAAATATTTTGCAAACCACTAATATGTTAAATATGACTCACACTCTCCCCCCCCCCCCCATGCACAGAAAAGAACAGTTAATATATTGCCATATTTCAACCTACAGATTTAACTTGTGCAAATGATGTCTGTAATGGTGTGTGGACCTTGGGACACAGGAAGAAGACCTGTGACCAGATTAGACAAGTGTCATGTAGAAGATGTCTCAGCCCACAGAAGGAATGGCATGGAAAGTGTTTCAGAAGGGACCCTCCCTAGGGGAGATATACTAAAGCCTTGCATGATTCTGTAGTGCTAGTATTCAGAGTTTATGCTTCTTGTCTGGATTACTTTGAAGGTCGTCAAGGCTTAGTGTGATGAAGAACTTCATATTGCCTGTTTTAAGACTGGGAAATGGACTTTGTGCTGTATCTCTGCCATTTTCCCACTTTCACATGTTATTTTAAATCTTGATCTGCAGACCTGCAAATCACACAGGGAGCCCCGTAGACAGCAGGCTTCCCACTTCAGTCCTTCCTTTCCCTCCCTGTGGAAAAAGGCAAGAGGGCCACAGGGCACAGATCAAATAATGACTGTTCTCCAAAGAAATGCTAAATGCTCAAAGACAATGTGCCTGAGCTGGTTTTGCATATGATGTTTGACATTTGTAATGTGCATCAATGTTCCTGCTCTGCTTTAACTGGATTAAACAATCCCCCAAGTGTTTCATTTCTTAATCATCCTGAATCTGCTGGACCCAAAGCTTCTTTAATCATGGTTCCTTTGAGACAGACAGCAAAAATAATATTTTATCTGGAGTGAATTACACATGGTGTTATAGCAAACTTGCTGCTTGTCCTGAAATTGTCTAATCAGTTCTACAGTAAAACCAATCATCAAATTCAAAAGATTCATTGTGAACTGGCAATATTTTTATTATTTAAATAATTAACATGGCTGAATAATTTAAACTTTGTCATTCTGGTAAATAAAGGTAGTCCTCCACCTTAACCATTTGTTTAGAAGCTATTCCCACCATCACCTGATGAAAATTTAGGCACTTGGCAACTGGCATAAATATATGATGGTTGCAGGATCCTGGAGTCATGTGATTGCCATTTGTGATCTTCCAACAGGCAAAGAATGCCTATTAAACCCTGTGGAATAAGCACCTATCATACAGGAGAGGCAATCTTACAACTACTGTAACTTGGCTCTGTTCTATCTGGAGCTTTATAGGCAATAACAGGAACATTAAATTATACTTAGCAGCTCACAAAGTCGTGGTATTACGTGGATGTGCCCATAATCAGCACCATTGGACTTGGGACTAGATCTAACTTCTATGTGATGTTTAAGGGTACCCTTATTTAGAGCAATTGCAGTAGTCCATCCAGAAAGTAACTAAGTGAAGGCAATAGTGCCTCCTAATGCAAGAATGGGCACAATTATTGCACAAGACAAAATTGTGCTAAACTCGGTCTGATTCTGTCATGTCTAAATGAACAGAAAGCATGTGTTTGATAAAGAAGAGATATTAGTTTGATACTATCCATTCATATGTAATGATATTTAATTATTGTTATCGGTTCAGTAATTAAGGCAACAGGCTAGAAAGCAAGAGAACATGAGTTCAAGTTTTGCCTTAAGCCATGAAAGCCAGCTGGGTGACTTTGGGCCAGTCACTATCTTCAGCCTAATTCACATCTCAGGATTGTTGTTCTGGGGAAAATAGGAGGAGGAAGGTGTATTGGATATATTTCCCACGTCATTTGCAAAAATAGTAAAGACAGTATGTACTCTGTCTAAGGTAGGACAAGGATTGAGATCTCCCTGTACGTGACCCTGTACCTTAACCACTACACCAAACTGGCATTGTTTTTTGAGCTACTAGCACCTCCAAACTCGTGTGTGTGTGTGTGTGTGTGTGTGTGTTGTGTCTGCATGTCTGTGTTATCAATGTTAGGTTCTACAAGTGCTAACCAAATAAAACTACCATTGTTTATTTTACTTTTATGATGGATTATGTTGAAAAGTATTTTGCACGTGGAACAATTTTGCACTACTGTTTTCTAACTGCACCGTTTGAGAGAGGAATATATTTATTTTAAACTATTTTTTCCCCAAGAAAACTCTCTTGATCAGGAATAGGTAGCTTTTTGCTTGCTTGCTTGTTGATTGATTGATTGATTGCTTTTATTTCTTTCTTCTTTGTCCGGAACTGATTTCACCATTAGTTAGAGTGAGGAAGCCACTGAGAGCAGGCATTTAATGAAGAAAAATCAGTGAAAGATTCTCTATTTCCATATTTTGTTCTTTTCCTGGACAGCTGGGCCACTTTCGAATAAAGCATATTCTATAACTACTACTCTTTCTTTTCTAAGAAGTTTTTGCATCTGTTTATGAACCAGTTTGGTATAGTAGTCAAAGTGTGGGCCTAGAAACTAGGTAGCTATGAATTCTATTCCCACTTTAGGTTTAAACCCAGTTTAGTGACCTTGGGCCAGTCACTCCTTCTCAGCACAACTCATTTTATAGGGTTATTGTTGTGGGGGGGGGGAAGGGGAGGAAGGATTATTAGTTATTTTCACCATCTTCAGTTACTTATAAAGGAGGGTTAAAATCTAAATAATGAATAAATAATCCCAAGACGTGTGGAAAGATGGAGCCAAACACACTGATTACCAGCATGCCAGCTTCCCATTGTTTAAATCAAATAAATTCTGTTTTGTCTAGAAAGCCAGGTGGAAGAGAATCTAAAGACAAATATTTACCGTATTTTGTCAAACAATCCATGATATGAGCATGCACAGTTTTTGCTTCATCAACTTTCTATGAGATTCTGGGTCTATAAAAAAATGACTTTAGGCTCACAGATTTTAATCTCCTTTCTAGTAACAAGTCGTCTCTGTACATTAAGTTTAAACTTATTTGATTCCAATTTGTGCTGTGAGAACATCTGCGTGGAAGCTTCATTTTTGCCAATGAACTTTACCATTTCAGTGTTGAGGTTCTTGAGAAAATACTTGTTTTAATGTTTTAAATATGGTTTGATTGATTTGGAAAAAATATTCCCTCCTTGCCTTAAATCACTCTGCTCTAGAAAAGTAAGGTAGAGTACAATGTATAACTAGTTTGAAACAAACAAATATTTCTGAAACTAATAAAACATGCACTAACAAAATTTATTATTGAATTTTGCTTCTTGCCAAATCACGATTAAACCAGAAAGTCCTAATTGGGAAGCTGTACATTGGCTTCTTCTGAATAAGACAGGATCTTGTTTAAAATTGGGGTAAGAGATTGAATTTGGTAACCAGAAAGGATGGAGAACTTTAACTAATTTTATGATTCCTGGTTTTGCTAGAAGCTTACAAGCTTATAAATGGGCAAAATATATCTTGTTCTAACTTGAGAAAATAGCATTTTAAATTAGCTAGTGTACTGCACAGTAGGAGAAAGGATGAAGCTCTTCCAGAAAGAAAGTGTTAATAGAAATCAGCCTGACATTATTAAAAGAACAGAGATGGACTTCAATAACTTCAGTAATGCATTAAAGTTGATAAAAGAAATAGAACAAAATGACAGTGGACTTCAAGGACCAAGAGGAGAGGAGAACAGTAGCTGTAGGAATGCATTGTAAAAGACAAAGATGTATTAAATCTCCCACCGCAAAAAGGCGAAGAGTGGCAAGTTATGCAAGTAGGTTACAATCCTAGATATATTTATCTGGGAATAGGCTCCACTGCAAATAATGAGATGTATTTTAGATTTGTATAGCCTTGCATTGCAAATTAACTCAGACATGCATTTTCATTCTTTTTTCCAATAAGTTTTATTAATTTTCTTAAAATAGACAAAACCGACACATACATTTAACATAGAAATGGGGTTGTATCTTCCCCGCTCATTCTAGAAGTAAAATTTCAATACAGAAAAAAGAATACATTCAAAAAATGCTTAAGATCAACTTATTACTTTAAATGAAAAGAAGAAATTTGTTTAACTTTTTATAATAAATCTTCATACATAAACTAATTCTAGCATAACTCTTAAATCATATCCCTACTAATTCTAACATAACACTTAAATCATATCACTACTAATACAATTCTCTTATTTATTTATTTGTTTATTTTTACTTTTAATATTTCTTCTTGTTTATCCATATATACACTTTGTTCCATATCTCATAAAATTCTGTTTCTTCTTGATCTTTTAACTGTCTTATCATATCCATTTCAGCGCAATCTAATATTTTTTTAATAACTTCCTCTTCTTTGGGGATATTTTCCCCTTTTGCATTTTCATTTTTTAAGGCAACAGCCTATCCAATGAGATTAAAAACAGAACAAACAATGAACCTTGCAGTAAATATATGATGTCAGGATATATATTGCAAAATACATATTATGCAATACAAATAAATTGTTGGTTTTCATACATGACACCTGCATGTTTCTAATTCATAGATATTTATTTGGGAGTCACTAATTGTAACTTCATTGTACATTTGGTTCCTTCATGCAGTAATGAAATTGCTGTGGTGCAGCAGTGGTCAGAATGCAGTGTTGCAGGTTAACTGCCCACTGCCTGGAGTTTGATCCTGACAACTCAAGTTGACTCTATCTTCTGTCCTTCTGAGGTCATTTAAATGAAGACCCAAATTGTTGGGGGCAATACGCTGACATTGTGCTGCTGTACAAGCTCTGTGGGGCTTTACAGAGCACGCTGTACAGCACTCTGTACAGCTTTACAGAGTGCTGCTGTAAAGCTCTGTGGGGCAGTATATACCATATTTTTTCAGAGTATAAGACACACCAGAATATAAGACACACCTTAATTTGGGGGGAGGAAAACAAGGAAAAAAAAGAATTCTGCCTCTACCTACCAACATCAGGATTAGTGCAGTCCTCACTTCTACTCAGATTTTGATAACGAGCAGCACAGATCTTTTTATCTTTTCACAATCTGAAGTTAGTTGGGGGAAAGATCAAAAGCAACATGAGAAAATATTATTTTACTGAAAGAGTAGTAGATCCTTGGAACAAACTTCCAGCAGACGTGGTAGATAAATCCACAGTAACTGAATTTAAACATGCCTGGGATAAACATATATCCATCCTAAGATAAAATACAGAAAATAGTATAAGGGCAGACTAGATGGATCATGAGGTCTTTTTCTGCCATCAGTCTTCTATGTTTCTAAAAGGTGTTTCAACTAATAGCAAATTTATATAACATAAGAAAATTGAGCTGCTCTTTTTATACAGATGTCAAAAGTGAAGGAGGCAGTATTGGATTTGCATACCATAATTTTTGAAATTGTTCTATTGTAAAGCAATCTGTTGATGTTGGTATATATATTTTTTTTTTACCGTACTGTGATTGGAGAGAAAAATATATAAAAAATCTTTGCCAAAACTGATTCCCACTATTGATATACTACTATCATTATAATACTATTATAATATTAGCCGGCTCTCTATTTCTGCTTTCATTTTATTTTCTAATAATTCCAAGGATGACATTGACTATTCTTATAACAATTATACAATGGGTGAACATATTTGTCAAACTATTTCAAGATGCTTATCCTAGTTGGCCATTTTTCTCTATTATTGTTCTAATATTCATATCATTATTCTTGTCATCCATTATATTATACCGTGGCACTTCACTGCATGCCTCTCCTGATTCATCTCAAGCTTGTGTGAGCCTGCCGCCAGCATACCATCAATTAAATATTACTTTATTAATCTCCTTTCCTTCTTACTGCGAACAATAATGGTGCTTTGTATTGTTTTGTAATTTCTTGATTCTTACCAGATTCCACAAAACTGTCATATTTCATTTCTCAAGAACTGATTCAATTTAGAGATCATCTATATAAATTATGGTGCTGCCCCCACCCCAACCAGCTCTGTTTTTCTTATAAACTAAACTCCTCTTCGGCTTAACATGATTCTATAGAACAAAATGTATGGGGAAGGGCTAAAAATGCAGTAAAAGATTAAACAATTGCAAATATTCACCTGGCCCTGAAATATTAATAAATTCTCTGAACAGACCTGGGTATCTCTGCTTAAAAGGCCTCTTTAATATAGCACAAAGGCAGGGATAAAGATGGCTTCTGAGAAAGGCTTCTCTTTTAGCTGACTTGAACTCAGCAGAAGCTACCCAGACATACAACGCAGCTTAGCTAATTAAATATCTTTACAGTATTGCATGGCAGATTTAAGTCTTTTCCATTGGTCAACTTACCTCCTTTTATACCATACCTTGGAAGTTTAAACTAAACACTCCAAACTTTTTGTGTGGATCAACTTTACTTTTTGATATGGCCATTGGCTTTTGGTGTATATTCAACATTCCTGCTTTGAGAAAATACTCCTCTTTATAATGTGCCCTGTCCCTTCCTTCAGATTCAGAAGAGCAAGAACAAGTGATATTTCCCTTTCCCACAGTCTTCATATGACATAGCCATAATTTCAGATTTCTCCTTCTCTCCTTCCAGCAATAAATTGTCCTCCAATCCAGTGAATCAATCAATCAGAATTCAGCTGGAAGGGATCTTGGAGGTCTTCTAGTCCAACCCTTTCCTCAAGCAGGAGACTCTATACCAGTGATGGCGAACCTTTTTTTCCTTGTGTGCCAAAAAAGTGTGTGTGTGCGCTATCACGCATGCACGAGTGCCCACACCCATAATTTGATGTCTGGGAAGGGCAAAAACAACTTCCCCCACCCCCTGGCGCCCCTCTGGAGGACGGAAATGGCCTGTTTCCCATCTTCTGGTGGGCCCAGTAGGCTTGTGTTTTGCCATCCCCAGGCTCCAAAGGCTTCCCTGGAGCTGGAGGAGGGTAAACATGCCCTCCCCCATCCCCCTGGAGGCTCTCTGGAAGCCAAAAACACCCTCCCAGAGATTCTGTGCAAGCCAAGAATCAGCTGGCTGGCACACACTTGTGCATTGGAGCTGAGCTAGGGCAACGGCTTGCGTGCCAGCAGATATGGCTCCACATGCCATCTGTGGCACCTGTGCCATAGCTGCGCCATCACTGCTCTATACCATTTCAGACAGGTGTCCAGTTGTTTCTTTAAAAGCTCCAGTGATGAAACACCCACAACTTCTGAAGGCAAGCTGTTCCATTGGTTAATTTTTTCACTGTTATGAAGCTTCTCTTAAATCCAGGTTGCTTCTCTTCTTGATTAATTTCAATCAGTATCAGGTTGCTACCAGTATGGATAAGGAGGGCGCACCAGTAGTGAAAATTGAGCTTCGTGGAATAAATAAAAAATAGCCAAAATCTTGCACGTGTGTGTCCCCTCACAAGATTTTGCTTCGTGGAGTGCATACCACATGCAGCAGAAGCAAAGCAGTGCGCCAGTAGCAGCAGAATTGGGAATCCACTTCTGGTTTCCATCCATTGTTTCTTGTTTTGTCCTCTGGTGCTTTGGAAAATAAGTGGACTCCCTCCTCTTTATGGTAGCCTCTCCAGTACTGAAATACTGCCATTGTGACACCCTGAATCCCTTTTTCTCCTAGACTACCATCCCCAATTCCTGCAACCGTTCTTCATATGTTTTAGTCTCCAGGCCTTAAATCATCTTTGTTGTTCTTCTCTGCACTTTTTCCAAAGTTTCAACAACTTTTTTGTAATGTGGTGACCAAAACGATGCAATATTATAGGTGTGGTTTTACTAAGAATTTATAACAGACATTATTTTGATCCTATGCCTCTGTTTGTGCAACCAAGGATATTAGCTTTTTTAGCTGATATCGCACACTGTTGGCTCCTGTTTTGGTAATCATCCACTAGGACTCCAAGGTCCCTTTCACACTTACTGTTTTTGAGCAAAGTTCACCTAACTTTTACTTGTGCCTTTCATTTATCCTGCCTAGATTGTTCAGTCCAGGAGCTAGGAAGGTAATTAGAATGTCAGTCTCAACATCTCCTTCCTTGGTCACCCTACTTCCAGATTTCCCTATCCACCGAAATTCTCCTTCTCCCCACAAGAATCGGCAATAAAATTATTCTGTGTAGGCCACTTGGGAAATTTGGTGTTTGTGAGAGCATTACAAAGAAACCAATAAAGGACAGAGAGCATGCATCCATCAATCTTGCCTTCCAGAAATAGTGTCATTGAGTAGCTCTTCTAAAGAATCAAATATTCAAGCTACTGTATGTCTTCCTTCATCAAGATTCCAGAATAATCTCCACTTCAAACTCCTCCACCCTGTATCAAAATAAAAGCTAAACTGTATAAGTATATAGAGATATACTGTATAAGGAACTGGGATACTTGCTCAATCCCGCCCGGAATTGTAGAAAGTAAGAAGTTTCCTCAATGTGTCACAAAACTGTAAATGAAAGATCAATGGAAGTGCTAGCACAGGAAGTAGACAAATAAGCATAATGTTCAACTCCAGGTCTTCAGAAACCAGATCATTAGGCCTAGGAGTCTCAAGATTCTAAGTCCATGGTAGCCCAAGTAGTAATTTAACTCTTTAACTCACAAGTAGTTAGTAAAAACAGGAAAGAAGAGCTACTGGCCAGTAGGGGCAACAAAGACTAGCACAGGCTCCCTGAAGATATAATTGTCATGTGTAGTTGAAACTTTGATAAACAAATATATTTTGATAAACAAAATATATCCCATCAAAAATATCCCACATAAAAGTAGACTCAACTATTCCAGGTTAGGTATTTATAAAGATGGTAGAAATTAGACAAAATAAATGCACATTTTTTTAGAATGGATTAGCAAAAGTATAATTTAGATTAAATTATTGTTCTCCCTATTGGACATTTTGGATACATTATGTAAAGATCCAGGTCTGTGGAGAATTCTATAATGTTGGGAAAGGTAGAAGAAGAGAATCGCTACCAGCAAATGAATGGACTCAGTTATAGCAGAAATGGCTGCACCATTGGAAGATCTGAAAGGCCAGGGTGGGAACAGATCTTCCTAGAAAAAATCTTGTGCTACAAGTTGACACTGACCTGATGGCAAATCATTATCATCATCTGTTAGACATGGCTCATTTGATAGTTCAAGATAGTATTAGATTTATCTGAAAAATATCATGGGAGACAAAATCTCCTGTCTATATGAGTTGTTCCAGAGTAGAGTTAATTGAACTTTATAAAACTAAAGCTGATAATTAGACATAGATAAAAGATGTTGATATATAAGCTAATGTGAGCATGGCGTTAATGATAATGTGAGTTGATTTTGACATGTTTTGTCCTATTAAAGTGGTGAATCAAAAATAAATTTACGACAGCATATTAACACCTGAACCAAATGTGTCCATATGGTTAAGGTGATCTAAAATTGTGTCTTATTTGCAGTGGCATTTTTCTTTTTACAGCGATGTGCATTTAGTAGTTGTCCTACCTCATGTAGATAAGATTCCTGGAAAGATATTGTATCTTGTAAGCAAGTCTGTTTAAGAGATCGATGCTCAGAGACAATGCAGAAAGTAGCAGTAGAGCCTACTCAGTTTGCCATGGAGTCATTAATATGTTTATTGAAGGCTCAAGATTCATAGCATTTTACAGTATATTTACATACTTTTTTTTAGAGCTAATGAAGTATAAATAAAATAGTATAAATAAAATATACTGTACCTATTTTATCTATTAACTAAGCCTATATAGACTCCATGCTATAGATTCCACTCATGCTGAAAACAGTTTAATTTGCTATTATTATTATTATTATTATTATTATTATTATTATTATTATTATTATTATTATTTAGATTTGTATGCCGCCCCTCTCCTGGACTCAATATTTCTCAGACTACATAGAAAACTATTTAGTTGCAGATTTCTCCGTTTTAACTTCCTGTCTACTGATTATTACCAACAGGAAGCAAGTAACGTTATAATATTTCATTGCATGTTAGAGTGACTTTCTCTAGATTTTGTTTCATATTAACTGCATTTCTACATATCTGTTTTATCAATATAGTCATCGCACATTGCGAAATATCCAGGGATATGACTTCTCTATTTAGACTACTAGAACTATCTATTCTGTTCTCTTCTGGTATGTTCTAGAATCTTGGCTGAATGAAAAATTGCTCATTTTCTTTCAAAGAATTATCTATCAATTTGTTTATTGTTGCATCAATTTGTTTATTTATTTCAGTGTAGAGAATATTTTATTTTAGAAAATCCAAGAGCAGGATGATTATATGCAAGATGCCAAATTAAATGTACAATAGTATCTTTTTCTGTTAGGATTAAAGAATGATAGGGCTGGAAGGAATCTTGGAAGTCCTTATACCATCCCAGGCAAACACCTGTTCCAACCTTTTTTGAAAACCTCCAGCAATGGGGCACCCACAACTCAGGGAAATCAAGCTGTCCCATTGATTAAATTAACAGTCAGTTCCTCAAAATTATTGTTTGTTGCTGCTGTTGCTGGGAAGGGAAGAGTCTATTAATGACAAAGAAGACAGAGAGAGAGAGAGAAGGAGAGAGAGCAGTTATTATTTTATAAACTATAAGACAAATTATGGTTCCATGAAGATAATCCCCTTCCTTTCTTTTATAGAACATAATTTTATTAAATATCTTTTAAAAAAGAAATAACTCATAGTGGGGTTTCTAAACCATTCTGTCTATTGCTACAGAATATTTTATTTCTTTTGTGAAGATATAATGCAATATTGTAAGCATTGTTGAATTAGAATTGCTAATTTTGCAGACATTACTTGCAGATAGTTCTTGGTTAATAACTGGGACTGGGATTTCCATTGCTAAGCAGAATGCAGTGCCACATGACCACATAGCAACCTCAACCTTGGCAGCCCCAGTTGCTGTCATTAATTAAATCCCACCCCATGATCATAAGTGGATATCCTGAATTTTGATTTTGTGACCTCGGGGCCATTGCAACAGCCATAACTTTAGGGAACCTATACTTCCTTTCATTCAATAGCACCATAACTGTAAATGGTTGCTGGACAAATAGTCATTAATGAAGGACTATGCTGTGTCCAGGCTTCCCTCAGTGACTATTTGAAGTTACGATGAACTTCCCCAGAGTTCTTCAACACTCTGATTTTGAAGTTTCAATCCTCTTTCCCATCTGCAGTCATGTACAGTAGTTGCATTTTGGGCACTTAGCAACCAGCCCACATTTCCAGCTGTATGCAGTATCCCAAGGTGTCAGTCATGAAATAACACATTTACATGTGGTTCCAGGTTTTTTGCTGATTATGCATATACATAGGAATCTTCTCAACTAACAGCACCTGCTTAGGTTGGACGTAGTTCGCTTGTGGCTATGTAGGGATTGTAGGTTGATTCCTCTTAACCCCACCCCTAGTTCTGGCATTTCTTCTACATCCGGTCACTTGTACATAAACTGTCTTTTACTTCCAATTTCTGGCAACAAAAACCCATCAGATAAATGAGTTTGTTCAACAACCATGGCAAGAAAGATAGTAAAATCAGGTATGGTCCAATGATGAGACATTTAATCCTCACAATTTATGACTGTAAATTTACAGGCTCAATTATAGTAATATGACTATCTGTACATTACTCACTTGCCCCCAAATCCAGCTAATGATAGTGGATCCCTCTAAATAATTTAGCATCAACTTTGGAGGAGGGAATAGGATCTTGGATTATTCTTCAAATTCGAATGCCACTCAATAGACTTTACAATTTTTACAATTTTGGCATATACAGGTTGGAAGTTACCCAGAAAATCCTAGAAAATAAGAAAACAAGAAAGGTAAATGCAAAGTGTACAGCTGGGCAGTACTGTATTTATTATGGTAAAAAATCAAACACTCCAAGATGATGTGTAGTCTTTTAAATCTTTCATACCTCTTCATTAAGCACCATGAATATTGGAAAAGAAGGGGGGGAAATGTGGTCGGCACATTTGAAATTTAGACTTAGACCAAAGGTTGAGGTCTTAATGAAAGGAATGCTATGCTTTTAGCACTGTATTTTTAATATGAATAATGCAAGAATATTCAGTACTTTTGCAGCAAGACTGGCTGCTCTTTTTCCTTGCATCCTTATTTTGTATGTAGAAAATAATGGCACTAATATTTAGACAAGTTGAAAAGCACTTTTTTGCAGAAAATTTTATATTTTTATTTTTATTTTATGCAGAATTTTTATGTATTGTTATTTAGATATAGGTTTCAATGGTTATTTCAAACACTGTGAATATTCATACTACTATATTGTAATTGATATATATATATATATGTAGATTGTTCTGAGTTCGGGTTTTGCCCTGTGTAATATTTTGCATGTTTATGCGACGTTTCAGTGAAATCACATTCACCATCATCAGGCTGAAGTTTCCAAGCTTCGTGCTGTTGTAAAATGGAATGTTTGCAACTGTCATTTCTTCCTAGTATATAGTGTGGGGGTGGAGATTTGGTTTGAATGTAGCAAATAGATTGGGTGATTATGTTTCAGTGATCTGATTGGTTGGTGTAATCATAATTATTAGAAGGATTGACATGGTGATTTTTATGAAGTGTTTTTTGTTTAAGGCTGGTTTCCAAATTTCAAAATTCCAAATTCATAATTATTAGAAGGATTGACATGGTGATTTTTATGAAGTGTTTTTTTTTGTTTAAGGCTGGTTTCCAAATTTCTGGTAGGCGGGACGTGTCATCTCTTTTATTTATGCAATGGGGGCTCCTCTCAATTTCTATGGCTTCTAGAGCAATTCTTCTATATAAATTCTCTGTTTTGTGAAGTAATTTAGTTTTTTCAAAGTCAATTTCGTGCCCTGTTTTTTTAATGTGCTGGACAAGGGAGGAAGTCTTTTCTTCTTTTTTAACTGCATTCACATGTTCTGCAATGCGTTGGCTCACTCTTCGGTTGGTTTGTCCAATGTATGTGGCTGCACATGTTTTGCAAGGGATTTCATAGATTCCTTGGTATTCCAATTGGATTTTATCTTTGGGGCTCCTTAGGATATTAGATATTTTTTGGTTGGTGCAAAATGAAGTTTTGATGTTATGTTTGTGCAGAATTTTACTAATTTTGTCTGTGGTGCCCTTGATGTAAGGGAGGATGGTGGTACCATTGTCCTGTTCTTGATCTTGTTTTTTGGGGGGTGTCTCTTTTTTGATTAGGTTTGTGATTGTTTTCTCTTCGAATCCATTAGAAATTAATACATCTTTGAGTTTGTTCAATTCAGTTTTTAAGTGCTCATGGTCAGCTAAGCGTTTGGTTCTGGTGATGAGAATTTTGGCCACTGAGGTGATTTGTGCGGGGTGGTGGTGTGAGTGTGCATTTAGATAACGGTTGGTATGGGTTTTCTTTTGGTAGATAGTGTGTCCTAGGCTGCCATTGGGTTTTTTATAGACCAGTACATCTAGAAAGGGAAGTTGATCATTGATTAATGATTATAAATATTATAATATTTTGGTTTTATAATTTGATTGTTATATTAATTTTTGATGATATACAGTATTTTATTGTTTTGGACTGTGCCTAGTTATATGTGCATGTAAAATATAACCACTACTGCAAGTGGTCTACAGGTAGTCTTCGATTTACAACAGTTCCTTTAATGACCATTCAAAGTTAAGATGACACTGATAAAAGTGACTTATGAACATTTTTCACACTTATGACCATTGGATAGCTCCTAGTCTTGTGATTAATCAGATGCTTGACAACTGACTCACATATATGACAGTTGCAGTGATCTGGTGTCATGTGCTCCCCTTTTGCAACCTTTTAAGAAGCAAAGTCAACGCTGAAACCAAATTCACCTAACAACCGTTTTACTGATTTAACCCTGCACTGATTCAGTTAATAAATGTGACAAGAAAAACATAACATGGGACAAAATTCACTTAACAAATTTCTCAATTAGTAACATAAATTTTGGGCTCAATTGTGGTCATAAGTCGAGGAGTATATCTCTTAAAAATTGAATCCTACAAAGCAATGAGGGCTTCAAATATCCTTCCTTGACAACATGTTGCCAGGCTTCCCTCTTCCAACCCTGCCCCTGCAGTCTTCAGGAGCTGGTGGCAAGAGGTTTCTAACCACTGTGTGAAGGTTGCCACGCTGCCTCTGTCAACCATCCCTGCAGCCTATGGGAGACGCTGACCAGGAGCAGGAGCCTTCTAACCACTGCATGAAGGTTACTGGACTGCCATCTGTCGTCCCCTCCCCCATTCCCTGCAGCCTTCAGGAGATGCTGGCCCGGGGTGGGAGGTTTCTATCCATTGTGCAAAGGTTGTTGGGCTGACCTCTGTCTTTCCCCCCAGTGCCCGCAGCCTTCAGGAGATGCTGGCCTGGTGGGGAGGGCGGAGAGACTAGCATGAATGCTTACCTGTATGTAGGCAGGAGAAGGTTGTTCTGTGGATGCACGGGGCAAAGGCGAGGAAGGCTGAGCATGCGCATAAGCAAAGATCAGCAAAAAATAGGGGAGGCGGACAAAAACAAGATGGCAGTGCATGCACAGTGCTGAAAAATCGCAGAAGGAAGAACCATGAAAAAAATAACAACAATAAAAAGATGGTGGCATCCACGGACCAGCACCAACAGACCCAGTTCTGTGACATTATCATGATGTCAGCAGCAGGTCGCTACCAGTTTGGGCAAACGGGGAGGAACCCACCTCTTGGAGTGTTCGGAAACTTCAGATTGTCCAAAATGCAGCTGCGCAAGCGGTATTGGGCCTTCCAAGACATGCCCATACCTCATCATCACTCCGCGGACTGCATTGGCTGCCAATCTGTTTCGGGACACATTACAAAGTGTTGGTTATGACCTATAAAGCCCTGCATGGCATAAGACCAGACTACCTCCGAGACTGCCTTCTGCCACACAAATCCCAGCGTCCGGTGAGGTCCCACAGAGTTGGTTTCCTTAGGGTCCTGCTGACCAAACAATGCTGGCTGGCGGGACCTAGGGGAAGAGCCTTCTCTGTGGGAGCCCCGGCCCTCTGGAATCAGCTCCCCCCGGAGATTCGCACTGCCCCCACCCTCCTCACCTTCTGAAAGAGTTTAAAAACTCATCTTTGCCGCCAGGCCTGGGGTTTTTAGATCTTCCCCCCTGACCAATGAATGCTTTTAGTATGATTGTCGAATGAATTGGTATGATAGCTTTTTTAAATTAGAATTTTAAGGATTGTTTTAATGTATTATTAATTGGATTGTTTATTACTGTTTTCTGTTTTTTGTATATGCTGTGAGCCCTCGGAGAGGGGCGGCTTACAAATCCAATTAAATCTAAATCTAAATCTCTGCTTTTGGGTGAATATTTGTACATCATCTTACTTCCCATGTGCTATTATGTCATTATAAAAACAGTTTTGGGAGCAACTGACATGTGTGAAACAGCAATCATCTTGCCCATTCTTACATACATTTGGAGTGACCTCCTGTCTTTTACTTGAGATAGAATTACTTTCAGTTGGAAATCTTTCCACATAAAATCACATGTTGATGGATAGGCCTGCCTGTTGAAAAGGGTCTCAATACCTGATGATTTTAAAATCTTGCCCAGACTACTTATCCACCCAACAGGGAACTACAACAGTTCTGTCTGGGCTCTGATTCAAAAAATAAATAAGAGACTTAGCCAGCAGATCAAACTAAAGATCCTCAAATGTTTATTCCAGGGTTTTTAGCAACTAAAGGAAAGGGCAGCACAGCTCAGGAAATCCAATTTGGTCTCCTATGGACCTAATCAGCTCCAGTCCCATCCCATCCCCCCATTTGCAAATGTACAGTACTCACATCTTATAAGATTGTTATAAAGGTTACATTTAGATTACATATATGAGTACTGGAGGTTAAGCATACAGTACAGATCTTTGTAAGTATTAAGAATAAATAGAGCTACAGGGAAATGTTTCTTCTAGGATAATTCAATATAAGTTCTTTTTTTAAAAAAAAGAAAACTTGGATGGTTTTCAATTGATCATACAACATTTTAATATCAAACAAATTTATCAATTTTTAAAATTGCAACACCAGTGATGTGCCTGAGAGCACTAATCATGGACTCCATCCAGGAGTTGATACTAAGGACTCCAGCTTTTCCTGGTGAGGTGAACAGATGCAAGCTCACCTTATCTTTTATTATCATACCACGCTATGGTTTTGTATTTTTTGTTATCATTGGCAGCCTAATTGCATTAAAATGTCAGTCACGCTACTCGATTTCGATTTTCATATTCCTCCCAGCGTTACTAATGGCCAATTCACTTAATGAGTCAGAAGCTTTCTTCTAATTAGTAGTGTCTATGCACAGTGGCAGCTCGCAGTGCTTGCCTCTATTCAGTAATTCATGACCAACTTGAAAATTATCTAAAGGATTGCTAACTGCTTTTTGTCCTACATGGAGAGAAAATTAAGTAAGCACATTTCAGTACTATTATGGGTTGGCAGGGTACTGGTGTGTTGTTGACTCTGAGCCTGCTGGTTGTTTAAACTGCTCTTTTCACATTTATTTTTAGTAGGTACACATTGGAGCCTTCTGAGGTCCTCTGCAGATGATTGAGTTGAATGATTAAATTTATGAATACCGAGGAAACCATTTAAGAGATTCTCTTACAGTAATTTCATGGTGATCAGTGAGATCTGGGCAAAGCGGTGTTGTACTTCTTTATAGTTCTTAGTTATAGAGAAGCTTTCACTAAAAGATGTCTGTGGTCTTGTTAAAATAAATGTTGCCTTTTCTACTATGTGAATTGTCAAAAAATGAGAGAATTGCGCTTCACCACAGTAATAGTTTCCATTGTCACAATCCAAATCCAGGGAAGATGTATGGCTTAATTCAGCAAATTAGTTAACAGCATTTAAATTTACATGACATTTTTACATATAAATACCATATTCTGGATTTATACAAATGGTTTCCTGCAAAGCAAATTTACAAAGCTGGGGCAAAGTTATGATGAGTTGTCTTTATTATCCAGTGGCAGCAGGCATTTAACATTAGCAAATGCAGAATTCACTCACAGGGGTAGGCAAAGTTGGCTCTTCTATGACATGTGGACTTCAACTCCCAGAATTCCTGAGCTACATGATTGGCGCAGGAATTCTGGGAGTTGAAGTCTACAAGTCATAGAAGAGGCAACTTTGCCGACCCCTACACTAGGAAATAATCAAGACAAGAACATGAAATCTCTGTAGATACCATGATACTACACAACTTTTAAATGTCTGTCATTTGCTTCTAAAACAAGGTTCTCCGTACTGAAGGAGCGGGTCCAGCAGTCACATGGGTTGCTCATGTCCAATCCGGTGGAACTGAGCCTAGTATTAAAAAAGCTTGCCGGATCCGCCCCTTCCCCAGAATTCGCTCAGTTCGCATATCCTGCGGTTGTATTGTGAATGCTCGTTCAACATTCTAACACCTTCCCTTCGACCTTTCCTTCAAAAAAGTAGTAAGATTTATTGTCTTTATTCAATTACTTGCACTATTTGCGCCAGCCGTTTTTAAAAGGAAAAAAAATAAAAAGCGGCTAGGCTTTTTTACTTGGGAGAAGTTGCGGTTTCGTTTTCCCCCGGCGGTTTTGCCGGTTACGATTCCTGCGGCCGCTTGTGGATTCTTCTAATCCCTTGGCCTGGAGGTCCTGGTGCAAGTATTTATTATTGGATTATTGCTTAATTATTGTATAAAAATATATTTAAGGGCTTATAAAATACCTCCTGCGGAGTGGGACGCCTTTAGTCTCCTGGACTTAGTCGATCGCTTTTCCCCTTAAGAAATTCTACGAAGCGATTTTTTGGCGCGAAGGCCTTCGCGCCCTTTCTTAAAATATCTAGGCCTCTCGTGTTGGCCTTCTGCCAGCCGCGTAGGCCTCAGTCCACCGCGTGGATCCGGGAGCGGGCCTTGGGGGTCCCAGGCTAAATTCTCCACCGGCCTAGCCTCCAACCAGAGTGCCTTGGTTTTACTTAATTGCAAAGTTTAGGGAGGCTGGCCCCGCTGGATTTGGGGGCACGAACTCTGGGTTTGCCCAGATTGTCCTCACGTTTCAGCAGCTTCGAGGCCTCGAAGCAGGATCCATTCCTCTTGGGAAGTCCTTGAAATCTTCTCCTTATAGCTTAATTATTGGCTCAGCCTTGTCTTCTGTAATTTGTCAGACTATGGCTACCTTTCCCAAGAGAGGCACAACTAAAGGTCCCAGAGAGGCCAGGCCTACAGGCGATGAGATTACTAGTATCCCCCAGGCCTCTTCCTCCTCTTCTCCAGGGGCCCGCCCCTCGACCAAGGTCACCAGGGCCGAGAAGAGAAGGGACCTAGCCCTACAAAAGATTCATGATAAATCAGCAAAACTTTTGAAAGTGCAGGCCCAAGTAATCAGTAGTCAAGACCCACCAGAGGCCTCTAGCCTGCCTCCTTCTGGGGTCCCTGTGTTATCTCTGGATGAGCCAAACCTAGACAGACCCCAACCTAACCTATGGGGCATAGGTCCAGAGGAACCAGATATTATGGAAGATTCCCCCCAGCCAGGATCCTCCCAGGCCTTTAGGGATTCTTCTGCCATTTCTGCTGATATTTCCAGTTTACCTCCTGAGTTCCAATCTATTTTTGCTGTGTTGTCCAAAGCCATTGATGCCAAACTCTCCTCCATCAATGAGCTTCCTTTACCTCTTCCTCCTTCTCGTTCCTCCCGCCCCTTGGGTTCTTCCCCAGCGGTCAGAGCTCCTATTCAGGATGACTCAGAGTCCTCCCAAGATGAATATGAGGATGTAGAGGAGGATGAAGACCCTTTCCAGGGCTTATCTGAGGACGAGGAATCCCAAATAAAGGTCCCTCCTCCCATTACTATTTTCCCTTCTCAACTATTCAAATCTCTCCTCCTCAAAGCTAGAATTTCTACGGGATTAGCGGCCCAGGAGAAACAAGCCTCCACTTCCACTGATCCCCCGGAGGAGAATTTACCTTACTTCACAGAGGAACAGGAGGATAACGAGGTAATCCCTATGCCTAAATTATTTAAAGATGCCTTACTTAAACAGTGGGATTTTCCAGCCTCTGGCCTTAATCCCTCTACCAAGGACAGAAAGTTGTATAAACTCTCCTCTTCCTATGAAGAGCTTCTATCTTTTCCCAAACCAGATGAACCTGTCAAAATTCTTCACTCGGCAGCGGCTGTGCCAGGCGAGGCGGAGGAAGTTCTCCGTCCAGAGGACAAGCGCATCGAGCAAATGCTCAAAAGAGGTTTCTCCGCTGATTCCTGGGCCATTAAAAGTTCTGCAGCAGCCTCCTTCTTCTCCAGAGCCATGCTGCTGTGGCTTCGCCAACTTCAACAGCACATTCCTCCAGATGACTTGAGAGGTCAACAAGACTTCAACAAGGTCTTTGCAGCTGCCCAGTACGTGGCTGATGCCACCTTACAATCTACTAGATTTTCTGCTAAGTCTATTGCAGCCTCTACAACGGCAAGAAGACTCCTATGGATTCGCCCTTGGCAAGCGGGAGTTCGCCAAAAGTGGCAGTTATCCCAGGGCCCCTTAAAGCGCGACCTTCTCTTCGGTGATCTTCTGGATCCTCTCCTCACGGAGACCACAGACAAGAAGAAGGTTTTGGGCCCAACCACAAAAAAGGTTACTAAAACGCAGTCCTTTCGTCGCCCAGGGCGCCAGCAAGATCAAGCGGCTTCCTATCAGAGATCTCCAGGTCAGTATTCCCCCGGCTTTCGTTCCCAAGGTAGGAACTCCAGGGGTAGGGGTTTTCGTTTCCAAAGGGGAGCTGCCTCTAACAGGGCTTCAAAAAAACCTAGATGGTAACCTTTCCTCCATTCCCATAGGGGGTCGCCTAGCTCATTTCGCTGCAAATTGGCGTCTCACCTCCAAGGACCCTTGGGTCATTGACACTGTTCAATCAGGCCTTCTTTTAGAATTTATTTCTCCTCCCCCTAAACGTTTTATTTCCTGCCCTTCGCCCAGGTCATCCTCAGATTGTAACCGTATGGAGGAGGCCATTTCTCATCTATTGTCCATTAGAGCCATTCAGCCGGTCCCTTCCGGTCAGAAGGGCCTAGGTTTTTACTCCATCCTATTTATGGTTCCAAAGTCCTCCGGAGGTTGGAGAGCCATTTTGGATTTAAAGAAACTAAACCTATTCATCAAATATAGGAAGTTTAAAATGCACTCCTTGTCTTCTATTTTGGCCGCCATTCACTCGGGAGATTTCATGGTCTCCTTAGACCTCACTGAGGCCTACCTTCACATTCCTATAGCCAAATGCCACAGAAAATTTTTACGTTTTTCCTTTCAAGGCAGGCATTTCCAGTATAGGGCGATGCCATTTGGCCTTTCCTCGGCCCCTCGGGTCTTCACAAAGCTCTTGGGGTCCCTGGCGGCCTATATCCGGGCGTCTCCCATCCACATTTTATGTTATCTTGATGATATTTTAATTCATGGGAATTCCCTAGAGAGAGTGAAATCAGACCTTTCTGTCACCATGTCAGTCCTTCAGGACCATGGGTTTTCCATCAACTTTGAAAAAAGTCACCTCCAACCTTCCACTTCCATTCCTCACCTGGGAGCCATTATTGATTCAAAATCTTCCCAGGTTTTTCTCTCTCCCGAGAGAAAACTCAGTATAGTGGAGTTAATTTCTAACATTTTATCTAATCCTTCAGTATCCATAGTTACTCTATCTTCTCCTTTGGGGAAGATGGTGTCATGCATAGGCATCATTCCCTGGGCTCGCCTTCATGCTAGGGAACTCCAGTGGCTTCTGTTGCCTTTTCAGAGATCGGGGCACAGCAACTCAAATCGACGCATTGTCATCCCACTGAGTGTTCGCAGATCCTTCAAGTGGTGGAAGTCTCCGGCCATGGACAGAGGATCCCCGTTCAGGTGCCCGGATCAATTTGTCATCACCACAGATGCCAGTCTATCGGGATGGGGCGCCCACGCCCAGGGGATGATAGCCCAGGGCACGTGGTCCCCGGAGGAAGCTTCCAGGCCAATAAATTGGCTAGAGTTAAGAGCCGTCTCCCTGGCTCTGAAGCATTTCTCTCCTCGCATCCCCAACCGGCACGTTCTCATTCTCACCGACAACATTGCCACAAAAAGCCATATCTGCAGGCAAGGGGGCACGAGATCCAAGGCTCTCATGAGGGAGGCCCTCAAGCTGGGCCTTTGGGCGGAAAAACATCTCCAGTCGCTCCTAGCCGATCACATCTCGGGGAGTCTCAACATCCAGGCGGATTGGCTATCCCGAGCAACGATAGACCCAGGAGAGTGGAACCTCCATCAAGACCTGTTCCATCAAATCTCCCTCAGATTCGGCCTACCAGTCCTGGATCTCTTCGCGACCAATGCGAACGCCCAACTCCCTCGCTTCTATTCCAGATTTCCATCCCCGGGAGCGGAAGCGATCAATGCCCTCCGGAGTCCATGGCCTCCAGGCCTACTCTATGCATTTCCTCCGATTCCAATCCTCCCGGACGTGATTCACAAGGTCCTCACCGAGAGGGCCCGAGTAATCTTAATCGCCCCTCATTGGCCCCGCCGGCCCTGGTTCGCAGATCTCCAACAGCTGTCCGTCCAGGACCCTTGGCGACTCCCCGTTTCGGGGGATATGCTGCGGCAGGGGGCCTCTTTCCATCCAGACCCGGAGTGGTTCCACCTCACCGCCTGGCTGTTATCAGGAGAGATTTAGAGCTGCGTGGGCATGACCCTGATTCAGTGGAGGTCATTCTAAAGGCCAGAAGGGGCTCGACCAACCGAATCTACGACCACACGTGGTCCAAGTTTCACCAGTGGTGTCTTCAGGAAGGTCTCTCCCCTCTGTGCATCCCCATACACAGAATTATTTCCTTCCTTATGCAAGGTTTCCATAAAGGACTCTCCACCAGCACCCTCCGGCGTCATCTGGCAGCCATTTCATCTGTCCTAGGGGGCCCCCGCAGACAGCCTCTCCGATCCTTCCCTGAAGTTCAGGAATTCCTAAAGGGCATAGCCAACCTCAGACCTTCCAAGGTCCACAGGTATCCATCCTGGGATTTGCCACGGGTTCTCCACTCCCTCACGCAGGCACCATACGAACCCCTAAAATCGGCGTCCCTCAGGTACCTATCCTTTAAGGTAGCCTTTCTGGTGGCTATTACCTCTGCCCGACGCATTTCGGAGCTGGCTGCCCTCTCAATCAGGCAGGACCTTTGCCAATTCCATCAGGACAAGGTAGTCTTGCGACTGGACCCCACCTTCTTACCCAAGGTCAGTTCCATGTTCCACAGATCTCAGGATATTGTCCTACCTTCCTTCTGCCTCCAACGAGACCATCCCTTGGCAATTAGATGGCACACCCTGGATCTCACCAGAGCGCTGAGAATATATATCCAACGCACAGGACCCTTTCGGAGGTCAGAAGCACTTTTTGTAGCCTATCATCCCAGAGTCATGGGGGCCAAAGTGTCTTCAACAGTAATAGGCCGTTGGATCAGAGGGACTATATCTAAGGCCTATGAGTCGGCCTCCCTCTCAGTTCCAAGGAACATCACTGCGCATTCCACCAGGAGCGCAGCCACCTCGGCCGCTTGGGCGACTCAAGCCCCGTTGGAGGAGGTCTGCAAAGCAGCCACTTGGGCCTCGCCAAATTCCTTCATCAGGCACTACAAAATTGATTCTTACGCTTCAGCGGACGCTGCCTTCGGCAGAAGGGTACTCCAATCCGTTATCTCACACGATAGCAAGCTAATCCCACCCTAGGGACCATCTATTGGGTATGTCCCATGTGACTGCTGGACCCGCTCCTTCAGTACGGAGAATAGGCGTTGATTGCTTACCTGAACGCCTCTTCTCGTACGGTGAGCGGGTACAGCAGTCACTTCCCGCCCTTGTATGTGTCTCCTTTACCTTTCTACCTCTTTCTTCCTCTAACAATGAGAGTTGAACACTACAGAGCTTCACAACTGAGCCTAGTCTATGGATTCGCGAATTCTGGGGAAGGGGCGGATCCGGCAAGCTTTTTTAATACTAGGCTCAGTTCCACCGGATTGGACATGAGCAACCCATGTGACTGCTGTACCCGCTCACCGTACGAGAAGAGGCGTTCAGGTAAGCAATCAACGCCTATTTCCTTGTTTGGGGCTTATCTGACTGAAAAGTTCTTGCTCATATAGGCAACTACTGTATTAGCAATACCTGAAAGTCTGAATCAACATGTTGTACAAATATATCAACTGTGCAAACTAAATTGATATGTGCAAGACAGATCAAGAACGTAAATGACTTTTACAAGGTGAATACATATACAGTAGTTCTAGTCTAGAGCATTTTCTTTGTTATATTTTCTAATGCAATGGAAAGAAGTTCTGTTTATGGGCTTAAGATTCTGTACATCCATCTGTCCATCGGCAGGATAATTCTCTGAACAAATTTTGTTATGGTAGGGGGGGGGGAAGAGGAGAAGAAACAATGCACCTCTGCGAGAAAGGCAGTCGGGTAGTCCATCCCTTCCTTCCTCCTTCCTGCTCATTTGATGCAGGCTGTACCAGGCTTTCTAATGCACACATAGAAGTATACAAGTATTCAACCTGAGGGAGAGTCAATCAGGCATATACAGTGATCTCTCGATTAGCGCGGGGGTTACGTTCCAAGACCTCCCGTGCTAATCGATTTCCGCGTTATAGTGGTGCGGAAGTAAAAAACACCATCTACGCATGCGCGCCATTTTTTTCATGGCCGCACATGCGCAGATGGTGGAGTTTGCGTGTGGGCGGCGGGGAAGACCAAGGGAAGGTTCCTTCAGCCGCCCAACAGCTGATCTGCTCCGCAGCGCGGAAGCAGCGAGGAGCCGAAGATGGGGTAAAGGCAAAGGGGAAACCCCATCTTCGGCTCCTCGCTGCTGCCGCGCTGCGGAGCGGATCAGGTGTTGGGCGGCTGAAGGAACCTTCCCTTGGTCTTCCCGCCGCCCAGGCAAAGGGGAAACCCCAAGATCGCTTGCCGCTTGCCGTATTGCAGCTTGGAGCCTTGCTTCGCCTCCTTCGCTGCAATACGGCAAGCGGCAAGCGATCTTGGGGTTTCCCCTTTGCCTGGGCGGCGCTGGGGCCATGCGGAGCCGCTCATCTAGGGGGGCGTGGACCGGCAAGGTGCCCTCCGCTCTCTCTCTTTCTCTCCCTGTTACCGGTGTGGTATAAGAGAGAGAAAGAAAGAGAAAGGAGGGCGACTTGCCAGTCCACGCCCCCCTGGATGAGCGGCCCCGCATGGCCCCAGCGCCGGACTTCGCCGTTGCCTCCGCCCTTGTTCGGCTCTGCAGCTGAGAGGCCACGTCCACCCCCTCCTCGGTGTCCCCGGCACCCAGCGTCCCCACGCCGCCTCCACCTCCCGGTAATGCGCCCGACCTCTGCCTCTCTCTTTCTCTCTCATATACCACGCCGGCAACAGGGAGAGAAAGAGAGAGAGAACTAGCGCGGACTTATTTTTTAATTAATATTTTTTGAAAAACCGCGTTGCAGCGTTTCGCGCTAATCGAGACCGTGCACAGAGCCATAAGCTATAACAGTTGCCTTTTACAGTCACTACTTGTAACCGTGTTGTCTGGACAGGAGATGCTGTTGAGGACCTGTACATGTGCCTGTAAGTGCTTAGATCTAAATGGAAGGAAGTAGGCCTAGTTTAGTTCCAATAAGATGGAGTGACTTAGTGTGTGAAAGCCTTTGTCTTCTTCCTGCTGGGCAGCATGTCCCCTTTGACGTCTGGCCACAGCTACTGGGGGGGGGGGAATTTTCCTCTGGAGCCTCAATCCGATCCATGCCCAATGACCATTTGGCTCTGACCAGCTTCTCTTCAATCTGTGGCTCATACACCCGCTTCGATTTCTTCCAGCCATGGTGGGCCTGGGGGAGAGTCAACCCAGGAGCTCCCAAGTCCTCCTGGTCACTACCTGAGCTAAACATATTTTTGCTCAGCCCTCACAGTAGGGGGTTTTCTCCCGGGCTGGCTGATAAAGCAAATCTTGCTTAATGTCAGATGTGCCTCCTCTCAAAACCCTGGAAAGGAAAACCCCAAGTCCATGATTGTAGAGAAAGGTACTTTTACTAGATAAAAGCTGATAGCAACAAGTTGAAAGCAAGATCTGAGGCAAAAGGTGCAAAAATTACATATAGAAAGTAATTTTATTCTGATCTCCCCCAGAGATCAGAATTGCCCCCACCCCCCTTGCCTTTCGTAAGCTCCTTAAAACCAACCACTGTCTGTCAGGCATGGGGGAATTGAGATATCCCCCTCCCCCAGGCCCATACAATTTATGCATGGTATGTTTGTGTGTATGTTTTACTTTTTATAAAGGGTTTTTAGTTACTTTAAATATTAGATTTGTCATACATTGTTTTATTATTATTGTGAGTCGCCCCAAGTCTACGGAGAAGGGTGGCATACAAATCTAATAGATAGATAGATAGATAGATAGATAGATAGATAGATAGATAGATAGATAGATAGATAGGTAGGTAGGTAGGTAGGTAGGTAGGTAGGTAGGTAGGTAGATAGATAGATAGATGTAGATAGATAGATAAATAATTCCAAATTCCAGATGTCATGTGGGCCACATCTCCAAGTGGAGCCTCCGCATCTGGTCTGCAGACACCGTTGACCTTGAGCTGCCTATAAACATGTCAATTCAACCATGCAGTATATGATGAGAAATATCTTCCCTAACACCCTAATCAGACACATATGGAGACCTCTCCACCACTGATTCACCCCTCCCAAATACCTAAACCTCCCCCCCCCCCCCCCGTTTCTATGGCAGCCGAAACAAGCAAGCAGCATGGAGGTGACAAGTACAGAGGTAGATCTGTGGCTTAAACAATGATAAATGAGGATTGAGCCAAGAAAGTGGTTTGCTCATCTCATAGAGTGCCCCCCCCCCATAATAATTCACATGAAGGTAAAAGGAAAGGAAAGGAGATACATCCTGACTTGCACATTTCTGTTTCAGTTACTCTAATAAAAGTAGCTTTATGACTGCAAAGTCTGTTTTTTTACTCGGTTTTGCCTCAGTTTCTGCCCCCCTTTGTCTGGAACAGCAGTCCCCACCCCCCAACCCCCAGAAATCAAATTGTCTCAAACTAGCTTTTCAAGGAATGCCTTTGGGTTTCATATAATTGTATAATAATCAGCCATCACTAGATGAACAATAATTTTATAATGCATAATATTTGGGCTGTTCTGGTAAGAATCAAGTATAAAAATGGGGATTTGTATTTTGTAATTATTCTTCATAAATAGACCTTCTGTGATTCCACAATTTGGCTAGAAAAGAACTCCCTTGAGGACCTCTTTAAAAAAAAAGTTTTGTGCTTGAACAATAAGAGCTGTATAAGGAATTTAGGAAGACTTGTTTTTTCTTCCTGAGGTGATTATGGGATTTATTGTAAACATTGCTAAATATTTTTAAATAGCCTGTAATATATTGCTTTGCAAATACTATTTCATCAAATTGTATATTTATTATTTACTTATTAATTGGATTTGTATACTGCCCATCTCCGAGGACTGGGGGCCGCTCTCAACATATCAAAACAATATACAATATAGATATCTAAAAAATCCAATTACTATAGCTAAAAAACTTTAAAAACTCTAATAACATTTAAAATCATTCTTTCCCATTCACACAGCAAGACATACTACTACTACATATTGAAAAGGTAATAATTTACTGATGGGTATAATCAAATGTAAAAAGTCAAACTGGGCCAGAAAAAGGTTTAAGGGTTAATTGGGCCAGAAACTTTGGGCATAATATAGAATTAGAACAATGGGACAAACTTTAGGAAAAGAACTATAAATTTACAAAATGTTTTATAGGTGGCATTTAGCCCCAGCGTGATTGGCCAAAATGTTTTCAAATTTATCCCCCAAATGCTGCAAATGCAATTACAAATATGGAACATACTATCACATGTAGTAGACATGCCCCCTTGCAAGGAGGTATTGGTGTAAAATTCAGGGATGGTTGGAAGAAATTACACAACAAAAATTGATTTGAAACCAGAACTGTTCCTATGTTTTGTTTTATTTTATTTTGTTTATGGTTGTTTTATATGTTTTTTTTTAAGAGAAAACTGTTGAATAAAATCTATTTTTAAATACACTGCTCAAATAAAATGAAGGGAACACTTAAACAACACAATATAACTCCAAGTAAATCAAACTGTCCAGTTAGGAAGCCACACTGATTGACAATCAATTTCACATGCCGTTGTATACATTCAACTTTGTAGAGAACAAAGTATTCAATGAGAATATTTCATTCATTCAGATCTAGGATGTTATTTGAGTGTTCCCTTAATTTTTTGAGCAGTATAAATAGAAAAGTCTGAGGGCTGCATACGGACTGTGTGCTGTGTTCTTCTAGATAACATTTTAGTGGTCACATCAGAGAAATGAAGTCTATGCATGGTTGCATACAATCCCACTACAGATATTTTATGACACAGACATTTTTGTCCAAATGTCATTATACCACTAATGATGAACCCTTTGGGCACTGAGTACCCAAACCGGAACACGCATGCATGAAAAAACAGCCCAGAAAACAGCTTGTTTCTTGGCTTTTTTCAGGCAATTTTCAGGCAGTTTTCGGTGCCCGCAATGACCAGCTGCAAGGGTGTGTATGTGTCCACAGAGAGTGCTCTGTGTGCCACCACTGGCACGTGTGCCATAAGTTCTCCATCACAGCACTATACAATCAAAATCGCATTGAGCTAAGGAATTATTAAAAAAAAATTCTAGAAACAATATTTGTTGCATCAGTTTTACATTACTTCTATTAGCAAAGATGGACAACCTCGGGGCACTCCATTCACCAAGGACGGGTTTTTCCTTTTTTACAATGGCAGTGGTTCCCAACCTTTTTTTGGCCAAGCACCACCTAAGCATCTCTAAAATTCTGATGCCCCGCCTACAGTGACAAATAATTCTTACTGTTCTCTCCTACTCATGTGAAAGAAGCGTAAAAGGCCATTAACGAGTCTACAGAGAGGGGCGGCATACAAATCTAATAAATATATAAATAAATAATTAAACTTGGTTTAAACAAGGTTCCAATTGTCCCCATTAAAAATGAAATTGTCCCCATGTGGACATGAGCCAGTGGTGAAATCTATTTACCTTCTCCGTACTGAAGGAGCGGGTCCAGCAGTCACATGGGTTGCTCATGTCCAATCCGGTGGAACTGAGCCTAGTGTTAAAAAAGCTTGCTGGATCCGCCCCTTCCCCAGAATTCGCTCAGTTCGCATATCCTGCGGTTGTATTGTGATAGCTCGTTCAACATTCTAACACCTTCCCTTCGATCTTTCCTTCAAAAGTAGTAAGAATTGTTTATCCTTATTTGTTTACTTGCACTAATAGCGCCAGCCGTTTGTGGCTCGGCTTTTTTCCTTGGGAGAAGTTGCGGTTTCGTTTTCCCCCGGCTGTTTTGCCGTTTACGATCCCCGCTGCCGCTTGTGGATTCCTTTAATCCTTTGGCCTGGAGGTCTTGGTGCAAGTATTGCTTCATTGATTCATTATAGTATTATTGTTAAAGGGCTTAAGAAATACCTCCTGCGGAGTGAGACGCTTGTTT
This sequence comes from Erythrolamprus reginae, assembly GCF_031021105.1. Taxonomy (NCBI): domain Eukaryota; kingdom Metazoa; phylum Chordata; class Lepidosauria; order Squamata; family Dipsadidae; genus Erythrolamprus; species Erythrolamprus reginae. The sequence continues at coordinate 224,888,283 of NC_091951.1, read as the reverse complement.
CTAGTCTCCTGGACTTAGTCGATCGCTTCCCCTTTAAGAATTCTATTACGGAGCGATTTTTCGGCGCGAAGGCCTTCGCGCCCTTTTTAAATTTAGGCCTCTCGTGTTGGCCTTCTGCCAGCCGCGTAGGCCTCAGTCCACCGCTTGGATCCCGGAGTGGGCTTTGGGACGCTCAGGCTTAATTCTCCACCGGCTAAGCCTCCAACCAGAGTGCCTTGGTTACTTTAATTAAAGTTTAGGGAGGCTGGCCACGCTGTATTTGGGGACACGAACTCTGGGTTTGCCCAGATTGCCCTCAAGTCTCAGCAGCTCCGAGGCCTCGGAGCAGGATCCATTCCTCTTGGGAAGTCTTTGAAATTCTTCTCCCTAATTATTCAGTTATTTGGCTCAGCCTTGTCTTCTGTTAATTGTCAGACTATGGCTACTTTTCCCAAGAGAGGCACCACTCAAGGTCCCAGAGAGGCCAGGCCTACAGGCGATGAGATTACCAGTATCCCCCAGGCCTCGACCTCCTCTTCTTCAGGGGCCCGCCCCTCGACCAAGGTCACCAGGGCTGAGAAGAGAAGGGACCTAGCCCTACAAAGAATCCATGACAAATCAGCAAAGCGTTTGAAAGTACAGGCCCAAGTACTCAGTAGTCAAGACCCCCCAGAGGCTTCTAATCTGCCTCCTTCTGGGGTCCCTGTGTTATCTCTGGATGAGCCAAACCTAGACAGACCCCAACCTAACCTATGGGGAATAGGTCCAGAGGAACCAGATATTATTGAAGATTCCCCCCAGCCAGGATCCTCCCAGGCCTTCAGGGATTCTTCTGCCATTCCTGCTGATATTTCTAGTTTACCTCCTGAATTCCAATCTATTTTTTCTGTGTTATCCAAGGCCATTGATGCTAAATTCTCTACCATCAATGCGCTTCCCTTACCTCCTCCACCTCCTCGTCCCTCCCGCCCCTTGGGTTCTTCCCCAGCGGTTAGAGCTCCTATTCAGGATGAATCAGATTCCTCTCAGGACGAATATGAGGATATGGAGGAGGATGAGGATCCCTTTCAAGGCCTCTCAGATGATGAGGAATCCCAAATAAAGGTTCCTTCTCCAATTACTATTTTTCCTTCTCAATTGTTCAAATCTCTCCTCCTCAAAGCTAGAATTTCTACGGGATTGGCGGCCCAGGAGAAACAGGCCTCCACATCCACTGATCCCCCGGAGGAGAATTTACCTTACTTCACAGAGGAACAGGAGGATAACGAGGTAATTCCTATGCCTAAATTGTTTAAAGATGCCTTACTTAAGCAGTGGGATTTCCCAGCCTCTGGGCTTAATCCCTCAACCAAGGACAAAAAATTGTACAAACTCTCCTCTTCCTATGAGGAGCTCCTATCCTTTCCTAAACCGGATGAACCTGTCAAGATCCTTCACTCGGCGGCTGCTGTGCCAGGCGAAGCAGAGGAAGTCCTCCGCCCAGAGGACAAGCGGATTGAACAAATGCTCAAAAGAGGATTCACCGCAGATTCCTGGGCCATTAAAAGTTCTGCAGCGGCTTCCTTTTTCTCCAGAGCCATGCTTCTGTGGCTTCGCCAACTTCAACAGCATATTCCTCCCGATGACTTGAGAGGTCAACAAGACTTCAACAAGGTCTTTGCAGCTGCTCAGTACGTGGCTGATGCCACTTTACAATCTACCAGATTTTCTGCTAAGTCTATTGCAGCTTCTACAACGGCAAGAAGACTCCTATGGCTTCGCCCTTGGCAAGCAGGAGTACGCCAGAAGTGGCAGTTATCTCTGGGACCCTTAAAGCGCGACCTTCTTTTCGGGGATCTTCTGGATCCACTCCTCACGGAAACCACGGACAAGAAGAAAGTATTGGGTCCAACCACCAAAAAGGCTACCAAAACGCAGTCCTTTCGTCGCCCAGGGCGTCAGCAAGATCAAGCGGCTTCCTATCAGAGATCTCCAGGTCAGTATTCCCCCCGCTTTCGTTCCCAAGGTAGGAACTCCAGGGGCAGAGGTTTTCGCTTCCAAAGGGGAGCGTCCTCTAACAGGGCTTCAAAAAAACCTAGATGGTAGTTTTCCCTCGATTCCCATAGGTGGTCGCCTAGCCCATTTCGCCTCTAATTGGCGTCTCACCTCCAAGGACCCCTGGGTCATTGACACTGTTCAAACAGGCCTTTTAGAATTTATTTCTCCCCCCCCGAAACGTTGTATTTCCTGCCCTTCTCCCAGGTCCTCCTCAGATTGTAACCGTATGGAGGAGGCCATTTCCCACTTATTGTCCATCAGAGCCATTCAACCGGTTCCCCCCGGTCAGAAGGGTCTAGGTTTTTATTCCATCCTATTTATGGTTCCAAAATCCTCCGGAGGTTGGAGAGCTATTTTGGATTTAAAGAAGCTGAACCTATTCATCAAATATAGGAAGTTTAAGATGCACTCCTTATCATCCATTTTGGCCGCCATCCACCCGGGAGATTTCATGGTCTCTTTAGACCTCACTGAGGCCTACCTCCACATTCCTATAGCCAAATGCCACAGAAAATTTTTACGTTTCTCCTTTCAGGGCAGGCATTTCCAGTATAGGGCGATGCCATTTGGCCTTTCCTCGGCCCCTCGGGTCTTTACAAAGCTCTTGGGGTCCCTGGCGGCCTATATCCGGGCGTCTCCCATTCACATTTTATGTTATCTTGATGATATTTTGATTCATGGGAACTCCCTAGAGAAAGTGAAAACAGACCTTTCTGTCACCATGTCAGTTCTTCAGGACCATGGATTTTCCATCAACTTTGACAAAAGTCATCTCCAACCTTCCACATCCATCTTACACCTGGGATCCATTATTAATTCAGAATCCTCCCAGGTCTTTCTCTCTCCTGAGAGAAAATTCAGTATAGGGGAGTTAATTTCTTGCATTTTATCTCAACCTTCAGTATCCATAGTAACCCTGTCTTCCCTTTTGGGGAAGATGGTGTCATGCATAGGCATCATTCCCTGGGCTCGCCTTCATGCTAGGGAACTACAGTGGCTCCTATTACCCTTTCAGAGATCGGGGCACAGCAACTCAAGTCGTCGCATTGTCATCCCACCAATTGTTCGCAGATCCTTCAAGTGGTGGAAGTCTCCGGCCATGGACAAAGGATCCCCGTTCAGGTGCCCGGATCAATTTGTCATCACCACAGATGCCAGTCTATCGGGATGGGGCGCCCACGCCCAGGGGATGATAGCCCAGGGCACGTGGTCCCCGGAGGAAGCTTCCAAGCCAATCAATTGGCTAGAGTTAAGAGCCGTTTCCCTGGCTCTGAAGCATTTCTCTCCTCGCATTCCCAACCGGCACGTTCTCATTCTCACCGACAACATTGCCACAAAAAGCCATATCTGCAGACAGGGGGGCACGAGATCCAAGGCCCTCATGAGGGAGGCCCTCAAGTTAGGCCTTTGGGCGGAAAAACATCTTCGGTCGCTCCTAGCCGACCACATCTCGGGGAGCCTCAACGTCCAGGCGGATTGGCTATCTCGAGCAACGATAGACCCAGGAGAGTGGAACCTCCATCAAGACCTGTTCCATCAAATCAGCCTCAGATTCGGCCTACCAGTTCTGGATCTCTTCGCGACCAATGCGAACGCCCAACTCCCTCGTTTTTTTTTTCCAGATTTCCATCCCCGGGAGCGGAAGCAATCAATGCCCTCCGGAGCCCATGGCCTCCAGGCCTACTTTACGCATTCCCTCCAATTCCAATTCTCCCGGACGTGATTCACAAGGTCCTCACCGAGAGGGCCCGAGTAATCTTAATCGCCCCTCATTGGCCCCGCCGGCCCTGGTTCGCGGATCTCCAACAGTTGTCCGTCCAGGACCCTTGGCGACTCCCCGTTTCGGGGGATATGCTGCGGCAGGGGGCCTCATTCCATCCAGACCCGGAGTGGTTCCACCTCACCGCCTGGCTGTTATCAGGAGAGACTTAGAACTGCGTGGCCACGACCCCGATACAGTGGAGGTCATTTTAAAGGCCAGAAGGGGTTCGACCAATCGAATCTACGACCACACGTGGTCCAAGTTTCACCAGTGGTGTCTACAGGAAGGCCTCTCTCCCCTGTGCATTCCCATACACAGAATCTTTTCCTTCCTTATGCAAGGTTTCCATCAGGGACTTTCCACCAGCACCCTCCGGCGTCATCTGGCGGCCATTTCCTCTGTCCTAGCGGGGCCCCGCAGACAGCCTCTCCGCTCCTTTCCAGAAGTTCAGGAATTCCTCAAGGGCATAGCCAACCTCAGACCTTCCAAGGTCCACAGGTATCCATCCTGGGATTTGCCACGGGTTCTCCATTCCCTCACGCAGGCACCATACGAACCCCTAAAATCGGCGTCCCTCAGGTACCTATCCTTTAAAGTAGCATTCCTGGTGGCTATTACCTCTGCCCGACGCATTTCGGAGCTGGCTGCCCTCTCAATCAGGCAGGACCTTTGTCAATTTCATCAGGACAAGGTAGTCTTGCGACTGGACCCCACCTTCTTACCCAAGGTCAGTTCCATGTTCCACAGAACTCAGGATATTGTCCTACCTTCCTTCTGCCTCCAACGAGACCATCCCTTGGCAATTAGATGGCACACCCTGGATCTCATTAGAGCGCTGAGAATCTATATCCAACGCACAGGACCCTTTCGGAGGTCAGAAGCACTTTTTATAGCCTATCACCCCAGAGTCATGGGTGCCAAAGTGTCTTCAACAGTAATAGGCCGTTGGATCAGAGGGACTATATCTAAGGCCTACGAGTCGGCCTCCCTCTCAGTTCCAAGGAACATCACAGCGCATTCCACCAGGAGCGCAGCCACCTCGGCCGCTTGGGCGACTCAAGCCCCGTTGGAGGAGGTCTGCAAAGCAGCCACTTGGGCCTCGCCAAATTCCTTCATCAGGCACTACAAGATTGACTCTTACGCTTCAGCGGACGCTGCCTTCGGCAGAAGGGTACTCCAATCCGTTATCTCACACGATAGCAATCTAATCCCACCCTAGGGACCATCTATTGGGTATGTCCCATGTGACTGCTGGACCCGCTCCTTCAGTACGGAGAATAGGCGTTGATTGCTTACCTGAACGCCTCTTCTCGTACGGTGAGCGGGTACAGCAGTCACTTCCCGCCCTTGTATGTGTCTTCTTTACCTTCCTATAACCTTTCTTCCTCTAACAATGAGAGTTGAACACTACAGAGCTTCACAGCTGAGCCTAGTCTATGGATTCGCGAATTCTGGGGAAGGGGCGGATCCGGCAAGCTTTTTTAACACTAGGCTCAGTTCCACCGGATTGGACATGAGCAACCCATGTGACTGCTGTACCCGCTCACCGTACGAGAAGAGGCGTTCAGGTAAGCAATCAACGCCTATTCCCTACCGGTTCAGAAGCACCTATTTTGCACCCATGCACCCCATCGTTGCTCATACTTTTTCACCCTCTGCACATGCGCAGAGGGTTAAAAATCAAATGACAACATCCAGGCGGGTGGACAGAGCCGCTATCGGTTCTCCAAACCACTGGCATGGAAATCACTACCGGTACATCCAAGCTGGGGCATACTGGTAGGATTTTACCACTGGCATGGAAACCACTACTTTAGAGACTTCCATTGGAGAATGCATTGAAAACTGCCAGTGGATATATAAAGAATGAAAGTATAACCCTACATATCCAATTAAGCACAGCAAATAGTTAAGAGGATTAGGATGCCATTGATCTCCCATGCAAGGCAAAGAATGTCATATATCTGCCCAACCCAATAACATCTAAACGTCTATGCTGTAAAATCTTTGAATTCATCCCTCATAACATTCATACTATTTATGAATACGTCTGCATATCAGGCAACCCAATTCTACTGTGGAAATCTCACAAATCCAGCTACAGTATATCATGGAAGAACACCATGGAAATTAGTGTATTAAGTGGTATAATGAATACACAAATATAATCATGACTACAGTAAAGTGAATATGAGTTGTGAGGACTGAGGGGGCAATGTTGATTTTCATGGGGAAAAAATAGCATGAATTCATATACTCTAGATTTAACATATTACCTTATCCAGGCAGAGCAGGAATGCTTGTGTGTTCAAAGCCAGAGCCATATTCCAGGCTTTGTTTATTGCTTTGCTTGAACAAGCCAACAGCTTGGTGTTCTGCATTGTGAGCAGTGTCAATATACCTGCACAGACAAAACTGGAACCCCTGTCAGCTTGCTTCATGCAGAATTCAGACAGCAATCCAGCAAGTCTTTCATCACATGTTCTTTTTCAATTCTGTAGGTTCCTGTTCTTTTATTATTATAATTATTATTATTGCTTCATTCCTTCCATTCAAGTTAGCTCTTTTGTGCTTGCGCCTTTGAATGTCATGGCAACATTTTGCCTTGAAACCCATGAAGTACACACCATGTTATAAATTTACATTTAATGGTACACTTTCTGGCAAGTGCCCAGTACTTTCAGATACATATTAAGTGCTTATAATTCAAACACCCTGGCATTTTGTTATGTCCATAGTTACAGAAAAATAGGATAGGATGAACAGAATAGAATAGAATAGAATTTTATTGTCCAGGTACACACAAGGGATTTGTCTTGGTGCATATGCTCTCAGTGCACATAAAAGAAAAGATACATTCACCAAGAATCATAAGGTACAACACTTAATGATAGTCCAGGTACAAATAAGCATACTAGGAACCAGTCACTATAAATTGTAAGAATACAAGCAACATAGTTATACAGTAGTCATATAATCATTTGTGGGAGCAGATGGGTGATGGAAACAATGAAAAGATTAATCATAGTGCAGACTTAAATAGTTTTACAGTGTTGAGGGAATGTTTTGTTTAGCAGAGTGATGGAATTCGGGGGGAAACTGTTCTTGTATCTAGTTGTTTATAGTGCTATATAGCATCATTTTGAGGGTACGAGTTAAAACAATTTATGTCCAGGATGTGGAGAGGTCTGTAAATATTTTCACAACCCTCTTTTTAATTTGTGCAGTATACAGATTCTCAATGGAAGGCAGGTTGTTAGCAATTGTTTGGGTTTTCCCCCCCTAATTATCCTCTGAAGTCTGTGTCTGTTTTGTTGGGTTGCAGAATCAATCACGCAGTTATAGAGGTGCAGATGACAGACTCAATGATTCCTCTGTAGAACTGTATCAGCAGCTCCTTGGGCAGTTTGAGCTTTCTGAGTTGGTGTAGAAAGAACATTCTTTGTTGTGTTTTTTAATGTCCATTTTAAATGTCGATTTTAAATATTTTACAGTTTAGGATTAGATTAAGAAAAGAAGCCAATTTTGTAAGTTTTCTTAAGATGGCTTTGTACAATATTGATTAGGTGGCGTTTAAAATGAAATAAACCCATCCTGTTTTGCCTTGAACTGTTTCAGTTATCTAAAAAATGGGAGGGAAGAGGAAGACACATGACTGCAATATCTAATTATCTATCTATGCATTTCAGTTTTGGGGAATGGTTTGTGAAACGGAGGCTCTTGATTATGGAGAAAAGAATGACAAGTCCTGTTTAAATGTCTGTCAATACAAATCCTATTTGAGATTAGTCTCCATGTGGTATTTAAGATAATGTAACTATTAATTATCTACCTAAAATTTTAACATATGTATATTACTAGTTTAGGGTGAGCAAAGTTTTGTGACCAAGGGCCTCATGTATAAGAATGAGTGGCAATATAACACACATTTAGATAGTACTGTACTGTTTTTTTTTCTTTTAAATTATGATCTGAGTTTTTTTTAGCTTCCAATATGATTTTCCTAAAAAGAGGAGGAAACTGGGCCACCAGTTTTCAGTTGTCCTCAGAAGGGACTCAAAAGGCTGCAGAAAGGGACCACTCTGTAGATGATATTCATCCTTCATAATTTATATTTGATATTAGTGTTGAATTTGATTCTTTTGATGTACCCCAAATACCAGTTAATATTTATTTATTAAACTTCTCATGTATTTTTCCATAATGAAAAAGTGTGCTAAGAATTTGAAGTGACATCACATTTTCTTAAAACTTGTATGGCTGTTCTGAAATCCAGGGGTCTCTTTTCTTTCAGTTTCAGTGATTGGTGAATCTTGCAATTTTCCTGGCATTCAATAATATTTCATCCAATCTTCTAACAGTTTTAAAAATGTCAGATCACAGTTTGATTCAGTAGTGTATTATCATCTTTGGGGTGAAGGGGGCATCCTAATGAAATGTGTGATTGCCTTGTTCAGAGATTTCTGCTCAAATTAACATTTTATATCAGCTATAGGACATCCCAGGCCAAGGAAACATTAATTAATTAATTCAATCATTCATTCATTCATTCAGTCAAGGATGTATGAGAAAACAAGTATCAGTATAAACATAACATAACAACATATAAGTATAAGCATAAGAAATGAATTCAAATAAATGGGGACAGTAGGACAGGGACAATAGGCACGCTGGTGCGCTTATGCATGCCCCCTTTACGGACCTCTTAGGAACGGGGTAAGGTCATGGTAGACAGTATAAGGTTGAAGCTGTGAGGGTTAGAGGGTGTAACAACTGAGTCAGATAAAGTATTACAGGCATTGATCACTCTGTTGCTGAAGTCTTACTTTCTGCAATTGAGTTTGGAGCATTTTACTATGAGTTTATATCTTTCGTTTGCCCATGTATTATTGCGGTTGAAGCTGAACTAATCATTGACAGGTAAAACGTTGTAGCAGACAATTTTGTGTACTAAGCTTAGGTCAGACTGTAGTTGATGTAGTTTTGGTTGCCCAGGCCCAAAATTTCAAGCCTAGTGCATAAGGTATTCTATTATGAGAAGAATGGAGTACTATTCTCATGAAATACCTATGGACTCATTCAATTGTATTAATGTCCGATATACAGTGTGGCTTCCAGGCAGATGAGAATTGATCTGGCAAAGGTTGTATATGTGCTGGTACAATGTTACTCGAGAAGAAGCTTCGCAAAATTTGGGAATGTGATCAGTACAAAAAGTAAGAACCCTGATTTTGTGTGTGTGTGTGACTTCAGGAAACGAAGTGATTGCTGTGGACTGGAAGGGGCTAAAAGATGTGGACCAGATCAATATGGACAGCACCAGCTCACTCCATGGAAGCAGCATCCACAGACCATCTACTGAGGTGAGCATTCATTTCATGTCATAGATAAGAGAGTATTCAAGGATCATCAGCAAAGAGAATTCCCCATCCAAAACTACAGAAACAACAGGATAAAGATGTGGGATCTTTCAAATAATCAAAAGGGGTGGGGGTGTTTTAATGTAGACAATGATAAGATTTTTTTAATTTTCATTTTGACTTGATATACATTGGCAGGAAACAAATAATTGTTTGGAATTTGTATCCAATAAGATAACTATTAGCTATCAAATAAGATAACTATTAGCTATCTTATTGGATAACTATTAGTTATCCAATAAGATAACTATTAGCTATCAAAAACATTTGGCAGTACAGTAGTCCCTCGCTATACCATGCTTCACCTACTGCGGCTTCACTTCATCGCGGGTTTCTGAGGAAGTCGATTGGCAGATTTAAACAGCCCGCCGAACTCAATCGGTAGGTTTTTCAAAAAATATATATATATCTAAAATTGTAAATACTGTATTTAAATACTGTATCTAAAATAAATACTGTGTGGGAAGGGTTTATAAACACTTAAAACAATGAAAACTTACCAAACAATTACAATATAAATACTTAAATAAGTACTATCAGTCAATAAATTCCCCATCGCGGATTTCACCTATCGCGGCCAGGTCTGGAACGTAACACCAGCGATAGGTGAGGGACTACTGTATTCCATGAAGTGCCTAGGATAAATCCTTATGTGTGAATTTTTTTTAATGAGTACTGGAGAGATAAAATCACTCATGTTCCCTATACGGTATCCTCTTGTATTCTTGTGATCATGTCGATAATTTTCTCCTTTTGCTCTAGAATCTTGATTCAGTTCAGGCCATTTAATGATTTGGTAGTAAATCTTGTGCATCACGTATGGCCAGCCCTGGTCCCCTAGAGGCCTCTGATAATTCCTCCCCCATCCCCCAGCACTCAGCTAAGAACCAGACTGGATTGAATATTATGATGATGGAGTAGAAGATGTGAATGCAGTGTCGTCCCTTTTAATCACATAATAGTCAGCCTACTACCAAGCAGCAGAAAACAGCACACTACAATAGAACCTCTGGTCACGAATGCTTCCGACCACGACCAAATCGGGTTCTGACCAAAATATTCCCCTCCCCTCCTTTTTTTGCAGCCCATTTACCCCTGCGCCATTTTCTATTTTTTGTAAATGCCAAATTTCCAAAATTAGGTTCGGGCGGACAAAGTGAAGGCTAACAGAGTGGAGACGGAGAGCAAGGAGAAGCGAGGAATGGAAGTCCTAGCGAAGGCTGATGCCTTCGTCAAAAGGGTGATTTTGGAGGCGACTTGGGGTGGCGTAGGAAGCTTTTGGAGAGGTGATTTTATGAGCGTTTTGGGGCGACGTAGGAAGGTTTTGGAGGGGTGATTTTATGAGCGTTTTGGGGCGGCGTAGGAAGGTTTTGGAGGGGTGATTTTTGGAGCAATTTGGGGTGGCATAGGAAGCTTTTGGAGAGGTGATTTTGGGAGTGATTTAGGGTGGCGTAGAAAGGTTTTAGAGAGGTGATTTTGGGAGCGATTTGGGGTGGCGAAGGAAGCTTTTGGAGGGGGTGATTTTGGCAGCAAGATGGGGCAAAGGAAGCGCTAGGCTAGGGGGGATTTTGGCAGCGGGATGGGGCGGCTTCGGGGAGCAGAGGAAATGGAGAGCTAGAAGGGAAAGTGGCAGGGAAATGGGTCAGCTCAGGTGTTCCCTGCCTCGGAACTGCAGGTGCAAGCAAAGGGAGGCGTGGAATCCTGGCGGGGGTGGCAAGCAAAGGGGAAATCCTAGTGGTGGCAGTCACAAGGCAGGGGAATCCCTGTAGCAGTAAGACAGCGCAGGCGCAGCAAGAGAGCCCACGCACCCGGGCTCGGGTTCGTAAGGTGAAAATGGTTCTTAAGAAGAGGCAAACAAATCTTAAACACCGGGTTCGTATCTCGAAAAATTCATATGAAGAGGCGTTCGTATATGTATATGCTGTATATGCTTTTATTTTTGCTATAATCATGGAGCTCTCCTCACAATACTTGGATGATTTATACAGAGAAAAACTGTTTCTAAGTACAATCAATTGCAGAGGGAAAACATGACTAGATCTAAGGGTGCCTGAAAAAGTTCAAACTTATACTGAGATTAGAGTTAAGGAAAAACGGGTTGGCTCTTTGTGTATATGTTTTCATTATCCATCAGCATAGAGTAGATGGCTTCAGATGGATTATCTTTCTTGCATAACTTTGATTTTTTGATAATTGTGTGTGGCCTACTTATCTAATAGGGTGTATGAAATGAAATTTAATGAGCTTTTTGGAATAGATAAATGCTATTCAAGCATGACATTTTACTTTTATGAAACTCCTGCAAATACATGGGAGAAATTTGATGTATGTTTCAGCTTAGACTGCAAATCCTGAAATTTCTTTTCAGGAGATTTTGACTACTCAATGTAATATCCATTTGAATGGGAGTAGAGTTGGCTCAGGTGGTTCCATTTTTCTCCATTTGTAAAATTTCTACTGGCCTTTCATGGACCACTGTTAAAAAATAATTATTGGACTATGCAGAGCTTTGGCTTCATTCAGACTCAGTGGCTTAATAATTAAGCTAGACTAGTCTTGTCTGTTTTGACCACTACCTTCACTCAATGCCAGACAGCAATTTTCTAAAGTATGTTACCAAAACCTCTTTTAATTTGAGATGTGCTGGGCAGAAGTTCTTAAAGAGTAAAGTGTGACTTCAGTCATTTCTCTTTAAGAACATGTATTGTAATAAAAATATTTAATATTTTATCTTAGAATTGAATAGGCAAGCATTTCTAAACAACTATGGAAAACTATACTTGAAAGCAGGTTTAATAATTCCCCTGTTTTCACATGTATACAGTATATGAATCCAACTCTAGGTGAGGCTACACTGCTTGAGATAAGATGCCTATGGTGTTGGAAAAGGTTTTCTAAATATTCAGGAAAGTACTGTACAGTATTCCTATATAGGTTGCTTCAGATCCATCCAGGCAGCAAAGTGGACCTCCTATGATGAGTTAATGACATTGTTGGGTACTTTCCATCATACTATCGGTAGTAAATTTAGTTTCCTCATGTTGCAGAAGTTACTCTTAACACAATGGCAGAAGGTGCTTACCCTTCAGTGCCATCAGCTGATTGTTGGAGGACTCATAGGTATTTCTGAAGAATGGGAGGCCATGTCAAGCTAACGACCCTAAAATGTTTTCCTGCCAATATGCCATCTCAGAAACAATTTATGAGACAGCATCTAGGAAACTGAAAGGAAGAATTGAAGAGCTGAGTCAAGAGGAAGAAAAATCCAATTAGATATATATTGTGTATATATAGATAAAATAGAGCAAATTTTGAGAGGAAAGCTTTTCTATAAGTAAAGGGCCACATCAAAAAATGGATGAGTAATGAAAATAATAAAAGGAAGGTAGCTTTCAGAGTAGTTCACCTTGGCAGAAGGAAGGGAAGATGAGAAAATAAGCTAGGATGGAAGAAGATAAGAAGGGGAAAACTAAAGATATTTTGCTATAGGCACTTTTCTCCCTTCTGTTCAGTTGTGTCCAATTCTTGGGCACTTCCTGGACAAGTGCCAGCAATTTTCTTAGCATAGTTCTTTGCCATTACCTCCTTCCTATGGCTGAGAGAAAGCGACTGGCCCAAGGTCACCCAGCTAGATTTGTGTTTAAGCTTTAGGCAGTTTTATAAATCTATACCTACTTAATCATCTACTGCTGCTATAAATAAGTTTTCAACGCATTGTTTAAATGAACATCTGACAGTATCATTAATGTTCAGTGCCATGTAGCTTCGATCCTGGAATAATTATATTTTCTCACCACATATCAGTTTGCTTTTCCTTCTCCCTAATCTCTATTTACTGTGCAACACACATCCAGCTGTAACTACCATCAAGAACAGTCTCTCCCAAAACATGCATCCTGGTCTCTGAAATCTTTAGTAGAGGAAGCGATAAAGTCAACTGCTATATGAATATGGTATGGGGAGAGTTTGGGTGTATTACTAATGTTTTATCTTAATTCTTATGTAGCAAACACGGACAGATTTCTCCTGGGATGGCATTAATGTGAGTACATCCAGCACTCTAGCTGAGTCAGTCTGTCTATGTGAGAGTTTTGCTTCTGGTGGGTCTTGAGATGACCATTAGTGACCTATCTTGCTTCTAGTAAATTCAGGGTCACACCTTAGATTGAGCATTTTTTCTGCTTCTAGTTCAATTGATACTTTGTCCAGAAAAAACAAATAATTGATTGGAATGGCAGCTCAACACACTGAAGGTATGTGTATTTCAAGGTCAAATTCCAATTAGCTAAACCATTTGTCCATGACCTCCCTCAGCAGCAGAAAATCTGATCTGTGAGTGGGTGGGTATTCAAAATCTGCTCTTAAAGTAGATGGATATTTGAATGACTATTTTGCTAGCTATTTTGAATATGCCTGCCTGGACTCAAGGACATAGGTTAATTTAAATTTATATTGCAAGCATTTTTATAAGATATTATCACTATCCTTTGCAAGAACAATCCAAAAACATCTATTTTAATGACTCCTTATTTTCATTCTCTTTTTTATCCTAGCATTTTAAAATAATATATATTTTATCCAAATTATTCAGACTCTCATAGCTTTGTAAGCCATGTGTATAAATGGATACATAAATTCAAACACATACTATTCTGTAAAAGGGGACATAAAAATCACCGTTCATTAAAGAATGCAAATGCTATTAAAGAAGTTAGGTCCTGTAGTCTTCATCACCAAAAAACTAAATATCTAGAAAAGAAAACTTGTCTTATATAGTTTTAAACTGTAAACCTAATTCTGTGTTAGACACAATATGATGTATTTGGACAACCAAACACGACAAAAAAAGGACTACATAAATTGCTTTGCCAATACACCCAAGACAAATTATCTAAAAGAAAAAAACCCTCACACAATAGAGAAAAAAGCAAATATGTTCATTCTGTAGATCTGTGAAGTACACAGTTGCCATTCTGTACATTCTTCAGGGAGTAACACTTCTAATAAGTACCTCATATGTTCTGCTAAGGAGAGATTGTCATCCATTTAATTTTTTCACTGACATATAAAGTGCTTAGATGAAACAATAATGAGCTACTTAAAGGCATACAATAATGCTCAGATCATGGCTAAATGTAAATATCTATTCTATAATGTTCTGAGTACAATTTTTATTAGATGACCAATGACTTTTGTAGCCCATTTTCTGGAGACAAGTATTAAATCATAGGACATGTTAGAGTAATTACAATATATGTGCATAATACTGCCATTTTTATTTTAAAGGAAAGTACCCCGACATTGTTCTTCAATTACCTTCTTTCTGATGCCTGGCTTTTCTGTGCCCCACACAATACCATTTGCAATAAATGGCAAATTCAGGAAAAATGGCTAATCTAGTGTATGTATGAGAAGGGGGCTTTCAGTAAGAAGAGAGGGAAGTTCAGGAGTATGGATTCTTACAGATTGCATGGATAATATAAAAGGGAAATTAACTGACACACCTGTGGTTTGGGAGGATTTGTACCCAATTTCAATTCCTATATTTTTTTCAATTTCTTATTTTTATTTTGTGATTGTACACCATGTTCATGTTCCTCAACAATAATGTTGAGTGGTTCCTTTGTGTAGCATTCAAAGATGAGAAATAGAGACAGGGGGGAAAAATGCTAAGACATGAGTTTTCTATTACTTGCTGTAGAGCAGAAGAAATAGTGACTTCTGTGCAAAGTTCCCTGAATCCAGTCTTTCCTTTATCATTCTGGTTTCTATACTAAATCAAAATAAGAAAGCAGCTGGGTTAATCTTCACCTTTGAAAAACACTTTCTGACCTTATCTACTCAGTATTTATCTGACTCCAGATAACAGTAATCCACTCTTACTCTTCTTTATTCACTCAGACCACCAATTTACAGCATTATATTACAGCATTATCGCTGTGATATAAGCCTGTCTAAATTTATAATCCACTGACACGGTGATGGTGTATTGTGTTATTAGTTGTTATGTTAGAAATGCTCTGAAGCAGTTGAGAGCTTTACATACACAGTAGGTTTTACCTTGAATTTTATTTATTTTCTGTTTTTTAACCTTCTCATATAATATATCATAAATTGCTGGCAAAACGCATTCCAGCCAGACACCAAATGTAACTTTAGCTCATTAGAGCTGATGTAAAAGTAATACATGTCTTAGAAACTTTCTGCAGTTATTGTTGTTTTTTCTTCTTTGCTCCTTCTATTTTAGATTTCTATTTCTTGTTTTCTTAGAAATTCAAATCAGAATACATCCTGCTCCTTTTCTCTATCTCATGTTTTGTTTCTTGGTATGACCTGTTTTCAGCTATCCATGGA
Organism: Erythrolamprus reginae; assembly: GCF_031021105.1. Taxonomy (NCBI): domain Eukaryota; kingdom Metazoa; phylum Chordata; class Lepidosauria; order Squamata; family Dipsadidae; genus Erythrolamprus; species Erythrolamprus reginae. The sequence continues at coordinate 224,872,731 of NC_091951.1, read as the reverse complement.
AGATACAACCTCAATTCTTCCCAAACTGAAACGAAACTCAAATGCCTATGGGATTGGAGCTCTTGCTAAGTCATCCTTATCTGGTGAGGATCTCAAACCTGTGAATCTGAAATCGTACTTCTTACTAACCTGGGTTTTATCCACTTTTTGCCCTAGCTTTATGAAATAACAGGAGTAAAAAAAACCAACTTTTGGTAATTTTATTACCTACCCAAATTGCAGGATTAAGTGCTATATATTCATCAGTTCCCTCGTTGCTCCTATGTCTCGGAATTGGTTCGTTACTCTCTCACATTTCTGTGTTGGAGCAGGTAGGTGTGTTTGAGTGCATTACAAGAATTTGCTATTGTCTGTCGAGGGTAAAAATAAAACTGGAAAAGACCCATTACTTTTTCATATATTACAGAACAAAGTCTTTTTTGCTATTGAAAAAAAAATCCTCCCCCATCACAATAAGGGTGTGTATTCTTGACATTTAATTGCTAATTAATGTCTTAGACTTTATGCTTTAATAACACACATATATATATGTATTCCCAGCAGCCTTCCTAAGTTTAATACCTCTCAGTACTGAATCACAACTCTCTGGTTAACTGAGGGTTGGGGAGCCATGGACCACAGTTCTAAAGAACATAGGATTGAGGAATGCATTCCTAAAGTTATATGCTGATCTCCCCTGATAGAGATTCGCATTTTGGGGATTCTTTGTTCTAGAGCACTCTTCCTATGGCAGAAGCCAAGGGACTGGGATGGTCAGGAACCTAAGCTGGTTCTCCAGACTTCACTTTGGTTACCCACTCAGTAAGGGTGACAAAGATAGACTATAATCTGCAGCTGCCTATAAGATGACCCATTTCAAATTTTGGGGGATATGGAGTATCTGGGCTACATGGCACTGGATATCAAGTTATTTCATAGTGACTTTTAAAGCTCTGGATTTAACCCCTAAAGCAGCGGTTAAGGGTTAAATTATTTAGAGGATGTCACCCTCACCTGTACCAACCTGTTCACCTTTAAAGACCAGTAATTTCTCCTGCCTTCTTTGAGGTGACAGGCTGACCAATACAAAACAACAGGGGTTTTCTACAGCACTCTACATTTCTGGAATGGTTGGCATCTAGAAGCTATCAAGCCTCACCAACTTTAGAAATCCAGAATATATATTTATTCTTTTCTGCTTTTCGTGGGGATAGTTCTGGGATTAGATGCAGTTGTATTTTGATTTTAATAATGATGGTTTTAGTATTGTTATGATGCTGTGATTTTTGTCCTTTATCTGTGTTTTGCTATTTTATTATTTATGCATTTATTCCATGTGATTACATTATGTAATTATGTAGCCTGGGGAAGGATTTTGTCCTTAAAAGCATTTTAAATAACAGAATTTTCCATTCAATTTGCTCATAGTAGAGAAAAAGGAAAGGATTGTACCCAAAGTTCACAGAATTAAAGAAGTTCTATAAATCTGTTTAAAGTTTTTGAAAATCTTATTTATAACTAGGAAAGGAAGCAAGTGCTAGAATTAACTAACATTAATCTTTCATGGTTAAAAACATTCTGAAAATAGACAGCCCTGTTTTTATTAACAATCAATACATTACAATTAACATATTTAACTTTTGATGAATGAACATTAAATTGTATAATTTCATGTTCTTGCCTACTGTAATTTGCAATTTTTATAAACTTTTTGATTTATAAATAAAAATATATATATTTCCTGTCCCATAAAGAGCAACAGTTAGGGAACAGAAAGCTAAAATCAACGTTGTCTTTTGAAAGAGTGTTAATTTCTTTATGTAATACATAGATCAGTTTTGTTGTATGTCTCATTAAATTCTCTATCCCATTAAGCAATATCAATGATCCATTTTTCCAGGTGCTTTAGGATCAGTCTAGATACATATAAGATCATCTCTTTCTCCTTCCTGCTGTGCTGGAACCAAAGACCACCCCCAGATCCGCTCTTGTGCACATCAGGAGAAAAACTACCCTAAGCGCCAATGAAAGTTTCTTTCTGTGGGCATAGAGCAAGTCTATAAAATACCTGAGGGTTTGGTGAGGATAGAAGATAATTTCTAAGACAACCATGAGGGCTAATTCTTCATCGGTGAAGTCCTGATTTTGTTCCCCATAACATTTTCTTTTTGGGAAAGCATATTGATTATGCGCATTTATTATCATAGTTTGTTGGATGTTTAAAATTCATTACACACGTTGTTATATTGTGGCCCCAATTAGCCTCTTGCTGTCGCACCCAGATTCTCCTCTGCAGTGACGAATGATTATATTGTACAGATAAAAAGAGGGTAAAGCAATTCAGTTTTGGAGTTCCATGGCGCATATTTTTTTTTTACCTTTATGGGAAGTCTCCTGTAACAGTAGAGCAATTATGTTGGGACAGGAAGAGAGAATAAAGTAGATATGCCCTAGGTTGCTATGACAGATTGCCCTGGTGCTGTATAATAGCCCCTCTTTGTTTTACTAATGTCTGGCGCCTTAGGGATGTCCCGCACCATGAAGGATCACGTCACCAAGCCCACTGCCATGGGGCAGGGTCGTGTTGCGCACATGATTGAGTGGCAGGGATGGGGCAAAGGCAGCAGCCAGCAACATACTCATGAGACAGTACGCAAGGATGCGGATGCTTACTCTGACCTGAGTGATGGAGAAAAAGAGGCTCGATTCCTTGCAGGTATGCTACCACCTTTCTGTATGCGAATGGTTCTAGGTAGAAAAGAAGGAAGAAAAGGAGGAGGAGGGAGGTTGGGGGGATACAGACTAGTTTTTCTCGATTTGTGGAATCACAATGACTGTTCCTCTATTATTATGATTACTTGTACTATTAGTCAGATTTGACATTGTTGTCTACCTTTTGTCCACCTGCATTAGGCAGATGTTGCCATTTCATTAGAATCAAAATTTTAAATCTTATTTATTTGGAATATAGCTTTTCTTTGGAATTACATAGATGGACTGAGGATATTCAGATGTTTGGACATAACAATTTCTGATCTGTTCCTCTTACATTTTAAAAAGTTTGAAAATAATCCAAGAGTTATCTTAGAGGAGATATGCTTACTCTGGAATGGATCTGGACCCATTCAAATCTCTCAGGATAGATAATATCTTTTCACTAATTTCCCCCCCGGGCTCAAGTAAAACAAATAAAGATTTCCATTGAAAATATCTCTATGTTGAATTATCCCTTTTCCCTCCCTACATACTGTTATGCCGATAGATCATATTTCTGGCTCTGACATCATGTATAATTATACTATACAAGTCTGTATTCCTATTCCATATTTTTAGCAACTTCCAAACATTCTTGAATGCTTTGAGGGTGTGATTTCTTCCTATGCCCTTGACTATGTGCCTATTTGTATGAGACAGCCATTCTGATACAAGATTGTTCATTCAAAATATTAAATTTCAGGTTGAAATTTTGAGACAGAATATTGATCAGGATATTGGACAGTGAGACAGTGAAAAGAAAGACAGTGAAGTGACAGATGTCTGTGATTATTGGCAAGTGGGAGAAAGGAATGAGTTTGTATCATTGACATTTACTCTTTTCTGTCTTTTGTATTCTAGGAGTGATGCAACAGTTTGCTATCTCAGAAGCCACACTGATGGCCTGGTCTTCCATGGATGGGGAAGATGTAAGTGTCAACTCCAGTCAGGAAAACCAAGCTGGCAACTACAACGAAAACTATCAAGAGATGATGGAGAATCAAGGTGAATATTTATTTTCCTCTTATTTTCCAGGAGATGGACATAAAGCTATAGGGAGACAGGTAATCTTTTTCTCACAAGACAATTAGAGAAGGCTAAAGCTATACTAATTGGGAGAATCATGCCAGTCCTAGTTATCTGTTATGAACTTTCTATTTATTTGTGCAGTACATTGGCTAAGCACTAAGCAGGAAAATCCTAGTTGTAAATATTTTATCAGCACTGAACACATTAAATAATATTTAAAAAGCTGTTGTCAGCCTTAAAACCCCTAATATTGGCCAGTTATTGTAACCAGTTAATATTATCTAGATCACCGAACACTTTAAGGCACAGCTTGTATTCTGTATTATATTATTTATTCTACTTTCATTATTTGTCCCACAATACCACCTGGTAGGTCTCTTTGTGCCTCAAGCTTTATAGAATTTAGGTCAAATTTGTGTCTAGACTCTAGACCATGTTGCTTCAGAATACAAATAGGGGCTGATGCAACTCAATGAATGTCCTCCAGACCGGCTTAAAATCCCTCTCGGTAGCAAGCTGAGAAATTAGTAAATCTTACCTTCCCCCTGACATACTAATTGTCAACAGGAAAATGATACTTATTTGAAGAAGATCATTTGGAATAGTGAACTGTTCTACTGGAAGTAAGGTAGAGCTATTCCAGGGGTGTCAAACCTGCAGTATCACGTTTTCATCACATGACGTATCGCAATTTTCCCCCCTTCGCTAAAACGGGGTTGGGGGTGGCTAGCATGTGATGCAATCAAAGCATAGACACCTAACATGAATATATATTCTCAGTCCATATTCGCTTGATCTGTACATTAGATTAATCAAAATACTCAGATATATATCATAAATGCATCTTCACAGCTGTGAGATTTTGAGAGTCTAACAGCTGTGTAAGGAGCCATTTTAAGGGATGTTCGTTTTAAGGGATGTAAATTGTATCCTCTCACAAACTCCTCCGGGAACTGTTGAGCAAGCTTTCCTTCCTGCCACAAAATCTTGTTGCTTATACCTTTCCTGTATCTTCTTCATTTCTGCCTTTCACCTCTCTCTCATTTTTATTCTTCTTTTTCAACTTCCTGTGCAGAACACCTGGCCCAGGTGCAGTATGACACCTGGCCTCACTCGTACGTCTCACAAGGCATGTACTGCCTGGGTTCATCTGATGCTTGGGAAGCCAGTGATCAGTCCCTCATTGCGTCCCCAGCTGCTGGGTCTTACCTCGGCCAGAACTTTGAGGAATGCCAGCCTAACCTGCAGGAAAGTGTTTTAATCCAGAACAACCTTATCCAGCAGCACCAATTGTTGCAAATGCAACAACAGCAGCAACAGCTACAACAGCAGCAGCAGCAACACCAGCAACACCAGCAATTGCAACAGGCTGCGTTCCAAAATACTGGCCTTGTAGATGTATGGCCAGCTCAGACAACTCCTAGTGGTGATGATAGTGTTGGTAGTGAGGGGAATGCTGAGTCCCACAGCACTCTGGTGGGAGTTCACGCGGAAGAGGAAGGGAACCCGGTGCTGGAGAAAGCCCCCCTGTTGAATAAGAAACCTTCTCCAGAAGAGGACGATGTTGTATGCCGGGATCTGGAGTCTCTCTCACCCAGAGAGGAGGCCGAGCCTGCTGCCCTTAGCCGCAAGGTTTCTGATGTTACATCATCTGGAGTTCAGTCCTTTGATGAGGAAGAAGGTGAAACCAATAACTGATGCTGGCTGTCGAAACCTTTTGACAATATGCATGGGAAACACGGGTGGGGGAAAGTGTCAGGGAAGCCCCTCTCCAGCTCCTCAGTCCCTCCTATCTCAGTCCCCCAGGCTCCCCAGTTCCCCATAGCACACTTGTTAGTTCTTAGATTTATGGAAAGGTAAGCCAAGGACCAAAGTGCTGGGCATTGCTAATTCCTTCCCTTCCCCTCCTGCACACGTTAGGCTGAACCTTTTAAGACTTACTGCCCAGAGAGCTCAGGGAATGCAAGATAGTGGCCTCATGTGGACATCGCAAACAGTGGGAACAAGTTAGGCTTGTTATCCAGAGTGGTTTCGTGAGGCTGATTCGATTTAACACAGCCTCTCAGAAAACGCTGCTCTGATCTGGCTCTTGGAACCTGGTGGGTCAATGATAAGGGAGAGAGGGATGCTTCTTAGTTAACTTTGCAACAACAACAACAAAAAGTCAGGCCTCATCAAGAATGCTACTTATGGAAGTGAGGTGCTATTTGAAGAGAAGCTTTCACTAGAGGACCATAACGTGGAGGGCATGGATCCAGACTGTGGGACTTTAGGGGTAGTGACTATTCCGTGATAAAACTGAGGTACTCTGAGTCCAATTCAAACCTCATTCTTCAGCACGTGTGCATGCATTTGCTGCTGAAAGCCTCTTTATGCACCCACCCTCTGTTAACTTTGCCTATACGGGGGCTGGAGAGGGTTTTCCCCCCTCTATTTATTATTGGGCACTTGCATGTAGGGAAGAGGGAGCGGGGGTCATCTGTCAATCATATGATTTATGCAGACACGGACTTCAGTCTTTCCATTGTATGCAGGGAAGACAAGACAAACAAAAGCAAACAAATACCACCACTAAGTACCACTCCGTACTTAGTTTTCATCTATTTTTCTCCCAAATGTTTCTGTTGCAACAGTTATTGGCCATCAGAGGGAATGGCCTGTTGCCATCTAGTGTAAGGTAATACTCTTTTTTCTAGACTTGCAAGTTCCTCTGAAAATATTGCAAAATTGAGACTGGGCCAAGAGTAATTCTCTGCTGTTCCCATCCATTTTCCTGCTAGGATTTTTGTTCTAATAACAAAGTGTTTATAATAATGCCTAGCTCAGTCAAAAATAAGAAAAAAGTAAGCAGCACATTTTTCTCATGTTTTATTTGAAGAAGAGTTTTTTGGGGGGTGAGTGATTGCTAAGTTTTGTGGCCCATAGAATTTGATCTCAAGTTATCCCTTTCTCAATTGTGGTTTGTCTTGGCAGATAAATGGAAATTAACATTAAAAAACTAGTTTTTAATACTTTGTTATTTTAGCATTTAGACACAAACAATGGAGGAAAATAATAATATAAAAAATGGTCAAAATCAATTAAAAAAAGTTTATGGTCATCATTAAAAGAGCAAAAATAAGGATACTGCCATAGAAGGTGACCCTACGTTTTCTTGTGAGAAAACGCCCACAGGCAATAGCATTTTCTCTGCTCTTTTCTTCTTCCATTCCTACACCATTCTATTTACCTGAAATTTCAACGTGGCTTGCAACTAGCTTGTATTTTCTGGGTCTGCTGGCTGGAAAATTGAAGAGTAAATTGCACAGCAGCGCTTTGTTTACTCAGATCTTACCCTTTTGTGTTGAGAAGGGGGGGGGACTTTGGGTTCAGAAGCTTTGCATTCAGATGTCATCAGCAAGAGGGAGCTGAAGTGCCCCCCACCCTTTTTCATGAAGTATTTGAGGAGAACTCCGTGTATTTCAACAACCGAGAAACTCTGTCTTCCCCATTAACTGCACCTTCTTTGAGAACATTTTCATCATACAGACATGGTCAGGCAAAAAATAATCCAAGCAAAACGCATGAAAGAAAAGCCTTTTGTCACCATCCTTTTCCTTGTCTCTGTTTCCTGACTCTTCCTGGCTCCTTGGGCTGGGGAGGCTGCTCAACCTCCGAGCCTATGGGAAGCGCACCTCTCTTTTAAAATATGTTTACATGCTACAGTGCCAACCTCGGAAGGCTGAGAGGGTTGGATACAGAACTTCCGCTGAATATGAGGGACAACACCTCATGTCCTTGCATTTATTTATTTTTTTCTTAAATTGCTGCATTCAGTCAGTTGTGGGGGGATTCTCCCAGCAACGATGCAGAACCATGAAGAGGGCAGAGGGTGCATCTCTGCAAATGAAGAATGAATGAAACTCCTGTTACTCCAACATCATCGAGCCTTCAGGATAACCAGAAAGCTTTGAGATGTTTCCAAGTATTGTGATGGGGGAGGGCGGAGATTCAGGCAGCCTGATTTCTCCTTTCCTCCAAACCATTATGCTCCATGTGCCTATCCAGGACCAGGACTAAACCTGGATGTTTACGGTAATTTGTTTCTGTGTAAATGTATCCTGCTTTCATCTCGGCGCTCACTGAACTTGATAATAAGCGGCTCATCTTGTTTTAGATACCTTATTTTACTGTCTGTGTTTTTTAAAGGAAAATGTAAGCAACGTGCATTTGATAATGCCACATATCACAAATGTTTGAGAGATGTATATTTTTTTGCAGTCTGAGAGATGCCAGAGGGTCATATTGCATGAAAATCAGTAAAAAAACAAAACAAGAGAAAGCTAATTTTGTGTTTGTAGAACTGGGGGATGTGACTGAACAATGTGTACGGTGGAATAGGGAATCACAACTGTATTGTAGCTTGCTATAACTTTGGAAAGTTCTACCAAACAAAGATAACCATATTTTCTTTTAAATTGTACAGTTCTTGGTGAGGGTTTATAAATAAATAGAATTACGGTATTCGGGATATGAAACTCCATTTACCTTCCTCTCCCTCCATCCCCTGCAAAGGGATCTTCCCTTAAAATATCTTTCCTATTACTCCCTATGTTTAAATGTACTGATGGCTCTGATTTTAGCCAGGTACATCAGCAGAGAAAAAAGTTACTCAGTTACATTTGGCCCCAGATGAGTGGGGAAAAAACCCGTCAGCTTCAGTTATCTGTTGTTGTGTAGCATTCCAAGTCCTAAAAGATTACAGCTTTCATTTTATTGGACAAAATGATCAAAATTGCTGTATTGCTCTATTCATATAATAAAACAGATCTGTGTGACACCTTCAAAAGTAACAACAGATGTTGAGATCTCAGTTGCTAAATAGAGTCAGGTCAGGTTCACTGACCTGAATGGAAACAGCTCAAAGTGATTCCCGATATAAATGCATTAGTATCAGCTAACTGAAGAACAAATACTATTATCAAAAGATGGGATTTCCTGTGCCACAGCAGCTCTGCATCTCTGGATATATGGTGGTTAGAAAGCCTCAATCAGGAAAGTTGGGGATAATTTTTTTAAAATTATTTTTTGTAGAAGAAAACAGGCAGATAGCACAACATACTGCACACCCTTTTTAACCATGTGATAGGTGGGTTTATTTCTGGGCTTGGAGTCTGACTGAGAAAACAACAAAAACCAGGAAACTTAGTTGGGGGGGGGAAGGGCAGTTGAGGGAGGGTTACAGCCTCATGCTTCAGTCTGCTTTCCCAATTCTCCAATTCTATTGCCTTATTGTTATTTATCAGCAATCTGTGTCTGAAGACCCCAGCCCTTTGCCTCAGAATGCTAAGGGGGAAGAAAACATTTTAGTCTCTGAGGGTTGCATTGATTGACTCTCACTAGTTTCACCTTAAAGAGGTCATGTTCAGAAATTTCACATGGGTTACATGCATCACATTTGAAATGTGCATGCCTCCCCTTTTCATCGCTTGGTTTCTTCTTAAAAATTTAGAAGCAAAATGAAACCACGTAATTCAGATACACTGTGTAGCTTTATATTTTGAATGTCTCTGAATTGATAGGCAATGAATTCCTGCCTGAAGAATATTGGAAGGTTGTGGGGGGATGTAGATTTGTGCTCATGTATAAGATAATTGTTGTCCAATGCCTATTCCAAGGTTGAAGAATGCATCCCTCTGCAGAAGTTGTAAACTTGGAATGTTAAGTGTCCTCACCACTGGCCCTACCATCCAAAATTTTGGAGTTACACTTAAACCACATATAGAGACTTTAGGTTCCCCATTCCTGGCTTATGCACTTGAATAATGATACACTTCTTATAGAGGATTATTCATGAAACCATTAGGAATGTCTAATCTTTTTTTAATGAAGTAAAAAGTGGGATTGAATTTCCTTGACATACTTTGGGTGGGGGGGACAATCCTTTGAAGTAATTTTTAACCCTCTGCTGCCACTTCCTGATCCTTTGCATGAATCATAGCAGCGGTAGGATCCTAGTTAGCAAATCGTGTATTTTGTACTATTCACTAAACAATTTTCTTTGGTGCAATATTGCAGTGCTTACGTTGTGGCATGAATGCTAGAGAGCTTTATTCCAAGGTATTTGAGCAGTTTTATGTAATTATTTTCGAACAGTTAATCAAGGGATTGCCAAAGAGTCCTGAAGGAAACATTCCATAAATGCCTGTCCCTTTCTTGTCCTTGCCTGTGAGCCTTTGTTGGAACAGTTTTGCGAATGCGGAAGGTAACCCCACCAACTAGCCACAGTTCACAATTATACTTAAATGAAATCTCCAGCAGGCTTTCTTGAAAAAACAAATACTTTGCTTTTCTTCTTGGCAAAATGTTTCTCTAAATAAACTATCACCTTTACATTTAACCACTATAACAAACTATCCACAATACTATCATACAGCTACTATTACATCCATCACTACAACCACTAACCACACCCATGCAAAGGTGTTATTTTTTTTATATAGGTTACAGCCAATCAGGTTGCAGCACAGTTAGTAAACCCATGATTACATACTGATTATTGCTTACATCAGCTATTACTAAGGTTACAGACCATTTTCCTGCATTGTAATATTACTTCAGGAAATAAACCTATTCCTGACAGCCTTCAATCCCTCTCCTTACTCATTTCTTAACTGCTAGAAGAACTGAAAGATGGCATCATGGTGGATGACATCACAATACTGGGGACAGAGTGGCAGTCCCTATTTGATGGCTGAAGATGGATGAGAATTAACCAGGAAGGAAAGAAAACAAAATGTCCTTGAACCTTGAGGACCAATTAAATCCTCCATGCACACACACACTTTAATTTAGTAATTGTTAGAGGGACTTTTCTTAAGTGAGGGAAGGCCAGTTAAATAATTTCTAACATAATTATTCCAAAGATAAGGAAAACCAACAAGTTTTGCAAGGGAAGAAATAACTGTAGGAGCTACTTTTGGGCAAATTAGCAGCTCTCAAGGAAAGAATAAACCAGTCTCCCTTTTTAAAATAAAATCCAAAGCTTTGTACCTGCATTTTAAAAAATGAACGTTAATCAGATACTTTATGTGCCTCCTATATCATGCTTCGTCAGTGCCTAAGGGTGGTACATGCATTGCGTTTTTGAATGAACTAATGTGGATATCTAACTCTTGCTCCTTCTTGCTTTTTTCTCCTTGAATGAAACGTCTAGGTGTACAGTATATGAAAATCACCAGAGTGTTTATGAAAATAGGACTTTTATAAAAACAGCAACCAGATATAAATTGTGTCTTGCTTAAATATTAATATCAAGACATTATTACAGTGGGTTCCATGGTTAATAGTTACACATATTAACACTGACACATTTAAATTGTAATGGAAGTGAGATGGGTGGTTGTCTAAATGTAATACATAAATAGTGAAGTGGAAAACTGCAAAGCAGAGGGAAAGGACTAGATTAGATCAATTAAACCAAGAGACGGGTTCTGGAGACAGTGTCCCTGTGTCCTAGTAAGGTGTCTTTCAACTGAATTGGATTTCAGTTCCCATCATCCCCAGCCAATTTATTCACCTCTTTTTAGGAGCAAGTTTTAGCAATAAGACCTGTAGAATTAGTATTTACTAAGATAGGCTTGTTTAGAAAGGCGACATTAGGTGTGAATGAGGGCCTTGCTCTGTGTCACTCCAGGCCACAGAGGAAGTCATTCATGAAGAGCAATATTTTTGTATGTTTCAGAGGAGTTGAAAAGCAATAGCACCCCTTTCAAGTCCCCTTAATTCCCTGCCACCCAAAAAAGTGGCATGGAATTTAAAAAAGTCTTTAAGGGGCAAAGGAGACATTTCATCCTCTTCAGCACCCCTTCCAATGGGCTCTGAAAATGTCAGCCCCATTCCACAATGACCTTTACAGTTTCAGGTGTGGCAGAGCAGAAATCATCGTGTGGCCTCCTGGCCATCATTGTTCTTGGGCCTTGAATTTCTCTAGTTCCCTAGGCAGATAAAGCAGGATGTAATTTTCATGTCAGACCGATAAACTAAGAAATGAGTTGGCTCATTGTGAAAACATATTCAAAGTCCCAGCTTGGTTATGTTGAAATCACAAATAAGCATTTTTTTGAGTATTTTCCCCCTCTATATTTCTGCATATAGCCTTGAAGTGCAGAGGAGTGTAAGAAGCAATGCTTTTCCCCCTTAGGCAGGCCTAAAGCAGTGGCATCTGGGAGATGATGGTGGTCAAAAAAACTCAAGATGGCGATCATGACCATGATATTGAAGTTCTGTCCCTTTGTACATGTGTGCGATATACAAGTGGCTGGGTTTCAATCACATGGTCATTATTGCCATCTTGACTTTTTTGACACATACCAACCCCACGATGGACTCGACTGCCTGAAATCTGCCTGTTTTGAACTACTTTGTTATTCTGTTGCTGATGAATTGTTTCTTACTCTAATTTGCATTTCTCCCTTCTAAGATCTGTTTAGTTACTGATATGCACAACATGCAGCCTCCCTTTTTTTCCTTCAGGAGCTCACAATAATGGGCATAGCAGTTGCCCCTTAGCCAAACTCTGTGAGATAGGTTGGATTGAAAGAAAGTGATCAGACCAAGTCGCCCCATGAGCTTCTGTGACAAAAGCCAGGCTAAAAACCGATCCTCTAGCACTTTAACCATTACACCATGCTGGCTTTAGGTCAGTCCAGACAATAGCAGGTACTTGCATAAGTCAGGAGCAAAATTAGAAATTGGGGCTCTACAAAGGACTACTATGATCCATGCATTTATATTATGCATTAAATTATTATGTAAAAAACGATTGAGAAAATGGCTAGTGAGTTAATTATTACTTTTGCTACTTTCAAGGAGATTGAAGTCAATCTCTTAATCATATTTCACTTAAAATGTAGCCATCTAGCAAATAAAGAACATGGCATAAATGTTAGTTTATTTATTTATTTGGATTTCTATGCCACCTTTCTCCCTAGACTCAGGCAGCTTACAAAAATAAGAATAAAATACAAGATGCAGCAAGCGAAACCCAAACATAAAACTAGTGCTAAAACCACAAAGTTATTTAAAACCAGACATTCATATTCATTCAATCACAATCCTACATTCATATCATTGGCTGGAGCAAGATGTCAGTACTCAACAGCCCCAAGTGCAGATTTAGCTGCAGATAGACTGACATTGGTTTTGAAATCACTAAATTAGCTCTGATGCCAGAGATTTTGCTTACTTCCTTGTAGTCCCTTGTGACAAATCTTTCTATTTACCGGCTGCTCATAAGAAGAGGAAAAAATAAGGGATTAACTCTGGAACAAACTTACACACATATTTGCCATGTTTTATATATACAGAGGTTTTATTCTGATGCCACAGCTTGGGCAGCAAATTATCTTCAGCAGGTTCTGCTGAACTTGTTCTTCCTGTCACTGAGCTTCTCAAGAATCAAGGTAATTGGGAGAAAAGATCATTGAAACAATGGTGGGAAAGTTGCATTTGCTCTGCTTGTTGCTACTTTTTCATTTTAAGTCATCCCCATTTTGTTTTCTGGGTGATGCTATCAAGTGTATTCAGGTCCCTGGCCTGGGTTTCACTACACGATAAAGTTGTATGGCACCATTTTTGATTGCCAGGGGTGGGAGAAGCTTAGGTTTCAATGCTTCTCTGTGTAGATATAATTTTCAGCAGTTGGTGATCGCGGTAAAATATTCTAAGCCAGGTTTCCATGTCACGCTCACTTTCTGTGCACAAATAATTATCTGAGTGGAGGAGTATTATAATTGTGGGAAACCAAGCTATAATCTGAAACTTTCATATTCAAGTTGAGAGGCTTAGTAGCAAAGCAAGCAGGAAAAGTATTTTAAATAAATTCAGTTTATTTTAATTAATTCAGTTTTTCTGCACATTTTTAGTCCAGGCATACCTGTAGTGTATTTCTTTAGACATTACAATACTATACATACTTTAGTATGGTACTTTTGTTTCTTTTTTCCTTAAATGTCATCACCATAGATGTCTGAATTTTGTTCCAAACGTTGTATGGTAATTATAAGCTTGGATGTTAATTTGCTGTTATTTCTAGGAACTGCAAAATGTTGTCTGAGAGATAAAAATCATTTTTGAATATAGTACCATATTTTTTTAAATACTTCTCTAATTTGGTGCTGTGCATGAAGTGGTGGATCCATCCTCCACGCTAGAAAATGAGCCTCATAAATAATTTTCAAATTAGAAAGGACTTTTAAAAAAAGAAAGAAAGGAAGAAAAAAGCTTGTCATAGTAGTGAATAAGCTTAAGAGCAGAATACAGGACCATAAGTACAGGAACTATATAAAAAAGAGGAAATAGTAGCTAGTGTAATTGAAGCATGTTTAAAGAAAACCAAAGGTCTTGGGTGCATTGTTTTTTGTTTTATGTTTACACTAAACTTATTAAGGTTGACTTGCAGGGAAGTTTATAAAGAGAGACCAGTCTTAAGACTTTTCACAATTCTGAATTTCTGAAGAAAGGAGGGATAGTTTTCTTCCCATCTTTAAAATGTGGGATTAATTGAGGACAGTGACTTTCCAGGAAAGGAATGGGAGGAAATGTAGAAGTGGGTTTACAAAATAACCCTCTCACTTCCTTCAATCCTGGGACACTCGAGCAGAAAAAAAACCAGATTTGCCTTTGGTCTTCCAACTCCAAAACATCTTTGCTTAAAACTTTTTTTTTTTTTGGTTATTATGTGCATGTTTTTGATAATGTGACTTATGAGAATATATATTTTCTCTGTGTCAATATATATTCATATATCTTTTGTGCACGCATACACATGTATGCCTGTGTGCCTGTGTGTAACTATATCTATAGATATAAAAATTATATGGCGTTTAATGCCTGGTTATGGTTCATAGCCATTGAGGAAAAGAGAGCTTTGCCTGCAAGGGCATGTAAGAACCTCGTCAAGTTAATGTTATTAAACAGCACGTGGTTTTGCCATTGTGGTTGGTGGAAGTGTGTTTTATTTCTGTTGGGAAGTTCCTACGTATGGATTGTGCAATCTGATATATTCCTGTCTGCTAAGTATCATGGTATGAACAGATAAAGCATACATTCTTCTCCATTCAAAAGTAGTCCTCAGAGTTAGTATTTGGCAAACATTTCAATTGAAGATATATATTGCTGTACATGTACAGTTGTTTCTGAAAATTGAAGCTGTGAATCGGGTCCTTCTCCTCTGTAAAATCTACAGCAGAGCATTTTTTCCAAAGCAAGAAATTTGGCTAAAGTTCCTGATCAAAAGACAAAGCTCCATTGATGGAAAAATTGGATGCTTTTGATTTAGCTTCTTTTTTTGTCCCACGTTTCTCATAGAATTTCCATCATATTTTCAAGGATTCCATGGAACACAGTTTGGAAAACCTAGATCTTGACTACAGGGGCTATTTCAAGCCTTCATTAATCCAGCAACTCTATGAACTATTCTGACCAAGATAACAGATCTATAATTCAGTGCATCTGCTTTGCATTGGCTTAGTGAAAGCCACCATAACCTGTGATAAATTGCACTGCTTTTTAATGAGGAAGTCATAAGGAAATAGAAATAGCTGCCATTTGTAGCAGTATTTATGTTTATAGAGATGTCTGTTTCAGTCCTTTCAGTGTAACTCTGCATTAATTATTAAGAATTGAATGAGTGTTCTTAGCCAAGTGATTTTTTTAAAAGCATGGTTAAGACTTAATGTTTAAGTCCTTGAATTTTAAATATATTTGTGTCGATGTAAGAAGAAAAAAACAGTTTTTCTCCCCCACCCTATTTTCCTCAGATTCTGCCTAAGACAAATGAAATATGGAGCATGTCTATTCAATAGAAAGGAAGGGGGTGACGAGAAAAACAAGCAGTAGGCAATCTCTCCTGTGCCTAAGTCCAGAGGAAAAGGATTGGTGAGAAAGGGATTGTACAAGCAGCCACACAAGGGGGAACACACCAGACAGTTTGCATAGTATATTCATGGTTGCTGATTTCAGGTCATTGTTTTTGATGTGGATTCTCCATTGTATGCCTTCTTACTCTTGCAATCCCTTCCTCTCCAATTAATGTAAATATAAACATTAATTATTTTCCTACTAATTATCCCAGCACTAGGATGAACATTCAAAGGGTAGGGGGTTAGGGAAAGGAAAGCACAGTTGTGGTCTTGTGATTCCCAAGCTGGTGACAATTTAACACAGCTGTTGATTCCATTTGGGTCACTAAATAAGGACTACATGTAAATAGAGGAAACACAGGTATCAGAAAAACCCATAATCTAGACCAGTGTTTCCCAACCTTTTTTGAGCCGCGGCACATTATTCATATTTTCAAAATCCTGGGGAACACTGAAAGGGGGGGGGCGGGCTAAAGAAAAGTTTGGACAAAAAAACCCTCTCTCTTCCTCCCTTTCGCTCTATTTCTCCCTCTTTCTCTCTTTTCCTTCCTTCCCTTCTTTCTCTCTCTCCCTCTTTCTTTCTTTCTTCCTCTCTTTTTTGCTCTCTTTCTCTCTCCCTCCTTCCCTTCCTCTATGTCTTTCTCTCTCCCTTGCTCTCTCTGTCTCTCTTGCTATCTCTTTCTTGCTTTTTTCTCTCTCTTGCTCTCTCTCTCTTTCACTGTCTTGCTATATGTCTCTTTCTCTTTGCCTCTCTTGCTATCTCTCTTTCTTTCTCTCTTTTTCTCTCTCTCTCTTTCTCTGCCTCTCTTGCTGTCTCTCTTTCTCGCTCTGTCTCTCTTTCTCTGCCTCTCTTGCTGTCTCTTTCTCGCTCTGTCTCTCTTTCTCTGCCTCTCTTGCTATGTCTCTTTCTCTCTCTGCCTCTCTTATATGTCTCTCTTTCTTTCTCTTTCTCTCTCTGTGCCTCTCTTGCTAAGTCTCTCTTTTTCTCTTGCTATGTCTCTCTTTCTTTTTCTCTCTCTGTGCCTCTCTTGCTATGTCTCTCTCTATCTCTCTTTCTCTGCCTCTCTTGCTGTCTCTCTTTCTCGCTCTGTCTCTCTTTCTCTGCCTCTCTTGCTGTCTCTTTCTCGCTCTGTCTCTCTTTCTCTGCCTCTCTTGCTATGTCTCTTTCTCTCTCTCTCTGCCTCTCTTATATGTCTCTCTTTCTTTCTCTCTCTCTCTCTCAGCTGACTGCAAGCGGGAGCCCTGACGGCGGCTGCTGGACACCGTATATGCCAGGCCCACAGCACCAGCATGTACGACGTCCAGCAGCACGTCCAACCGCCACCGTCAGGGCTCCCGCTTGCAGTCAGCTGAGAGAGAGAGAGAGAGAGTGCTCCCTCTCGCCGCCACCGCCTCCCCGCGACTGCCTGCGGCCGCTGCGGCCACCCCCCCCCCCGCTCCCATCGCCAGTGCCCTCCCGCCGTGCCACAAAGGACATTTGCCGTCGACGCCAGAGAAGCTCCAGCTGGGCGGGGCGCTGCCGGTACTTCCGTCCTGGGGCTCCCGCTCGCAGCTGTCAACCGGCTCCTGCTCGATGCCGCGGTTTTCGGCGCTCTCCTGCTGGGCCCCAAAGAAGGAAGGCGGGAAAAAGGCGCGAAGAATGGAGCTCTCCTTCTTCCTGCCTTCCTTCTTTGGGGCCCAGCAGGAGAGCGCCGAAAACCGCGGCATCGAGCAGGAGCCGGGGGACAGCTGCGAGTGGGAGCCCCAGGACGGAAGTACCAGCAGCGCCCCGCCCAGCTGGAGCTTGGCGGCACACCTGGCCATGTCTCGCGGCACACTAGTGTGCCGCGGCACACCGGTTGGGAAACGCTGATCTAGACCTCCAGTGACCGCAAAATCATTCTGATGTAAAGGTGAGAAGTTTCAGAAACATCATTGGCAGAAATGCAATTTACATCGCAGCATGTCTTCATATTTTTGATCTAAAAATGAATACTATATCTATGCATTTCTCTCTTCGTGTTATTCGTCCCACCCATATGACATTTACTTTCCAGAAATATGTTTGTGTGCACGCATCTGCATGAAACTGATGTGCTACAAAGCTACGGCCTCCAGAATAACATTTCTAAGATTGCCTATAGAATCAAAGAGTACATATTTCTTCCTTCTGTTTTATATGAAATCAATTTACTAGCACAGAAAGGACCACCAAGGTAAGTTTACTCCAGCAGAAGAGTAAACAGTGTCTTTCTGGACAGAAGATTATGGAATTTAGTAATGACTATTACTAAAGAAATTATACTCCCAATCCTGGAACAAAATAAAGATATTATCGGAATACATTAATATCCCTAGGCAAAGCAAAATACCATTGGTAATTCTGAAGAATAACAATAACACTTAGATTTATAAACCACTTCATAGTGCTTTACAGCCCTCTAAGTGGTTTACAGAATCAGCCTATTGCCCCCAATAATCTGGGTCCTCATTTTACCCACCTCGGAAAAATGGAAGGCTGAGTCAACTTTGAGCCTGATTAGATTCAATCTGCCAAACTGATGGCAGCCAGTTCTCAGCAGAAGTAGCCTGCAGTACTGCACTCTAACCACTGTGCCACCATGGCTCTTTTATGAATGTAAGCAGATACTATATGGAGTTGCTTGGTTAGTTTTTGCCCAAAGGCTGCAGCTTACGACATAGAAGAAGCAGTTGTGGAACAACAACAACAACAGAAATAATTTCTGGGCTTTTGAAAAGTAGTCCTACTTATTGCTTAGTTGAAAACAAGCCCTGTTTGCATTCTCATTTGATATCGCAGGCTATTGATGCACATAAATGTTAGAATCAAAATTCAATGATTTACAGACTTATATCCATTTTGACTCAGACATGAAAAAAATCAAACTGGCAGTGGTTTACCTTAAGTACAGTGTTCCCTCAATTTTCGCAGGGGATGCGTTCCGAGACCGCCTGCGAAAGTCGAATTTCCGCGAAGTAAATACACTATTTTTGGCTATGAACAGTATCACAAGCCTTCCCATAACACTTTAAACCCCTAAACTGCAATTTCTCATTCCCTTAGCAACCATTTAGATTATTACTCACCATGTTTATTTATTAAAGTTTATTTTAAAAAATATTTATTAAAAGCGGGCAAAAGTTTGGTGATGATGTATGACGTAATCGGGCAGGAAAAACCGTGGTAGAGGGGAAAAAACTGCAAAGTATTTTTTAATTAATATTTTTGAAAACCCGTGGTATAGCCGTTTCGCGAAGTTCGAACCCGTGAAAATCGAGGGACCACTGTACTTGTTATGTATCCCAGATTCTGAATTTTATTAAAATACTGTTCCAAACAGCCAGTATCCTTCTGGTGACAAACTCATAGAAATCAGGACTAAAATGTACTACCAGCAAAGTGTGTTTGTTGAAAGAATGACTAAACAGTGATTAGATAACGATGATCTGCATTTAATCGGTCTTGAATAGGCACTTTGGGACATGGTTGTCAAATCGCCTCAAAACACTCAGACACTGACACGATTCCCAACAAAATCCCTGTCCAATGTGACAAACCTGAGGAAGGCATTTCCCAGAAATAATGGTAAAAATCCTCCATAGGTAAGATTACCACCTTGTTTCCTTATCAGATCCATAACAACTCCATGAAAGATTGAAATTCAGTGAATTATGACAATCTGATGATGGAAAACTTCCATTTGTCATAGGTGACTGGTGTGGAAACCATGACATTGCCAAGTCTAAGCCACTTCCATTACACAGACATGTGCTTTCCAAGCTCTTCTCTAAATATATGATGCTTATTTTAACTTGACTCTGATACTATCTGCTTGGAATAATGTGCTTATTTCCTTCCTTGAGAAACTTCAGCCAAGGCAAGAGGATTTTCAGGGACTGAATTTTAATCTCTTGGACCCTGGTTATCTATGTCGCCAAGGTAGGCTCCTCATACCTGAGCCAAAAACTCCCAAGATATTTTTCTCCATTTTATTAGATCAAATCTTGTTCAAAAACACTAGTTCAAAAAAATTAACACATCTGTACTGAGTATGGATGATGAAACAGTACTGATTATGTACAGTACTCACTAGTATAAAAAGAGTTACTGTCTGAGTGCAACGGCTGCAACAAGAATTGATTATAGGTACAAGAGCTTAGGTTAAAGCAAGGATTTTTCTTATTTGATTATGTGTCATATGCTTCCAATGAATCACTGAGCTCAATTAACAATCATTAAAAGTTTAGTTGTGCTTGTTCCTTCTTACAGAATGTTCAGTACCCTCCTCTTAGGGATTCCTTTGGAAAAAGTCAGTGTTAGATTTGTATAAAAGTTATGAAATGCAGATATATCTACCCCCTCTTTCATATAATGATGCTGGTTTTTCAACACATCAGTTTCTTCCCACATCAGTTTTTAGTCATCAGGTACAAATATGTTTAAGACAACATTTGTAGAAATTTCTTTCAAGTAATAACAGTAGGACATTTAAGATGTAAGTGATATTTAAACAGCGTTAACTTGAATCCTTGGCTCATCAGCATTTAGACTTCACTGACATTCCCTTCTGGTTTGACATTATTTTTTCAAAGTCTTCAGTCAAATAGTAATGTTCTGACAAATGCATCGCTACAGATAGAATTGAAGGTTTATGAATGTGTTTGCATAGGCAAGATGGGGAACTCCCGGAGGCTCGAGGATGCTAACCAAGCCATACCCACCCACTAACCGGGTAGAGAACCCCTTGCTAAAATTTTTGAAGCCCACCCCTGCTTGTTTTAGTATTTTTACCCCAGCAATAAATATCAGAGGGATATTTCAATATATTGGAGATTTTTTTTAGTACAAGGATGTGCAAATTGGTAGAAATAATAAGTTATTAAGTCTATATTGGCAAAATGAGAACAATTTGTGAGCGGGTGAATTAGTGTCACATGTAGAACATAGATTGGAGTTTATTTCAAAAGAAAAATTGTAAAAAGGTAAAAGGGGGTATGAAGCATTTGTCATACTCTGTTTTGTTTGCAAATTGGGATGGGTTCTCTACATCAGGACTGACCCTGGGCTAAGTCTCCTTCAAATCAGAACACCTGAAAGGGATGAAGATGGCTGTGCATAATGATATGTGGGAATGATCTTTGCAGACAGGAGGAAAAACCACGGACTGGATACCCAGAGTGTAAAGGACAGCCCATAGATGGAGGGAAGGCAAGGGAAACATTTCAGAAGAGACCCTCCCTAGTTTTCTGGCAAGGAAAAATAGGGAGAAATACTTTCACTCTGGCAAGATTCTCTTAATGCAACCTTACAATGAAGTTAAGAGTTAGAACTCCTGGTTACACTTCTTGTCTGGACTACCCCACCGGGCTAACACCATGGCATGCTGAATGATGATATAAGTGGTAGGTCTATCTGAAGAACACTTGGAATATATCCCTACAGACAATGGGGCCATACCATTGCCTAACACAGGGATCATAATCAAAGGATGCAAAACTAGAGGATATAAGCCAGGATCCTTCCAACCATTCGCTTATCATGTCTTTCTTGCATTCCATTGAACATGGCAGAGGAAAGCCAATCCACACAGCCATACAAGTTCTCCAGCATGAATTATCTTCCACGGATACCAGCAAAGCAGGTCACAAGCTTTTTCTGGAAATGTAAGTATGGTGGGCTGAAGGATGAGGTAAATTTTTTTCCAAGGTGCAATTATATTGTCATATCGTTATCATCCTCTTCCAGGTTCCTGGAGCACAAGTTAAAGTCCTTGAGTATGTCTGAGATGTTCTCAACAGCTGGGCTAGAAATTTCTATGCCCTCCAATTCTATATCGGCATCTGAAGCAGAGAAAATCCCTTTTTTTTTTACCTGGGAAGGGAAGACTTCTGTGAGACAGGGGAACTAGGACCCACTGGGTTCTCTGATCCTGAGTCCACTGCAGATTTCCCAGGGACTGTGTCGTTGTTATCTTTGTTCCACATCTTTGTAGACCAATTGGTATGCTCTTTGCTGCTTGAAGTCTGAGTGGCATCACGGAAGCTTGCAAGAGGAGGACGAAGTTGGATCCCAGTACGTGTAGACCCCTCAATAGCTTTCTGGAGCTGAGAGTTTGAGAGACATAGAATTAACAAGGAAGTTTATTTATTTATTTATTTATTAATCAGATTTGTATGCCGCCCTTCTCCGCAGACTCGGGGCGGCTAACAGCAATAATAATACAATATAAACAAATCTAATATTTAAATTAATTTTAAAAACCCCAATTTAGAAACTAATCATACATACTGACATACCATGCATAAATTCTATAAGCCTAGGGGGAGGGAAAGTCTCAGTTCCCCCATGCCTGATGACAGAGGTGGGTTTTAAGGAGCTTACGAAAGGCAAGGAGGGTGGGGGCAACTCTGATATCTGGGGGGAGTTGGTTCCAAAGGGTCGGGGCCACCACAGAGAAGGCTCTTCCCCTGGGTCCCGCCAAACGACACTTGCAAAGGTATTCTTCCTTAATCAAAACAGCAATAGCACTTAGATTTACATACCACTTTACATTGCTTTATAGCCCTCTCTTAAGTGATTTACTGTGTCTGCATATTTCCCCAACAGTTTTTTTTACCAAGCTCAGAAGGATGGAAGGCTGAGATAAAATAGTTTCCACAGACTAGAAGGGCAATCATTTTCATCCTAAAGATCATGTTTTTGGTATCATGCTAGGTATGCCTTATCACATGACAATGTCACCAAAATAGGCAAGACAAAAACCAATTAATCCTTTTTTCTGCACTTAAAGGATTCCATTCATTCATTTTTAAACCACAGCCATCTCAGCAGCATACATAAACTATGATTTGAAAATATACTGCTCAAAAAAAATAAAAGGAACACTCAAATAACACATCCTAGAATGAAATATTCTCATTAAATACTTTGTTCTGTACAAAGTTGAATGTGCACAACAGCATGAGAAATTGATTGTCAATCAGTGTTGCTTCTAAGTGGACAGTTTGATTTCACAGAAGTTTGATTTACTTGGAGTTATATTGTGTTGTTTAAGTGTTCCCTTTATTTTTTTGAGCATTGCATTTTCCAAAGTTAACACTTTTGGGGGTCTTTAATGTCCAATTAGCTGCTTTAACTCTGCAAAAGCTAAGGCACCTATTTTGCCACTTAAACAAAAAAAAAATGCAAAACCACTGAGGCATTGGAGACATCTAACTGGGGGTGGGGGGGCTGCATCTCACAAGTTGTCTAGAGTTATGCTATTTTTGTTTTTCATAAAGGGAGAAAATAGCAAATGAGATCCTCATCAGTCAGAAGTTCATAAATCTTCAAGGAGGTGTGGGGGGGGGAAGCTTGATTATCATTATTGCCTTTACAGTACAATAGGGTTTTTAAAAACCCCAAACAGAGGTCTTCAAGTATAGCTGGCTAGAAATTTGGAGAGTTGCGGAAAACAACTGATCTATAAAAATACTGAGTATGTTTACATGAAAGAAGTAAGGGGCTCAATAACTGTTATCTCCACCCAAGATTCTTTGGAAGAAGGAAAAAGCCATGGTTGTTAAACATGTAGAAATTCAACTCAAGTCCACAACCCAATTTCTCCTCTTAAGGAAATGACCACAATCCAGTTGGCTTTATAGCCAATAAAATCATCATAAGACTAAATATTTTTTTTCTTCTGAATGTTAAAAAGGTTTAAAAAGGAATTCCTCTTGTAGACTAAATAATCACAGATCTCTATATCAGATTTTGCAAATTTTAGCAAGGGTGCATTAAACCTTCAAGTTGAAAAAGAAGCCAGAATAAAATAAAATATTTCAATTTAAACTCAATGAAAATAAAATTAAATTGTGCACATTACTTTTTTGTAGGTACTAATACTGCAAGTTACATTTTGCTGGCTTTGTATGGAGTAGCTCTGAGAACTGAATCTAATGTCCATAGGGGAGTTGTGTTATACAGTATGTTGCTGATAGTATTGAAAGAATACATGAAATGTACAATAAAGTTAGATGGAAGAGAAAAGGTATTTATCAAAGTCTTTTCTAAATGTGGAATGAGAAGGCATCATCAGGATGGTAAGAGTGAAGTGTAAGAGGTGTATAAGGAGTAGTACTCCCCTTACCATCTATTTTTTCAATTCTGGGTTTTCATTAGACCTTTTCTTTATTCTCAGGCAAGATTCAACTGGACAAAATACAAAGGTAACATGATTTAAATTACCTCTTCCAGTGCAATCACACCCTTTAGTTTTCCCAAACTGGTTACATAGGCATGGGTGAGTCCTAGCAATGAGAACAAGGTATGTGTCTACAGAAATGAGAAGATAAGACAAATTAGCAAATAAAACAGGCCAACCATCGCAAACTCTTGGAGAATTTGAAACAGGTTAAGAATGGTGGAATCTTTTTACTCATATTAGCATGAGTAAACCTGAAGCAAAGCAAGACACGAAACCTTCCATGTCTGAAATTGGAATAGCTAGAGATACGTTTGTCTAATTAACACAGTGTAATAGTTTGTTGGCATTAAAAAACAAATTGTACCAAGTCAACTGATAAAAGATTATGGTTTAAATAAATTTCCAATTCTGTATAAACTGACCCATAGACTAAATTATCTTTATCTTGTGTGCTATCACACTAAATGTATTCTCAGGTAGCAGAAGCAAGAAGAGTTCATCTATATGGGATATAAATGGAATTAAGATCTTCTGAACTCACAGGAATATAGTATAACAATAGCACTTAGACTTAATATAATGTTTCCCAGTGCTTTACAGTCTTCTCTAAGCAATTTACAGAGTCAGCATTTGACCCAGCTGCTGTGGCCTACAGGTGGAGCTCTTGCCTCACAATCAGAAAGTTGTGAGTTTGATCCTTGATAGAGGCAGGTGTAGGGTCTCCTGCTTGGGCAGGGGTTGGATTAGATTACCTGCAAGGTCCTTTCCAACTCTGTTAAATCTGTCATATTGCCTCCAACAATCTGGGTTCTCATTTAACTGATCTCGGAAGGCTGGAAGGTTGAGTCATCCTTGTGCCTGATGAGACTTGAACTGGCAAATTTCCGGCAGCCGGCACTCAGCAGAAGTAGCCTGCAGTACTGCATTCTAACCACTGAACCACCATGGCTCAGAAGGGTCATAGACACAAACTCTTTGGAAAAACTTAGATTTTAGTAAAACTGGGTTGCACTCTAAATATGAACAAATCAAATGAGGTAAAAGGGAAAATATACATGTTGGTTTTGTATATGTCCTTGCAGGTATCATTTTAGGTGAGACCAATACTTTTCTTCATTGAAAGAGGGGAATAAGGAAGACTTTTGTGCTACAATAGGGCCCATCATTCCTAATCATACATGTGCTTATATTAAACAAAACCTTGCTACCTACGGTAATTAAAGAAGGCAATGTGAGAAAATATTATTTTACTGAAAGAGTAGTAGATGCTTGGAACAAACTTCCAGCAGACGTGGTTGGTAAATCCATAGTAACTGAATTTAAACATGCCTGGGATAAACATATCCATCCTAAGATAAAATACAGGAAGTATCATAAGGGAAGACTAGATGGACCATGTGGTTTTTTTCTGCCATCAATCTTCTATGTTTCTATATCACCTTATACATAGATTGAAATATTTGGAATTGATTAAATATATAAAAATGTTTTCTTCAATTTTATATTTACATTCATTTTATATTCAATTTTATATTCGCATTCATAAGAAGCACTATTATGAACTTCTTTATTTTGAATTATATATTGGAACAACATTGAGACTAAGGAACAACTTACTCAACTATTTATGTTCTCAATTTTATTAGGAAAATTGTTCCTACAAAGATTTAAAAAGTAAATCTCAACTAGTTTGATCCCTCAATTCCTTCACACAGAAATTATTTTAATAGACGAGGTTGTCCAAAGAAGTACCATTGCTTCTTAGATGAAATTTTCTGCTAATAGCATAAGCTAAGGGTAGTGCCAAGACACAGAACTGGCAAGAATGGTAACAAATAAAATAAACTTAATAGAACATTGGGGGGTGGGGTTCTTTTGCTTTTAATGTATTTTTCTCATTCAAATTCTAGAGGCTCAGCTTTACATTGAAATTTGCAGCTCTTAGTCTACTTTGCAAAATTGCATAGCAAGGTGGCAACATGCAGTGGAAAAGAGATGGCTGAAAAGAAAAAAAAATCTATGATAATAAGACAGTTTGGCAGGAAGCGGGGTAGGGAGGCAAGAAAGAACTGAAGAAAAGAGAATAGGTCTGTATTTTGTAGATTTGGCTCAATTCTGAACCTTTTACTTGCCTGGAGGAGTAAAATTAGAGAAGAATGGTCAAGGCCATGCTATATACAGAGACAGTGGTGGGATGTAAATTATGTTGCCACCGATTCGCGCGTGTACACACAACACTTCTGCACATGCACAGAAGCGGGTGGGTGGAGCCTTCTGCTGCCAGCGCTACAGGTTCTAAGAACCGGTCCAAACTGGAGATACCCGCCACTGTACAGAGAGCCTTACTACATCTGATAAGTTAAAGTGTGAGCAAAATCACACCAAATGTTGAAGACCAAGAAATATCAAGAGAAGATGAAATCAGTGGAGGGTGTGGGCCTTGGTGGGAGTAGAGTTGGATAGCAAGGGTAGTAGAGAATAAGAGTAAATGCAGGCACTCACCTTATGCAGTGATGTTCTTTCCACCAGCTGAAAGGGAGAAGGATCTATGCGGCAGCTGTTGAAGCATACCCTTTCCTCGAGCTCCTCCTGCTCCCAAACTTCTATCTGACACAGGAAAAAAAGAGTTCACAAGTTCAGAGAAGTAATTTGTGCCAACCGGTTTCCCAGGCTGCTTATTTTAGCCAATGGGCCAGCATGGTTTACTTCTCTTGGGTACATTTCCCAACTTGTCCAATTCCTCTTCTTGGTTGACTTGGAGAGCAGTTAGAAAGCAATTTCCAACAGGAATCTGAAACCAACCTTTTTCCTAAAGCGAACACCGTATTTTTATTATTTTTTCCTACTACTGCTCTCAGTACACTTTTCCATTTTCTGTACCTTTGCATTCCTTCTCAGAGTTCCTTTTCCCATGAATACTTTTTCTAAAAGCCTATCCCATCAGGAGGGAGGTCTACATGGATATTGTAGTCTCTCACTCATACAGACTATTACACAGTCTCTCTTAAAAAACAAATAAGTGTTCCAACCCATTCTCCTAAATTTTTCCTTTCCATTTAATCACATTGTTTTCAGTAATCACGTCGGCTTCTGCAAAAAGCTGCAGAGAGTTCACTGTTGTTGTTAGGTCGCTGCTTGGAGAATGGGTGTATTACCCATAGTTAGGGGTATGTTACTTACCAGGCCTGACAACACAACACAAATTCACTTCAACAAAGCATATGGGACTACAGAAATGATCTGATTCACTCCAGCAAAGTGAAGAAGGCTCTATCTACTCAGTTTCTCCCCTAGTGTATAAAGTCATGCAGCTTTGGGGCTATCCACAGCATTCATCAATATGTATATATATGAGCCTGTGTACCATCATAGATAGAAAACTGGGTTTAAAGTGAACGTACAGAATATCAATTAAAACCTGCAACTGCAGTACCATTGGGTATCCCAACATGTGGGCTTATGAATATTCCCTGTTTTCTTGAGTCACACAGCTCATACATACGTAGGTTATAAGCATGATAGATATTACCCTGTGCTTTTTTGTCGTAGGGATATTAAGTACAAATACTTTTTTGAAAAATGATTCATGCAATGCTTTACAATGGTGTAGTGTAGTAATGCACACCTCCCCACTTTAACCTTCAACTTTTTTCCTGCAGGCTATTATATTCTTTCCCATTGTTCTCTGAGGTGCCAGGCATACTAATAGTGACATATACGAGACAGAGTTTTCGCAGAGAAAACAATAAGTTTTCAAAAGTCACATTTCATAGTGGAGAATGGATAAATAATCTTGTAAAATGGATAAATAATCTTGTAACACTGTCACATCGCTGTTTCATGGACTCTCCTGCCATGGAAACATCAATCCCCCTCAACTCTGCTGCTCTGCTTCCAAACGTACCTCTTCTGGCTTCATTGGGTCTTCAACCTCTTCTGAATCCTGAAAGGAATAAGTAATGAATTCCAAGATCAGAAGAAAGGCAGCAAAGCTTAAATCCAAATCTTGTTTTTAGTTGCTTCTTCCCTGACACGGTGGCTGTAATGAGTGTTGCATGTATCATGAGACTTAGCACATGGGTAAAGAAACCAGGGAGGGGCATATGATATGGTCATGCATTCTAAGTATCTTGGGTTACACTTTCTAAAACAAAATTTATAGTCCCCCATGCCTGCAAATTTGAAGGCAATATCTGGTGAATCTCAAGCTGTTTTCCTTGGTTTTATATCCTTATTTTTATTGCTTATAGAAATAGGAAAAATCCATTTTGTTCTTTCTAGTCTTTCCCTCCGAGGAATCTTACCATATCACATTCTCACAACAGGGCAGAAAGGTAAACTCAGGGTTCTGAGTACTATGTCCACCCCACATCTTTAGTTTCCCTTGACTCCATTAACTTTCCTAAGTACAGTGCTCTGAATGTGCACACACCTTTGTGACATACAAGTGCATGTGTAATTTTTATAAACAAATAAATGGAACAGAATTTCAAAATACCCTCTTATCATTCCTCCTGTTGCAGTTTTGGGATCCTTAGTTTTGTAACAAAGAAATCTATTATTTGAAGAAAGCCTTTACTATAATAATTGAAGCAGATTCATATGATTGTAGTATATTAATCTGCAAAGGATTTTTTTCCTAGTTATGTTAGAAGGATTCAATTGCTTCTTCATCCCTCCCCTTTCACACTCTCAAAATTAGTCCAGTCATGTAGGTATACAAATTTTTTAAAAGTAATTTTGGAAAACGCTTTGCAGTTAGGTCATCAATTTCTATCACTGAACAATAGTAGATACTCCTCCTTATTCTTTCCATTCAAAGAAATACAAAGATGGAAAACATAAGGTGTTCTCAAGAGGTTTGGAAGTCTCGCTTAAAAATACATTTAAAAAAAAATATGCATGCTAATGTATAAAAAAAACATCTGTGCTCTTGCCATGGCAGTTCAGGGATGAATGAACAGGGATAGGTCAATTCTGGTACTGAACATCTTCCAGAATCTCTGGCAGCAAAAGGTCATGATTGATGCTAAGCTTCACTTGCTATTTTAAGTTTAAGTTTTCCTGCCTAAAGGGATTAACCCTATTAAGGAAAAAGTGACAAGGGTAAAACACTGATAAATGACTACAGAATATCAGTGTTGCATAGCTAACCTGTTTCATTACCATAATGAAGTACATGTGTTGCCTATCACAAGGTCTGCCTGGATTATCCTAGTCAGCCCAGCCAAAGTGGCATTGCTAAGGGCTGTCTGCAATGTTGGATTCAAAAGTAATTGCAAGTAATTGGGAAAGTCCTTCAAAGGAGGAAAGTTTCCTATCATATCCCAACCTGAGACTGCAAACACTGTCCAAAGGAATAGAATAGAAGGTACTGTAATAGGAAAAACATTCCAACATTCTCCGAAATTTGTGCAGAACAAATTTAAAGTTCATGGAGCATACACATTCGATTCTCTTTCACTTGTATATTTGTGTCCGCAAGGACTTCTGAGCTGCCTGGTTTTCCATTTTGAGAAGTTTAATTTATTTCATTTTCCCCCCACTTCTGACTCTAAAAATGCTATTTTCTCAGTGTATGATAGCAATCAGAACTCTTTTTCCAAAATTATTCAGGCATAGAATAGTTTTCTTGTTCAAACCTGCTTGGTGATTTTTCGCTGGGGAGATGAGCTGAGACAAAGAAGTTGCTCCATCAGTCTCCTCAGCTGCCAACATCTCCGGGCTGTGAGAAAAGAAAAATGCAAGGAATGAAACGGCTGACCACTGGGCTGGCTGCAGGTATGCAAGATGGCAGCCACAACCTACAGTCAAAGCTTCACCCATTTTTATGCTGTGGCTGCCATCTTGATCTTTTGTATTACCGTGTTTCCCTGAAAATAAGACCCAACCAGAAAATAAGGCCTAGCATGATTTTTCAGAATGCTCATAAGACCTACCGCAAAAATAAGCTCCAGTTAAGATCATCAGACAGACAGACACGTTTAGTACCATATTTTCCCCAAAATAAGACCTAATCGGAAAATAAGCCCTAATGCATCTTTTGGAGCAAAAGTTAAATTATTATATATAATATAATCTAATTTTCAGGGAAACACACTTTTAGCTAACCAGCAGCAATGTTTTTTTTCCCCCTACCCTTTCAATAATGCATATACATTAGGTTGCCACTGTATCCCGTCTGATTTTTAAGGAAACAAAATGTATATTTTCCATAGTAAAACAATACAAAGACAAACTGAAACAATGTAGCTTCATATAAATATAATTCTTATTATTTTTCAAGTGAACATTTGGTGTTTGATGGCTGTCAGGCCTGTTAGATAAACCAGGCCATGAAATCAACTTCACAAGAAGGCTAAAACTGGCTTTATTGACACACTGACTATAATAAGAGAATCTCGGAAATCTCACCAAGAATCTTGGAAATCTACCACCACCACCACCTCTTCCTTGCAGTTCAACCTCTGTCTGAGCTACTTCTGAAAATTATCTTTTTGTGGGCTTTAAAAATGCTTCTGCCCCTTTTGCCTAGGCATATCTGCTCATCTCCATCAAGGTCATCTTTTTTTCTTTCTTTACAATTCACCATTTCAATCTGGAAACTATTGGCAAGTTGATAAATGTTCTCCTAGGTTGACAGAACTTCACAGAGATGTTCTGTTTGGATGGCCTGTTCATAAATGATAAGTACTACTGAGTAATAAATGCTACTGGCTGAGTGGCAAAGGGAATGGAATTGCTTGTGACAGAATTTGAAAGAGACAAAGCAAAGCCAAATAAATTAAGGTTGATATAATTGGCCAGATTCAGTGAAGGGCTATCAAAATCTTTACTACCGCTCTGTGGGTGTGGCTTATGCAGGACGCCCTGCATTTTCTTTCAACATCTTTCAATGCAAATTGGGTGCCCTGGGGTGGAACTCCATTTTTGCTACCCCACTGCGTTCCTTCCCCGTCCAGGCAATAGCCCACCCCTGGCCAGATTCCCAGAAAAGGATGGATCTGATTTCTGGAAAAAAAGAAAGAAAATGAGTGGCTGGTTACCTGATCATAGAGAAGTCATGCTTGGAGAAACATGTAATAGTGACTAAGTTGCCTGGGAAACCCTACTTCAAACTGTATTCCTAGACTTCTTAGCGCTTGAAAAAAAAATGATCTTCCCATTTTGTTCCAAATGTAATCAGCTTTCCAATTTCTGGTGATCATGCTGTGTTGTTCCATATACACAGAAAGATCATTAGCCAAACACACATTGCTGTCTTCCCCCCCTTTTTTTCTTAATTGCCCCCAACTGAAAGTAGGTGTCTCATTGTGCCTATTTAACTTAGCTGTGTGTTTATATGTCTGCTTGCAACTTTCATGTTGTCTTCAATTTGTTTAAAAATCTTTGTAATGCTTGTAGATAAGTGGAGAAAACAGAGATTATATTGTTTCCTCTAGTCAATTTCATTACAAGAGTGAATCAAATCAGTCACCTGCACGGCTTTGCTGGAAGAAATGCCATTTGGCTTTCTTAAACTTTCATTATAGAACAATTGCATCAATCATCCATCAATCCAAGTGTCAGCAGTACAGAGCCAGGAAAGTGCAATTCCAAATTCTTTAATTCATGGTTAGGGTTTGCGTTGTAACACCATACCAATTTCATCTAGTAACAGCTGTCTAGCACGATCAGTTTGTAACTGGCTCTAAATCAGACAACCCAAACACATCAGTTTTATCGTTTGGCTCAAAAACATACTGGCTAGTTTTTCCCTGCTTGTTAGTTGTGCTAAACATGATTAAAGGTTGGATCTTCAGTGGGGAATATGAAATTACTTTGAAGTTGGAAATGCAGACAGAATATTGGGAAAGGACATCTTTAATATTTCATTCCTCACTAAACTGCACCATTCCTTCCAACCATTCCCAATTGCTCATCTTGCCTCAAATACAGGTATAAATTTTCACATGGGAAAGAGATTGCACTGTTGACCTGCTGCTTTCCTGAACGAATTAGCTTCAGCAAGAAAAAGATAGCAGAAGAAAAAACCTGGGGCGAGTGTAGATGGTTTCTAATGTCTGAATCTTTTTGTAGAATTGTGTGAAATAAAGGACAATTGCACATTGTCTGAAAAGACGCAGGAAATAAAATGTAAAACACATCGCTCTCAAGAGCCAATAAGCTCTAGGCTTCTGTACCAAAATAAGCGGGGTGTGTGTGTGTGTGTAGAGTTTAACAGAAAACATGATTGGACAAATTAAGAAAGACAGGTCTAGTTGGTGGTTATTAACAGATGCCAGATTATAGAGGCTTTGCCCTGATCCAGCAGAGCAATTGCCTGCCTTCAATTATGGAGCACTGAGGACTCATAATTGGAACCTCACTCTGCTACCATTGTGCATGGTAACATGTTGTTGACTAAGTACCTCAAGTATAGATAATAGCCACCCTTGGAACTGAGCATACATTATAGGGACTTTCACACAAAGGCTGCTATGACCTATCATAAAATAAAGACCTACCAAAATATGAACAAATCCCTTGGCTGCACACATCCCAATAAACTATTTTCTAAGAAAACCTCTGGGGATAACACTAGACCTCGGAGACACCTGCTGAAACCTTAGGTTAATCTCAAGGGCGGTGTTATTGTTTTGGAGCAGCCTTACTTCCCAACAATTTTTTTTTTATTCAAAGAATTTTAACTAACTGGCTTCAAGGACCTAGTGGTACCCATGGGACCTGAAGACAGGCATACAATCACCCCATGCACCATGCTGAAGACTCTAGTATTACAGATATTTTACTGCACAAATTTAACAAGAGATCAAATGCCAGTCTCCTGTTAAGCGTAGCAATAGCATTTAGACTTATATACTGCTTCACAGTGCTTGATAGCCCTCTCTAAGCAGTTTACAGAGAGTAAGCATTTTGGCCCCAACAATCTGGGTCCTCATGCTTTTATAATTCTGATGTCTGTCAAGTTCACTCTTCATTTTGGAGCAGAATGCCCCTAGAATGCCCATGTTACACCAACACTCCGCAGTCTGCATTGGTTGCCGATCAATTTCCGGTCACAATTCAAAGTGTTGGTTATGACCTATAAAGCCCTTCATGGCACCGGACCAGAATATCTCCGGGACCGCCTTCTGCCGCACGAATCCCAGCGACCGGTTAGGTCCCACAGAGTTGGCCTTCTCCGGGTCCCGTCGACTAAACAATGTCATTTGGTGGGACCCAGGAGAAGAGCCTTCTCTGTGGCGGCCCTGACCCTCTGGAACCAGCTCCCCCCAGATATCAGAGTTGCCCCCACCCTCCTTGCCTTTCGCAAGCTCCTTAAAACCCACCTCTGTCGTCAGGCATGGGGGAATTGAAAATCTTTTCTCCCTTCCCCCTAGGCTTATAGAATTTATACATGGTATGCTTGTTGGTATGATTGATCTCTTAAATTGGGGGTTTTTAGATTACTTTTTAATATTAGATTTGTTACATTGTTTTTTTATTGTTGTTAGCCGCCCCGAGTCTTTGGAGAGGGGCGGCATACAAATCTAAATAAACTAAACTAAACTAAACTAAACTAGAAAAATATGTGGATCTAACATAGTTATATGTCAACAAGTGTTATATATTTCACCTGTCCTTGTTTTATTCAAAATAAAATATGCAGAGTCTGATGAAGTGTCCACCTCCATATGTTCAATAATCCCCCTATATTTTCCTAGCAGTTGTTTTGTCATTTTTCTTCCCGGATGGAATACATTAAGGAGGAGAAGATGGAACGGCTGTCCTGTGCTTTTTCACTAGTAGCACTAGGAGTGCTTTCTATCTGAAGCCAACCTGGATTTGCCAGTTCTTCTTTTTAAAGTAAATCTGGCAAACCTGGGCATATTTGGAGATTCAAATGTGTTTAACTGAAACTATCCTGCAATCCTTAGTGGTGTTTTTACTTTAAATGCTTTATGACATATTTCTTTTTTCTTCTCATTGTAAATCCATTATATTTTTAACCCTGAGGATATGCCTGGGAAGGCAGACAACACTCACTAAAGAAATCAGTACCCTTTTGGCTCTATGTTTATGGAACAGTGACCTTGAGAGATAAAGCAATGATGAATTAGAAGAATAGGAAGTTATGTCATAAAACCTGGTGGGTGAAAATATAAAACCCCCATAATATTAAACAGACTTATCTCGTGGAGATATATGAGCAAAGTGATTGGATGAAAAAGAAAAGGTGTGGAGGGATAAAGTATATAACAATTGTGTGACATAGCTTACAATTTAGGGGCTTTCATCTCTTAATTACAAAAAATATCTCTGATACAAATGCAGTATAACAAGGGGAATTTTACATGTATTAAGTGCAGCTAGAATTGTATTTGCAGAATGGTGGAAAGGTGAAGAGATCCCTAAATATCAAAATGTCATTTAAAAAATATTAGAATGTGCAGAAATGGATAGATTAAAACACAAGGAAAAGGAAGAAACTAAATACGTTTTGACTTGGGGTTTATTTTATCAATGGCTAGCAGTTTCTAACAGTTAGAAACAGGTAGATAGAAGAAAAGGACTAATGATACAAGGAAAGTTTGTTAAAATTGATAAAATTGATAAATAATAATAATAATAATAATAATAATAATTATTATTATTATTATTATTATTATTATTGAATTAATACCAATGAAATGAATATTGTTGTAAACACTTTGATTATGTCCTAAAAATATTTGTATCCAGGCAACACACTGTTTAACTAAAAATTGAATTTTTATATGATATAAAAACAAAACCCGATTGCAATCTGTACTTGCATAATTTACAATCATCTTTCTGTTCTTTCTTTTATGATTATCTTTCTGTCCCCTTCAAAGTAAACATTATCATTAGTAAGTTGATAAAGTAAGTCAGATATATGTCCACTTTCCAGCAATCCCATAGTCCATACCCCAATTAGAGAAGACCCTTTAAATCTTCAAATATTGCCCATCACATTCCACCACAAGAAATCAGAAGGACACAATACCTGGAGTTTGTGGAGGTGCTTCTTCCACTAGCTTGTGAGGAGTCACTGGCCCATTAGGTCCTTCTGGATAGTCAGGCTGCTGTGGAAACTATTATAGAAAATAAAGCAAGAATTAGCATTTCCTTTAATAAATACTTTTTTAAAAATCTGCTGTTTCTCCAAAAATTATCATGTATATTATTTAAGCAATTCTTATGAACTCTTCAGCAGAAGCAGTTTTTCTCCATGCTACAAAGGAGATGCTCTAAGGTGAATTGCAGTTTCCTTAGTGGCACTCAGTGAGTTTGCTCTGAGATTTGAACTCTACCTAGTCACTATGTCCCGTTGCTTACATTTCTTTTTCTACTTTTCACTATTGTTGGGGTTTCTCCCCCCCCCCCATTTTATTACTCTCCCATTCACTACCTCAGTCTTTCCCTTGTTCTCTTCTTCCTCGTCCACATCCTCATCCACAAAAGCAAATGATTCATGCTTCCACTGGTGTCCATCATAAGATGCTTCAATCAGTTTCTGTGGCATCTCCCGGTCAAGATGCAGACGCCGCTCTGGGCTGAGGTGTCTCTGCAGCAGAGCCTGGAGTTCACTTCGCTCCACTGAGCCCATCAGAATCATGGAATCTAGAGAGCGGAAAAGCAAATAAGGAAATCTAAGATCTGAACGATCAGAATCACTTGACAGACCTTCAGCTTATGAATCCATTTTATATGAGGACCCCTACACCTTTATGATTTGTTTGTTTGTTTGTTTGTTTGTTTGTTTGTTTATCTATCTATTTATTTATTTATTTATTTATTAGATTTGTATGCCGCCCCTTTCTGTAGACTCGGGGCGGCTCACAACACAATAAAAACAGTTTATAACAAATCTAATAGTTTACAGTTTAAAATATTTTAAAAAACCATTATTAAACAGACATACACACAAGCATACCATACATAAATTGTATAGGCCCGGGGGAGATATCTCAGTTCCCCCATGCCTGACGACAAAGGTGGGTTTTAAGGAGTTTGCGAAAGGCGAGGAGGGTAGGGGAAGTTCTAATCTCTGGGGGGGAGCTAGTTCCAGAGAGTCGGGGCCACCACAGAGAAGGCTCTTCCCCTGGGGCCCGCCAACCGACATTGTTTAGTTGACGGGACCCGGAGAAGGCCCACTCTGTGGAACCTAATCGGTCACTGGGATTCGTGCGGCAGAAGGCGGTCTCGGAGATATTCTGGTCCGATGCCACGAAGGGCTTTAAAGGTCATAACCAACACTTTGAATTGTGACCGGAAATTGATCGGCAACCAATGCAGACTGCGGAGTGTTGATGAAGAGGAAATAGTGCCTTTGGATTGCCTTATGAATTTAAATATATTTTCTTCTAAGAACACAACTAGACTGTCAATTCCTGCCATATTGTAGGACGACAACTCTAGGAAACTTCCCTCTCACAATTACCTCATAACTCTCTTAAACATGGCTAGTAACAGGTCAGGGCTGTAGAGAAAAACCGAAAAATATCAAGGAATACATCTCAGAAGGCTGGGTTTCATCGCATGTTATAGAGCAGCAGATTTCAGTGTGTGTGGAAGAGCTTGGAGAACGCTGGAAAACTGATCTGTTTCCCAATGAGAAAGAATCTAACAGCAGGCAGCATTCGTTTCATATGAGATGACTCAGAGAAATGCATTAAATAAAATGTAATTTTAGAAATGGAGAAAATGGAAGAGGAAAATGTGACAGGAATCTATTTATATAAAAAGTATCTACTTTCTGCTTTGTCCACACAACACTTCTCCTCAGCCTACACATGTGCATTCTTGAAACGTTCGACAAATTCAGAATATACCTCTGAATCCTCAACCAACTATTGAGGTTGCATTGTAGATAAGTAACAGACAAGGGGACACTGTTATGTCTTGCTATGCTATGTAAAAGCTGGTCGCTGATTGGTTAAGATGTGGCAAATCAAATAGACTTGCCGCCAAAAATAAATAACTGTCAAAAGGTTTTCCCGCACTTTTTAAGAGTATAAATAGACGCGGCTTTTGCTGTTGTTCTCAGTTGAAGTCTGTTAGCAGTGCTGAACACTCCTGACTGTTCTCTTCAATAAAAAGAGCTGTTATCAACTCGAAGTCTCCAGCCTCTGATTTAACAGTGGCGACGAGGGTGCCTGACCTCCGCGTTTCCGATGGCCTCCTCCATGACACAGGCACCGGCCTTCTTCAACCCCGATCAAGATACTTGGACAGCTTACACGTCCAAATTCAGAATTTTTCTCCAAGCAAGTAACCTCCAAGATGCATCCGACAACAGGAAGCACACTATTATCCTGAACTCCTATGGCCCCACAATCTACAGCCTCTCAGCCACACTAGTCGACCCTGAATCTGTGGAGACCGTCGCTTGGTCCTCCCTCCAGGAGAAGCTGGCTATCATTTCCAGCCCACCACTCCTGCCCGCGTCAGCCGGAACCAGTTCGCGCACATGCGGCAGGCTGACGGGGAATCCATCAACGACACCATTCCAGAGTCAAAGTGTTTCTTCTGTCATGATTAGGATATAGAAGAATGAGGGGAATCAAAGATTATGTAAACATTTGATCTGGAGCAAATAAATGGCCTCTGCAATAAGGCTCTGGTTTTTCTAGCTTCAACCAGGCTCTGGCAGTCTACAACCAGTTCTTTGGACTGCAAAAATACAGGCGATCTATTACTTCTCTGTATCCCTTTGCTGCCACCTATATTATTATTTTCCTGCACAGCTGCCAACTCACAAGGACATGGGATAGCATACAAATTAAAAACAAGAATGAAATCAATGCATTTTGATTTGCAAAATGCAACCAAAGACATTCATCAAGGTACTATCAGGAATCTGTATATTGCAGTCCAGTTATCTGTTATTTTCTCAACTATCTTTGAAGTTTTCTGACCATAAAGCAGCCTTAATGTCCCGCTTCCAGAAATACATTGTCACCCTCCTCTTCCCCTCCTCCTCCTTTTCTTCCATCAGGGTGAGATTTCCTCACAGGACTGCAGCTGCTGCTGATTCAATTCAGTATTTGGCACCAATCCCTTGTAGCTGCCTTCTCTCCCACACAAGGCACTGGATCCTAATGTAAGGTGGTGGGTGTCCAAATCCTACTGTCCGGGCATTTTATGGCAATTGGCTCTCTCTGTGCAATTGGCCAATTCTCAATGCAATTTTTTTCAACCCACGTGATAGGACAGTTGATGGGTTCATCTATGATGACAGAATATCCGAAGGTGTCCGATAGCCTTTTTAAAAATTAACAAGTTTTAAAAGTCTTAAGCTGTAGGTCACTTTATCCAGGGAATTCATCAAATGCATTATAGTTTAAATTAAAAAATTCTGTTACTTGAGAAAGGGCTGCCATACTGTTCCTGATTTTTTTTCAGTACGCATTTTTACTCACAGATAATAATAATAATAATAATAATAATAATAATAATAATAATAATAATAATAATAATTTATTGGATTTGTATGCCGCCCCTCTCTGTAGACTCGGGGCGGCTAACAACAATGATAAAAACAGCATGTAACAATCCAATAATAAAACAGCTAAAAACCTTTATTTATAAAAACCAAACATACACACAGACATACCATACATAACTTGTAATGGCCTAGGGGGAAGGAATATCTCAACTCCCCCATGCCTGGCGGTATAAATGAGTCTTGAGTAGTTTACGAAAGACAGGGAGGGTGGGGGCAATTCTAATCTCCGGGGGGAGTTGGTTCCAGAGGCATTGTTGTCAGTGGTGCCAAAAGTATTGGTGCCTCTCATGGACATCCTTGTTTCGGA
The DNA here is from genome assembly GCF_031021105.1 of Erythrolamprus reginae. Lineage (NCBI taxonomy): Eukaryota > Metazoa > Chordata > Lepidosauria > Squamata > Dipsadidae > Erythrolamprus > Erythrolamprus reginae. The sequence goes on along the minus strand of NC_091951.1, from coordinate 224,834,058 downwards.
GGAGTGGGGAGAGAGACACTGCATCATTATCTTTACATTTATCTTATCAGCAAAACCAAAAATGTGGAAAAATAACAATAGCAATAGCACTTAAACTTAAATACGGCTTCACAGTGCTTTGCAGCCCTCTCTAAGCGGTTTACAGTCAACATATTGTCCCCAACAATCCTGAGTCCTCATTTTACCCGACCTTGGAAGGATTGGAAGGCTGAGTCAACCTTGAGCCTGGTGAGAATAGAACTGCCAAACAGCTGGTAGTCAGCAGGCAGCAGAGGTAGTCTGCAAAGCTGCATTCTAACCATTGTGCCACCATGGCTTTGTGGCTGATTATTGAATTATTTTCTAAGCTACTTTACTCAGGAGATACATATTCACAAAAACAGTGTCTTCTGAGTTCTCAGATTTTTATGAGACCATAGTTTTGGAGTATAAGACGCACCCTTTTCCCCCTTAAAAAAAAAAAAGAGCCGGGGCGGCGCAGTGGGTAGAGTGCAGTACTGCAGGCCACTAAAGCTGACTGCTAGATCTGCAAGTCAGCAGTTCAAATCTCACCACTGGCTCAAGTTTGACTCAGCCTTCCATCCTTCCGAGGTGGGTAAAATGAGGACCTGGATTGTGGGGGCAATATGCTGGCTCTGTTAAAAAGTGCTATTGCTAACATAGCATCAGCCACCCTGAATCTAAGGAGAAGGGTGGCATTAAAAAATCAAATAAATAAATAAATACACCGAATGCAGCCATTTAATATTTCTTTCTTGATCAAGTATACAAAATTTACCAATTGTCACCAGTGCTATAATCTCTCCTCAACAATGCCACTCCCACAACTCTAGTGCTCAGGTTCTAGAAAGATCTGGGAAAAAAATCCATGTTATTCTTCTTTGCCCCCTTTTTACTTTTTGGCACTGCCTCTCTATTAGGAAGAGGTAATTCATCCCATTTCTGCCCTAAATTACTTTTAAAAATAATGCAGGAATATTCAACAAATCTGCTAACTACTGTGGTTGGCTCTGGCCCAGCTCCTGCCCCGGGGAATGTGGAGGTGGATGCAGGGGAAACTTCAACATATCATAGGCCTGTGCTATTGCCGACAGAGTCAGTTCAGAGTTTAGTTTCCTCGGATGAAGAAGAAGGTGGGAGTGACTTGGAAGAGGGGGGCTTGGCACACAGCCCAGGCAGTCAATCTCCATTATATTCCATTGATTCGGATGAAGACGTCTTGGACCCACCAAGCGCAGAATGATGTGTAGAAGAGACCAAGTAAGGACATATTACTGGAGATAAGAGAGGCCACCTATGTTTGGGTGGGGCTCCAGTAATTAGGGCTGCTGCTATAAATAGCAGCGTATGGGTTTGGCCGTTGTGGAAGAGTATCTGATCGCAGTTCTTCAGGAATCGTGCCTTGACTTTGTTTGTTGATTTTTCACGTCTTTGAAACCAACGCAGAGCAAAGTGTGTGGGTGTTTCACTTTGTGGAAGAAGAAGGGGTGTGAAGTTTCTTCACAGATGCTAGCTAAGTACTTAAAGACTGATTAAGGGAAATTGTACAGACCACCCGGTTGTTTTGGGACAAGTGCTCTTTGCAATACAAAAGGAGTGCTCAGTTTATTTTGAATTTTGTGATAAAGAACATTGTTTTGAATTTTCAAACGTGTGTGTGTCTGAAATTTGTATCCTTGAATTTTCGGGAGGCTCCTACCAGAGAGCCCGGCAGAACACTAACCAGCTGGAATTTTTTTTTTCCCAATGGAAAAGCAAGCTTTTGTCTGGACATTCCCAGAGAGCTAGCAGCAGTAGGGATTCTAAAACTACCAGTTTGCCGCACGTGCCCGTGTGACACTTCTGCACATGTGCAGAAAATTCTGTGCACAATCAATTCCGTGCATGTGGAGAAGTGTCCTGGGTGGGTAGGCAGAGCCTCCTGTCGCTGGCATTACCAGTTCGCAGAACCGGGCAGAACCACTGGCAACTCACTAGTAGCCATCATAAATGCAGCCAGAAATTCTTATTTTTTAAAAATGCAATCAACATTTGAAAGAATTACATCCTCATTAAAACCAATCAAATGACTGATCAGAAATGCTTGGAGTGAACAAATGTAAATCCCAGAGAAACCTTTTCAGAAACTCGGTTGGCAAAACTGCTTTAATTGAAAACAGGCATTGATGTGTTTCGCTACAAAGCTCACCTGGAGAATCCACCAGAGGAAATGTGTTGACGGTGGTGTTCTGGAGCACGTCCTTCAGATCCCGATATTTGCAATTAGAGGAGATGAATTTGACATCAGACACCATAATGTCCTCAACAAAAATATTGTATTTGCTTGCGTGGGCATAAATTAAAAATGAAGAAAGAATAAGTAACGTGGGACAGAGAGAGATTCATATATTCATTCATGTCATACTTTGAGCCCTTGCTGAAAGCTACTTCCTATCAAAAAGGTACCATAAAATCCTACTAATTAAAGCCTACAGGATGTCATTAAAATACTGGAACATCTAACAGAAAAACATAAAACACAAAACTCCACAGGCTTTTAGAAAAACTTACTTAAATCACTCATGTTTGTTTGTTTTTTTCCTTGATATTTTCATTTACTGGTCTTTGTACGCCATCCAATCAGGTTGTTTGAGTTGGGCAACCATATAAATGCAAGAAATAAATGTACGCAAAAACAAAGGAACATAGGCGCTATTCCCAACAGCTACAAATGCCTGGGAGGGCAACCATGTTGCAAAACAGAGATAGCTATAACGGGTGGGTTCCGGATTCTGCTACTGCCAATTTGCTTAAGGATGCATCACAAGGGCGCATGTGCATTGCACAGTACTAAAAAAAAGTTGTGCATGCGCAGAAGCAAAAAATAAGATAACACCTATGGCGCCGCTGAGAGAACTGTCTTGGTGGCATGGAAGGCCTGGGTCGCTGCCAGTTCTAGTGACCAAGGCCGCCAAGTTACTAACAGTTTTACAGAACTGTTCCGAACCTGTAGGAACCAACATCTGATCGCTATTTCTTAGAGCAGTGTTTCCCAACCTTGGCTGGGGAATTCTGGGAGTTGAAGTCCAAATATCTTCAAGTTGCCAAGGTTGGGAAACACTGTCTTAGAGCTTCGAGAGAAAGAATTGACATCATTTTCTGAAATTCTTTCCATTCAGGCCATTAGGTGGCTTGAAATTTCAGAACCATTGCTCAGTTTAAACTATTTCCAGGAGTCAAAAAAGAACCAATGGTTGTTAATGGACAGCCTTCATACATTTCCTGGGCGTGTTCACCCTACTAACAAGAAAGTTGACTTATGATTAATGAATTGAGGTTTTGGGGAGTTGTTGTTTCCCAAACATAACTGAACTGGACTTTACTTAATGCATTTTTGTTCAAGGTGCTAAGCAAAGATGTGATTAGTTGCTTTGTGGTTCAGGTATGGTGTAAAGAGCCAAACTTCAAATCATCCCCACTTCAAGTCTTTACAGTAGCTATTGAGCTATGGATTGTCATAGCTGTTACATTAGCTCTGAAACTAATCAAGGAGAGAAGCAACTTAGAACTAAGGAGAAATTTCATGACAGTTAAAACAACTAATCAGTGGAACAATTTGCCTCCAGAAGTTGTCAATGCTCCAACACTGGAAGTTTTTAAGAAGATGTTGGATAACCATTTGTCTGAAGGAGGGATGGGTTTCTACTGGTGCGATAGGTGACTGCGCACCGGTAGTAGCTGCCAGATTGCGTAATTTGCGCATGACTGCTCTGGTGCCAGTCCTTTGGGCACTGCCATCTTTTTTCTTTAATTTTTTATATTTTTTATATTTTTTGCTTCCTGCGCATGCGCAGAAGCAAAAACATGTGAGATGACACTTGTGCGCATGTCTCCCATGAGATTTCAGTGCGTTTTGGCACAGAAGCAAAATCACACCGGGGATATGCGCATGTGCACGTGACACTCTCCATGTTGCGTGCGCAGTGCCAAGAGGTGGGAGCAATCCACCCCTGGTCTGAAGTAGTTTTCCTGGCTAGGCAGGGGGTTGGACTAGATGACCACCAAGTCCCTTCCAACTCTAGGGATTGGAACTCTATATTTTATTCCAGTGATGGCAACCCTTTTTCTTCCTGCGTGCTGTAAATGGGAGTGCACATTCACACTAGCGCACATGTGTGCCAGTATGCAAAACCCTCATGTGTGACACATTTTGTATGTGTGCTTCTCAGTGCATGCGCCCCCCCCCATGGGCTGTTTTTCACTCTCAGGCTTCCGTGAAGCGTCCAGAATGCAAAAAATGGCCCAACAGGCAAATTGGAAATTCAGAATAACAAACTTCTAGTTTGCCTGTTGGGTCATTTTTTGCCCTCCGGAGGCTTCAAGGAAGCCTCCGCTGAGCGAAAACGGTCTTCCTCAAAGCTGAAAATCAGCTGGCCAGTGCCTGCATGCACACTGGAGCTAGCATGGGGCAATACGTCATGTGCCCTCAAATATGGCTATGCGTGACATCTGTGGCCATCACAGTTCTATTCTACTCGACAGATGATTTCAAAATAAATACATTCCAATATATGGGCCACCTGCTTTGTTGCTTGGGATTGTACTGATCCCTATCTCTTCCTGAACATCTCACCTGATTTTAGCCTACCTCAGGGGTGAAATTCAATTTTTTCCCCTACCAATTCTGTGGGCGTAGCTTGGTAGGCATGGCAGGGGAAAGATACTCCGAAATCTCCATTCCCACCCCAATCTGGGGCTAGCCAGAGGTGATAGTTGCCAGTTCTCAAAACTTCACAAAGTTTCTGCTACCGATTCTCCAGAACCTGCTTAATTTCCCCCACCTCCTCCCATACCCACTCCCTTCCTGGTCAGCTCTAAATACCTTATTTGGTTCCAGCTCAAGTCAGGCAAATAGGGCAGTTTCTTTATTTGGATGATGCTGTCGTAAAGGCTCGGCTGCAAACTCTGAGCCACCATGTTGGCAAGAATGACGGCCACCATCATTGGCAGGATGTGGGATATCTGACCAGTCAGCTCAAAGCAAATCACTGCTGTGGAGACTGTGTGGCTGACAGCACCTGTGAGAGCTGCAGCTCCTTTCCCAGTGGAAGAACAGGATAAGGGGGGGGAATGGGATCAAAGTTAGCATCACTTGCATCACGACTGGAACTAGAGAAAGGAAGAAAGTTCCTACACTTACCGATTACTGCATAACCGCCA